>NC_092395.1:4579556-5179556 GCF_030028105.1 Mobula birostris
TTACTGCCACCACAGAACAACAAATGGTGTGATGTATGCCAGCGATAACAACCCTGATTCTGATTCTGACTCAGCACCGACAACGTTCCAGTAACACACACAAAACGCTGGATAACTCAGCTGGCCAGGCAACATCAATGGAAAGGAGTAAACAGTCAACATTCTGGCCCGAAATATTGATTGTTTATTCTTTTTCGATGATGCTGCCTGGCCTGCTGAGTTCCTCCAGCATTTTGTGTGTGTTGCTCTGGATTTCCAGCATCTGCAGATCTTCTCTTGTTTGTGCTCCAGTACCATAACTGCAATATTCCATCCACCTATTACATTCAGGTAAATACTAACAGCAAATCCGAACCGGGGATCAAGATTTAAGAAATGATTGCAATACAGCGTTGAACAGTTAACACAGATAAAGTCACTCCAGTCTATCTTCTTTGATTCTTCTCCACCATACATAGCGAGACAAGTGGGCTGGGTGACCTGGAATTTGAATTGGAAATTGGAACTAGAATTGGAACTGATCAAACCATTACACAATGTATTGCGGTAAAACAAGGTAAAACAATAACAGAATGCAGAATCAGGCATAACAGCTGCAGGAAAAGGGCAATGCAGGTCAACAATAAGGTTTACCAGTCCTGAAAAAGGGTGTCGGTCCAAAACATCAATCGTGTATTCCTGTCCATGGATGCTGCCTGACCTGCTGAGTTCCTCCAGCATTTTGTGTGTGTTACTCTGGATTTCCAGCATTTGCAGAATATCTTGTGTAAGCAATAAGATGCAAGATTGTAACAAGGTAGATTATGAGATAAGGAGTTCATCTTATTGTTCTGGGGAATCATTTAATAGTCTTATAACAGCAGGGTGAGAGCTGTCCTTGAGCCTGGCAGTATGTGCTGCTGAATCTTCTACCCAAAGGAAGATGGGAGAAGAGACAATGTTCAGGAGTGACTGGGGGTCTTCTATTCTGCTGACTCCTTTATTGAGGCAGTGTTAAGTACAGAGAGAGTCCATGGAGGGGAAGTTGATTTATGTGATGTACTGAGCTGTGTCCGTAACTCTCTGTAGTTCGTTGCAGTCATAGGCAGAGCAGATGTCGTACCAAGCTGTGATGCATCCAGACTAGATTAGGTGTTGGAAAAGTGAATCAGAATCAGGTTTAATGTCACTGGTATAAAAGAATACAAATTACACTGATATATATTATATATATTCAAAGGCATCTGTTAGTCTTGTGAGACCATGGATCTGCGCCTGGAAAGTCTTCACTCTCCAGGGCGCAGGCCTGGGCAAGGTTGTATGGAAGACCAGCAGTTGCTCATGCTGCAAGTCTCCCTTCTCCACAACACCAATGTTGTCCAAGGGAAGGGCACTAGGACCCATACAGCTTGGCACCAGTGTCGTCGCAGAGCAATGATTAAGTGATTAAGTGCCTTGCTGAGGACACAACACGTTGCCTCGGCTGGGGCTCGAACTCATGACCTTCAGATCGCCAGTCCAATGCCTTAACCACTTGGCCACGTGCCCACTCTATATATAGAGAGAGAGAGAGAGAGAGGAAAAAGAGAGGGAGGAGAGAGGAGAGAGAGAGAGAGAGAGAAAAAATATGAGGCATTGCCTTCTGAAGATGTCCTCTGTGCTGGGGAGGCTGGTGCCCATGATGGACCTGGCTGAGTTTGAAACTTTCTGCATCTTTTTCTGATCCTGTGCGGTGGCCCCTCCACACCAGGTGGCGATGTAGAATGCTCTCTGCGGTATATCTGTAGAAATTTGCCAGTGTCCTTGGTGATATACCAAGTCTCCTCAAACTCCTAATGAAATATAGCCGCTATCATGCCTTCTTTGTAATTGTACCAATATGTTGGGCCCAGGATAGATCCTCAGAGATAAAGAAAAACGTAAAATGTTGACGTGTTTCTCCCTCCACAGAAGCTGCCGGATCAGCTGAGTGTTTCCAGTATTTTCTGTTTTCTGGTGAGGATGCTTCAGTTCAACACAGGGTTGATCCCAAGTCACCCCAGGGCCTAGGAGATTTTGTCCTGGGTTCCAGCAATTCTGTCCCGGTGTTTGTCTATAATAATAATAAAATATAATAATAATAATAATTATAGTTTCCGGAGCAACTCTTTAACGCCCACTTTAAACCCACTTTCTAATTTACTGAATCAAATGAAAATTGGGTATCAAATCAGATACAACCAAATGAATTATACCTTGACATGCCTTCTATACATGGACGATTCAAATTATACTCTCCTTCATCAGTAAAGCTAAAGCAATTAGTTCAAATAGTAGAACAATTTTCTAAAGGAATAAACGTGAACTTTGTTCTGGATAAATGCAGAACGTTAAACATAAAGAACTGTACAATAGTTAATTGAATACTAAACAGAGCAGCAGGATACAATACAACCGATGGATCAATATGAAACACATAAGTATCTGGGATAACAACAAAGAAAATAAATCATAGTGTGATAAAGGGAAAACTTTCAACACAATTTACTTCAAGGCTTAAGAAAATCTGCCAAACAGATCTCAACAGCAAAGTATAACAAAGGCAATAAACACTTCCTCTACACCTATAGTAACATATTCCTTAGGCATAATATCTTGGTCTGAAACCAACCTGGAAAACTTACAAAGAAAAATAAGAACTGAAATGACAAATTTTAGAAAAGAACTGTACACTCGACTTAAATCAGCCCAGGCTCCATCACCACTGCCACATCAGTGGAGATGGGCAGCCTGCCCAAGTTGGATGAGGAGACAAGGAGGAATTTTTTTAGCTTGATGGTGGTGAGTCTGTGGAATTCGTTGCCGCAGATGGCTGTGGAGACCAAATCATTGAGTGCATTTAAAACAGAGGTAGATAGGTTCTTGATTAGTCAGGGCAGCAAAAGTTACGCAGAGAAGGCAGGAGAATAAGTTTGAGAGGGATAATAAATCAGCCGTGATGGAATGGCGGAACAGTCTTGATGGGCCAAGTGACCTAACTCTGCCTTTATGGTCTGAAGGTCTAAGTGATTTTAATGGTCTTAAGTGCTCTCATGGTCTTATGGTCTTATGATCTCATGTCTTAGTGGATTTTATGATTCTATGCACAAAGTCTTGACCCAAAGGTTGGACTTCTCCATGTTCTGCACAGTCTCGGTGGTACCCCAGAGCTCCATGTTAAGGCACAGAGTGAACTCAGTGTGGTGACTCATAAACACAAGAGAACCTGCTGATGCTGGAAATGCTGAGTGACACACTCAATATGCTGGAGGAACTCAGCAGGTCAGGCAGCATCCGTGGAGATGGAAACAAACAGGAATCCTGATGAGGGGCCTCAGGCCGAAACATCAACTGTTTATTCATTTCCACAGTTGCTGCCTGATTTGCTGAGTTCCTCCAGCATTTTCTGTGTGTCGCTCAGCATCTGCAGATTCTCTTGTGCATCCTCCCGTGCAGTGGCCCTTCTTTTGCGAGATTGCTGAGTAATGAATGGAGACTGGTGGTGTCCTGTGGTCCATTGTTGTAACCCAGTACTAGTGGTTCCGTGATCTGAGTTCAGGCCTGATCCTGGATTCCATCCATGTGGAGTTTGCATGTTCTCCTTGTGGCCCTGTGAGTTTCCTCTGGGTGCTCAAATTTCCCCCCGCAAAAGTATACAGGGCGGTAGGGCAACTCCGCTGCGAGTGTAAGTGATTGGCAGAATTCAGGAGGAAGCTGTTGGGCTTAGGGAGAGAATAAAATTCACGTAGATATGCACTAAAGGCAGGAGGGACCGCTTCCATGTCATACCTCCCAGCAGGGGTTCCCAATCTGGGGTCCACAAACCCCTCGGTTAATGGGAGGCGTAAAAAAGGTTGGAGACCCCTGTCTCCCCGGGACCTTCTTAGTCTAGGGTGAAAAGATTTGTTGTTCCTCTCTGTGCCTTGTGGTGTATCGGGTGGCAACCTTGCCATTTCTCTTGCATTTGTCTGGCTTCTACGAGGGCTGAGTTGCTAGCTCGAGGCTCAACCCAGCACAGCATGCAAGCCTGCAAGTAGCCTGCCAGATTTGAACCTGGGACTACCAGCCTTGAAGGCCTGTGCAGATGCCACTACACCACTGGCTGGCTTAGAGTGAAAAGATTAGTGCAGTTTGAGCTTTTAACAATGAATATAAAAGAGATTTTTCAGACCATCATTATGGTTAATAATTTTTAAAAGTCAGTTTCAGGGCATTTGATCTTTCAAAATTGACAAGTAAGAAAGCCAATGCATGTCTCAAAATCTGCTCCACACTCAGATGATTGCATTTCAACTTCCTAAATACCAAGCAGACAATTTGTAATTGAGAACAGTGAAGGAGTTTTCCTGTTCTACTTGGAGGGTATTGCCATGTTGTCATTCCTAGTTGCCCATACAGTCCCCTCTCTTCCTTCCTATCGGAGTAGATGACAGGTTAATGTAGGCTGAGTGGAGGGAATAAATTTGTAAACTCAGCGCTGTAATTCACAGTGCACTGTGTGGGTGGTGCAGACAAATGAGACCCAGATGTGTAACTGAGTTGCTTTTCCCAGCGATGTCTCAGCAATATGATCTCAATTAGGGGTCAAAACTGCATGGAGCCCATTGTAACAACTGTATATTAAAAACACGGGCGCAAAATGCCCAAGGTCTTATTAAATGGAAACTGGCAGAAATGAGTAATTGCGTTCGATGCAAATATAGGAGTCGAAATCTTTCATTTCTTGTTCACTGGGGAGAACTAGTCTGAGATGAGCTAACCCAGATTTGTTGAAACCACCACATAATTTCCAAATGTTTCCGTCGAATGAAAGCCATTATGTGAAATCGGCGCCAGACTTTAAAATAAATTTAAACTAAAAGTGCTGCAATTTAAGTTTATGAAATTTTATACCAAAAACAGTCAGATACAAATAATCGAGATCATTAAATATTATTGACTTAGGGCCAAATTTCCTTTACCGCTGATTCAGCCGGTTGTACAGTTAAATAGACAGTCACTGTAGTTGGAAGTTGAAGAAATATGTTTGATCACTGAAGTATTTATTTCAAAAATAGGAACATTAGTCACACCAAATATTCCAAAACAAGGCAATTCTGATGCCTGAAACCTTGAGATAAGTTGCAGCTTGGAAAGCAGTTTGCTTGGCACTTTCTTTGGCATGAATTTAACTGAAGCCTGGAAGAGGGTTATTAGTCATGGCTAGTGGCCAGGCTCTGGCCCTCAGGGATACATTAGAAGATTTGTAAAATCAATTATACCTGTATTTTTTTTAAATAGACTCTCAAATAACAACCAGGATCTTGGTGAGTGAAGAGACACAAGAATTGTGGGAACCATCAGTCTGGGACTGCTGGAGTATTTAATGATAAAATATGGTGTTGTCTTAGTATGAGAACATTATTTTCTGTTTATATATATTGCACACCATGTACTGATAAAATCTATTCAAAAGCTTAAGTCTACAGATGCTGGAAATCTAAAACAAACGCAGAAAATGATGAACGAACACAAAGGGTCAGGAGGCGTCCATCGAGAGAGAAACAGCGTTTCACTTGACCAATATTAATTTTTGATCCTGCAGCCCACAGGAAGCCACCGATAATCACCGGCACCATCCTGATCCATCTCCGAGGCACTATCTGACCTGATTATTTCCAACATTGGGCTGTTTACTACGTATATACGCCCTATTCACTCATTCCTTCTTCCTTCAAGATATTAAAATGCGCTTTTTTTCTTAATGCCTGCTCTTTCAAAGTGTGATATTGCAATAAAGATTTGTACCTGAAGTTTAGAGACTCAACTTCAAGTTTATTGTCATCTGACTGTACATACATACAACCAAATGAAACAATGTTCTTCCAGACTACAGTGCACTCACAAAACATATATCACACATAGCACAAAAGGCAAAATATTACCACTAATAAGTGAACAAAATATAAGTCAAAATGCATGTAGTGCACAGCACAGGTAAACAGTAAACAGCTCGCTGTCCTAGTGATGAGATCCCGGTGGTGACAGGGTCTCCATTAGTCTCACAGTCTGAGGGAAGAAGCTATTACCCAGTCTGACAGTCCTAGTCCTGATGCTCCTGATGTAGTGGGTCAAAGAGATTCAGGACTTTAAAGGAAACAACTGTTAAATTTGGTCTTCTCAAATCTTGCTGGCCAAACACAAGGTTTTTCAGGCAACAAAGACTTTCCCTGGGTTTCAGAATGGCAGATGGGATGAATGTTCGTGCTCTGAAACAATAATGGTTTAGTTATCTGTAGTATCAATCGATGACAGATTCGCGCAGTTCTTCTTGGATCAAATGAACTGCGGGAGAGTTTGTAAAGTGAAAAGCCGTTGCACTGGAGCAGTTCCACTCTCTCGACTTCGGAATTCTGAGTCTAGTGGTACAAGAAATCATCACAAACTAGGGTCTTCCTTGGTTGTAATGGATGACGTGACTTCTGTGCCTTGTCATGCCCTTTGCCCTCTGCATAGCATTGCAAAACCACCTTCCTAGCCACTGTATCTCACTGTAGATTTCACCCACCCAGTCTGCCAGAACTGACTTTGCAAGCTAGGACAGGCATGTCTCTATCTCACCGGGGTATGAGGCCTGCTGGCTATCCCACCTGGTTTAGCCCGACTGTCAGAGCAGTGTACCACGGTGTGGCCGCTCTCCCATGCGAATGGCTACTTGGAAGCCACAGGTGAGAGCTGAGTGTCCGGTGAGCCCAAAGATGAGTGAGCTGTCCAGAATGGACATGATGAGGCCCTTCTCCAGAGATACTACCCCTCCCTGGCCACCCCATCTGTAACAACACTCTCCATATTCAATTGGACTACACTATTAGTACAGAGGGTGCACATCAGAACTACTTACATCCTTTAAGGATATGTCACATGTACTGCACATCGAAATATCGAAACATGCGGCGGAATGCGGTGCTTGCCTTGATGATCAGCACAGTTCAAGAAGGTGCCAGCAGCAGCGCGCAGGCGTGGCAACTCTCCCGGCACCATCACAACATGCCCACACTTATCAACCCTCACCCATACCTCTCTGGAATGTGGGAGGAAACCAAAGCACCCAGAGGAAATGTACGAGTTCCTTTCAGACAGTGGTGGAAATTGAAGCCCAATCCCTGTTGGTGTAAAGCACTATACTAACCACGAGACTGCTGTATCCCCCTTACACAGGGAATGAGAAAATGGGTTATACTAACCATGACACCTCTGTACCCCCCCCCCTTACACAGGGAATAGCCACATGGGTTATACTAACCACGAGACTACTGTACCCCCGCTTACACGTGGTATGGCCAATGGGTTACACTAACCACTAGACTACTGTGCCCCCCTTACACAAGGAATGGCAAAATGGGCATAAGGAATGTTGATATGATAAGCAAAGAATGTATTAGTCTAAAGCATGAAGTCTAGGTTGTATTAATATTGGCGAGGCTGCTGTTGGTAGGAGCAGAATTAGACTATTGAGCCCAATGCCTACTCTGTCACTCAGCCTTCTCGCCATAATCTTTATCCCTGTGGACTCACATTCAAGGACTCTTCATTTCCTGTTCTCATTTTTATCGCTTATTGATTTATTATTTTTTTTTCTTTTGTGTTCGTACAGTTTGTTGATTTTGCACCCTGGTTGTTTGTCTGTCCTGTTGGGTGTGGCCTTTAGAAGCGTAGAAACATAGAAAACCTACAGCACAATACAGGAACTTTGGCCCACAGAGCTGTGCCGAACATGTCCTTACCTTAGACACAAGCCAGTTTTAGACCATCACGTGGAGCAATCGACATGATCTTCACAATGCGACAAACTACAAGAAAAATGTCGTGAACAACTTCAACCTTTGTCCATGGCATTCTCTGACTTCACCAAAGCCTTTGACTCGGTATCAAGGGAACTCCTATGGGATGTCCTATCCACCTCTAGATGCCCTGAAAAGTACATTTGAATCCTGAGACTCCTCCACGATGGCATGCTTGCCACAGTCATGGTCAGCAACAGTAACTGTGAGCCTTTTCAAGTTAGATCAGGAGTAAAACAGGGATGCCTGATTGACCCAGCTTTGTTCACCATCTTCATTGCAACAACCATCCACGCTATCAAGGACGACCTACTCCCAGGAATCGAAATTGTCTACAGAACAGATGGCAGACTTTTCAATCTCGCCCATCTCAAATCCAAAATGAAGACATCCACGAGTTCCCTCATCGAGTTCCAGTACGCAGATGACAACAGTGTCGCAGCTCTCTCAGAAAACCACCTACAACAGATTCTGACTGCCTTCAACCGTGCATACACGAAACTTGGACTTACCATCAATTCCAAGAAGACTCAGATCATCTATCAACCATCACCAATCGAGATAAATCAGATAGAATCATCAATTCAACTTGGTGAAACAACCCTGGAAAATGTGGACCACTTTCCGTATCTTGGAAGTCACCTCTCCTCCAATGTTGACCTTAATGATGAGATCCAACATCGTCTTAAATGCGCTGGAACAGCTTTTGGACGTCTCCGAACAAGAGTCTTTCATGATTGTGACATCCGAACAGACATCAAAATGCTAGCGTACAAAGCAGTGGTGATCCCAACGCTCCTGTATGCATCAGAAACCTGGACAACATACTGACAACATCTGAAGGCACTTGAAAAGTTTCATCAATGTTGTCTTTGAAACATCTTAAATATCAGCTGGGAAGAAGAAGAACCAACGTCAGTGTGCTAAATGAAGCAAAAACAACAAGCATTGAAGCCTGTGTCATCAAGAACCAACTAAGATGGAGCGGTCATGTTGTTCGGATGAAAAATGAACCTCTGCCGAAACAAATCTTCTACTCCCAGCTTAAAGAAGGCAAACGTAAGAGAGGCGGACAACAGAAGAGATTCAAAGACATCTTAAAAGCCAACATGAAAAAATGTAACATCGACATCAACAATTGGGAAACCAATGCCAAGGACAGGAAACTCTAGCAAGCCATCGTCTGAGCAGGAACAGCAACTTTCAAAGCCAACAGATGTGCAGAATTAGAAGAAAAGAGAAGAAAATGGAAAGAGAGGCAGCAACAACCAAAGCCCGATTTGCCATCAGGAACTACCTGTCCTGAATGCGGAAGAACTTTCAAAGCCAAGATTGGACTCATAAGCCACTTGAGAGCCCCTAAGTAGATCAACAGAACGAAGACCATCATCCTCGACCTCGAGGGATAGCCACGACAACGACGACCTTAGAAATTACCTAGGGTTATCCATAGCCCTCTATTTTTCTAAGCTCCAAGTCCCTGTCCAAGAGTCTCTTAAAAGACCCTATCATAATCGTCTCCATCACCGTCGCTGGCAGCCCATTCCATGCACTCACCACTCTCTGCATAAAAAACTTACCCCTGACATCTCCTCGCTACCTACTTCCAAGCACCTTAAAACTGTGCCCACTCATTCTAGCCATTTCAGCCCTGGGATAAAGCCTCTGATGATCCACATGATCAATGCCTCTCATCATCTTATATGCCTCTATCAGGTCACCTCTCATCCTCCGTCACTCCAAGGAGAAAAGGCTGAGTTCACTCAACCTATTCTCTTTAATTGATTCCATTACGTTTCTTAGATTTATTAAGTATGCCCACAAGAAAAATAAATCTCAGGGCTGTGTATGGAGACATATATAAGACAATAAGACATAGGAGCAGAATTAGGCCACTCAGCACATTGAGTTTGCTCCACCAGTCCACCATGGCTGAACCCAGATCCCACTCAACACCATACACCTGCTTTCTCGCCATATCCTTTAATGCCCTGACCAATCAGGAAATCTTCAATTCCACCTTAAATATACCCACGGACTTGGCCTCCACTGCAGTCTGTGGCAGAGCATTCCACAGATTCACCACTCCCTGGCTCAAAAAAAATCCTCCTTATGTCCATTCTAAACAGTTGCCCCTCAATTTTGAGGCTATGCCCTTTGGTTCTGGATACCCCTATCACAGAAAACATCCTCTCCACATCCACCCTACTTAGTGTTTTCAAATTCTGGGAAGTTACAACGAGATCCCCACACATTCTTTTAAATTCCAGTGAGTACAGGCCCAAAGCTACCAAATGCTCCTCATATGTTAACCCCTTCATTCCCAGAATCATCCTCCTGAACCTCCTCTGGACTCTCTCCAATGAGAGCACATCCTCTCTGAGATATGGGGCCCAAAACTGTTGACAATACTCCAAGCGTGGCCTGACTAGTGTCTTATAAAGGCTCAGCATTATTTCCTTGTTTTTATATTCTATTCCCCTTGAAATAAATGCCAACATTGCATTTGCCTTCTTTACCACAGACTCAAGTAGTAAATAAATCTTCTGGGAATCTTGCACGAAGATTCCTAAGTCCCTTTGCATCTTTGCACCTCCTAAGTCCCTTTGCACCTCTGAAGTTTGAACCTCCTCCCCATTTAGATAATAGTCTGCACTATTGTTCCTTCTCCCAAAATGACATTTTCCAACACTGTACTCCATCTGCCACCTTTTTGCCCATTCTTCCAATTTTTCTAAGTCCTGCTGCAATCACATTGCTTCCTCAGCACTACCTACCCCTCCACCTATCATCGTATCATCCGCAAACTTTGCCACAAAGCCATCAATTCCATTATCTAAATCATTAACAAACAATGTGCAAACTAGGGGTCCCAATACTGACCCCTGAGGAACACTATTGGCAGCCAACCAGAAAAGGCTCCTTTATTCCCACTCGCTGCCTCCTGCCTGTCAGCCATTCCTCTCTCCATGTCAGTATCTTATCTGTGATGCCGTAGGATTTTATTTTGTTAAGCAGCCTCATGTGTGGCACCTTATCAAATGCCTTCTGAAAATCCAAGTAAATGACATCCACTGCCTCTCCTTTGTCCACCCTGCTTGTTACTTCCTCAAAGAACTCTAACAGATTTGTCAGGCAAGATTTCCCTTTAGAAAAAACCATGCTGACTTTGACTTATTTATCATTAGTCAACAAGTACCTTGGAACCTTAATAATAGACTCCATCACTTTCCCAACCACTGAGATTAGGCTCACTGGCCTATAATTTCCTTCTTTTGCTTTCCTCGCTTCTTAAAGAATAGAGTGACATCTACAATCTCCCAGTCCTCTGGGACCATGCCAGAATCAAATGATTCTTGAAAGATCATGACCAATGCATCCATTATCTCTTCAGCAACTTCTCTCAGGACTCTGGGATGTAGTCCATCTGGTCCAGGTGTCTTATTCACCTTAGGACCTTTGAGTTTGCCTGACACTACTTCCTCACTCCTGCTACCTGACACTCATGGTCCTTTGGCACACTGCTAGTGTCTTCCACAGTAAATTCAGATGCAAAACACCCATTAAGTTCATCTGCCATTTCTTAGTTCTCCCTTTACTACCTCACCAGCATCATTTTCTAGTGGTCTAATATCAACTCTAATTCTTTATATAACTGAAAAAGCTTTTAGTATCCTGCTTTATATTATTGGCTAGTCTGCCCTCATATTTCATCTTTTCCCTTCTTATAGCTTTTTTGGTTGCTTTTTGTTGGATTTTAAAAGCTTCCCAATCATCCAACCTCCCACTCATTTTTGCTACCTTATATCCCCTTTCCTTGCTTTTTATGCAGTCCTTAACTTCCCTTGTCAGCCACAGTTGCCTACCTCTGCCATTTGAGAACTTCTTCTTCTGTAGGACATATCTATTCTACGTCTTGTGAACTATTCCCGGAAACTTCAGCCACTTCTGCTCTGCCACCATCCCCACCAGTATCCTCCTCCAATCCATCTGGGCAAGATCCTCTCTCATGCCTCTGCAATTCCCTTTACTCCATTGTGATACTGATACTTGTGAGTTATGCTTCTCCCTCCCAAATTTCAGTATGAATTCAGTCATATTATGATCACTGTCTCCTAAGGGCTCCATAATAATATCTGGGTTATTACACAATATTCAGTCCAAGATAACTTTTCCCCGAGTAGGCTCCAGCAAAAGCTGCTCTCAAAAGCCATCTTGTAGGCATTCAACAAATTCCCTCTCTTGCGATCCGACACCAACCTGATTTTCAAAGGGTCAAAGGTTCAAAGGTTCAAAGGTCCAATTTAATGTCAGAGAAATGTATTTAATATACATCCTGAAATGTTTTTTCTTCACAACATCCATGAAAACAGAGAAGAGCCCCAAAGAATGAACGACAGTTAAATGTAACAACCCCAAAGTCCCCCTCTGGCTCCCCCCTCCCACGCATAAGCAGCAGCAAGCAATGATCCCCCAGCAGAAAAAAGCGTACCTGCTATCGAGCACAAGCGTGAGCTAGGCGATAGCAAAGACACAGACTTGCAGTTACCCCAAAGGCTATCACAATTCAGCCGGCATTTGGCAGCCCCCAGGTTCTCTCTCTCCCTAATAAGGGAGAAGGAGGTGTCCCCCATTTTCACAGCAAGTGGAAGGCAGAAAAACAACCCGCTGGTTTACGATGTTAAAAAGTCTGTTTCATGGTTTTTTATGAGCTCTGTGCCTGAAGATTGCAAAGATCTCGGGTCTTTGGGCCCACAGCGAAAGATTTTCCGGCCTCCGCAACGACACATGAGTCTCCTGCCGTGACACCGACCCTCGATCCGCCCATTTCCAGAGCCCCGAGATCTTAGGCTTTTGAATTCGAGCCAGACTCTCAGGCCGAACCCTTGGTGTGCCAAACAACAACTACCGATCTTGAAACCCCGAGAACAGGTCCCATTCCCGCAAAGAACCGAAGTCTGCGCGTAACTCCAGGTCAGGGTCTTCAAAAGAACCCTGAAAGGGAAAAATAAAGATATTAAAGATGCAAACAGAGCCGTTTCCAAAGATGCCAGCAAAGGAGTTGCCACTTAGTGCCATCTTAACACCGCCTTGCATATTGAAGTCCTCCATTACAATTGTGACATTACCGTTATTACATGCCTTTTCCAGCTCGCTTTGCAATCTCAACCCCACATCTTAGCTACTATTTGGAGGCTTATATATGATTCCCATAATTTTTTTCCACCCTTGCAGTTTCTTAACTCCACCCACAAAGATTCAACATTCTCTGACCCTATGTCATCTCTTGCTCTGTCTGCACTTGTACCCAATCATTGGCTTGTCCTTCTTTACATTCATGTTACATCCATCATCTACTTGTAAACCCACTGGCTCATCCTCAGCTCTATCATACTGGCTCCCTTTCCCCTGCCATATTAGATTAAACCACTCCCAACAGCTCTAGTAAACCTGCCTGCAAGAATATTGGTCCCCCTTGGATTCAAGTGCAACCTGTCCCTTTTGTACAGGTCACTCTTGCCCCGAAGAAGTCCCAATGATCCAAAAATCTGAATCCCTGCCTCCTGCTCCAAACCTTCAGCCACGCATTTATCTGCCACCTCATTCTATTCCTATCCTCATTGTCGCATGGCACAGGCAGCAATCCCAAGATGACTACCTTTGAGGTCCTGCTTCTCAGCTTCCTTCCTAACTCCCTGTATTTTGTTTTCAGGACCTCCCCCTTTTTTCTACCTATGTCGTTGGTATCAATATGTACCATGACCTCTGGCTGCTCACCCTTCCTTTTCAGGATATTGTGGACACGTTCAGAAACAACGCAGACTCTGGCACCTTGGATGCAAACTACCATCCGTGTTTCTTTTTCACGTCCACAGAACCCCCTAACTATAGAGTCTGCTATTACTGCTGCCATCCTCTTCAGATCCCTACCCTTCTGAACCACAGGGCCAGAGGCACAGCCACTGTTTCTTCCCCCAGATAGGTCATTTCCCCCCAACAGTACTCAAATAAAGTACTTCTTGGTGAGGTGGATGTCCACAGGAGAGCTCCCCATTATCTGACGTTCTCCCTTCCCTCTCCTGACGGTCACCCATTTATCTGTCTCCTGTAGCCTTGGGGTGACGACCTCCCTGTAGCTCCTGTCTATCACCTCTTCCCTTTCGCTAACAAGCCAAAGGTCAGCGAGCTGCAGCTCCAGTTCCCTAACACGGTCTCCAAGGAGCTGCATCTCGATAAACCTGGAGCAGATGTGGTTTCCCGGAAATCCCAAATCTGACACCCAGAACAGTATACTGGCCCTGTAGACATGACCCCTATTCTCTCAAGATTTAAATAAGAAAGAAGGGATGAACTTACCTACTTATCTTACCTCTGCCTGTTCTTGATGAAGTCCTGTTGAGCCAAAGCCTTGCCACTCTGTCAGACCACTCTTACAATGACCACTCCCACGATGACCACTCCACTAGACGTTACTCCTCTTTTATGGAGACTGGGATTTTAAAGCTCCTCGCCAGACCTACAGGGGAATGTCTCTACTGCATCTGCATTGTACTCCAATCAACGACTCCTGCTAAAAAAACTTCCTGCTTTTTAAAGTTCTTCGCCAGACTTGCGTGGGATTGCTTCTACTGTGTCTGCATTGTACTCAATCAACTATTCCCGCTGAAAAAACTTCCCGCCTTTTAAAGCTCTTCTCTAGACCTGCGCTGGATTGCCTCTACTGCATCTGTGCAGTATTCCGATCAATGACTCCAATCAAAGTACAAATATTTATTTAATATAGAATATTGATTTACTATATTATGTTATATTACTAAATTATAAATATAATATAGATTTACTTTGAACTTTGAATCAAGAACCTACAAAACCCAGTCAATTGGATGTTTTGGTCTTCCGGGAGGAAACATTGCAACCTATTCTTTTAAAAAAAGGCATCGAGGTTTTAGACTGTAACGCATAGGAGCAGAATTTGGCCATTCGGCCTATCGAGTCTGCTCCACAATTTGATCAAATCTGAATTACTTTCCCTCTCAACCCCACTCTCCTGACTTCTCCCCATAACCTTTGATGCCCTGACTAATCAAGAAGCTCTGCTTTAAATATGCCCAGTGACATTATTTTCAGATATAGTGCGGAAGAGGCCCTTCCACTCCTTCGAGCTACACCACCCAGCAATCCCCAATTTAACCCTTGCCTAATCACGGGACAATATACAATGACCAATTAACCTACCAACCTTTGGATTGTGGGAGGAAACTGGAAACTTGGCCTCCACAGCCATTTGTGGCAATGAATTCCACAGATTCTCTACCTTCTGGCCAAAGAAATTCCCTCTCATCTCTATTCTGAGGCTGTGCCTTCTGGTCCTAGACTCTCCTGCTAATGGACACATCTCTCCACCTCCTCTCTATTCAGGCCTTACAGTAACATTGCTCGTCTTCCAAAATACACAAGGCACTCTCGATAACTCAGGAGAAATATTTATCCTTTGTGTTCTAAGTTATCAGTATTGCGATCCACAGTTGGAAAAACACCAGAATTCTGTTAATTCCCACTGGATGGATTCTTATATTTTAATGTGCATTTTGGTTAACACTCACACTTAATAATTAGCGGCTTTTACTTTGGAAGATTTGTTGCTGTCGGGTGCAGTGGGAAAACCTAAAATTCCAATCAAGTGGATGGAACCCGTGCCATCAAAGTTCAAAGGTCAAAGTACAAATTGCATTTCAGTTACATTTTGTGGCATGTCAGCATGACATCAAAAGGAATTCTATCATTAAAATCAGTCAAAAGAATAGGGTCCATTGTTCGTCTGTGGCCATATGTTACTAAAATGAAAGTCCACATGATACTTTACTGTGGGAAAGAATGCTAATTGTGATACAGAACTATGCTGAAAATTAGCAGTTGCAACATTCCTGATGGGTTTAGAGGAAAAGAATCATAGATCTGTTGGAGGCCTCCATGAAGGAATGTAGCATTCCCACTGGGAAATTTCTCAAAGTGGACAATGAGTGTTTGGAATGGAATTATGGCTCTTGAGTCTGTGCATCGGGAGCAGACAGGGGGTCTGCTTAAGTTGCATGAGTCCACCACATCAGAAACCACCTACCCGCAGCATCACCACCCCTCCCCGCCCCATACATATCCTGCCTCATCTGAGCAGTGGTCCATGGTTCCCACATTGGCTTCACCAGCCCCAGAGGTCCAGAGTTGAAGAATCAGAATCAGGGTCTGAATCGGGTTTATTATCTCTGGCATCTAATGTGAAATGTGCTGTTTTGTGGCTGCAGTAAAGTACAAAAAACCAACATACTATAAATTACAATAAGAAATATACAGTGTATTAGAAATAAATAAGCAGTGCCAAAAGAGAGGGAGAATAGTGAGGATGTGTTCATTCTGATTGTCCATTCAGAATTCTGATGATGGAAGGGAAGGAGCCTAAAATGTTGAGTGTGTGTCTTCAGGCTCCTGTACCTCCTTCCTGATGGTAGCGATGAGAAGAGGGCATGTCATGGGTGACGGGGGTCCTTAATGATTGATGCCACCTTTTCGATGTGTTCTTGATGCTGTGGAGGCCAGTGCCCATGATGGACTTGGCTCAGTTTACAACTTCTAGCTTTCTCCAAGCCCGTGCAGTGACCCCTCCACACCAGACAGTAATGCAACCTGGTAGAATGCTCTCCAAAGTACATCTGCGGAAATTTGCAGAAGAAAGTCACCTTCAGTCCTAAAGAACCCCACCTTTGGAGAATTTTGTTATTGTTGCGGCAAAAAAGAGCTGTTGTGAACTCCAAATAAATCCGTCCTGCAGTGGTAATCAGAGTAACAACCTACAAAGGTGGTTCAAAACTGCTCTTGATTGGCAAGTCTCCAAGTCCTGTGTTGCACAAACCCTCGCCCACATCAATAACATTAAAGAATTCTTATAGAAAGCAAATCAGTTAGGAAAACAGACCACTCTTGATTTGTTTTTTTAAGTTTTATTAATTGCACAGAGGGCAGCCCAGAGATTGGAACATGCATACACAATTAAGGTAGAAGTTGAAGTAGCATATGTAAAATTTTAAAACATAGTTAGTTTGAAAGTCTAAAATATTGTGCCCAAGTTTAGCAGCCCCAAGCTGAGGAGACAGGTAAGATTCGACAGACTAGTGAGTTTGCAGTCACATCAGGAGATGGTATGGACCTCATTCCTGAAGGACTGTCATGAACCCAATGTGCTCTATGACACTCCATTAATTTCATGGTTATGACTGCTAACTTCTTCCTGTTAACATTAAATTTTGCTGTACTGTGCAAAAATCTTAAGCACATGTAAAAAAATCTACAAAGCGTAGATGCTTTCAAAAATAATGAACTGAAAAGAGTCTAAATATTTAAAAACATTACTATAAAGAGCAGTAAACAGTAAAAAGCTAAATTAAATCAAAATTTGGTCTTTCAAACTGCATCAATTGTCTTAGGTACACTGTCGAGTAGTTTTATAAGAAAATTGGCTGGTAGGTTGTTCCAAGCATCTGGAGAACTTGCCAAGGTACTTCCGCAGACTTTGGCTGTCTTGTTTGCTTCTGTCTCTCCAGGTAATCCCAGGCAGCCTTGATGACATTGAGGTCAGCGACCTGTGGAGGCCATGCCATCTAAAAATCTAGAGTGCCTAAGACATTTGCACAGTAATGTATATAATGACTTGCTGTAAAATTCCCACCTGCTATAGTGGAATTTGAACTCCAGTGTCCAGAACTCTGGTTATTAGTCTTGTGACATAGCCAGTACACTACCCTAACTTGCATCACCCTCTGTTATGGACAGTCCATGCAACAGCACTGGAAAAAGCTGCAAAAATTTATAAACTCAGCCAGCTCCATTACAGGCACCAGCCTCCCCACCATCGAGGTCACATTCAAAAGGCAATGTCTCAAAAAGATGGCATCCATCATTAAGGACCCCCAACACCCAGGACATGCCCTCTTCTCATTGCTGCCATCAGGGAGGAGGTACAGGAGTCTGAAGACACACACTCAACATTTCTGACATCGGATTTCTGAAGGGACAATGAACCCATGAGCACTTCCTCAGTATATATATACACAGCTCTCTTTAAGCACTACTTATTTAATTTAATATTATATAAATGGCAAGCATTCAAAGGTTGCATGGATGAACTACAACAATTGTTCATCCCAGTTTGGCAAAAGAATAAATCAAGGAAGGCAGTGCACCCGTGGCTGATGAGGGAAATTAGGGATAGTATCAATTCCAAAGAAGAAGCATACAAATTAGCCAGAGAAAGTGGCTCACCTGAGGACTGGGAGAAATTCAGAGTTCAGCAGAGGAGGACAAAGGGCTTAATTAGGAAGGGGAAAAAAGATTATGAGAGAAAACTGGCAGGGAACATAAAAACGGACTGTAAAAGCTTTTATAGATATGTAAAAAGGAAAAGACTGGTAAAGACAAATGTAGGTCCCCTGCAGACAGAAACAGGTGAATTGATTATGGGGAGCAAGGACATGGCAGACCAATTGAATAATTACTTTGGTTCTGTCTTCACTAAGGAGGACATAAATAATCTTCCAGAAATAGTAGGGGACAGAGGGTCCAGTGAGATGGAGGAACTGAGCGAAATACATGTTAGTAGGGAAGTGGTGTTAGGTAAATTGAAGGGATTGAAGGCAGATAAATCCCCAGGGCCAGATGGTCTGCATCCTAGAGTGCTTAAGGAAGTAGCCCAAGAAATAGTGGATGCATTAGTGATAATTTTTCAAAACTCGTTAGATTCTGGACTAGTTCCTGAGGATTGGAGGGTGGCTAATGTAACTCCACTTTTTAAAAAAGGAGGGAGAGAGAAACCGGGGAATTATAGACCGGTTAGCCTAACGTCGGTGGTGGGGAAACTGCTGGAGTCAGTTATCAAGGATGTGATAACAGCACATTTGGAAAGCGGTGAAATGATCGGACAAAGTCAGCATGGATTTGTGAAAGGAAAATCATGTCTGACGAATCTCATAGAATTTTTTGAGGATGTAACTAGTAGAGTGGATAGGGGAGAACCAGTTGATGTGGTATATTTGGATTTTCAAAAGGCTTTTGACAAGGTCCCACACAGGAAATTAGTGTGCAAACTTAAAGCACACGGTATTGGGGGTAAGGTATTGGTGTGGGTGGAGAATTGGTTAGCAGACAGGAAGCAAAGAGTGGGAATAAATGGGACCTTTTCAGAATGGCAGGCGGTGACTAGTGGAGTACCGCAAGGCTCAGTGCTGGGACCCCAGTTGTTTACAATATATATTAATGACTTGGATGAGGGAACTAAATGCAGCATCTCCAAGTTTGCGGATGACACGAAGCTGGGTGGCAGTGTTAGCTGTGAGGAGGATGCAGGGTGACTTGGATAGGTTGGGTGAGTGGGCAAATTCATGGCAGATGCAATTTAATGTGGATAAATGTGAAGTTATCCACTTTGGTGGCAAAAATAGGAAAACAGATTATTATCTGAATGGTGGCTGATTAGGAAAAGGGGAGGTGCAACGAGACCTGGGTGTCATTATACACCAGTCATTGAAAGTGGGCATGCAGGTACAGCAGGCGGTGAAAAAGGCGAATGGTATGCTGGCATTTATAGCGAGAGGATTCGAGTACAGGAGCAGGGAGGTACTACTGCAGTTGTACAAGGACTTGGTGAGACCACACCTGGAGTATTGTGTGCAGTTTTGGTCCCCTAATCTGAGGAAAGACATCCTTGTCATAGAGGGAGTACAAAGAAGGTTCACCAGATTGATTCCTGGGATGGCAGGACTTTCATATGAAGAAAGACTGGATGAACTGGGCTTGTACTCATTGGAATTTAGAAGATTGAGGGGGGATCTGATTGAAACGCATAAGATCCTAAAGGGATTGGACAGGCTAGATGCAGGAAGATTGTTCCCGATGTTGGGGAAGTCCAGAACGAGGGGCCACAGTTTGAGGATAGAGGGGAAGCCTTTTAGGACTGAGATTAGGAAAAACTTCTTCACACAGAGAGTGGTGAATCTGTGGAATTCTCTGCCACAGGAAACAGTTGAGGCCAGTTCATTGGCTATATTTAAGAGGGAGTTAGATATGGCCCTTGTGGCTACGGGGGTCAGGGGGTATGGAGGGAAGGCTGGGGCGGGGTTCTGAGTTGGATGATCAGCCATGATCATAATAAATGGCGGTGCAGGCTCGAAGGGCCGAATGGCCTACTCCTGCACCTATTTTCTATGTTTCTATGTTTCTATATTTCTATATTGTGTGTGTGTGTGTGTGTGTATATATATATATATAATTGTAATTCGTATTTTTATTATTATGTATTGCTGCTGCAAATAACATATGCTAGTGATATCAAACCTGATTTCAGCTCTGATTAGATTCATAGAACACAGTAAAACAGAAACAGGCCCTTCAGCCCATCTAGTCCATGCCAAGCTATTAATCTGCTTAGTCCCATCAATCATCGATTCTGATTCAAATCGATTCTAATTTATTGGAAGGGAATGGAATCCAGATACAACATAAAATCTGCAATGTTCACCAAGGAGTAATTAAAGTTCAAAGTTCACAGAACATCTATTATCAAGGTATTGTGTGTATACTTTATACAACCTTGAGATTTGTCTCCTTACAGGTGGCCACAAAGCAAGGAAACCCAATAAAATCCATTAAAAAAGAAGACATTCCATAACAAAGTAATCAGCTGTTAGTTCACCTATAAAGTCCCACTCATACTTAAAGCAACAACGTACAAGTATTTCTGTGTATTCTGCGCACCAAACCTTTCATTGTCACCAACACACAATCTTCACACACTGGACTCAGAAGTGTTCCAGGTGTCTCTTCACAATGTGGTGAAGCTGCACCCTCAGAATCAGACTTATTATCATTGACATGTGTCATTAATTTATCAGGCACATCCACTCCATCTGCAAAATGGAGAATTTCCCAGTGGCTGACCATTTTAATTCCTATCCCTATTCCCATTTCAACATGTCAGTCCATGGCCTCCTCTTCTGCCACAAAGATGGCACGAACATCGATTTCTCCAACTTCTGGTAATTTGTTTTCTGTCCCCCTTCTCTATTCTTCAATTCCCCACTCTGGTCTCTTACCTCTTCTCCTCACCTGCTTATCACATCCTCCTGGTGCCCCTCCTCCTTCCCTTTTTCCATGGTCCACTCTCCTCTCCTATCAGATTCCTTCTTCTCCTGCCCTTTACCTTTTCCACCTATCACCTCCCAGCTTCTTACTTCATCCTCCACCACCCACCGGGCCTCACCTATCACTTTCTAATGTGTCGTCCTTCCCTTCCCCTTATTTTCTATTCTGGCTTCTTCCCCCTTCCTTTCCAGTCCTGATGAAGGGTCTCGGCCAAAAACATCTAC
The DNA here is from genome assembly GCF_030028105.1 of Mobula birostris. NCBI lineage: Eukaryota > Metazoa > Chordata > Chondrichthyes > Myliobatiformes > Myliobatidae > Mobula > Mobula birostris. The sequence continues at coordinate 4,600,783 of NC_092395.1, forward strand.
TGTTTATTCCTCTCCATAGATGCTGCCTGACCTGCTGAGTTCCTCCAGCATTTTGTGTGTGTTGCTTTGGATTTCCAGCATCTGCAGAATTTCTTGCATCTATGAAATCTGTTGTTTTGTGACAGCAGTACAGTGCAAGAAATAAAAATTGCTATAAGTTTTAATAAATAAATAGATAGATAGTGGAATAGTGATTTGGTGTTCATGGGTTCATGCACCGTTTGGAAATCTGATGGTGGAGGGGAAGAAGCTGTTCCTGAATCATTGAGTGTGTGTCTTCAAGCTCCTGTGCCTCCCCTCTGATGATAGCAATGAGAATAGAGCATGTCCCAGACAGGGCACGTCCCGGATAGGGAACGTCCCAGATGGGGCATGTCCCAGATAGGGAACATCCTGGATAGGGCACGTCTCGGATAGGGCATGTCCCGGATAGGGAACATCTAGGATAGGGCATGTCCCAGATAGGGCATGTCCTGGATAGGGCATGTCCCGGATAGGGAACATCTCGGATAAGGCATGTCCTGGATAGGGCACGTCCCAGATAGGGCACGTCCCGGATAGGGCACGTCCCGGATAGGGAATGTCCCGGATAAGGCATGTCCTGGATAGGGCACGTCCCGGATAGGGCATGTCCTGGATAGGGCACGTCCCGGATAAGGCATGTCCCGGATGGGGCACGTCCCAGATAGGGCACATCCCGGATAGGGAATGTCCTGGATAGGGCACGTCCCGGATGGGGCATGTCCTGGATAGGGAACATCTCGGATAAGGCATGTCCTGGATAGGGCATGTCCCGGATGGGGCATGTCCCAGATAGGGCATGTCCCGGATAGGAAATGACCTGGATAGGGCATGTCCCGGATAGGGCATGTCCTGGATGGGGCACATCTCGTAAAGGGCATGTCTCGGATGGTGAGAGAATTTATTGATGAATGCTGCCTTCTTGGGACACCATCTCCTGAAGATGTCCTCGCTGTTGGAGAGGTGATGGAACTGGTGGAACTGGTGGAACTGGTCGCGTCTACAACCTGCTGCAGTTTCTTGTGATCCTGTGCACTGGAGCTTCCACACCAGGCTGTGATGCAGGCAATCAAACTGCTCTCCGCCGTACGTTGGTAGAAATTCAACACAGCACAGTGATGTTCCATTTCGATTTTAAAGCTGGGAAAATGTTAAGTATCAGATTACTAAGATTTTTCATCAGCTTTGAACTTCAAGAGGAACGCATTGAAGTACTGGATGGAATGAATACAGTAAGCACAAAGGATTTGGGTTTCTTTAGAAACGGATAAGCCAACTAGTCCAGATGAAACGTATGTCTGATTGTAAAGGTAAACTGGTGAACTGGTTCATTCCTGTCATGGGGAGGCGAGTGTGGCTGCTAGAGGGCTGGAGAATTACTGACAACACATCCTGGTTTGAAAAGGAGGAAACGATAAACAGAAAAGTTAAAAGACTTTGGCTGAGGGGAAATTATTTGCTTAGAAAAGCAAAGATTAATCAAGGACAGCAAAGGGGCAGTCGGGGGGAAATCACAAACACAAGAGATTCTGCAGATGCTGGAAGTGGAGAGCAACTCACACAAACTGCTGGAGGAACTCGGCAGGTCAGGCAGTGTCTATGGAAAGGAACAGTCGACGTTTTGGGCTGAGGCTGGGAGGAAAGGGGACAGAAGACAGAATAGGAGGGTGGGCAGGGAGGAAAATTCATGTCTGATCTTGATTGCTTAGATCATCTGAAGAGGAAGTAGGGAGTATTGTTGAGTCACGTTAATTAACGTGTGGACATTGGAAAACCTCATGTGCAGCAGCATCACCGGCGTGTAGGCACGGACAACACAAGGAATATAAACTATACATGAACTGTATTTACAACCGGACCAAATGTGAAGACTGCACAAAAGCAAAACCTTATTGCAAAAAACATAGATGCATCAAAGACAAGTCCATAGTAGCGCATAGTGTTCCGCAGTGTTCTGTTGCTGAGGGAGGGATAGAGACATGCAGGATGTTTCAAGCATTCTTGGGTCCCACACTGCCATGTTCGAGAGCATCTGCCAGGGCCCACATGTCTCAACACTGAACTGGCCACAGCCTGTAGTCTCACTTTCAGGGACTCTGCAATTCACGTTCCGTCCTATTCCAGCTGGGTAGCCTCCATGATGGCATGAACATTGATTTTTTTAACTTCTAGTAACTTTGTCCCTCCTCCTTTCCTCTTCTTCACTTCCCCACTCTGGACTCTTAACTTTTTGCCTCAGCTGCCTGTCACCTCCCCCTGGTGCTGCTTCTCTTCCCCTTTTGTCCCATGATCCGCCCTCCACTCCCATCAGATTCCTTCATCTCCAGCCCTTTACCTTTTCCATCTACAACCACCAAGCTTCTCACTTCATCCTCCCCTCCCCGACCCACCAGGCATCCTTTCCTCCATCTCCTTATTCTGGCTTACTCCTTCCTCTCCAGTCCTGATGAAGGGTCTTGACCCAAAACATCGACTGTTCATCTCCACAGATGCTGCCTGACCTGCCGAGCTCCTCCACCATTTTGTGTCTGTTGCTCTCAACTTCCAGCATCTGCAGAATCTCATGTTGTCATGTTTTGTGTACTATTTATCTGTTATTTTTTATTATTTGCTCAGTTTGCCCTCTTTTGCACATTGGATGTTTGTCGGTCTTCATTGTCTGTGTGTGTGTGTGTGTGTGTTTCTGTGTGTGTGTGTGTGTGTGTGTGTGTGTGTGTGTGTGTGTGTGTCTGTGAGTGTGTGTGTGTGTCTGTGTGTGTGTGTGTGTGTGTGTGTGTGTGTCTGTGAGTGTGTGTGTGTTTCTGTGTGTGTGTCTGTGTGTGTGAGTGTGTGTGTGTGTGTGTGAGTGTGTGTGTGTGTGTGTCTGTGTCTGTGTGTTTCTGTGGACTCTATTGTGTTTGTTTGTTGTGAGGTTGTAAGGAGATGACTCTGAGTATTGTGCACGGTACACATACTGTACTTTGACAATAAATGTACATTGGATTGACTTTAGTTGAAGGGAAGTAGCTGGTGGTGTGGGAGTTCAGGCTTCTGTACCTCCTGTCTGATAGTAACAGAGCAGTGGTCATGGCCCAGATGGTAAGAGGCTTCTTGATGCCAGCTGCTGCCCTCTTCGGTCATCACCTCCTACAGATGGAGTCAGCGAAGGAGGTGTAGACTGCATGAATTTTAGTAAGACTTTGACAAAATCCTTCATGGAAATCTGGCCAGAATACAACAGAAGTATTTAAAATTGAGGTTACGCGGCAAAGGGGATTGATTCTGCAGCTGAATGCCGTTGACCTGAAGTCCGTTACAAAGCCAGGGTGACTGTGCGGGTTTTGTCTGGGTTCTGCGGTTTCTCTCCCGCATCCTAACAGCACGATGGCCGGGAGTTCAGATGTCCCCAGTGTGTCGGTGGCTGAGTATCAGAGTGTCAATGAGCAGGCGTGAAGGACGAGTTATAAAATTGATAGAATTACTCCGAAAACAAGCATTGACTCGTAGAGTCGATGGTGTTCCTCTATGCCATTAGGAAATATGACTTTAATGTTTGCTGCAAAAGTAACTGAATGACAGATTTTCTGGTAATTAACAATTTGTCATAGTTTGGAGATCCATTTCAACATTGTATCAGGTGGCATAGTAGCATTCAAAATTCAAAGTGTATTTATTAACAGGGTATATAACCTTAAGATTCATCTTCTTGCGGGCAGCCACCAAACAAAGAAACACAGTAGAACCCAATAAAAAACCCACACAACAAAGACCGTCAAACACCTAAATGGCAAAAAAAGAACAAATTGTGCAAACAATAAAAGTGTAAATAAATAACACACAGAAAATGAACTGCAGCATCCCCGAGAGAGAGTCCACAGCCACAAAGCCGGTTCAGTGCTGAGGCGAGTGAAGCCTCAGGAATAATGAGCCGAACACCAGTTCATCCTTTGCCCTGGGCCTTGATGCCTTGAACTTCTCAATCCGGCTCGGTGCTTAAATCGGCCCACCGTTGGTTCATTTTTTTCTCGGGCCCCACTGCTTCGATCTGGCCCCAAGTCCACTCCAGCAATGGGGGCCGTGGCCCTACCTGCACAATCAGGAGTCCAGTTCGCAGAATCTTTCAGATCATACGGGCGGTTCAAAAGCACAACTCCCAAAGGGAAATTAGAGGCTGCGGACTGCAGTGATCGTAATCCAGCAAGAGTGTAATTAATAGAATAGTTAGTGGTTTTGTTTGCTGCCCGTAAAATGTCACCATGTGGTTAACATAACACTATTACGGCACCAGAAACAAGGGTCCAATTACCGCTGCTGTCGGTAAAGAGTTTGTATACGTGACCGCGTGCATTTCCTCTGGGTGCTCCAGTTTCCTCCCACATTCCAAAGACGCATGGGTTAGTAGGTTAATTGTAATTGAGTGGCAGGGTCTCATTGGGTCAGTAACGATGCTGCGTCTCTAAACGAAATTAAAATTAAACTAGTACAAATAAAGTAGCCTGAGGCAGGACCTGACAGAAATTTGACAGGCATAGTTAGAGTAGGCAGTGAAATATTTTTCCCAGGATCTAAGTAATTAATACTAGACAGCATGTATTAATGGTGAGACAGGAAATGTTTGAAGGAGATCGTGGAGAAATTATTTTACATACATAGTGGTGGCTGCCTGGAGTGTACTGCCGGGGATGGCGATAGAGGTGTTTTGAGGATCTTATCAACATGCAGGGAATGGAGGGATATAGACCATATCCAGGCAGAAGGGCTTAACTAGTTCAGCACAACATCATGGGCTGAAGTCCTTGGACTGTACTATGTTCCAAAGTAACCTGGCATTATTGCTTGTGGTTAAATCCAGATAAGTGAACACTTTCATATGCATAATTTATTTTGCAAGCTCGGAAGATTCCAACCAGTGAGTGCACTCAGCTTTTCAAAATGCTGGAGCACAGCGAATCGTTTGTTACGATCTGCGTACAATGAATGCAGATTCCTACAGGTGGACCATGGAGAGCATTCTAACTGGTCACAGCGCCGCCTGGTATGGAGGGGCCGCTGCTCAAGATCGTAAAAAGCTGCAGAAGGTTGTAAACTCAGCCAGCTCCATCATAAGCACTAGCCTCCCCAGACTCAAAAAGGCGGCATCCATTACTAAGGACCCCCATCACCCAGGGATTGCCCTCTTCTCATTGCTACCATCCAGGAGGAGGTACAGGAGCCTGAAGATAAACACTCAATGATTCAGGAACAGCTTCTTCCCCAATGCCATCAGATTTCTGAATGGACAATGAACCCATGGACACTACCTCACTACTTTTTTTTCTCTTTTTGCTCTACTTATTTAATTTATTTTTAATTTTTATTTCTTGCTGTCATTTATAGTTTTCTTATTATTAGCTATTGCAATGTACTGCTGCCACAAAGCGACAAATTTTATGATATATGCCAGTGATATTAAACCTGATTGTGGTTCAGATTCTGAGCATATGTAACTGGCTAAAGATGTCACCCCTTTAATTCCTGCTGTAAACTCTTACTGCTTCAATAATTATCTGCCCCAGCCAGAGCAGGATTGATTGGGATTGTAAACAGATGCAGTGGGAAAAAGAAACCTCTTCCTTTATTTAAGAAAGGAATCAGCACTGTGTTACTGAAAGGCAGCTGCAACAACATTAGGGTGAAGGGTCAAGACTTGCTTCACTGTTGGCCTCCTGCCACTTGGAGTTCCTGGCCATTTGGGTCTCACCCCGACAGCTGTAATAACGGAATTGTGCAAAAGATTTTCATCTCCTTTTCCTGACAGAATCTTGGCCGGCTTTCTGTCACTCCAGGCTTGGACGTTGGTCCCTGCTGAAGCCTCTGCAGATGGCATTGGTGAACATGAAGAGATGACACACAGTAATCATGTGGCACATTATCTTCCAATAAACCTTCTGGAACCCTTGCTGATGTTTTCGAAAATCTTGCAAACAGACACACTGACTATCAAAATATCAAAGGGTTTCTCCTGTTATCCTTAACATACCCTCTATGAATCTAGAACTTAACCATTAGACTATTTGTGGGGTGGTGGGGTGGAGACACGTCACTACCAAAGGAGATGGAAAGCACTCCTTCCCTCCACTATCCTGCAGGTCACCCTTGGGCAAGGTGTAGCACCTGTTTAGCCCCCAGTCAGGCACGTGAGTCCTGGGAGCAGGTAGTGGATGGTCGTATGAGCAGCTGATGCATATCACAAGTCTTGCTTATGCGATCACTGATACCAGGCAGACAATCTCGGAAGAGTATTCATATTGGATGTGGTCAGCCATTTTGTAAAGACACTGCCCAGAAGAAGGCAATGGCAAACCACTTCTGTAGAAAAATTTGCCAAGAACAATCATGGTCAAAGACCATGATAGCCCACGTCATATGACAAGGAAACATAATGAACAAACAAAATACATAAAATCTAATACTGAAGCTTTATAAGGCTTTTGTCAGACTGAATTTTGAGTATTATGAGCAGCTTTGGGCCCCTTATCCAAGAAAGGGTGGGAGGGTCCAGAGAAGGTTGACATGAATGATCCTAGGAATTAAAGGGTTAACGTAAGAGGGTGGTGAATCTGTAGAATTCATTGCCACGGACGGCTGTGGAGGCCAAGTCATTGTGAATATTCAAAGCAGAGGTTGATAGGTTCTTGATTAATGAGAGTGTCAAAGGTTATGGGGAGAAGGCTGAAGAACGAGGTTGAGAGGGATAATGGTGGAATGATGGGCTGAATGGCCTAATTCTGCTCCTATGTCTTCTGGTCTTATGGTCTAACATTAAAAGAACTTAACACGTCCACAGTCACCTTACCTGACTAACCCTTTATAGCTTGGACAAACAAACTTAGTATCAGAATCAGAATTAGATTTAATATCACTGGCAAATGCTGTGAATTTTGTTGTTTTGTGGCAGCAGTTCATTACAATTCATCAAAAGCTATAAATTCTTATAGATTATATATCTGGGTATTTGGGCCCCTCCGTTAACCATGGATAATGCATCCCTGCTTTCTATGTGATAGACAAGACCGTACCAAGCCAGGCCGGTACGAAATGGAGAACAAGCTGTTGCCCATGCAGCAGACTCCCCCTCCCCACACAGCTGATGAATCCAAAGGAATGGCAGAGACTGGTACACTTTGGCACCGGTGTCATCACAGGAGTTGCCAGTCAGCATTGAACTCAGTGTAGGACAGCTTTAGGGTCTCCAGCTCTGGATTTTTTCTCAGGGTTTATAACGAAACTCCCCGTGAGTGGGAATACCTTGAAGGCAGTGGAGGTTTGAGTATTCCTTTTCCTGGATGAGCTGCCAACCACGGCTGACGAGCCCCGTCTGCCCAAAGCGACTGGTCTTAAGGCGCCAGTAACCTGCCTTTGCCCCTTCTCCTGTCAGTAGAAACAGATCCACCAGTCTTTGTCGCTGAGCCACACATGAAGGCCAGGAGTCGGACTTGGTTGTCAGAGAGTACTTGAGATGTACAACATTGGGTGCATTGAATAGGTAGTGAAAGCTCTTCCTCAATACCTCCCCCCAGCTATGACAACCTTAAGGAATCATGTACATTATTATTAAATCAAATAAGCAGAGCAAAAATAAAGAAAAATAGTGAGATGGTGCTCATGGGTTCATGGACCATTCAGAAATCTGATGGTGGACAGGAAGAAGCTGTTCCTGAAACATTGAGTGTGTGTCTTCAGGCTCCTGTACCTCCTCCTTGATGGTAACAATGAGAAGTGTGTGATGGGGGTCCTTAAAATCAAAGGCGTTGAAGGAAACTTCATCTGACTTTTTTTCAAGAAAAGGATCTAGTGCTTTCCCGGCATATATGACAAACATAATGTACTGGGTGGGCACAGGAGTACATTCAGCCAGACACTCATTCCTCCAAGATGCAACACAGAGCGTCATAGGAAGTCATTCCTGCCTGTGGCCATCAAACTTTACAACTCCTCCCTTGGAGGGTCAGACACCCTGTGCCGATAGGCTGGTCCTGGACTTATCTCATAATTTACTGGCATAATTTACATAATACTATTTAAGTATTTATGGTCCTATTACTATTTATTATTTATGGTGCAACTGTAACGAAAACCAGTCTCCCCCTGCGATCAATAAAGTATGACTATTACTATGACTAAACAAACTTTTCTCAGGCTTTCAGCCGGGTACAGGTATTGATTTTAACCTCGTTTTGTTTTAGTCATGAATGGTTTGGGCTGTGAGTTATACATCTTACCGTTAATTAAGCCCTATCTGAGCTACACACACAGAATGCTGGAGGACCTCAGCAGGTCAGGCAGCATCTTTGGAGACGAATAAGCAATCATTTTGGGCCAGGGTCCTTCACCAGGAGGGTCAGATCCTACCTGAGCTGTCACCTAGAACACTGTAAAACTCTCCCCAATCAGGCGGCATCTGTGGAGAGGGAAACAGATAATAGTTCACCTTGAAGAGTCTTTTTAAACTTTAAACTGTCACTATTCCTTCGCCTTCACAGATGCTGGCTCAACCGCTGGGTTTCTCTGGCAGTTTGCTTTTTTTTATTTCCAAAAATAAGCAGCCAATTATAAACTGAGAATTTATAATTTAAGGTCTTGGCATCCAATGCACACCCATCTGTTGTATAAACCATAATGACTCTCTGAAATATGACTAAAAACCCCCAATCGAAACCACTACCCTGAAGAAAAAAGTCATTCTGGCCATTTTCAAATGTTTATATTCCCTCAGAAGAATTCAGGAAAGCTGTGACAAATCCGAAACCAGTGTTGCTGCCATAAAAGCAGATGTTGCAGACAAATCTGGCCTTTTTATGTAACAGTTTTTCCGCATTTATTTTTCCGTTATCTTGCTGCCATGTTTCAATCACTCTGGCATGTCACTTCACAATGATTCGACAGCGCTTGTGTGTCACTGTGTCAAGGACACACAGTTATAGGACTAGTCTGCATTTCATGAGTTGCAGAAAGGTGCCAGTAAAAGGGCAGGTAACATCCTAAAGGATCTCACCCACCCTGCTCATCGACTGTTTGTCCCACTCCCATCAGGGAGGAGGCTACATAGCGTCACCAGACTCAGAAACAGTGACTTTCCCCAAGCAGTAAGGCTGATCAACACCTCCCCCGACTAACCCACCCCTCCACACACCGGCCACCACTACTTTATCATTTCCCATCAGTCACCTTATAGAAACCATAGAAAAACTACAGCACAGAAACAGGCCTTTTGGCTCTTCTTGGCTGTGCCAAACCATTTTCTGCCTGGTCCCACTGACCTGCACACAGACCATATCCCTCCATACACCTCCCATCTAAGTATCAGCCCAATTTATTCTTAAATGTTAAAAAAGAACCCACATTTACCACCTCATCTGGCAGCTCATTCCATACTCCCACCACTCTCTGTGTGAAGAAGCCACCCCTAATGTTCGCTTTAAACTTTTCCCCCCTCACCTTTAACCCATGTCCTCTGGTTTTTTTCTCCCCTTGCCTCAGTGGAAAAAGCCTGCTTGCATTCACTCTATCTATACCCATCATAATTTTATATACCTCTATCAAATCTCCCCTCATTCTTCTACGCTCCAGGGAATAAAGTCCTAACCTATTCAACCTTTCCCTGTAACTGAGTTTCTCAAGTCCCGGCAACATCCTTGTAAACCTTCTCTGCACTCTTTCAACCTTATTTATATCCTTCCTGTAATTTGGTGACCAAAACTGAACACAATACTCCAGATTCGTCCTCACCAATGCCTTATACAACCTCATCATAACATTCCAGCTCTTATACTTAATACTTTGATTAATAAAGGCCAATGTACCAAAAGCTCTCTTTACAACCCTATCTACCTGTGACGACACTTTTAGGGAATTTTGTATCTGTATTCCCAGATCCCTCTGTTCCACTGCACTCCTCAGTGCCTTACCATTTACCCTGTATGTTCTATCTTGGTTTGTCCTTCCAAAGTGCAATACCTCACACTTGTCTGTATAAGCAGACAGTCCTGTGCCTAGCGTCACTTTATGGACATGCGATCAATGTATGTATATCAGCTATCTTATGTATTTATATTTATTGTGTTTTTTTTAATAATTATTGTGTTCTTCATCTTATTGTGTTTTTTATGCTGCATCGGATCCGGAGTAACAATTATTTTGTTCTCCTTCACACTTGTGTTCTGGAAATTACATTAAACAATTCTGAAATGTGAATTTTGTCGGGACTGTAGCTGCGCATCTTAATGCTTCCTAACTACAAGAAATGTGAACTTAAAAATATTTTCTCTTGCTCTGAGTGACTCAAGTTATTTGCAAAGAAAACTTCGTGTTCAATGAAAATCCGGCCTTGGTTTCCTGCCAGGCCCTGCACTGCCCATTAACTCAGATAAATAAATCTCTTCCACCTTGTTTTCCATGAAGTTGAGCTCATTCCTCACTGCGTTGTAAATTCCCTGATAGTCCACCAAACCGTGGTGCCCAGAGGAACATTTTCATCACTCAGTCTACACTCAAGTGGCCCTAACATCGGCCTCAACATCCCATTGTGACAACTTGTCTCTCCCCAGTAGTCCTTCAATCTCCGTATCTGTAGGAAATGGTTTTTGCATTTCCTATCATCCAGCCACAAGAAGTGGGGCTCCCATTCCAATACTTACAGATGCTGTTCTGCCTCTCCAATCACCTGCCTATCACCCTCCAGCTTAATCTTACTCTTACCCTAGACTTCTCCTAGACTTCCTGACTAGGAGACATCAGTCAGTCCAGATTGGAAGCAGCATCTCCAACACCATCACACTGAGCACGGGGGCCCCCCAGGGTTGTGTGCTCAGTCCACTGCTGTTCACCCTGCTGACCCACGATTGTGCTGCAACACACAGCTCGAACCACATCATCAAGTTTGCCAATGACACGACCGTGGTGGGTCTCATCAGCAAGAACGATGAGTCAGCATACAGAGAGGAGGTGCAGCGGCTAACGGACTGGTGCAGAGCCAACAACCTGTCTCTGAACGTGAACAAAACAAAAGAGATGGTTGTTGACTTCAGGAGGACACGGAATGACCACTCTCCACTTAACATCGACAACTGCTCCGTAGAGATCGTTAAGAGCACCAAATTTCTTGGTGTTCACCTGGTGGAGAATCTCACCTGGTCCCTCAACACCAGCTCCATAGCAAAGAAAGCCCAGCAGCGTCTCTACTTTCTGCGAAGGTTGAGAAAAGTCCATCTCCCACCCCCCATCCTCACCACATTCTACAGAGGTTGTATTGAGAGCATCTTGAGAAGCTGCATCACTGCCTGGTTCGGAAATTGCACCATCTCAGATTGCAAGACCCTGCAGCGGATAGTGAGGTCAGCTGAGAAGATCATCGGGGTCTCTCTTCCCACCATTACATTTACACCACACGCTGCATCCGTAAAGCAAACAGCATTATGAAGGACCCCACGCACCCCTCATACAAACTCTTCTCCCTCCTGCCATCTGGCAAAAGGTACCGAAGTATCCAGACTCTCACGACCAGACTATGTAACAGTTTCTTCCCCCAAGCTATCAGACTCCTCAATACCCAGAGCCTGGACTGACACCAAGCTACTGCCCTCTACTGTGCCTATTGTCTTGTTTATTATTTATTGTAATGCCTGCACTGTTTTGTGCACTTTATGCAGTCCTGGGTAGGTCTGTAGTCCAGTGTAGTTTTTGTGTTGTTTTATGTAGTTCAGTGTAGTTTTTGTATTGTTTCATGTAGCACCATGGTCCTGAAAAACATTGTCTCGTTTTTACTGAGTACTGTACCAGCAGTTATGGTTTATATGACAATAAAAAGTGACTTGACTTGACTTGACGTATCATCAAATCTCCAGCCACTCTTCACACACCTCAGACCCATCTCCCTTTCTGTAACACCATTTCTCCTTCTCTGGCCCATTTTTCCACTCCAGCATTCTTCACCATCCATCCCCTTCCCTATTCCTTCAACTCTCACCCTCAGTCCCCATCTCCCACCTCCATCTTCTCCCATCCTCCATCTCCCTCTCCCAACATCTGTTCCCATCTCCCACCTTCAATCTCCTTCTCCCAATGTCTGTCCCCATCTCCTACCCTCTATCCCCATCTCCCACCCTCAGTCTCCTCCTAATGTCTGTTCCCATCTCCCAACCTCCATCAACTCCTACCTTCCATCTTCTCCTACCCTCCATCTCCTTCTGTCACCCTCAATCTCATTCTCCCAATGTCCGTTTCAATCTCCCACCCTTCATCTCCATCTCCCACCCTTCATCTCCATCTCCCACCCTCAATCTCCATCTCCCACTCTCTATCCCCGTCTCTCACCTCCATCATCTCCCACCCTTCATCTCCTTCTCCAACATCAGTTCCTATCTCCCATCCTCAATCTCCATCTCCCACCCTCTATCCTTATCTTCCATTCTCCTTCTCCTTCTCCCAATGTCCATTTCCATCTCCCACCCTCCAATCCCTTCTCCCACCCTCCATCCCCATCTCCCACCCTCCGATCCCCTCTCCCACCCTCCATCTTCAATGTATAACAGCATCTCAAAGAAGAATACAGAGGAAACTAAGACTATTAAGAGTGATTGAGTTGTTTTCCAATGAAGATAAAAATAACTAGCTTTGGCAAGCTGCAGCTCTCTGTACATTGTGGCATGATCTCAGTTTCTGGAGGCCATTTTACCAGACGGTATACAAGCCTTTGTTGTCTCAGCCATGATCTTGTGACTGAATAGAGTTAAACATTGACCATAACACTGAAGGAATGAGCTGTATCTCAAAGTTCAATTAATAATAACCTAAGTTTGACTCTTGGCAACTGAACAGCAAACCAGTGTGTTTTGTTTCAAACATGAACGTCTGCTGACCTCTGCTGGTTATGTTGATAAATGCAGGTAGTTTTCTCGCCATCGTTACAGAATAATTGCCCAAAATGTAGACTGAGTCCACCCAATGTCAAAGGTCATGGTATCTATTTTGGCAACAGGTAGTTCAACGTACAAATTTCAAACTCTGGAGACCCAAATGAAGACCGCATGCTTTCTTCTCATTGCTACCATCGAGGAGGAGGTACAGGAGCTTGAAGACACACACTCAATGCTTCAGGAACAGATTCTTCTCTTTCGCCATCAGATTTCTGAATGGACAATGAATCCACAAACACTACCTCACTATTTATTTCTTTATTTGCTCTCTTTTTGCACTACTTAACGTAACTTAATTTGAAATTTATCAGAATCAGGTTTAATAGCACCGGCATAAGTCGAGGAATTTGTTGCTTTGAGGCAGTACATCACAACACAAAATAATGAAAAACTATAAATGACAATAATAAATATATATTAAGTGCTTATTGAGTAAGTAGTGCAAAGGGAGGGGAAAATAGTGAGGAAGTGTTCATGGATTCATTGTCCATTCATAAATCTTATTGCGGAGGGTACGAAGCTGTTCCTGGATCGTGGAGGGTATGCCTTCAGGCTCCCGTCCCTCCCCACTGACGGTAGCGATGAGAAGAGGAACGTCCTGGGCGATGGGGTACTTAGAGACAGATGCTGCCTTCCTGAGACACTGCCTCTTGAGGCCAACCCCTGCAATGACACCAAATGATATCTTTCAGAAATCAGTCCCGACTCTCAATATTTGCAGGAAAAATTAAAATCCTGAGTTTCTGAGTATTTCTCGTCCTTGGAATTTATGCATAATTATCAAAGGGAAAATAGTCAGATTACTTTAAGATGATAAAATAACGGAACGGCGGAGGCTGAGGGGAGATCTGATATGCGAGGCCTGGATGGAGTAGACAGGCAGTATCTTTTCCCCAGGGCTGAAATGTCTTATACCAGAGGGCATGTATTTAAGGTGAAGCGGGGGTGGGTTTCAATGGGACGTGAGGGCAAGTTTTTACACTGAGAGCGGTGGGTGCAAGTTTTTACACTGCCTGGGGTGGTGGAAGAGACAGAAGAGTTAGGGTCTTTTAAGAGATGTTTAGATAGGCACATGAATGTGAGGGATATGGACATCATATAGGCAGAGGGGATTAGATTAGTTAGCCATGCGATTACTAATTTAACTGGTTCAGCACAATCTTGTGGGCTGACAGGCCTGTTCCTATGCTCTATGTTCTATAAGACTGAGGAGCAGAATTAGGCCATTCAGCCCATTGAGTCTGCTCAGCCATTCCATCATGGTTGATGTATTATCCCTCTCAACCCTGCCTCCTGCTTTCTACCCGTAACCTTTGAACAGCCTAACTAACAAAAAACCTATCAATCTCCACTTTGAATACATCCAATGACTTGGCCTCGACAGCCACCCATGGCAATGAATTCCACAGATTCACCATCCTCTGGCTAAAGAAATTCCTCCTCGGCTCTGTTCTAAAGGGACCACTTGTGCTCTGGGGCTCTGCCCTCTGGTCCTAGACTCCCTCAATATAGAAAACATCTTGAGCCGAGAGCCTTCATCAGGACTGGAAAGGAAGGGGGCAGAAACCACCATAAGAAAGTTGGAGGAGGAGTACAAGCTAGCAGGTGATAGGTGAGACCAGGAGAGGGAGAAGATAGGTGGGTGGGGAGGGGAGATGAAGTGAGAAGCTGAGACATTCTCTGGATTTCCAGCATCTGTAGAATCTCTGCTTGTGGTCTGAGTGTGGAAGAAACAGGTCACTCATGAACAACCCGCCCATCCTGTCAAGATTCCTCTCGAATCTATGGGAGAAAACTTCCATTCATCAATCAAATTTATTGATTTATTTAGAGACGCAGTGCAGAACAGACCCTTCCAGCCCAACAAGCCGCACTGCCCTGCAACCCATTGATTTTAACTCTAGCCTAATCAAGGGACAATTTACAATGACCAATTAATTGGGTATTTGGACTGTGGGAGGAAACCGGAGCACCCAGAGGAAATCTACATGTACATCGGAAGGAAGGTAAAAACTTACTGACAAAATTGAACTCCAATCTCCAGAGCACCCTGAGTTGTACAAGCATTGAGCTAATTACTACTTTATCCACGGCGCCCCAATCAATTTCAATCCCAAGGAACTACCTCATGAGAAGGAGACCAAACAAGGAAAGGATGGTAGATTTCTTTATCTGTAGAACATTAATGGACCAGGTGAATGCTTATGAGAGTCAGATGGTTGTGTGGTCACCACTAAATATCTCCTTAATTACAGATTTATTTAATTATCTGGTTAAATTCAACCACTGCCACTCTGGGATTCAAATTTGCTGGTCTAGTTTTGTAGATGTTGATCTGGTAAATCAACCAGTACACAAACATGTTTTCTGTTCACTGACACAGTGACAGAGACAATTAACAGAAGAATTCATTCACTATAAACAGTGAGACCTGTTCATAAGAAAATCACCTGGGATTTAATGGCCAGACCTGCTTGTCAGCCCATGAGGGGGTTTAGTTTAGAGAATGATCTATTAAATATTTCTTTTTCACAAACTGATCCTGATAGGGCAGCTCTCATTGTAAAACTTTAAGAATGAAAAAAACTTTACAAATGATAATAAGCACACATTTACCCTCCACCTCATCTGTTTGTCCTCCTTCTCCTCCCCCACCTTCTTATTCTGCCATCTTCCCCCTTCTTTTCCAGTCCTGATGAAGTCTTGGCCTGAAACGACAGCTTCTTATTCCCCTTCATTGATATTGCCTGACCTTCTGAGATCCTCCAGCATTTTGTGTGTTGTATTATTTTATTTAGAGATTCGGTGCATGACAGCCTATCCAACCCAATGACCAGTGCCACCTAGCAACCCACTGATTTAACCCTAGCCAAATCACAGGTTAATCTACTAACCAGTACATCTTGGGACCAAAGCACCCAGAGGAAACCCATATGGTTCACAGGGAGAAAGTACAAACCCCTTACAGAGAGAGTCAACATTGAACTTTGAACTTTGGTGCCCCAGGTTGTAATAGCATCATACAAGCCACTAACCTACCATGGTGCCCCTGTTAGGCATGTTTAGCCTTACATGGGAACAGAGGGGAACATGTGTTGCCATGGTAACAGAAGGAAACATCTGTTGTGATGGGAACAGAAGGGAACACGTGTTGTTGTGATGGTAACAGAAGGGAACATGTGTTGTGATGGGAACAGAAGGGAACGTGTTGTGATGGGAACAGAAGGGAATGTGTGTTGCCATGGGAACAGAGGGGAACATGTGTTGTTGTGATGGGGACAGAAGGGAACATGTAATGTTGTGATGGGGACAGAAGGGAACATGTGTTGCCATGGGAACAGAAGGGAACGCATGTTGCCATGGGAACAGAAGGGAACATGTGTTGTGATGGTAACAGAAGGGAACGTGTTAGAACATAGAAAATCTACAGCACATTACAGGCCCTTCGGCCCACAATGTTGTGCCAACCATGGAACCTACTCTAGAAGCTGGCTAGAATTTCCCTAGCACGTAGCCCTCTATTTTTCTAAGCTCCATGTACCTATCTAAGAGTCTCCTAAAAGACCCTATCGTATCCGCCTCCACCACCTTTGCTGGCAAAGCATTCCATGCACCCACCACTCTTTGTGTGAAAAACTTAACTCTGACATCCTCCTTGTAGCTACTTCCAAGCACCTTAGAACTGTGCCCCCTCGTGTTAGCCATTTCAGCCCTGGGAAAAAGCCTCCGGCTATCCACACCACACGATCAATGCCTCGCATCATCTTATACACCTCTATCAGGTCCCCTCTCATCCTCCGTCGCTCCAAGGAGAAAAGGCCAAGTTCACTCAACCTATTCTCATAAGGCACGTTCTCCAATCCAGGCAACATCCTTGTAAATCTCCTCCGCACATCTTTCCTGTAATGAGGTGACCAGAACTGAACATGTGATGGGAACAGAAGGGAACATGTTTTGCCATGGAAACAGAAGGGATCATGTGTTGTGATGGGAACAGAAGGGAACATATGTTGTTGTGATGTAGTAGATGAGTCTGCAGATGCTGGAAACTCAGAGAACCTCCTAGATCCTGGCTTCATCCCCGCTCCCCAACCCACCAGGCTTCACCTATCACTTTCTAGCTTGTCCTCCTTCCCTCCCCAACCTTCTTATTCTGGCATCTTCCCCCTTCTTTTCCAGTCCTGTTAAAGTGCCTAGTCCTGAAACTTCAACTGTTTATTCCTCTCCATAGATGTGGCCTGACCCCCGCCATCCCGAGTTCCTCCAGCTTTTTGCGGGTGTTCCTTTCGTTGGCTGTTTCAAGCGAATTGTTGATCCAGACTCTGAATGGTTATGGCCCAGCAGCGAGTGACGTCACTCACCGGTGTCATAGCAACAACCTTGCACTCAATGTCAGTAAGACCCAAGATTGATTGTGGACTTCAGGAAGGGTACGATGAGGGAACACACACCAGTCCTCATACAGGGATCAGAAGTGGAAGGTGTGACCAATTTCAAGTTCCCGGGTATCAACACCTCTAAAGATCTCAGAGTGCCCAGCATATCAACGCAGTTATGAAGAAGGCACTACAGCAGCTGTATTTCATTAGGAGTTTGAGAAGATTTGGCGTGTCTCCAAAAACACTCACAAGTTTCTACAGATGTAACGTGGAGAGCAGTCTGACTGGCTGCATCTCTGTCTGGTATGCAGGGGTCGCTGCAGAGGATCAGAGAAAGCTGCAGAAAGTTGTAAACTCAGCCAGGTGCTTCATGGCACTAGCCTCTCCAGGATACCTTCTAAAGGCAGCATCCATCATTACGGACCCCTGTCACCCAGGACATACCCTCTTCTCATTGCTGCCATCAAGGAGGAGGTACAGGAGCCTGAAGGCACACACTCAACAATGTAGGAACAGCTTATTCCCCTCTGCCCTCAGATTCGTGAATGGACATTGAACACATGATCACTATCTCACTACGTTTTTTTCTATTTTTGCACTACTTATTTAATTTAACTTTATATATACACAGTTACTACTGTAAATTACAGTTTTCATTATTATGTATTGCAATGTACTGCTGCCGCAAAACAACAAATTTCATGACATAGACCGAAGGTATTAAACCTGATCCTGATTCTGATCTTTTGACATTGACATTAACATTAATGCTAAATTATGTTATTTTATTTATTTAGAGATGCAGTGAGGAATAGAGCCTTCCAGCCCTTCGACTTGTATCACCCAGCAGCCAACCGATTTAACCCGAGTCTAATCACAGGACAATTTACAATGACCAGTGAACCTACCAACCCACCGATTTAACCCGAACACAAGGAATTCTGCAGATGCTGGAAATTCAAGCAACACACATCAAAGTTGCTGGTGAATGCAGCAGGCCAGGCAGCATCTCTAGGAAGAGGTACAGTCGACGTTTCGGGCCAAGACCCTTCGTCAGGACTAACTGAAGGAAGAGTTAGTAAGAGACTTGAAAGTGGGAGGGGGAGGGGGAGATCCAAAATGATAGGAGAAGACAGGAGGGGGAGGGATGAAGCCAAGAGCTGGACAGGTGATTGGCAAAAGGGGATACGAGAGGATCATGGGACAGGAGGCCCAGGGAGAAAGAAAGGGGGGAGGGGGGAAAAAACCCAGAGGATGGGCAAGGGGTATAGTCAGAGGGACAGAGGGAGAAAAAGGAGAGAGAGAGAAAGAATGTGTGTATATAAATAAATAACGGGTGGGGTACGAGGGGGAGGTGGGGCATTAGCGGAAGTTAGAGAAGTCGATGTTCATGCCATCAGGTTGGAGGCTACCCAGACGGAATATCAGGTGTTGTTCCTCCAACCTGAGTGTGGCTTCATCTTTGCAGTAGAGGAGGCCGTGGATAGACATATCAGAGTGGGAATGGGACGTGGAATTAAAATGTGTGGCCACTGGGAGATCCTGCTTTCTCTGCTGGACAGAGCGTAGGTGTTCAGCAAAATGATCTCCCAGTCTGCATCAGGTCTCACCAATATATAGAAGGCCACAATCTAATCAGGGCAGTTTACAATGACCAATGAACCTACCAACCTACCAACTGATTTGTCTTTGGACTGTGGGGGGAAACCGGAGAAAACCCAAGGTGTCACGGGCAGAACTTACAAACTTTTTGCAGATAGCGCAGTAACTGAACCCTGAACTCTAGAACGCCACGAGCTGTAACAGTGTCATGCTGACCACTAAGCTACTGTGGTGCTAAATTGGTAAACATGAGACATTCAAGCGGTTTCACAAAGAAGGAGTTTAATATTAATAACACTGAAACAACAAGCCACGATTGTACAATCAAAAGCAGAAAAATTAGATTCATTAGGAACAAGTTATTCTTACTCTTTGAAAGATTAACTTTTATATCAATGCATCATTGTGTCATATTTCATTAATACTTAATAGATGCAAATCAACACCAAATCCCAAGTTACCATCCATGTGATACAAGCCTCATTCAAGTGGTCTCATTATTAATTATTTTGGATTTCCATTATAATTTATCAGCAGCGTTTTAAACAGCCACGCCTCCTGAAAAGAATAACACTCATCGCTAAGTAAGTTCTGTTTTAAATGTTCGCTGGTCTCTTGCTACCTACACAGATTTTATATTTGGTTTTTATTGCCATTTGTGTGATTTATTCTTTTTTTCCGCGTTGGGAGTTTAATGTTTTTCTTTGAAAGAGTACCATGGCCTTTCTTTCTTTGTTTTGTGGCTGTCTGTGGGAAGACAAATCTCGGGGTTGTATACTGCATCCATACTTCGATAGTAGATGTTCTTTGAATTTCTGAATCTTTGAATTTATTACAGGAACGGATAGGTAAAGTCTTCTATCACTGAACTGCTCCTTTATATTTTCAGAGGAAAATAATCTTTTCTTATTCAATGAATTCATCCATCAGATTCCAGTGACAGCATCTCAGAAGTCAGTCGTTGTGTTCTCAGTCATTATCGGGTTAGTGTGACCCCTGGATACCGAAGTTCTAAATCAAGATACACATAAAGTTAGAAACAGTAAATGACATTTGTTTTTCTCCCCTAATCATGTGTTTTGTACCCAGTTGTTGCAATGGGCTTCCTTAGTAAGTCCTTCTGCTAATATGTAACGTATACACTTGAGGATTGTCTTCAAAAAACAAATTTGTTATTTTCTGTTACACGGGAAAAATCATTTTTAAAAATCCTACTGGTCCACAACATCAATACCCCACAAGTTGAATAAACAGGTATTTCATGTTTCCCTTACTGTAGCAGAAGTCTATAGGGGCAGCACAGTAGCGTAGTAGTTCGCACAACGCTTTACGGTACAGGTGACCCAGGTTCAATTCCTGCCATTACGTGTAAGGAGTTTGTACGTTCTTCCTGTGACCATGTGTCTTTCCTCCGGTTTCCTCCCACAGTCCAAAGACGTACCAGTTGATAGGTTAATTGGTCATTGTAAATTGCCCCATGATTAGACCAGGATTAAATCAGCGGATTACTGGCCAGCGGGGCTGGAAGGACTGGAAGGGCCTATTCTGCACTATCTCAATAAATAAATAAGTCTTAAAATTTCACAATAAGTTCCACAACTGCACAAGAAGTTCCAAAGCTAAATATAACAGAAAAATATAAAGATCTAGATTCTTACCTTTCTCCAATGCTCGAGTTAGAGTCAAGGCTAGAGTCATCTTTTTCCGTGTTCCTGTAAAATTCAACAACACAAATAAAATATGTTGGTCCTTCTGCGGGTATTTCAGTGATACAGGTACAAACCACAACTTAGTGTTGACGATGCACCCTTGCAGATGGCCAAAACCAAGTTAGAAGAAAAAGCAAAGAAAATGCAGTGAAATGTAATTCAGAAGATGGGAAAACAAATTCAGTTGCTAAAATCGGGAATTAACTTACAGAATGGAGATAACCACAAAAGGTCACTCTTTAAAGCAGAATTATTGAGACAGGGTCCAAGGTACTGATAGCAGGATGCACGGAGATTGCAGCGGGTCAGGCAGCACGGAGCATTGGTCTCTGCTCGTCAGACCCTGCACACAGGACAACCTCACTTCTCAGAACTTCATGCAGTGAGCACTGATGGTCTCACCCACCCCCCCCCCCACCCTGGCATGTTTATCCTTTCTTAGCCCGGGTACTGAAATCACTGAGAGTTAACACGTAGAACTGCAAGGAATTCAACATTCAGGATTGAAGATTGTTTTATGTCATTTCCAGTGCACAAGTGTAAAGGAGAACAAAATAATTGGTACCCCGGATCTGTCAGATGGAGAACAAAAAAAACACTAAGGATAAAGAACAGAATAATAATAAAAAGCAATATATGTATGTATGTATGTGGCGTGGATGCTGCGCAGCTTCCTCCCTGATGGGAGTGGTGGGACAAGCAGGCCATGAGCAGGTTGGGTGCGATCCTTCATGATGTTACTGGCCCTTCTCCGGCACCTTTCTGTGTACATGCCCTCGATGGCAGGTAGGCTGGTGCTGGTGATGCGTTGGGCAGTTTTGTAGAGCTCTCCTGTCCACCATGGTGTGGTTTCTGTACCAGGCAGTGACAAAGTACAATAGTAGTGTGGGAGGAGGTGTACCTATTGTTCTGTTTGCAAGAACAAGCCCCTGCACCTCCTCCATCACTACCATTCAGGGCCCTAGGCGGTCCTCCCAAGTGAGCCGACACTTTACTTGTGAGTCTGTTGGGGTCATCCGGTGCTCCCGGTGTGGCCTCCTGTATATCGATGAGACTCAACGCAGATTGAGAGACTGTTTCGCCAAGCACCTACACTCCATCCACCAGAAAAAGTAGGATCTCCCAGTGGCCACCCATTTTGATTCCACTTCCCACTCCCATTCCGATATGTCAGTCCATGGCCTCTTCTACTGTCGCGATGAGGCCTCACTCAGGTTGCAGGAGAAACACCTTATATTCTGCCTCGGTAGCCTTTTTTCAAACTTCCAGTAATGTCCCCCCTCACCATTCCCCATTCCCATTTCCCACACTCACCTCATCTCTTTACCTGTCCATCACCTCCCTCTGATGCTCCTCCCCCTTTTCTTTCTTCCGTGGCCTTCTGTCCGCTCCTATCAGATTCCCCCTTCTCCAGCCCTGTGTCTCTTTCACCAATCAACTTCCCAGCTCTTTACTTCACCCCTCCCTCCTCCATTCCCCTGGTTTCACCCGTCACCTTGTGTTTCTTCCTCCCCTCCCGCCACTTTCTCACTCTGACTCCTCATTTTTTCTCCAGTCCTGATGAAAGGTCTTGGGCCGAAATGTCAACTGTACTCTTGTCTATAGATGCTGCCTGGCCTGCTGTGTTCCTCCAGCATTTTGTGTGATGCTTATAAGGGTGCACATATAGGTTAGTAAGTTGTGGGTATGCCTCTTATCATCGGAAGCATGGTGACACTTGCAGGATGCCCACAGCACATCCTCGGAATCTGTTGGTTGTTTACATGAATGAACCATGTCACTCTATATTTTGAGGTTTAAATGTACAGTTCTGTGCAAAAGTCTTGGGCACATACATATAGCTAGGGTGCCTAAGACATTTGCACAGTACTGTAGTAATTTTATGAATTACACAGTACTGCTGCCACAAAAAAACAGATTTCATGACATATGTGAGTGATGATAAACCCAATTTTGATATAGGTTTCCATTGTGGACTGAGAGTGGGAAGGGGGCAGAGAGAGGGGAATCATGATTGGGTAAAAGGGGAGAGAGTGGGAAGCACCAGAGAGACATTCTGTAATGATTAATAAACCAATTGTTTGGAATCAAATGACCTTGCCTGGTGTCTCAGGACTGGGTATGTCTGCACCCTCATCATGCCCCACCCCCAGCACTCTTTCTCTGCCACCCATCCCACACCCCTCCCATGGCACTCCACCCTTGCCATTCCCAACATCCTTCGCTCTGTCCAGATTTACAAACTCGCTGTCTGATCCATGTTGATTAATACAGTACTCAGTACTGTGTAAAAGTGTTAGGCACCCTGTATATGTGCCTAAGACTTTTGCAGAGTCTTGTACATTTGACAATTAAAGCTAATCTAATGGTTACTAACACCAGACCTGAGGAGGATGTCTCCATGCAGAGTGCAGAGAACCTTCACCAGTCCCTGGCACAGACGACTCTGTTGTTGAGCATGTTTGAGACTGAGATTAACGCACATATGGAGACAAATAAATCCAGGAATTGGTGTCGGCATATGAGGGTGAAGATGAAGCAAACTTGCACAAAGAAACGCCTTACCTCGCACAGGAGTAAATGCCAGCGTCGCTCATCTCAACGTCCCCGCTCCTGGAAAATACGAGTGAACCTAGTTTCTCAGGTTGCTTCAGTGACACCGGGGTAAAGCACGTCTCTGCATCAGCAATCCCGCCAGGGTCACAGAACACTACAGCACTGAAACAGGCGCTTTCACCCGTCCAGGCCAATTCGTTCCATCAACCTGCACCCAGACCACAGCCCTCCCTTCCCCTCCTATCCATGTACCCATTTCTCTGCATATACCACTTGTGCTGGCAGCTCGTTCCACACTGTCACCACACTCTGGGTGAAGGTGTTTCCCCTCAAGTTCCCCTTCAACATTTCATCTTTCACCCTTAACACATGACCCCTAGTTGAAGTCTCATCCAACCTCAGTGGAAAAAGCCTGCTTGCATTTACCCTATCTATACCCTTCATAATTTTGTATACCTCTATCAAATCTCCTCTCAATCTTCTCTGGCCCAAGGAATAAAGTCCTAACCTATTCAATCTTTCCCTATAACTCAGGTCTTCCGGTCTTGGCAACATCCTTGTAAATTTTCTCCCCACACTTTCAACCTTATTTACATCTTTCCTGTAGGTAGGCGACCAAAACTGCACACAATACTCCAAATTAGGCCTCACCAATGTCTTAATAAAGCTTCAAATCAACATCCCATCTCCTGTACTCAATACATTGACTTATAAAGGTCAATTTACAAAATGCTTTCTTTACAACCCTATTTACCTGTGATACCACTTTCAATGAATTATGGGCATATATTCCCAGATTCTGTTATTCTATCGCATGCCTCGATGCCTTAATGCTCACTGTGTAAGATCTACTCTGGTTGGTCCTCCCAAAGTGCATCATACTTGTCTGAATTAATTCCACCTGCCATTTTTCAGTCCATTTTTCCAGCTGGTCCAGATCCCACTGTAAGCTTTGATAGTCTTCCTCACTGTCCACTACACCCCCCAATCTCGGTGTCATCCACAAATTTGCCAATTCATTTTACCACATTATCATTCAGATTGTTGGTACAGAGAACAAACAATAATGGACGCAGCACCAATCCCTGTGGCACTCCACAAGTCACAGGCCTCCAGTCAGAGAGGCATCCTCCATGACCAGTTTCTGGCCCTTCTGCGAAGCCAATGTCTAATCCAACTTACTCCCTTATCTTGAATGCCAAACAACTGAATTTTATGTCCAACCTCCCAAGTGGGACCTTGTCAAGTGCCTTGCTAAAGTTCATGTAGACAACATCCACTGCTTTGCCTTCATCCACTTCCCTGGTAACTTCCTCGAAAAACCCTATAAGATTGGGTAGACATGATCTACCACGCACGAAGCCACGCTGATGATCCAAATACTCATATATCTGGTCCCTAACTTTCCCACTACTGATGTCAGGCTCATTAGCTTATAATTTCCTGGTTTATTTTTAGAGACTTTCTTAAACAACAGAAAAACATTGGCTATCCTCCAATCCTCCAGTACCTCAACTGCTGCTAAGGATGATTTAAATATCTCTGCACGGACACTAGCCACCCACAGTGTCCAAGAGAACACATCAAGTCAAGTCAAGTCAAGTTGCTTTTTATTGTCATTTCAACCATAACTGCTGGTACAGTACACAGTAAAAATGAGACAACGTTTTTCAGGACCATGGTGCTACATGAACAATACAAAAATTACACTGAGCTATGTAAAAGAACAATACAAAAACTACACCAGTCTACAGACCCACCCAGGACTGCGTAAAGTGCACAAAACAATGCAGGCATTACAATAAATAATAAACAAGACAGTAGGCACAGTAGAGGACAGTAGTCAGTCCAGGCTCTGGGTATTGAGGAGTCTGATGGCTTGGAGGAAGAAACTGTTACATAGTCTGGTTGTGAGAGCCTGAATACTTCTGTGCCTTTTGCCAGATGGCAGGAGAGAGAAGAGTTTGTATGAGGGGTGCGTGGGGTCCTTCATAATGCTGTTTGCTTCACGGATGCAGCGTGTGGTGTCAAGCCCTGGGGATTTATCCACCCTAATGTGCCTCAAGACAGCAAGCACCTCCTCCTCCTGATGGGAGCAGTCCTTGTTGGAGTAGAATTGAATCAGCGTAATAAGGCTGTGGCTCAACAGGTCTTCGACGAGAACATGAGGCTAGGTAAGTTTTTTCCTTATTTCTTATTTAACTCTAGACAGAATAGGGGTGTGTCTTCAGAACCAGGGTTCTGTTCAGGGTGTCAGATGTGGGATTTCCAGGAGATTTCCAGCCTCCCCAGTGGCCACATCTGCTCCAGGTGCATCTCCTTAGAGACCATGTTAGGGAACTGGAGCTGCAGCTCAATGATCTTCAGCTTGTTAGGGCAAGTGAAGCAGTGATAGACAGGAGCTACAGGGAGGTAGTCACCCTAAGGCTACAGGAAACAAATAAATGGGTGACTGTCAGGAGAGGCAAGGGAGGACATCAAATAGTGGAGAGCACTCCTGTGGACATCCACCTCAACAATAAGTACTCCATTTTGAGTACAGTTGGAGGGAGGGGTGGGTCCGACCTACCTGGGGAAGCAACAGCGGCCGTGAATCTGGCACTGAGTCTAGCCATGTAGCTCATGAAAATGAAGAGGATGACAGCAGTAATAGAGGTTCTATAGTAGGGAGGACAAATAGGCGATTCTGTGGATGCAAAAAAAACACACAGATGGTAGTTTGCCTCCCAGGTGCCAGGGTCTGAGATGTTTCTGGACGTGTCCACAATATCCTGAAAAGGGAGGGTGAGCAGCCAGAATTGTGGTACATATTGGTACCAAAGATATAGGTCGAAAAAGAGAGGAGGTCCTGAAAAGATAATACTAGGAGTTAGGAAGGAAGCTGAGAAGCAGGATCTCAAAGGTAGTAATCTCGGGATTGCTGACTGTGCCACACAACAGTGAGGACAGGAGTAGAATGAGGTGGCAGATAAATGCGTAGGTGAAGAATTGGAGCGGGGGCAGGGATTCAGATTTCTGGATAATTGGGACCTCTTCTGGGGCAGGTGTGACCTGTACAAAAGGGATGGGTTGCATTTGAATCTGATGGGGACCAATATCCTTGCAGGCAGGTTTGCTAGAGCTGTTGGGAGTAATTTAAACTAATATGGCAGGGGAGATGGGAACGGGGATAATAGAGCTGAGGATGAGCCAGCAGGTTTACAAGAAGATGATGGATGTAACATGAATGTAAGGAAGAACAAGCCAATGATTGGGTACAAGTGCAGACAAGAGCAAGGAGTTAAATTGTACCACAGGGGCAAAATTCAAAGGGGCGAAGAATGCAGGACTGAAGGTGCTGTATTTAAATGACTTATATACACACAGCATTTGGAATATGGTGGATGAACTCGTGGCGCAATTAGAGATTGGTTGGTATGACGTTGTGGGCATCATTGAGCCATGGCTGACAGAAGACCATAGCTGGGAGCTTAACATCAAAGCATATACTCTGTATCAAAGGGACAAGCAGGAAGGCATAGGCGGTGGTGTGGCTCTGTTAGTAAGAGATGGAATTACATCTTTAGAAAGAGGTGACATAGGTTCAGAGAATGCTGAATCTTTGTGGGTAGAGTTAAGAAATTTCAAGGTTAAAAAAACCATTATGGAAGTCATATATAGGCATCCAAATAGTTGCCAAGGTGTGGGGTTCAGATTGCAAAGGGAGTCCGAAAAGGCATGTAATAAGGGCAATGACTCAATTGTAATAGGAGACTTTATGGACAAACCTTTTGGCTAACCCATCTGTTGCTTGGTGGTGAGGAGCTGACTTAAAATGTCTGAGCCATTTTTCTTCATGAACAGTCGGAATTTTTCTAATGTGTGATGTGGTCAGATGTCACTCACAATTTGTTCAGGTGAGCCATTTCTGGAGAAGGTAGTCCTCAGCGCGGAGACGGTCTTTGTTGAGGTGGTTGACTTCATTGGTGTGACCTCAGGTCACTTCAAATGAGCATCCACAGCAATTAGAAACATGGAGTCCATGAAAGGTCCAGAAAAGTCAATGTGTACTCTTTGCCATGGTGATGACGGCCACTCCCACGAGTGTAACAGTGCCCATGAGGGTGCATTTTGAAATTTTTGGCATTCGGAGTAGCTTTCAGTCAAGTCTTCAATCTGCTACCTATTCCTGGCCACCACACGTTGCTCCGGGCAAGACTTTTCATCTTGACTGTACCCTGGTGACCTTTGTACAGATTCTCTAACACTCTGGTGTGCAGTTTCGGGGGAACCACAACACGGGATTTACATATCAGCGTTCTTCAACATACAGACAGTTGGTCTCAGCTCCCTGAGAATACTGGAAACATAGGGTTACCATGAGCTGGCCATCTTTGCATGATGATGTCATAGACATTTGACAATGTTGGGGCAATTCCTTGTTTCTCTTTGTAGGTCAGAATTTTATTACCAGCAACTGATCCGCCAGTGCTGAGTGGAACTCCTCTGCTGGGTCACAGTTTGAAGACTTATCTTCTTCAGTTGCCGATAGTGGAAGACAGGACAAGCCATCAGTGTTGCTGTGTTGTTTGGTACCCTTGAACTCTATGTCATAAGAGTGGGATCCCAGGAACAGTCCCACGTTGTAACCGGGTAGCAGTCATCACTGGAATTCCCTTCCTGGGGTTGAAAATGGACACAACCAGCTGGTGATCTGTCACTAGAGTAAACTTTTGTCCGTAGAGGTAGTGGTGGAACTTCTTTATTCCCCACACTAGACTAAGGGCCTCTCGGTTAATCTGTGTGTAGTTGCATTCTACGTTCATCAGTGATCTTAAAGCAAATGCAATCGGGTGTTCAGATCCATGTTTTATAATGTGTGGCAAAACGGCTTCAAGGCCATAAGAGGACACATCGCATACCAGTCTGATGGGCGTGGCGGGTCATAATCAGTGAGAAATTCATCAGATGTTACTCATCTCTTTGTTTCCTAGAATGCTCTTTCACATTTTTCTGACCATTCTCACTTTGATCCTGTCTGTAACGGTGTGTTCAATGGGTGCAGCACTGTAGCAATGTTTGGGAGAGACCGGTGGTAGTAGTTTACAAGGCTCAAGTATGACCTGAGTTGTGACACATTTTCCATTTTGGGTGCCTACAGCACAGCTTCAAACTTTGCTTGTGATTATGTGAGCCCTGCTTGTCAATGACATGTCCACAATATGAGATTTCATTCTTGTAAAACTCACATTTGTCTCTCTTTGCACTCAGACCGTACTCACTCAGCCTGGAAAGTACTTTACCAAGGTTCTGGAGGCGTTCTTTATCATTCATGCCAGTCACAACGATGTCATCAAGGTAACATTGTGTTCTTGGGATATCTTGGAGTACTTGGTCCATTTCTCTTTGCCAAATTGCTGGAGCTGATGTGAAGCCAAAGACAAGATAGTTATACTGGAACAGTCCCTTGTGAGTGTTGATTGTGAGGAACTTCCTGCTTGACTCCCCATTCTCAATTTGCAGATAGGCTTGTGACAAGTCAATCTTTGAAAACCTCTCCCTACATGCTGAAGGTGCAAAAGTGTCTTCTATTCGTGGCAGGGGATACTGCACAGTATGCAGCATCGAGTTGATGCTCACTTTGAAGTCGCCTCATGTGCGAATAGCTCCAGTTTTTCCTTTCTTGATCACTGGGACAATGGACATGACCCAATCATTCCACGCAACCTTGGAAAGAATGCCAGACACCTTCAAGCACTGAAGTTCAGCATCCACTTTAGGATGTAGTGCATAAGGCATTGGATGCAGTTTATGGAATCTTGGTGTTGTTGCTTCATCGATTTCAATTCTGGCCGTCATGCCTTCAAGTTTACCAATCCCCTTCTCAAACACCTTCTCATTAGCATTAAGCAGCTGTGCCAGTCTCTGGTTAGTGCTACTGTTTGGGGTGGAGATATCTGTTGATGCCACACTGAGAGCTTTGATTGAGTGCCAGTCTAGTTGGATTTTTCTCAACCATTCACATCCGAAATGTGCTGACCCTCCACTTTTCAACACATAAATCTCTAACTGCTGTGTTTGGCCTCTATACATCACCTTTACTTTCAGTTTATCTTTGGGGGACACTTTTTCACCTGTGTAGATCTTTAGCATCACTGGGGTCTTTTCTAGTTTAGGAAACAGTCTGTTGTAGTCAGCCTTTGAAATTATAAGCAAAGCTGACCCTGTGTCCAGCTTCATTTTCAGTTTTACACTAGACACATCTGTTGTGATCCAGATGATTTTGTGATCTGCTTCAGTAACGCTATGCAGTTCTAGGCATGACAGCTCACCTTTATCAGACTCTGTGTTATCTGATTCAGTTTCACTTTCAGTCACTTTATTTTCCATATTTGCTTAGTTTTGCATTTGAAGCATTTCAATCTGTGTGGTTATTCTCTTTGGTTGTGTTTTTGTCTGACTTACACACTCTCTCTATGTGACCTCATCTGTGGCACTTTCTACAAACTTTTTCTTTGAACCAGCAGTCATTTGCATCATGGTAGGATTTGTCACATCAATAATATTTTTGGCTTTTTCACCATTCAAGGCCATATTGTGCATTCCACATTCTAAACTCTTTTTCTGTAGTTCTGGCACATCCTTTTCTGCTGTCTCCAACAATATTGGAATGGTCAATGCCCGTTCTGAGGTTAGGTCTATTTCTGACAGTAACCTCTTTTGAGTGCTTTGACAATGCATGCCACATACAAGCTTGTCCCTTAATGCATCAGAAAATCCACCTCTAAAGTCACAGTATTAGGAAAGTTTTCACAGTTCTGCAATGCATTCAGAAATACTTTCATCCTTTGACTGGTTCCTTTTGTGAAATCTAAATCTCTCAGCTATTACTAGCAGTTTAGGGCTCAAGTGATTTTGTAAAATTGCAACAATTTTGTCAAACGTCTTATTTGCTGGCTTTTCAGAAGTTCCTAAGTTGCATAAGAGACTACGTTTTAGCACTCATTAAGCTAAGAAGCATGGAAAATTTATTTTCCTCGTCCACATCATTAGCAATACAATACAATTCAACCCTCTCAATATACAGTTCCCAGTCCTCATTAGCACTATCAAATTTGCCAACTTTCCCAACTAAGGTGATTATCACATTAATTTCACTTTAGCTTGGCTAATTGTGTGTCTCTCACTGTGTACTGTGCACTGTTACTCACACATCCCTTTGTGACAACCTCCTCCGTACTGACTTACTCTTTCCTCTCACTGTCTCTCTCCCTTCCTCCAAATTCTGTCATCTCCTAACTGTCAGTGCAGTTGGTGATACTTGCTGACAGTAAAGCTCGTACTCGTCACCAGTTCATTGTGTCCATACAACTACATACCATTTAAAATGAAAGCACTCACACGGCGGTGAGGTTAACTGGTATATTCAGAGTGAGAGGATGGCAGAACAATGTGTAAGAGTAAGTTATCTGTCAATAAGTAATGCTAAGGGAGTCATTGCACTATAAGAAATAGAGCCACACATCCTTCAGGAGAGGGAAACCAGAGGTCCATAAGCCAGTCATCGCTGGAGGATCAGAGGTGGAGAGGGTCAGCAACTTTAAATTCCTGGATGTCACTATCTCAGAGGATCTGTCCTGGACCCATCATATTGTGAAGAAAGCATCACCTCTATTTCCTCAGGAGTCTGCAGAGATTCGACGTGTCATCAATAACTTTGGCAAACTTCTATAGGCGTGTGGTGGAAAGTGTGCTGTCTGGCTGCATTACTGCCTGGTATGGGAACACCAATGCCTCTAAGCAGAAAATCCGATAAAAGTTAGTGGATTCAGCCTGGCACTTCATGGGTAAAACCCTCCCAAACATTGAGCACATCTACATGGAACATTGCTGTAAAAAAGCAGCATCCATTGTCAAAGATCCTCACCACCCAGGCCATGCTCTTTTCTTGCTTCTGCCATCAGGTAAAAGGAACAAGAGCCGCAGGACTCACACCACCAGGTTCAAGGGCAGTTACTACCCCTCAACCATCAGGCTCTTGAACAAAAGTGGATAACTACACTCATTCCCACAACCAATGGGCTCACTGTAAGAACTCTTTATCTTGTTATTTCACATTTGTTATTTATTGCTATTTATTGATATCACCATTTGCACAATTTGTTGTCCATTGACCCTGTTTACAGTTACTGTTCTATAGGTTTGCTAAGTATGCCCAGAGAAAAATAATCTCAGGGTTGTAGGTGGTGATGTGTATGTACTCTGATAATAGACTTTACCTTAACTTTGACTTTAACCTATTATCCAGTATGTATTTCGACTGTGGGATGAAACCGGACCAGCCGGAGAAAACCTACGCAATTACAGGAGAACATACAAACTCCTTACAGACAGCACCGAACAGCAGAATGCTCCAAGCTGTAATATCACTGCGCTAACCTCTACTCTACCATGTTGTTCCTTGTTGCCAAAGGATATTGAAGTTCCAAATCAGCATACAGATAAAGTTCAAAACAATAAAAGAAAAGTGATTTTCTGTCCTAAAAATATTTCCTAATCAATTATTGCCCTGGGACTTCCTTAGTAAGTCCTTCTACTGATGTGGACTGTCTCCAAAAAGAAAGCAATCTGTTACTTTCCTTTACAGGCGTGTGGAAGAAAATTTTGAATATAGGGTGAAAAGAGCAGTGTGGTGCTAAGCATTGTGACCTTGTGGATATCCTGTGTTTTTCCAATTAGCTTGCAAGCTTGCATAACTAAGATTATTGTGAAGGCCAAAACCCCTCTTTAGAGTGATAATACAGCTGCAAAATAAGATAAGTGTGGACAGATGTGAAAAAGCACAATGAACTAACTTGTTTTTCTGTTAAAGTCACTCACACTTGTCTGTTACTAAATATAAACACAAGCTGATTTACCGGTAACTCATAGTTCCATACATGTGGACTCTCCATAATGTCGTGCTAAAATAAACAATTCGCTGCTTGAAGTCTGGTATCAAGCTTTGTTTTTAAAAGTTCTCTGACAAGGTGACAAGTCGGATATAAAAAAGCTTGGATTCTCATATCAATGCCCCACTAATCGAATAAACAGGTTTTCACATTCCTCCTATTTCCACTGTAGATAAGGGAGGGGTGCTGAATTTTCAGAAACAATCTCAATATCACTGAGTATAACAAAAAAGTATAGAGATCTGTACCTTTTTCCTTTGTCTGGGTTAGTGCCATGCTCTTCATTTTCCCTGTTAGAGTAAAATACAACAATGTAAATAACATAGACCAGTCCCTCTGCAGGTATTAAGTGACTCGAGGAATCTCAGAATAAATCAAATTTCACATTGATGACACTCTCTCAGAAGGTCAATATCATTTAGAACAGGGGTTCCCAACCTTTTTTATGCCATAGATCAATACCATTGACTGATGGGTCTTTGGACTCCAGGCTGGGAACCCCGACTTAGAAGGAATGTAAAGATTAAGATTAGCTTTATTTGTAACGTGTATGTTGATAATTCAAAATATATAGTGAAATGAATCACTTGTGTCAACAGCCAACACAGTCTGAGGATGTGTTTGGAGCAGCCTGCAAGTGACCCATACATTCAGCGCCACCATAGCATGCCCACAACCTAATCATCCCAATCATAGGTGTGTGGAATGTGGGAGGTAATCGAAGACCCCTGAGGAAGCCCATGGGTGAATATACAAACTTCGTACAGAGAGCGGTGTGAGTTGAACCCCAGTCGCTGGGTCCAAGGTCCCTTTAGAGTCATAAAGTCATAGAGAAGTAGAGCACAGAAGCAGGTCCGTTGGCCCATCTAGTCCATGCTGAAACTATTTAAACTGTCTACTCCCATTGACCTGCACCAGGACCATGGACCTCCATACCCCTTCTATCCTGTACTAACCAAACGTCTCTTAAGTGTTCAAATCGAGCTCACCTGCACCACTTGCACTGACAGCTTGTTCCACACTCTCACCTCCCTCTAAATGAAGAAGTTTCCCTTCATGTTTCCCTTAAACTTTTCACTTTTCACCATTAACTCATGACCTCTGGTTGTGGTCCCACCCAGCCTCAGTGGGATAAGCCTGCATTTACCCCATCTATACCCCACATGATTTTGTATACCTCTATCAAATCTCCCCTTAATCTTCTACATTCTAAGGAATAAAGTGCTAATCGATTCAATATTTCCTCATAACTCAGGTCCTCCAGACCGGGCATCATCCTTGTAAATTTTCTCTGTACTTTTTCAACCTTATTTACATCTTTCCTGTAGGTAGATGACCAAAACTGTACAAAATACTCCAATTAGGCCTCACCAATGTCATTTACATCTTCAACATGACATCCCATCTCCTGCGCTCAATACATTTATTTATGAATGTTGGCTTTCTTTGCTAGGGGGATTGAATTTAAGAGCAGGGAAGTTATGCTGCAACTATACAGGGTACTGGTGAGGCTGCATCTGGAGTACTGTGTGCAGTTCTGGTCTCCTTACATGAGGAAGAAAAAATTGGCTTTGAAAGTGGTGTAGAGGAGGTTCACCAGAATGATTCCAGAGATGAGGGGTTAGACTCTGAGGAGAGGTTGAGTCACCTGGAACTATACACACTGGAATTCAGAATATAGAGAGATTTTATAGAACCATAGAACACTACAGCACAGAAAACAGGCTATTCGGCCCTTCTTGTCTGTGCCAAAACTTTATTCCGCTAGTCCCATTGACCTGCACCCAGTCCATAACCCTCCAGACCTCTCCCATCCATGTATCTATCTAATTTATTCATAAAACTTAAGACTGAGCCCACATTTACCATGTCAGATGGCAGCTCGTTCCACACTCCCACCACTCTCTGAGTGAAGAAGTTCCCCCTAATGTTCCCTCTAAACCTTTCCCCTTTCACCCTAAAGCCATGTTGTCTCGTACTTATCTCTCCTAATCTAAGTGGAAAGAGCCTACTCACATTTACTCTGTCTATACCCTTCATAATTTTGTAAACCTCTATCAAATCCCCCCTCATTTTTCTACGTGCTAAGGAATAAAGTCCTAACCTGTTCAATCTTTCCCAGTAACTCAACTCCTGAAGACCCAGCAACATCCTAGTAAATCTTCTCTGCACTCTTTTAATCTTAGTGATTTATAGCAACATAAAATTATGAAAGGGATAGATAAGATAGAGGCAGGGACAGAGTCACTCATAAGTGAGACTAGAACTAGGGGATATAGCCTCAAGATCCAGGGGAGTAGATTTAAGACGGAGATGAGGAGGAACTGCTTTTTCCAAAGAGTGGTGAATCAGAGGAATTCTCTGCCCAGTAAAGCAGTGGAGGCTACCTCAGTAAATATATTTAAGACAAGGTTGGATAGATTTTACATAGTAGGGAAATTAAGGGTTATGGGGAAAAGGCGGGTAGGTGGAGATGAGTCCATGGCCAGATCAACCATGATCTTATTGAATGGTGGAGCAGGCTCAATGGACCAAATGGCCTACTCCTGCTCCTATTTCTTATGTTCTTATGAAGGCCGACATGCAAAACCTTTCTTTACAACTCTATCTACTTGCGATGACATTACAACAAATTATGGACCTGTGTTCCCAGATCCAAAAAATACCCATGCAAAAAATTTATTTAAGATCTCCCACATGGATTACCATTCTAATCTTCCAGAGGACCTATTTTGTCCCTTACAATCTTTTTGCTCTTAATATACTGTAGAATCCTTAGGATTCTCCTTTACCTTGTCTGCTAGAGCAACCTCATGCCTTCTTTTCGCCATGCTGATTTCTTTCTTAGGTGTCCTCTTACATTTCTTACACTCCATTAGTACCTCATTTGTTCCTACCTGCTATGCACCTTCTTTTTTCTCTTAACCAGGGCCATTTTTCAAACACACTTCAGAGAGTCACAGATTACACGCTAAGTTATTGATGGCCATCTCTGTTACATGGTCTAAGGAAGAGCTTATTAGCAGCATCAGTTCAACTATCTCTGCCCCTCCCCCTTTTTAACCACCTGTCTTTTGAATGCCTAGCTGATTCTTTGACCTTGGAAAATCAATATTTATCTTAATACAGGTCTTTGACATTAAGCATGTTTACTTACTTTGCACAAAAGGCTCTCTTAATGATCAATGCAGCAAAGACGACGAAGAGGAACACAGTAACAGCAGAGAATCCCGTCATCCAAGGTTGCCAGGCCACGACACTACTTCCTCCTGTTGCTCATTCAAAAAATTAAATTAAATTAAAAGATAGTTTAAGATTCTCATTGTATTTAACAAAAAGCATCTCCGCAAACAAATGTTCCATTTCAGCCTTTTAACTGAGTAGATGTTGAAGTGGTCTTGTGCATGAAGAACTTATGAGTTATTTCGTTGTTGTATTTTATTTCTTCAGGCAGATGGGGTTCATCAGCTGTGGTTGGCAACTCATCTAGGAGAAGGAAAACTCCAAACTCAAACAACCACTGCCTTGCAGTTACAGCCACCCATGGGGAAGGCTTCAGGATTAAACCTCAAAGGAAAAATCCAGAGCTGGAGTCCCTAAGGCCATCCTATATGCTGACTGGTTGTTCCTGTAGTGTGGGCACGTGGCCAAGTGGTTAAGGCATTGGACTAGCGACCTGAAGGTCGTGAGTTCGAGCCCCAGCCGAGGGAATGTGTTGTGTCCTTGAGCAAGGCACTTAATCACACATTGCTCTGCGACAACACTGGTGCCAAGCTGTATGGGTCCTAATGCCCTTCCCTTGGACAACATTAGTGTCGTGGAGAGGGGAGACTTGCCGCATGGGCAACTGTTGGTCTTCCATACAACCTTGCCCAGGCCTGCGCCCTGGAGAGTGAAGACTTTCCAGGCACA
This sequence comes from Mobula birostris, assembly GCF_030028105.1. Taxonomy (NCBI): domain Eukaryota; kingdom Metazoa; phylum Chordata; class Chondrichthyes; order Myliobatiformes; family Myliobatidae; genus Mobula; species Mobula birostris. Next base: position 4,636,824 of record NC_092395.1, read on the forward strand.
GATCCATGGTCTCGCAAGACTAACGGATGCTTTTATTTATGTTCCTGTAATGCTGCTGGTCTCAAACTGTATCGGTCTCTGCGTACCTTTGCATTTATCAACTGCACGGAGAGGGAGAGCCTGCTGCATGGGCAACAGCTAGCTCTCCATATCGTACTGCCCTGGCTTGTGTATCACATAGACAGCTGGGATGAAACATCCATGGTCGATCCCTGCCGACAAAGGCCTCCCTTTCTTTATTTTATATTATTGTTATTTTTATTTGATTGTTTTGTTTTATTCGGCATGATTTATGCCTGAACAATAGAGATTACGATGGGATGAGGGAGGATTTGGCTAGTGTAGACTGGGAACACAGGTTATATGGTGGGACAGTTGAGGAACAGTGCAAGACTTTCAAACAGATCTTTCACGGTGCTCAACACAAGTATATTCCAGTTAACAGCAAAGACAGTAAGGGTGGGGAGGGCCAGCCTTGGATAACTAAGGAAATAAAAGGAGGCATCAAACTAAAATCCTACGCATACAAAGTTGCCCAGAGTAGTGGGAAACTGGAAGATTGGGAAAACTTTAAAAAGCAGCTAAGTACCACTAAGTGAGCAATAAAGAAAGGGAAGCTAGATTATGAAAATAAGCTAGCACAAAGTATAAAAACAGATAGTAAAAGCTTTTATAATTATATAAAGTGGAAAAGGGTGGTGAAAGTGAAAGTAGGTCCCTTGGAGGACAAGAAGGGGGAATAGATATTGGGTAATGAGGAAGTGGCCAAGGCTTTGAATTACTATTTTGTCTTCAGGGTGGAGGACACATCTAACATGCCCAAAAGAGATGTTATGGATGCAATAGGAGATGAAGACCTCGATACAAAAGCTATCACTGAAGAGGTGGTGCTGACCAAACATGTGTGCCTGAAGATAGATAAGTCCCCTGGTCCTGATGGAATGTATCCCACGGTACTGAAAGAAATAGAAGTTATAGTAAAGGCTTGGTGATAATTTACCAAAATTCTCTGGGCTCTGGGCAGGTCCTGGTGGATTGGAAGACAGTGAATGTCATGCCACTGTTCAAAAAAGATGTATGCAAAAGGCAGGTAACTATAGGCCAGTTAGTTTAACATCTATAGTTGGGAAAATGCTTGAAGCTATCATTAAAGAAGAAATAACGAGGCATCTGGAAAGAACTGGATCCATCAGACATTCACAGCATGGATTCAGCAAAGGCAGGTCCTGTTTGACAAACTTAATAGAGTTCTTTGAGGATACAACGAGAACAGCGGATAGAGAGGAACAGATGGACGTTATTTACTTGGATGTTCAGAAGGCGTTCGGTAAGGTACCGTATAAAAGACTTACCCATAAGATAAGGATGCATAGAGTTTGGGGTGATGTGTTAGCATGGATAGATGATTGGTTAACTAATAAAAAGCAGAGAGCTGGGATACATGGGTGTTAATCTGGTTGACAATCAGTGGTGAGCGGTGTGCCATAGGGCTTGGTGGTGGGCCTGCAACTGTTCACAATATACATTAACGATCTGGAAAAGGGGACCGAGTGTAGTGTATCTAAGTTTGCTGATGATACTAAATTAAGTGGAAAAGCAAATTGTGCAGAAGATACGGAGAGTCTGCAAAGAGATAATGAGTGGACGAAGGTCTGGCAGGTGGAGTACAATGTTGGTAAATGTGAGGTCATCCACTTTGGAAGGAAAAATAAAAGAGCAGATTATTATTTAAATGGTAAAAAATTGCAGCATGTTGCTGTGGAGAATGCTTGTGCATGAATCAAAAAGGTTTGTTTGCAGATGCAGCAGGCTATCGAAAAGGCAAATGGAATGTTGGCTTTCATTGTGAGAGGGATTGAATTTTAGAGCAGGGAGGATATGCTGCAACTGTACAGGGTACTGGTGAGGTCGCATCTGGAGTACTGTGTGCAGTTCTGGTCTCCATACTTGAGGAACGATATACTGGCTTTGGAGGTGGTGCAGAGGAGGTTCACCAGGTAGATTCCAGAGATCAAGGGTTCGACTATGAGGAGATATTGAGTCGCCTGGGACTGTACTCACTGGAATTCAGATGAATGAGAACTCATGTTCTCAGTATTATTTATTTATTTGTTTGTTTGTTTGTTTCTTTGTTTTTATATTTGCGCAATTTGTCTTCTTTTGGACATTGGTTGATTGACAGTCTTTGTATTTCATTGATTCTATTCCATTTCTTTGTTCTACTGTGAATGCCTGTGAGAAAATGAAGCTCAGGGTAGTATGTGGGTACAAATATACACTTTGAGAATAAATTGGCTTTAAACTTTGAACCCTATTTAGAGATACAACACGGCAACAGGTCATTCCGGCCCAGCAAGTCCATACTGTGCAATTACATCCATGTGACTAATTAACCTTCTTTGAACTGTGGGAGTAACCTGGAGCACCCGGAGCAAACACAAATGATCATGGGAAGAACATTCAAATTCCTTACAGGCAGCAGTGGGATCTGAACCGTGGTCATTGACGCTGCAATAGCATTACACTATGTGCCTCCTCCAAGTTGAATAATATTTTTAAAGCATTGTGCACATCAAATCACTTCCAGAAGTTCTTCCTGATCAAGAACTCATTCAGGTATGATCAGTTGCTTTGATTAGTTGCCAGTGCAAGTGACATCTTCCGGGCATCAGACACATGCTTAGTGACACGGGTCCATTTACAACCGTCTCCATGACCACCGATGGTAAATAAATCACAAAGCTACAAGCAGTAACCTGAGACTTTCACTCACAATAAAGCAAAACCTTTGCAACAAATCATCAAAAATATGCAAATTAAATAAGTTTTGCCCACAAGCATTGCAGAAGCATTCTTTTCTGCTGTGGTATGTCTGTCCACGATGATTGACTCCTGGAGGTGGAACTGGATGAATTCTGGATCATTCGGGAGGCTGAGGGGGTGATCAATAGGACATATAGAAAGGTAGTTACGCCCAAAGTGCAGGACATGGGAAGCTGGGTGACAGTCAGAAAAGGGAGAAGGGTTATGGAGCCAGAGCAGAGTACCATTGTGGCCATCCCCCTCAACAACAGGTGTATCACTTTGGATACTGTTGGGGGGATGACCTATAGAGGAAAGTCACAGTGGTCGGGTCTCTGGCACTGAGTCTACCTCTGTGACTCAGAAGGGAAGGGGGTAGAAGAAGCATGCTGTGGTGAAGGAGGATTTGTTACTTAGGGGAAAGGACATGTTATAGGGGATTTGTTATTTACGGGTACAAACAGGAGGTTCTGTGGGTGAGAACAAGATTCCCGGATGGTATGTTGCCTCCCGGATGCCAGGGCCTGGGTTATCTTAAATCAAGTCTGAAGTGGGAAGATGAAGAGCTGGAGGTGGTGGCCCATGTAGGTACCAATGACATGGGTAGGGCAAGTGATGAGGTTCTGCATAGGGAGTTCAGGGAGTTAGGTGCTAAGTTAAAGGGCAGGATCTCCAGGGTTATGATCTCAGGATTGCTGTCCGTGCCACATGCTAGTGAGGCCAGAACTTGGAAGATTATACATTTTAATACATGGCTAAGGAGTTGGTGTAGGAGGGAGGGCATAAGATTTTTGGATCATTAGGCTTTCTGCTAGTGAAGATGGGACTTGTACAGAAGGGACAGTTTGCACCTGAACTGGAGGGGGACTAATATCCTAGCAGAATGGTTTGTTAATGCTGCATGGTGAGGTTTAAACTAGAGTTGCAGAGGGATGGGAACCAGAGTGCCAGGACAGATAGTGGAGAAGTTGTGGAGGTAGATGTTGGTCAGACCTTAAACAAAGCTAGGAATCAAAACTTTCTCTTCACCATTTACACCTCGGACTTCAAGTACTCCACAGAGTCTTGTCATCTTCAGAAGTTTTCTGATGACTCTGCCATAGTTGGATGCATCAGCAAGGGAGATGAGGCTGAGTACAGGGCACTTTGTCACATGGTGTGAGCAGAATTATCTGCAGCTTAATGTGAAAAGACTAAGGAGCTGGTGGTAGACCTGAGGAGAGCTAAGGTACCGGTGACCCCTGTTTCCACCCAGGGGGTCAGGGTGGACTTGGTGGAGGATTACAAATACCTGGGGATACGAATTGACAATAAACTGGACTGGTCAAAGAACACTGAGGCTGTCTACAAGAAGGGTCAGAGCCGTCTCTATTTCCTGAGGAGACTGAGGTCCTTTAACATCTGCCAGACGATGCTGAGGATGTTCTATGAGTCTGTGGTGGCCAGTGCTATCATGTTTGCTGTTGTGTGCTGGGGCAGCAGGCTGAGGGTAGCAGACACCAACAGAATCAACAAACTCATTCGTAAGGCCAGTGATGTTGTGGGGATGGAACTGGACTCTCTGACGGTGGTGTCTGAAAAGAGGATGCTGTCTAAGTTGCATGCCATCTTGGTCAATGTCTCCCATCCACTACATAATGTACTGGGTGGGCACAGGAGTACATTCAGCCAGAGACTCATTCCACTGAGATGCAACACTGAGCGTCATAGGAAGTCATTCCTGCCTGTGGCCATCAAACTTTACAACTCCTCCCGTGGAGGGTCAGACACCCTGAGCCAATAGACTGGTCCTGGACTTACTTCATAATTTACTGGCATAATTTACATATTACTATTTAACTATTTATGGTTTTATTACTATTTATTATTTATGATGCAAGTGTAACAAAAACCAGTTTCCCCCGGGATCAATAAAGTATGATTATGACTATGACTATAAAAGGTGGAGCATGGTGTGACCGGTGTCCTGAGCCACCTATATTTCAATGCAACAGGTATCGTAGGAAAGGTAGATGATAGTGCTGAAGATAAGGTAGCTGATTTACAAACAGAGGCAATGTGTAGTGAGGAGAGGCTGTTGACAGGACAAAACTGCAGTCAACAGGATGAGTTGCAATGTAACAAGCGGACAAAATTGAAAAGGCTTAATCCAGAATTGAAGGTGCTATATCTGAATGAGCACAGTATATGGAATAAAGTAGATGAACTTGCAGCACAGTTGCAGATTGGGAGGTATGATGTTGTAGGCATCACTGAATCATGGCTGAAAGAAGATTATAGCTGGGAGCTTAATGTCCAAGGATACACATTGTATTGAAAGGACAAGCAAAAAGGCAGAGGAGATGGCATTGCTTTGTTGGTAAAAAAAAAGTAAATTAAATCATTAGAAAGAGATGACAAAGGGTCGAAAGGTGTTGAATCATTGTGCATTGAGCTTAGGAACTACAAGGGTAAAAAGACCCTGATGGGAGTTGTATATAGACCCCTAAACAGTGGTAAGGATGTGGTCTACAAATTAAAAGAGGAGATTTAAAAAGCATGCCAAAAGGACAATGTTACAATAGTCATGGGATACTACAGCATGCAGGAAGATAGAAACATAGAAACATAGAAAATAGGCGCAGGAGTAGGCCATTCAGCCCTTCGAGCCTGCACCACCATTCAGTATGATCATGGCTGATCATCCAACTCAGAACCCTGTACCAGCCTTCCCTCCATATCCCCTGATCCCTTTAGCCACAAGGGGCATATCTAACTCCCTCTTAAATATAGCCAATGAACTGGCCTCAACTGTTTCCTGTGGCAGAGAATTCCACAGATTCACCACTCTCTGTGTGAAGAAGTTTTTCCTAATCTCGGTCCTAAAAGGCTTCCCCTTTATCCTCAAACTGTGACCCCTCGTTCTAGACTTCCCTAACATCAGGAACAATCTTCCTGCATCTAGCCTGTCCAATCCCTTTAGGATCTTATACGTTTCAATCAGATCCCCCCCTCAATCTTCTAAATTCCAATGAGTACAAGCCCAGTTCATCCAGTCTTTCTTCATATGAAAGTCCTGCCATCCCAGGAATCAATCTGGTGAACCTTCTTTGTACTCCCTCTATGGCAAGGATGTCTTTCCTCAGATTAGGGGAACAAAACTGCACACAATACTCTAGGTGTGGTCTCACCAAGGCCTTGTACAACTGCAGTAGTACCTCCCTGCTCCTGTACTCGAATCCTCTCGCTATAAATGCCAGCATACCATTCGCCTTTTTCACCGCCTGCTGTACCTGCATGCCCACTTTCAATGACTGGTGTATAATGACACCCAGGTCTCGTTGCACCTTCCCTTTTCCTAATCAGCCACCATTCAGATAATAATCTGTTTTCCTGTTTTTGCCACCAAAGTGGATAACTTCACATTTATCCACATTAAATTGCATCTGCCATGAATTTGCCCACTCACCTAACCTATCCAAGTCACCCTGCATCCTCTTAGCATCCTCCTCACAGCTAACACTGCCACCCAGCTTCGTGTCATCCGCAAACTTGGAGATGCTGCATTTAATTCCCTCATCCAAGTCATTAATATATATTGTAGACAACTGGGGTCCCAGCACTAAGCCTTGCGGTACCCCACTAGTCACTGCCTGCCATTCTGAAAAGGTCCCATTTATTCCCACTCTTTGCTTCCTGTCTGCCAACCAATTCTCTATCCACATCAATACCTTATCCCCAATACCGTGTGCTTTAAGTTTGCACACTAATCTCCTGTGTGGGACCTTGTCAAAAGCCTTTTGAAAATCCAAATATACCACATCCACTGGTTCTGGATGCTGGATTTCAAGAGTGGGAATTTGTAGAGTGCCTATGAAATGGCTTTTTAGAGCAGCTTATGGTTGAGCCCACTAGTGGATCAGCTATTCTGGATTGGGTGTTTTGCAATGAACCAGAATTGATTAGAGAGTTTAAGGTAAAAGAACCCTTAGGGGAAAGTGATCATAATGTTGGATCTGGGATCAACCATGATGGAATGGCAGAGAGGACTCGATGGGCTGAATGGCCTAATTCTGCTCCTATATCTTACGGTCTTATAATATGATCAAATTCACCCTGAAATTTGAAGAGAAGTCAGATGTATCAGTAATACAGTGGAATAAAGGGAATTACAGAGGCATGAGAGAGGAGCTGGCCAGAATTGATTGGAAAAGAACACTGGCAGGGATGACGGCAGAGCAGCAAAGACTGGAATTTCTGGATGCAATTAGAACACACAGGATGTATACTGTACATGCCAAGAGGAAGAAGTATTCAAAAGGAAATATTACACAACTGTGGGTAACAAGAGAAGTCAAAGTCAACATAAATGCAAGAGAGGGCATATTATAGAGCAAAAATTAGAGGATTGGGAAGCTTTTAAAAACCAACAGAAGACAACAAAAGATGTCACTATGAAGGTAAAGATGGAATACAAAAATAAGCTAGCCAATGATATTAAAGAAGATACTAAAAGTTTCTTCAGATACATGAAGTGTAAAAGAGAGGTGAGAGTGGATAACGGACCATAGGAAAATTATGCTGGAGAGGTAGTAATGGGGGACAACGAAATGGTGGATGAACTGAATAAGTGTTTTGCGTCAGTCTTCACTGTGGAAGACACTAGCAGTATGGTGGAAGTTCCAGGTGTCAGGGGTCATGAAGTGTGTGAAGTTATTATAACTAGAGAGAAGGTTCTTGGGAAACTGAAAGGTCTGAAGGTAGATAAGTCACCTGGACCAGATGGTGAACACCCCAGGGTTCTGAAAGACGCGGCTGAAGAGATCATGGAGGCATTAGTAATGACACTCCAAGAATCACTAGATTCTGGAATGGTTCTGGAAGACTGGAAAATTGCAAATGTCACTCCACTCTTCAAGAAGGAAGAGAGGCAGAAGAAAGGAAACTATAAACCAATTAGTCAAATTGATGGCTTTGTTGCAAAGTTTGCAGACAATATGATGATAGGTGGAGGGGCAGGTAGTTTTGACAAAGTAGAGAGGCTACAGAAGGACTTAGACAGATTAGGAGAATGGGCAAAGAAATGGCAGATAGAATACGGTATCTGGAAGTGTATGGTCATGCACTTTGGTAAGAGAAATAAAATGGTTGACTATTTTCTAAATGGGAGAAAATACAAAAACCGAAGCACAAAGGGACTTGGGAGTCTTTGTGCAGGATTCCCTAAAGGTTAATTTGTAGGTTGAGTCTGTGGTGAGGAAGGCAAATGCAATGTGAGCATTTGTGGTTTCTTTTGTGCTGCATTAGATCCAGAGTAACAATTATTTTGTTCTCCTTTACACTCATCTACTGAAGAATGACAGTAAACAATCTTGACTCTTAAAAGTAAATTGGCAAAGTTGAAATGATTTTTGAGACTTTTTATTAAATACCTTTTCATTGAACACTTTCTCCTCGTAAATAGTTACAATTCAAGTTCTAGAGTATACAGAATGATAAGAAAAGACCACTTACCACTCTGCGCACTGACTGCACTGGTTAAAAGCAGAACAATAAGGATTCGGCTGGCAAAAGCCATCTTCTCTCGGTGTCTCCACGGCAATTTTAAACAACAAGCAGGGGTGATCAGAGTGTTCTGATCCACAGGGCAAGTCAAGGATCAAAGTTCTGAGCGCTGCAGGCAATTAAGTAGTCTGCAATTAAACTGCCATGAATATTTAGGAATATTAGATCATTTAAAACAAGGTTGATTTTATGGAAATTGCTTGGAGGTTTTAGTGAAAACACATTAAAAAACCAAGATTTAATGAAACAAGATCTATATTATTGTCTGGCACAGTTGGAAATGAATGCTCGAGCAGAAATGGACTTTGAATCGTTTTATGGCTGGACTGGGTGACACATTGCCTTCTGGAGAGTGAGACACATGTGAAACTCACCTGCTTTTATGCTCAAAGTAAATTTATTATCAAAGTACCTATATATCACAATATACAATATACAGATTCAACTTTATTGCAGGCATTCACAGAAGGAAAAAGAAATACGATAGAATCAATGAAAAACTACACAAAAAAATTGACAACCAATGCACAAAAAAGACAAACAGTGAAATAAATGAATTATGCACATAAAGTTCAATGTTCAAAGTAAATTTTATTGTCAAAGTACATAAATGTCACCATAAACAACCCTCAGATTCATTTTCCTGCGGGCATTCTCCGCAAATCTGTAGAATAGTAACTATAACAGGATCAATGAAAGATCAACCAGAGTGCAGAAGACAATAAACTGTGCAAATCCAAATATAAATAAATAGCAATAAATAACGAGATAATGAGATAGAGTCCCTAAAGTGAGATCATTGGTTATGGGAACATCTCAATGGATGGGCAAGTGAGTGTAGTTATCCCATTTTGTTCAAGAGCCTGGTGGTTGTGGGGTAGTAACTGCTCCTGAACCTGGTGGTGCGAGTCCTGAGGCTCTTATACATATATATAATAGCTAAATAAATAAGAAGATAGATAAATAAATAAATCTGAGAACATGAGTTGTTAAGTCCTTGAAAGTGTGTCCCTAGTTTGTTGAAGCAACTCAGAGTTGAGGTGAGTGGAATTACCCACAACACTTCAGGAGACTGTTGGTTGGGCGCTAAGCTCATTTCAATACACCAAACTTTACTTTTGTACGGAGACACTTGGAAAACAAAACTACATGAATCAGCTTTCCAAACTTACGGAAGTCCCGGATATATTATTTTCATTATCATAAACTTTAGGCAAGCTCCACCAGCTTCAGTATTCAGCATTAGGTGATGCTTATAATTGGAGGCTGCTGTGAAAAATTCCTTTGTGATTCCCATTCAAAGGAATATTTTATCCCCAAAGAGCCTTGAGATGAAATTTTGGCCTTACTTGCTGATCCGTAACGTTGGGGTAATAAATTAACCCAATGTTTTCAAATCCCCACAAGTTTCGTTCTAGTAACGGATTGAACATGAGCTGTGTTCTACAAAAGCTGAACAAAGTTGGTGAACCGGGTTACCTGCAGTAACCAGCAAACACTATTTTAAACATGAGAAAGCCTGCAGATGCTGGAAGTCGGAAGCAACACATACAAAATGTTGGAGGAACTCAGCAGGTCAAGCAGCATCCCTGGAAAAGAATTATCAGTCAATGTTTCGGGCTGAGACCCTTTTTCAGGACCCCATTTTAAACTATTTTAAAACCAAAGTTCAAAGTTCAAAGTAAAATATATTCTCAGAGTACATACAGTACATGTCACCATATACCACCCTGAGATTCTTTTTCTGCGGGTGTACTTAGCAAATCTATAGGATTGCAACTGTACACAGGAACAAGCTACGCATGTGCACATATAAATAAATAGCAATAAAGCATGAATTAACAAGATAATGAGTCCTTAAATAAATGTAGTTATTCCCTTTTGTTCAAGAGCATGATGGTTGAGGGGTAGTAACTGTTCTTGAACCTGGTGGTGTGAGTCCTGAGGCTCCTGTACCTTCTACCTGATAACAGCAGCAGTGAGAAAAGAGCATGGCCTGGGTGGTGAGGATCTTTGATGATGGATGCTGCTTTTCTATGGTAACATTTCATGTAGATGTGCTCAATAGTTGGGAAGGTTTTATCCATGATGTACTGGGCCAGATCCATTACCTTTAGTAGGATTTTCCACTCAAAGGCATTGGTGTTCCCATACCAGGCCATGATGCAGCCAGTCAGCACACTTTCCATTACATATCTATAGATGTTTGCCAAGATTTTTAATGACATGCTTATTAAAGTGATTTTGAAAGAGAAGAGAAGGATGATATGAGATTACAACTTATGCACATTGATGTAACTGTGAAGAGGGCAGGCCAGTGTCTCTACCTCATTTTGCAGATTTGGTCTGTCACTAGAGACAGTTGCAAATTTCTACATTTATACTGTGGAGAACACTCTGATTGGTTCCATCACAGCCAGGTTTGGAGGCTCCAAAGTCCAGGGTTACAGGAGGCTACAGAGGGTTGTAAACTTAGCCAACTCCATCACAGACGCGACCTTTCCCACAATCGTCCGTCATAAAGGTTCTGAATGGGACACTACCTCACCGTTTTGCATCTCTTTTCGTAATATTTACTTTTTTTTCTTTTATCTATATATAAATACAGTACTGTACAAGTCTTAGGCGTATATATATATATATATATATATTATATATGGAGAGAGAGAAATAGAGTGAGAGATTGGGGGGGAGAGCCTAAGACTTTTGCACAGTACTGTAGTAATTTTATATATTGCACTGTACTGCTGCCACAAAGAAAAACAAATTTCATGACATGTGAGTGATGATAAACCTGATTCTGATATGGGTCTCTACTGTGGGCTGAGAGTGGGAAGGGGAATCATGGTTGGGAAAAGGGGAAGGGAGAGGGGAGGGAGAGGAAAGCACTAGAGAGACATTCTGTAATGATCAATAAACCAATTGTTTGGAATCAAATGACCTTGCCCGGTGTCTCAGGGCTGGGTGTGTCTGCACCCGTGGCCACCCCCTACTCTGCAACCGCGTACCCGCTTACTCCTTCTCCGCCACCTGTCCCACACCCCTCCCACAGTGCTCCACTCTCACCAATCCCAACATCCTTTGCTCCCACTGTACTGCTGCCACAAGGCAATGAACTTCATGACATTGGTCAGTGATAATAAACATTATTCGGATTCTTAGTCTGATTCGTTATAATTGTATGGGAAATAAAGGCCAAAACCTAAACTATTCAATTCCATTTACCAAGCTGAGTCAGGAGACAGAAATATAAGAAAAGGGATTTATTTTTGTTTATTCAGCGAAGTATCATTTGATTTCACAAGTATTCAGAATTAGCTACACATGACAGTGCGTAACAATAATAGTGTTCACAAATCTTTGTCTCATGTTGGAACAGACTGCAAGTCTTCACAAGATTGTAAGGTGTCATTGTCATAGCTCCCCTCCATCTCACTAACATCAGCAGCTGGGGTGCATACTGGAAAGGTTAGCAGGTCTCATGGCTCGGTGTAATACGGATTTCAGGAATACCAGCTGCAACGTTGACTTGTTCTTCTGTTTCTTCAGCCTGCACCTCAGAATCTTCATCGTAGCTCTCCACCTTCCACTCCTCTGGATCAGGACTTGGCCCAAGGACACAATCTGTAATGGGAGATAAATACAACTGTTAAAATTAGCATCATTCTATCTGCCCTCAGTCCCACGCACCAGCTTCAGGAGCAGTTATTACCCTACAAACATCAAGCTCCTGAACCAGTATGGATAACTTCAATTACCACAACGCTGAATAATTCCATAATCTACACACTCCACTTTTAAAGACTACAACTTGGGCTCTCAGTATTACAACTCTTTACAACTCATGTTAGTCCATAAGACCATAGGATATAGGAGCAAAATTAGGCTCTTTGGCCCATCGAGACTGCTTCACCTTTCATCATGGCTGATCCATTTCCCTCTCAACCCCATTCTCCTGCTTCCTCCATAACCTTCACGCCCTGACTAATCAAGAACCCATCAACCTCCATCTTAAATGCACCCAGTATTTTTTATTTGCATAATTTGTCGTACTTTCATATTGGTTGTTTGTCTTTGTTTATGCCTCTACTTCCTTAGAAGTTTGCTGAGATTAGGCATGACATCTAAAACTTTGCCAGACTTCTATTGATGTGCAGTGGAAAATGTACTGACTGGCTGCATCATGGCCTGGAATGGAAAAACAAATGCCTTGGATTGGAAAATCCTACAGAATGTAGTGGATTTGGCCCTGCCATCATGGGTAATGCCCTCTCAACCACTGAGAGCATCTACATGAAATGCTGTCAAAGGTCGTCATTGTCGTGGCTATCCCTCGAGGTCGAGGATGATGGTCTTCATTCTGAAGAAGTGGCCCACAGAGTGAAGACTCCTGTGCGTGTACCAAGAAGCACACAATACTTCACCAATCAACCAACTGATTCCAATGGCATGCAAACCACGACGACTGGAGCTGAAGGATTTGTTGCAGCCTTCATCCGCCTTCACAGCCGTTGAGTTCGAAGTAACTTCGTCCGCCTGTCCCACCATTGAGGTCTTGGTTGGATTGTTCTCTGTCTTTGATATACAGAGGCTAGAACCCAAGATGGAGCTGACTAATTTTACATCTTTTAGTAGCTTCTTTCAGCACCCTCCCCCTACCAGACAGTAATGCAGCCTGTCAGAATGCTCTCCACAGTACATCTATAGAAGCTTTCGAGTGTTTTAGGTGACAAAGCAAATCTCTTCAAACTCCTCATGAAATATAGCCACTATCTTGCCTTCTTTATAGCTGCATCAATATGTTAGGACCAAGTTAGATCCTCAGACATCTTGACACCCAGGAACTTGAAATTGCTCACTCTCTCCACTATTGATCCCTCTATGAGGATTGGTTCATATTCCCTTGTCTTACCCTTCCTGAAGTCCACAATCAGCTCTTTCATCTTACTGACATTGAGCGCAAGGCTGTTATAAGGTTTATATATGGTAAAATGCATTGTTTGCACCAATGGCCAACATGCTTCTGGTGTGAACATAGCATGCCCACAACTTATTAGCCCTAACTATACCTCGTTAGACCGTGTGAAAAAACTGGAGTACATGAAGGAAATTCATGCGGCCACAGGGAGAACATACCAACTCCTTACAGATAGTGGCAGGAATTGAACTCCTATCGCGATCACTGTTGCTGTAAAGAGTTATGCTAACTGCCGTGGTACCTTGCTGCTCCCTATGAAATGTATAGGTGAAATCCACTGTAGTTACTCATCCAGGCTACTCTGATAACAATCCATCCTCCCTTGCACAAGCCACAATAAAGACGTGAGACTGCAGGCACATTGGAACACCATGACCTGGGCCTTCCCCTCCAGGCCACACACCATCACTGATCTCTCACCGTCAATCCTAGAACCACCAACCCACAGTTACTCTTTACTGTTTACCTATGCTGCACACTACATTGGGTGTATGGGGTGTCTAGAGTGGTGCAGTACCTCTGTTGAAGGGGCTTATTGTGTCCATTCTGGGGAAGCTTGTTCGCCTTTGGCCCGCACCAGACCCTCAGCTCTCACCTGTGGCTCCAAGTAGGTGTTTGCACGTGACAGTGGCCACACCCGAGTACAGCACTTCAACAGGCAGGCTAAACCAGGTGACTGTAGCTGGCGGGCCTCATGCCCCAGTGAGATAGGGACATGCCTGACTTAGCATGAAAAGTCAGCCCTGGTGGACTGGGTAGATGAGATCTACAGTGAGAGCCAACGGCCAGGAAGGTGATTCGGTAAGGCTCCATGGAGAGCGAAGGGCATGACCAGGCACAGAAGACATCATGGTTATTCACTGCAACCGAGAAAGTCCCCAGTTTGTGATGCTTGTTCGTACCACTGGACCTGGAACTTGAGGCCAAAAGAAAGGAACTGCCCCATTGCCACAGCTTCTCCACTTTACAAACTCTCCTGCACTGGTTTCCTGTCATTGTTGGAAGCGATGGACAACCACCACATTACATGCATAATGAATTGTATTTTATTAACTTATTTATGGTAATATTTTGGTTTGTGCACTGTATACGATACATGAATTGTGGGGGCACCATAGTCCAGAGGAAGGTTGTTTCGTTTGGTTGTACATACGTACAGTCAGACGACAATAAACTTGAACTGAAGCAGCACCTTTGGCAGGCCAACTTTGGTGGTTTAAAGTTCAAAGTTCAAAGTAAATCTATTATCAAATTACATATATGTCACCCTGGGATTCATTTTCTTGTGGGCATACTCAATAAATCTATAGAATAAGAATCATAATGGAATCAATGAAAGACAGCACCAACTTGAATGTTAAACCAGTGTGCAAATACGAAAAGAAAGAAATAATAAAAATAAATAAATAAGCAGTAAATATCGAGAACATGAGATGAAGAGTCCTTGAAATTGAGTCCGTAGGTTCTGGGAACATTTCAGTAACGGGGCAAGTGAAACTGAGTGAAATCATCCCCTCTGGTTCAGGAGCCTGACGGCTGAGGGGTGATAACTGTTCCTGAACCTTGTGGTATGGCAGCAGTGAGAAGAGAGCATGTCCTGGCAGAGGGGGTCCCTGATGATGGATGCTGCTTTCCTGCAACAGTGCTTCATGTAGATGTTCTCGATGGTGGGGAGGGCTTTACTCATGATAGACTGAGCTGTATCCACTACTTTTTGTACGATTTTCCATTCAAGAGCGTTGCTGTTTCTATCCCAGGCTGTGATGCAGCCAGTCACTATACTCTCCACCACAGATTTTCAGAAGTTTGTCAAAGTTTTAGATGTCATGTCAGATACTGAAAAACTCCTAAGAAAGTAAAGGAGGTGACTCACCTCCTGCTTTTAGGGATAAACTTACAGCAGGCCTGGCCAGTATCACTCAGGCCCATGTGTGTTTGAATATAAGAAACAGTGAATAATGAACATATTAGGTGCAGTAAACCTTTAACAAAAGTTTCAATTGCCACAGTTTAACTTATAGATTTCTACATAATTTTTATTCCTTTTGACTATGACATGCAGATGATTTCCCACTGAGAGACTTGGGTTGACTGACTTAATAACTGTATTCCCCCCACCCCACACTTCTTTTGTCATTTGCAACTCTCCATTCATTCAGTAAAACTTCCTTTCCAAAACAAAACAAAGACAATGGCCAGAGTCCACAGTGATTGTCCAACCTGCCTTTCCCATCAATTTAAACTGTGCACAAAAGGCTGTCGCCCTCTACCTCGTTGGCAGGTTAAGTATATTTCACAATCATACACAATCACATTTCCTTTTCCGGTTTCTGATACGGACAGTGTGGCGACATGGAGCTCACGATGATTTGTGAGCAGATTTTGTTATTGTATAGTGCTATCAAGCCGTTGTTGACTCATGTCAATCCTGTGGATAGTGTAGTTGTCCATAGGGTTTTTGTGGCAAGATACGGAAGTAGATTGCCAGGCCATTCTTCGCCAACATACTGCTGCTGCCCAGGCTGGGACCCGGCCAGATTCCAACTGAGGACCATCCGCCTCAAAATCCAGCACTGATACCACCACACCACCGGCCAGCCCTAATCTTAGAGCCACAGATTTTAGAACTGGCTTATTTACTTTTCTTTTATTTAAGAAATTATTGATTCACTATGTCGAATTCCAAAGCAGCAAAGGCTGTGAAGTGCAAAAATGCAGAATGCTTAATGAAACAGTAGGAAATGCTACACTGAAAGCTGATGAGGTCAGGAATGCACAGCAACGAGAAGTATTTATGTACAATACATAAACTGGTGCCACCTGCGTGTTTTGTTGCAATGCAAAAGTTGCTGGAGAACTTACCAGTGGGAAGAAGTGGAGTGATACTCAGAAACGTAACTTTTGAAAACGTCATTTAGCAAGCAAATCACATATGGACAGTGGCTAAAAGCTCCAGCGAGAAAATCCCGCTACAGGCCTGTTCTGTATGTTTTGTGAGAGAGCAGATGTATGAGAGTGAAAACAATAAAACAGTACAAGCCAGAGGAGATCAAAGTTTCTTATTGATAGCTATTATATTTCTTTTAAACAATGAACAACAAACTGGACTTAGAATAGCTTCAGCTTTACTTCCACTTCAAAATTCAGTGCGCACTTGTTGTCATCACTGGGCAAAAAGATGCACAGCACAAGAATTTTGCGCACAATGGTCGTTACAAATTAGAGGGAACAGTGCGTTGACCCATGACCGCTTGTGCTTGCTCCGACGTTCCAAAGGCATGCAGGTTAATGGGTCACATTGATGTAAATGGATGGCACAGAAAGAGCCTCCAAATAAAATTAAAATAATTTATAATTGGAGGTATCTTACGAGTATCTTACCTGCAAAGTTGTGAAATAAGTCCTTGATTAGGTGCCCAACAATGGCATATGCGACTGAGACAACAATCAGGCCTGCCAGAAGCAAGTAGAGAAGATATTTCGGAATGTGAATTGCATCTCTTGATGGTGGTTTGTAGTCTTTGTACATAACTGCCTCTCCAGATGTGTACTGGAAGGGATATTCTGCATAGTCTGGCATATTAGTCATACTTTTAACTTGATCTGTGTACAAACAGTGCTCGCATGTCTGGAGGTCCTCCTTCCAGCTGCCTAATGAATTGCAGAAAGGCTGCATTGCTAAATACATATTGTGCAGATTAACCCCAGCTGACACATTTTATTAAATGATATCCTTTATCCGCTCCTGCTCTTAATCCTCTAAAATCTCCATTCCTTCATGCCATTGAATGGGATCATGGATATGAACCTTTACTGACTACACCATGCAGGACATGCCCTTTTCCCACATCGGACAGGAGGTACATAAGCCTGAAGACACACACTCAACATTTTAGAACAGCTTCATGAACTAGATGGGCTGAAGGGCCTGTTTCCGTGCAGTATCTCTCAATCAAAAAAATAGAGGATTGGCGATGTGGAAGCAAGAGTCAGTGTTTTTTTACCATTCTCCTTCAGATTTCTGAACATACAGTGAACCATTGATCATTACCTCATTTTTTTTCCCAATGAAGAATCTCAGCTGAAACATCAAATCTTTATTCCTTTCTGAACTTGAGTGTTAAACCAGTGTGCAAATACGAAAAGAAAGAAATAATAAAAATAAATAAATAAGCAGTAAATATCGAGAACATGAGATGAAGAGTCCTTGAAATTGAGTCCGTAGGTTCTGGGAACATTTCAGTAACGGGGCAAGTGAAACTGAGTGAAATCATTCCCTCTGGTTCAGGAGCCTGACGGCTGAGGGGTGATAACTGTTCCTGAACCTTGTGGTATGGCAGCAGTGAGAAGAGAGCATGTCCTGACAGAGGGGGTCCCTGATGATGGATGCTGCTTTCCTGCAACAGTGCTTCATGTAGATGTTCTCGATGGTGGGGAGGGCTTTACTCATGATAGACTGAGCTGTATCCACTACTTTTTGTACAATTTTCCATTCAAGAGCGTTGCTGTTTCTATCCCAGGCTGTGATGCAGCCAGTCACTATACTCTCCACCACAGATTTTTAGAAGTTTGTCAAAGTTTTACATGTCATGTCAGATATTGAAAAACTCCTAAGAAAGTAAAAGAGGTGACTCACCTCCTGCTTTTAGGGATAAACTTACAGCAGGCCTGGCCAGTATCACTCAGGCCCATGTGTGTTTGAATATAAGAAACAGTGAATAATGAACATATTAGGTGCAGTAAACCTTTAACAAAAGTTTCAATTGCCACAGCTTAACTTATAGATTTCTACATAATTTTTATTCCTTTTGACTATGACATGCGGATGATTTCACACTGAGAGACTTGGGTTGACTGACTTAATAACTGTATTCCCCCCACCCCACACTTCTTTTGTCATTTGCAACTCTCCATTCATTCAGTGAAACTTCCTTTCCAAAACAAAACAAAGACAATGGCCAGAGTCCACAGTGATTGTCCAACCTGCCTTTCCCATCAATTTAAACTGTGCACAAAAGGCTGTCGCCCTCTACCTCGTTGGCAGGTTAAGTATATTTCACAATCATACACAATCACATTTCCTTTTCCGGTTTCTGATACGGACAGTGTGGCGACATGGAGCTCACGATGATTTGTGAGCAGATTTTGTTATTGTATAGTGCTATCAAGCCGTTGTTGACTCATGTCAATCCTGTGGATAGTGTAGTTGTCCATAGGGTTTTTGTGGCAAGATACAGAAGTAGATTGCCAGGCCATTCTTCGCCAACATACTGCTGCTGCCCAGGCTGGGACCCGGCCAGATTCCAACTGAGGACCATCCGCCTCAAAATCCAGCACTGATACCACCACACCACCGGCCAGCCCTAATCTTAGAGCCACAGATTTTAGAACTGGCTTATTTACTTTTCTTTTATTTAAGAAATTATTGATTCACTATGTCGAATTCCAAAGCAGCAAAGGCTGTGAAGTGCAAAAATGCAGAATGCTTAATGAAACAGTAGGAAATGCTACACCGAAAGCTGATGAGGTCAGGAATGCACAGCAACGAGAAGTATTTATGTACAATACATAAACTGGTGCCACCTGCGTGTTTTGTTGCAATGCAAAAGTTGCTGGAGAACTTACGAGTGGGAAGAAGTGGAGTGATACTCAGAAACTTAACTTTTGAAAACGTCATTTAGCAAGCAAATCACATATGGACAGTGGCTAAAAGCTCCAGCGAGAAAATCCCGCTACAGGCCTGTTCTGTATGTTTTGTGAGAGAGCAGATGAATGAGAGTGAAAACAATAAAACAGTACAAGCCAGAAGAGATCAAAGTTTCTTATTGATAGTTATTATATTTCTTTTAAACAATGAACAACAAACTGGACTTGGTAGTTTATTGGACTTAGAATAGCTTCAGCTTTACTTCCACTTCAAAATTTAGTGCGCACTTGTTGTCATCACTGGGCAAAAAGATGCACAGCACAAGAATTTTGCGCACAATGGTCGTTACAAATTAGAGGGAACAGTGCGTTGACCCATGACCACTTGTGCTTGCTCCGACGTTCCAAAGGCATGCAGGTTAATGGGTCACATTGATGTAAATGGATGGCACAGAAAGAGCCTCCAAATAAAATTAAAATAAATTATAATTGGAGGTATCTTACGAGTATCTTACCTGCAAAGTCATGAAATAAGTCCTTGATTAGGTGCCCGACAATGGCATATGCGACTGAGACAACAATCAGGCCTGCCAGAAGCAAGTACAGAAGATATTTCGGAATGTGAATTGCATCTCTTGATGGTGGTTTGTAGTCCTTGTACATAACTGCCTCTCCAGATGTGTACTGGAAGGGATATTCTGCATAGTCTGGCATATTAGTCATACTTTTAACTTGATCTGTGTATAAACAGTGCTCGCATGTCTGGAGGTCCTCCTTCCAGCTGCCTAATGAATTGCAGAAAGGCTGCATTGCTAAATACATATTGTGCAGATTAACCCCAGCTGACACATTTTATTAAATGATATCCTTTATCCGCTCCTGCTCTTAATCCTCTAAAATCTCCATTCCTTCATACCCTTGAGTGGGATCATGGATATGAACCTTTACTGACCACACCATGCAGGACATGCTCTTTTCCCACATCAGACAGGAGGTACATAAGCCTGAAGACACACACTCAACATTTTAGAACAGCTTCATGAACTAGATGGGCTGAAGGGCCTGTTTCTGTGCTGTACCTCTCAATCAAAAAAATAGAGGATTGGCGATGTGGAAGCAAGAGTCAGTGTTTTTTTTTTAACCATTCTCCGGCAGATTTCTGAACATATAGTGAACCATTGATTATTACCTCTATTTTTTCCTAATGAAGAATCTCAGCTGAAACATCAAATCTTTATTCCTTTCTGAAGACGTTGCCTGACCTGCTGCGTTCACCAGCAACTTTGATGTGTTGCCATTATATTTAGTATTCACCTTTGTATATTGATTAATTCACATCGATGTGCACAACAGACTTAATGATCTTTGTATCAGACACCTTTAATGACTGTGCCCATAGATTTAAGATGGATAAACAGTGATGATTTGTAGTCACCTTATAAGACATCTCTAGATACACTTTGAATTTCAAGCAGTAATGCATGTGTTCCACACTTCTATACACAAGATGTTCAACTGCAAGATTGTGAGGATTGCTGACAGAATCATCATTTCTCTCTCTCTCCCACCGCATATCCAGGACATCTACCAGAAATGCTGCATTTCCAACAACTTCTCCCAGGCTGTGAGACTACCACCCAGTAGACATTACGTACGACAGCACCAGTAGCAGTATGTTTAACTATATGCCACACACAAATTTTGTCAACTTGTACACCGACAGAAATTTTTGTCTGTTAGTATTATTTTAAGTGCTATAGGTTTTGTGCTTTGCACCTTGGTCTGAGGAATCTTTTGTTTAGCTGCTATAACAAACTTGAACTAGTCACATGGCATGTGTGTGTGTACACACACACACACACACACACGTGTTAACAGGAACATGAAGGGCTTGTGGGAAGAAATTAAGCTCCATCCTTTCCACAGTACAACTTGATTACTTTCTTAGCTCCACTAAGCTTGCATTGATCTAAACATTTCTGATCGCAGCCATACCTGGCACCAAGCTTACTTCTCCAAATGCCATCCATTTATACTTTTATTGATTGAAGTAACCAAAGCATTGAATTCAAGACTCAAGATACTTATGTTGCAGCTTTACATACTCTAGGGATACACATTGGGAGTATTATTCAATTGTGGTTGCCCTAATATTGTAAGAAGGCAGAGGCTCTAGAGAAGGTACTGAGATTAGAGTATGTGGAATAAGGAGAGGGTGGACCCAATGGAGTTGTTTTCTATAAAGTGGGAGAGGCTGAGAGGAGACCTCACAGATGTTTATCAGGTTATGAGAGGCATAGATACACAGTATCTTTTTCCAAGGGTTAATACTAGAAGGAATGGATCTGTGTTGGGTGGGGGTGGGGAGTGGTGGCAAGCTTCATATTTTAGAGTGATAGCTACCTGGAATGCACTGCCATTTAGATTTTTAAAAGTGTCTGAGACAGACATGAATTTGCAGAGAACAGAGGAAGATGAACATTACGTAGGCAGAAGTCAATAGTTTAGGCAGGCATTTAATTAGTTGAAATGCTTTGCCTCAATGCTGCACGTACCTTTGTCCTGTTTCATACATATTTGAAGCAGTGGCAACATGCACCTTAATATGGTTCCTTAAGGTTGTTATAGCCAAGGGCGGTAGTGGGGACAAGCTCCCATTACCTAATAAATGCTCTCAATGGTGTGTGCCTCAAATAGCCTTTAACAACCAAGTCCAGGTCCTGGCCTGGTGAAACAGTTTCTACTGACAGGACAAGGGGGATTACTGGTGTCTTAAAACCAGTCGCTTTGGGGAGATGGGCTTGTCAGCCATAGTTGGCAGCTCATCTAGAAGGAAAACTCTGATCTCAAACCTCTGCTGCCTTGTGGCTGTACCCTCTCATGGGGAAGGGTTCGGGAATAAACCTCAAGGTTAAAATCCAGAGCTGGAATTCCTAAAGCAGTCTTGCACTGAGTTCAATGCTGACTGGCAACTCCTGACACTGCTGGTACCAAACCATACCTGGCTACGCCAGTTCTTTGGGTTCATCAGATTCATGGAGAGGGGTAGCTTGCTACATGGGTAACAGCTTGCTCTCCATATCGTACTGCCCCAGGCTTGCGTATCTAGACAGCTAGGATGCAATATTCATGGTCAACTGACTGACAGGCCTCAGGCTCAGAATACCATACATTCCATAAGCTAACTAGATATCTGTTGCCCAATAAGCAGGCTTTGGCCTGGTGACACGTATTACTAAGATTCAAGCCAATTTCAGATTTTATTTTAACATAGAACACTACAGCACAAGCTCTTCAACCCACAATATCGTGTTGACTGTAACCTACTTTAAGACCAATCTAACCGTTCCCTTTTACCCACCCTCCATTTTTCTATCTGAAGAGTTCTTTGAAAGCCCCAAATGCATCTGCCTCTACCACCACCCCTGGCAGGGTGTTCCATGCACTCACTATTCTGTGTAAAGAATTTACCTCTGACATCCCCATTACACATTCCTCCAATCACCTTAAAATTATGCATCCCTGCTATTAACCATTCCCACCCTGAGTGCAGGTCTCTAACTACCCACTCAATGACTTACCTTGCACAAGTCACTTTTCATCCTCCCTTGCTCCAACCTTTCCTAGGATATGTTCTCTAATCCAGGCAGCATCCTGCACCCTCTCTAAAGCTTCCACATCCTTGATATAATGAGGTGGCCAGAAATGAACACAATTTTGAATTCCTTAATAAATTAGACAGAAGATGAAGACCAAGTCTGGTACATCTGACCCGGGTTTAGAGCCTCTTGTACTGGAGCAAGTAACAAGCCAAGAATGTTGTGCTCACTATATCGTGTCCCAACCTCTTCCAACATTCTCCCCCGTTACCTCAGCTTGTGTAGAATCTGCACATTCTCCATCACCTCACAGACCTCACCCAGCTGCTTCACACATGCTGGTGGAATAATCAGTTCCTGCAAGTTGTGCCTAGTCTGGCTGGATGGCAGGGAAGTAGAGTACAAGGTGAATTTAGTAGGGTGGAGATGCATCTCTACCAAAGGTGCTATAAGGCACTCCTCTGTTTTCCTGTAGGTCACTCTTGGACAAGGTATAGTACCTACTTAGCCCCCCTGATCAGGGTCAGGGTCACAAGAACCCATGGGAGCAGGTGGTAGGTGATGGATGGTTATATGAGCAGCTGGTGAACACACAAGTCCTAGTAATGTGACCACTGCCTTCAGGCAATCGCTGAAGAATATTGATAATAGCTGGGGTTACCTGTCTTGTAAAGATACTGCCCAGAAGGCAGCAATAACAAACCACTTCTGTAAAAAAAATTTTGCCAAGAAAAATGATGGTCATGGAAAGACCATGATCACCCACGTCATATGAAACAAAGATGACAGCAGGGAAGTGATTAGAAATAGACAGAGCCAGAATAGACTTAATGGGTCAAATGTCTTCGATCCATGTTGTAATAGGACACACAACAGATAAATAACGCTCCATGTATTGTTTTAAATTCTACAACATAATTCAGGAACTATATTTGAAAATACATGCCTCAAACTGGAGAAAGTTTGTTCTAAGAATTGAGTACTGTACTCATTGCATCAAATCCCAAAAAGCTTCCAACAGTCTTTTAGTGATTAACATAAGTCCCATAAAGATGTTAGAGTCTCCAAATCAGCTTCTCTGTAATTTGACCAAGCCATCAGCATACTGAAGGTCAGTACTGTTTTCATATTCAAGCATGTCCAATGCCACCTCACAGCTCTCTTTCACAACACGTTCCTTGTCGTACAAGTATTCTTTCAGTACTTCCATGCACGCTTCTTTGGCAATGGACCCCAAAGCCTCCGCACACTCATGACGTACCATGGGATTTTCATCCATGTTTCGCAATGCTGTTATCAGCGGAGGAATACTGGAATCATGTTGCATCTGACCAAAGACATAGCCAATTTCATGTCGAAATAAGGCACTGCTACACTGTAAACCTAGACAGGAAAATGCATATTCAGTTAGACATCACAAATTATATTTAGAGGATCCCACATGCAAGACCTGGGTATGTCTAAGTCTGGAAACTCATCAAGACTATAAACAATGAACTAATTTCCTACTTCACAGGGGCATCTTTTTCTGAACTGCATGGAAACAGTTTTCTGGTGTAATTTATGAGGTACAACCGCTTATTAATGCGAATACCCAATTGGCAACTCAACACATAAAAGCATGTAGACATATTCACGAGGTTGAGCTGTTGTTCAAACCGAACATCAGAATGGGGAAGAAATGTGATCTAAGTGACTTTGACCATAGTTTAAGCATCTCAGAAACTGCTGATCTGCTGGGATTTTCATGCACAACAGTCTCTACAGTTTACAGAGAATGGTTTGAGAAACCCCAAAAAAAAAAGCACATCCAGCGAGCGAGCAACACCCTGTTAATAAGAGAAATCAGGAGGAGGGCCAGACTGGTTCAAGCTGACAGGAAGCAGGCAGTAACTCAAATAACCACACGTTACAACAGTGGTGTGCAGAGCATCTCTGAACCTAGAAGTGGATGGGCGACAGCACAAGACCACGAACGTATTCTCAGTGGCTACTTTATTAGATGCAAGAGGTATTGAATAGTAAATAGCATCTGATGCACAAAAATTGTAGCTAAAAACCATTTAAATTAAAATCCATTGCCTTTATTTGTTATTTTGGGCAGAGAGAGAGCACTAGGTTTCCCCATCCCAAAAAGCCTGAAGACTAATGTTGAATTGAAGTGGATGATTTTTTTTAGTATGGCAATGAGGTGCCTCCCCTCCTTCTTCCTTCCCAGTTCTGATGAGAGGTCTTGGCCCAAAATGTCAGCAACTGTTTATTCCCTTCCACAGATGCTGCCCGAGTTGCTGAGCTCCTCCAGCATTGTATGGGTGCTGCTCTGGATTTCCTGTCGAATCACTTATGTTTATGAGATGCCTCAGCCACTTTCTAATGGCTACATCATACAGTTTAGAATGGTTTACTTTACAAAGAGCTCAGTCTAGATTTAATATTACAGGTGATATCTTGAATTACTTTTTAATTTAAAAAAATAATCCACTTTCTCCTTGAGCTGGCTTTGCTGTTCAGTAAGAACTTTTTAAAAAGTATTGAGAGATACAGCGTCAAATAGGCCCTTCAGGGTGTGCTGCCCAGCAACCTCTGACAACCCCAATTTAACCCTAATCCAATCACTGGACAATTTACAATGACCAATTAACCTATCTGGCAGCTCTTTAGACTGTGGGAGGAAAACAGAGGACTCAGAAAACCCACGCACTCCATGCTGAGGATATACAGGCACTCCTTACAGAATGGCATTGACATTGAGCTCCGAGCTCCAGAAGACTGAGCTGTAACGGCATCGCTCTGACTGCCATGCCACTGTGGCACCCTTTCAATCCTGGCAAAATGCTTCCATCCAATTGTAAACGCTAGAGATTCTGCAGATACTGGAAATCTAAAGTGCTGGAGGAACTCAGCAGGTCAGGCAGCATCTATGGAGATGAATGAACCGTCCTCAGGACTGGAAAGGAAGGAAGGAAGCAGCAGCCAGAATAAGGTAGGGGAGGGGAAGGAGGACAAGCTGTCAGGTGATGAGGAAGGTCGGTGGGTAGGGGAGGGAGACTGAAGTGAGAAACAGAGGGAATAGCTGGAGAAGGTAAAGCAATATAATAGGAGAGGACAGTGGAGTATTGGAGAAAGCACAGGGAGGTGACAGGCAGAAGAGAAGGTGAGAAGAGAGAGACAGATGAGAAGAGAAGGGGTAATGTTACTTAAAGATGTGATTATATAACATGGGTGATGTCCAGCTCTTACATTATAGATTTTCACAGTATGACAAGACACTAATCACTTGTATTCCTTGCCTTCCCAGTTCCAGTTTAAAGACAAGCTGGCAGGTTGATAGGTGAGACCAGGTGAGGGGGGAGGTGGTGAGTGGGGGGGGGGGGGGGGAGGAAGAAGAGAGATGAAGTACGAAGCTGGAAGGTGTTAGGTGGTAAAGGGTTAGTGGGAAGAATTTGACTGGAGAGGAAAGTACAGCACAAGAGAATGGGAAGGAGAGGTACCAAAAAGGGTGATGGCAGGTGAAGAGAAGGGTTAAGAGGGGAGCCAGAATGGATATGAAGAGAGAAGGGGGAACAAATTACCGGATGTTGATAAATCAGGCTGGAGGCTACCCATCCATGACTTTAATAATGTGACAGGAATACAATAAAATTCATACCATCTCCCAAAGCCAATACTGCTTCTTTGCTTCCAATATTCCGAAGGGCAAACATTGCTCGGTATCTATCAAACAAGGGCAAGGATTCATCCAGCAGCGTTTCCCTCAACTTGCTGATGTCTTTCTCAGAGGCTGGTGGAGCAGGATCAATGGAACAGAATTGGCTTTCACTCTGATCTTTGTTGTTCTGTAACCACTCAATTCGTTTCACTGCTAACTGACAGGTTTCAGCCACCTAAAAAAAATAAATACAGAAGTTAAATTTCTAAGTGTAGGACAGCTACAAGTGATCAAATTTAAATTAAAACTACCCAGTCTCTCTAAATCCACAACTTCCCTCTTTCATTTAGATTCCATTACAATCATCTAGAAAGAAAACTCCAACTTAGACAGGCATTCAGATGGAGGATGAAATAGTTAGATCTAAAACTAGTGTATTATGCTTGAACAAGGGAGACTACAACGAGATGAGGGGGGAGTTAGCTAATGTGGATTAGGAGCACAGGCTATTTGGTAGGGACAGTTGAGGAACAGTGGAAAACTTTCAAAGAGATTTTTCACAGTGCTCAACAAAAGTTTACTCCAGTCAAAAGGACAGTAAGTGTGGGGAGAGCCAACCATTGGATAACTAAGGAAATAAAAGATAGTATCAAATTAAAAGCTCGCGTACAAAGTCACAAAGAATAGTGGGAGACTGGAGGATTGGGAAAACTTTAAAAAGCAACAGTACAACTAAACAAGAAATAAGGAAAAAGAGAGTATGAAAGTAAATTAGCACAAAATATAAAAACAGCAAAAGTTTTTATAAATATAAAGCTGACGAGGGTGGCTAAAGTCATCAAAAGTCCCCTGTAAGATGAGAAGGGGAAATTGATATTAGGTGATAAGGAAATGGCTGAGGCATTGAACGACAATTTTGTGTCGGTCTTCACAGTGGAGGACACATCTAATATGCCAAAGAAGGATGTTGTGGACAAAATGGGAGGTGAGGACCTTGATAAAATCACTGTCACTAAAGAGATAGTGATGAGCAAACTAGAGGGTCTGAAGGTAGATAAGTCCCCTGGTCCTGATGGGATGCGGAGTTTTATAGTAGATGTGTTGATAATCATTTATCAAAACTCTTTAGACTCTGGGCAGGTCCTGGCAGATTGGAAGACAGCAATTGTCATGCCACTTTTTAAAAAAGGATGTGGGCAAAGTACGGGCAAATATAAGCCAGTTAGCTTAATGTCTGTAGTCAGGAAAATGCTTGAAGCTGTCACTAAGGAAGAAATAGTGAAACATTTAGAAAGGAGTGGTTCCATTATACAAACGCAGCATGGATTCAGAAAGGGCAGGTCCTGTTTGACAAAGCGCAGTGGATAGAGGGGAACAGATGTATGTCGTATACTTGGCTTTCCAGAAGGCATTCGATAAGGCGCCGCACAAGAGACTTATAAGTAAGATATGGATGCATGGAGTCAGAGGAAGTGTATTGGCATGGATAGTGGATTGGTTAACTGACAGAAGGTAGAGAGTTGGTATAAATGGGTGTTTCTCCGGTTGGCAGTCGGTGATGAATGGAGATGCCGCAGGGGTCAGTGCTAGGCCCGCAGCTGTTTACCAATTACATTGATGACTTGGAAGAGGGGTCTGAGTGTAGGGTAGCAAAATTTGCTGATGACACTAAACTGAGTGGAAAAGCAAATTGTACAGAGGACATGGAGAGTCTGCAGAGGGATATAGATAGGTTAAGTGAGTGGGCCAAGGTCTGGCAGATGGAATACAACGTTGGTAAATGCAAGATCATCCACTTTGGAAGGAATAATAGAAGAGCAGATTATTTAAATGGCAAAAAATTGCAGCATGCTGTTGTGCAGAGGGACTTGGGAGTATACTTGTTTATGAATTGCAAAAAGTTGGCTTGCAGGTACGAGTTATTAAGAAGGCAAACGGAATGTTAGCCTTCATTGCTAGAGGGATTGAATTCAAGAGCAGGGAGGTCATGCTGCAACTATACAGGGTACTGGTGAGGCTGCACCTGGAGTACTGTGTGCAGTTCTGGTATCTACACTTGAGGAAGGATATACTGGCTTTGGAGACAGTGCAGAGGTGGTTCACTAGGTTGATTCCAGGGATGAAGGGGTTAACTCATGAGCAATCGAGTCACCTGGACTATACTCTCTGAAGTTCACAAGAATGAGAGGGGATCTTATAGAAACATAAGAAATTTTGAAAGGGATAGATCAGATAGAAGTAGGAAAGTTATTTCCATTGGTAGGTGAGACTAGAACTAGGGGACATTGCCTCAAGACTCAGGGGAGAAGATTTAGGACAGAGATGAGGAGAAACTGTTCCCCCCCCCCCCCCCCCGAGAGAGTGGTGAATCTGCAGAATTCTCTGCCCAGGAAAGCAGTTGAGGCTTCTTCACTAAATATATTTAAGAAACAGTTAGATAGGTTTTTACATAGTAAGGGAATTAAGGCTTATGGGGAAAAGTCAGGGAAATGGAGCTGAGTTTACAGAGAGATCAGCCATGATCTTATTGAATGGCGGGGCAAGCTTGATGGGCTGGATGGCCTACTCCTGCTCCTATTTCTTATGTTCTTATCTCAAACCTCTGCTACTTTGCAGCTATACCCAATCATGGGGAAGGCTTCGGGAGTAAACCCCAAGGAAAAATTCTGAGCTGGACTCCATAAGGCAGTCCTATGAGGGCAATGCTGACTGGCAGCTCCTGCAATACCACTGGAACCAAACTATCAATCACTGTTGTTCACAAGAGAATATCTGCAGATGCTGGAAATCCAAGTAACACAAACAAAATGCTGGAGGAACTCAGCAGGCCAGGCAGCATCTAGGAAAAGAGTACTGTATTTTCAGGACTGCCGAAGGGTCTCGGCCTGAAACCTCAACTGCTTTTTCCATAGATGCTGCATGGCCTGCTGAGTTCCTCCAGCATTTTGTGTGATCTCTGTTGTTCCTTTGGATTCATCAGCTACGTGGAGAAGGGGAGTTTGCTGCATGAGCAACAGCTTGCTCTCCATATCATACTGCACTGGCTTGCATAGACTTAGAGGGCCAGGATGCAATATCCATGATCGACCCCGACCAATGTCGACTCTACTCTTTTCCACAGATGCTGACGGGCCTGCTGAGTTCCTCCAACATTCTGTGTGTTGCTCAGATTCCAGCATCTGCCGATATTCTCTTGTTTGTGAACAGCAGAGATTGATAGTTTGGTACCAGCAGCATCCTACTACCTATTAAATGCTCCCAATGGCATGCTTCTCAAATAGCCTCGGGCAACCAAGCCCAGCTCCTGGCCATCACACTTGGCTTAGCTACTAAGCCCAGCAGAACCATTTACACTAACAGAAAAAGTCCAGAGCTCCAGTCCCTAAGGCAGTCCTCTGTTGAGTTCAACACTGATTGGTAACTTCTACAATGCTGCTGGTGGCAAACTGTATCAGTCACTGCCGTTCCCTTGGATTCATCAGCTGTATGGAGAGGGAGTCTGCTCTCCATGTCATACTGCTTTGGCTTGTGTATCTAGACAGCTAGGACTCAACATCCATGGTCGACTCTGACCGGAGGCCTCAGTCAGGCTAGGGTTAAACACAGGTGGGATGCTAGGCAGCACGTCTCCTCGGACTGGAAGGACCTGTTCCACTGTCTCCAAATAAGTAAAAGGTACCAATGATAAAACGCAAATCCTACTAAATGAGCAACTCAAGACCAACTACCCCAGTGATTCACAATCCAGTGAATGTGACCGCATCAAGAGGGCATCGCTGTTTAAATGGTGAGGCTTTAATGAGAGGCAACTTAGTCTGAGGAGTCACAAAAAGTACCCAAAAATAAACATACTGTACATTCTGCAAGTCGGCTACCTAGGCTAATGTTGCCAGCAGACTCAGGGAGAGTTGGAACACGGATATTCCCCAGCATTGATGGTAACGTATACTGTATATTGTACAAAGGTGAAGAGCGGGGTCAGGATCTATGTTCCAAAAAAAAAAAAAAAAAAAAAAAAAAACTAATGGACTAAGTAATCCAAAAATCAGCAAGTCAGTTCAATTACTGAATCTATTTCTCTGTGATCGCCACTGATTTATGCTCCCTAATAATTCCGTTACCTTTCCCAAACACAAACTGGAACTTAAAAGGGCAAGACACATGTGCAGCAGCCTCCCACCCAGATGTTTGTTTTCCAGCTGGTGCCCTTTACTGATTGATCTCTGGACATGGAGAGTGGTGTCATTAATTCCCATCAATGGGGTCAAATTGAAGCAAGAAAATGAAGAACAGTAGAATTAAATGGCTAGTCACAGTTCTGAAATTACCAGAAACCCTGAGGGGGAGAAAATAACCACTTAAATAGATAAATTCTACACCAACAAGAACTATATGGTTATATAATGAAATGAAAGCAGCATTGGAATTTAATAAATTAATCCATGATTTGTCTTATAGAAAATTTGAAGTTATTACCACACATCTACCAATAAATTAATTTTCCCATTCAAAGTGGTGATACGATACACAACACTTTACAAGACAGGCAACCCAGATTCAATTTCGACTGCTGCCTGCAAGGAGTTTGTACGTTCTCCCTGTGATTGCACGGGTTTCTACCAGGTGCTCTGGATTCCAAAGATGTACCTGCTGGTAGGTTAACTGGTCATTGTAAATAGTCCTGTGATTAGGCTAGGATTAAGTTAAGGAGCTGGAATGGCTTGAAGGGCCGGAAGGGCCTATTCCGTACTGTATCTCAACAAATAAATCAAAATTATACTATACAATGAAAAGTGCATCTTTCAAAATCTTTAAACTAATACAAGGCATGCAATCTATTAAAATGATGATCTGTAAAATTCTGTTAAAAGTACCTTACTTCTATCACTGGATCATGTGAATATTTTCTTAATAATTCAAGGACCTCTGGTTTTCCGATAGCTCCTAATGCCTCTCCTGAAATAACATTACAAAAAAAAAAAGACATCAGTTCAAATGCAATTCAGGAAAAGTTCTTTGAATGTTTAATGGTAATCTGATCTAAACTGATTAGAAACATACACCATGACTGCAAATAGAAACAAAAGGCAATCAATTTGAAGCTGCTTTAAGACCAGTTATTGCTGGTATTGTCAACGGTATGAAGATCACAACTTCAGTGGAAGTACTTGCTGGACAAGGACAACGTCCCACGCGCCATCAATCAACAGGCCATGCCATTCAGAGACTTGGGCTTTTTATATTTTTTGTGATTATAAGACCATGAGACATAGGAGCAGAATCAGGCCATTCAGCCCATCGAGTCTGCTCCACCATTCCATCATGGCTGATCCCAGAATACACTCAACCCCATACAACTGCCTTCTCGCCATATCCTTTGACGTCCTGACCAATCAACTTTTGCCTTAAATATACATACAGACTTGGCCTGCACTGCAATCTGTGGCAGAGCATTCCACAGATTTACTACTCTCTGGCTTAAAAAAAAAATCCTCCTTCCCTCTGTTCTGAAAGGTCACCCCTCAATCTTGAGGTTGTGCCCTCTAATTCTGGATACACCCACCAAAGGAAACATCCTCTCCACATCCACCTTATCTAGTCCTTTCAACATTCAATAGGTTTCAATGAGATCATCCGCACCCCCCCCCCCCGGCATTCTTCTAAATTCCAGTGAGTACATGCCCAAAACTGCCAAAACCTCCTATGTTAACCCCTTCATTCCCAGAACCACTTCTGAACTCTCCAATGAGAGTTTAATTGACTTTATTACTTACATTCATACGAGTAAAAATCTTTACGTCACATCGCCATCTGAATGTGCAACTTATAGCAATTTATGATGAATAGTATGTACAACATGATAGTCAATATAACATAGAAATACAGTTGCGTCAGCATGAATTATGTAGTCTGATGGCCTGGTGGAAGATGATGTCCCGGCTTTTATGCTGTGGTAATGCTTCCCAGATGGTAGCAGCTGGAACAGTTTGTGGTTGGGGTGACTCGGATCCTTTTGGCACACCTATCTTTATAAATGTCCTGAATAGTGGGAAGGTCACATCTACAGATGCGCTGGACTGTCTGCACCACTCTCTGCAGAGTCCTGCAATTGAGGGAAGTACAGTTCCCATACCAGGCAGTGATGCAGCCAGTCAGGATGCTCTCAATTGTCCCCCTATAGAAAGTTCTTACAATTTTGGGACCCATACCAAACTTCTTTAATCGTCTGAGGTGAAAGAGGTGTTGCTGTCCCTTTTTCACCACACAGCATGTACAGACCACGAGATCCTCTGTGATGTTTATGCCGAGGAACTTAAAGCTGTTCACTCGCTCAATCCCAAATCCATTGATGTCAATAAGGGTTAGCCTGTTTCAACTCCTCCTGTAGTCCACAACCAGCTCTTTTGTTTTTGCAACATTCAGGGAGAGGTTGTTTTCTTGACACCACTGTATCAGGGTGATGACTTTTTCTCTGTAGGCTGCTTCATTATTATTTGAGATTAGGCCAATCAGTGAAGTGTCCTTTCTGAAATATGGGGCCCAAAACTGTTGACAATACTCCAAGTGTGGCCTTACTAGTGTCTTATAAAGGCTCAGCATTATCTTCTTGCTTTTATATTCTATTCCCCTTGAAATAAATGCCAGCATTGTATTTGCCTCTTTTACCACAGACCCACCATGTAAATTAACCTTCTGAGAGTCTTGCATGAGGACTCCCAAGTCCCTCTGCACCTCTGATGTTCGAACCTTCTCCCCATTTAGATAATAGTCTGTACTATTGTTCCTTTTACCAACATGCATTATCATATATTTCCCAACACAGTATTCCAGTGGTCCAATATCAACTCTCACCTCCCTTTTACTCCTTGTAATAACTGAAAAAACTTTTGGTATTCTGCTTTGTTATTGGCTAGTCTGTCCTCATATTTCATCTTTTCCCTTCTTACAACTTTTTTTAGTTGTCTTTTGGTGGATTTCCCAATCATCCAACTTCCCACTCACTTTCGCTATCTTATATGCTCCTGTCTTGGCTTTCATGCAGTCCTTAACTTCCTTTGTCAGCCATGGTTACCTAGCCCCGCAATTTGAGGCCTTCTTTCTCTGTGGGACATATCTATCCTGCACCTTGTGAACTATTCCCAGAAACTGCTGTCATCCCCATCAGTATCCCCCTCCAATCCACCTCCTCCATGCCTCTGTAATTCCCATTATTCCATTGTAATACTGATCCATGTGACTTGTGCTTCTCCCTCTCAAACTGCAGTACAAATTCAATCATGTTATGATCACTGCCTCCTAAGGGTTCCTTTACATTAAGCTCCCTAACAAACTCTGGGTTGTTACACAACACCCAATCCAGGATAGCCTTTCCTCAAGTCGGTTCAAGCTGCTCTAAAAACCCATCTCAGACTTTCAACAAATTCCCTCTTGGCAATCCAACACCAACCTGATTTTCTCAATCCCTTTGCATATTGAAGCCCCCCGCCCCATTACAATTGTGACATTACCCTTATTACATGCCTTTTCCAGCTCACTTTCAAATCTTAACCCCACATCTTGGCTACTATTTAGAAGCTTATAACTGATTCCCATAATGGTTTCTTTACTCTTGCAGTTTCTTGGGTCACCCTACAAAGATTCAACATTCTCTGCTGACCTTATGTCACCTTTCTCTAAAGATATAGTTCCTTCTCTTACCAACAGAGACACATCACCACTTATGCCTTCCTGCCTGTCCTTTCAATATAAAGTACATCCTATGATGTTATGCTCACAATTATGGGCTTCTTTCAGCCACAACTCATTGATACCCACAATTTCATCCCGACCAATCTATAACTGCGCTGCAAGTTCCTCCATCTTACTCCAAATGCTACGCACATTTAAATACAGCACCTTCAGTTCTACATCTGCACCCATATAACCATACAACAATTACAGCACGGAAACAGGCCATCTCGGCCCTTCTAGTCCATGCCAAACGCTTACTCTCACCTAGTCCCACCAACCTGCACTCAGCCCATAACCCTCCATTCCTTTCCTGTCCATATAGCTATCCAATTTTACTTTAAATGACAATATCAAACCTGCCTCTACCACTTCTGCTGGAAGCTCGTTCCACACAGCCACCACTCTCTGAGTAAAGTAGTTCCCCCTCGTGGTACCCCTAAACTTTTGCCCAACTCTCAACTCGTGTCCTCGTTTGAATCTCCCCTACTCTGAATGAAAAAAGCCTATCCACATCAACTCTATCTATCCCCCTCATAATTTTAAATACCTCTATCAAGTCCCCCCTCAACCTTCTACGTTCCAAGGAATAAAGACCCAACTTGTTCAACCTTTCTCTGTGACTTAGGTGCTGAAACCCAGGTAACATTCTAGTAAATCTTCTCTGTACTCTCTATTTTGTTATTATTGGATTATGAGGACACGCAGTCCTCTTTTATCATTTTAGTAATGCATGCATTAAGAAATGATACAATGTTCCTCCAATGTGATATCACAGAAACACAAGACAGAGCAAGACTGAAAAACTGACAAAAACCACATAATTATAACATAGTTACAACAGTGCAAGCAATACCGTAATTTGATGAAGAACAGATTATGGGCAAGGGAAAAAAAGTCTCAAAGTCTCTCGAAAGTCCCAACATCTCACGCAGACGGTAGAAGGAAGAAAACTCTCCCTGCCATGAGCTTCCAGTGCCACAAACTTGCAGATGCAGCATCCTGGAAGCACCTGACCACAGTCCAACTCTGAGTCCATCCGAAAACTTCGAGGCTCCGACCAGCTCTCCGACACCGAGCACCATCTCTGCCGAGCGCTTTGACCCCAGCCCCATCCGCCAGCAACAGGCAAAGCCGAGGATTTGGGGCCTTCCCCTCCGGAGATTCTTGATCACACAGTAGCAGCGGCAGCGAACCGGGCATTTCAGAAGTTTCTCCAGATGTTCCTCCGTGCTTCTCACATCTGTCTCCATCAAATCAGAATTGTGCACATTGTTGACATCTTTCCTGCAATTCGGTGACCAGAACTGTACACAATACTCCCAATTTGGCCTTAGCAATGCCCTATACAATTTCAACATTACATCCCAACTCCTATACTCAATGCTCTGATTTATAAAGGCCAGCATACCAAAAGCTTTCTTCACCATCCTATCCACATGAGATTCCACTTTCAGGGAACTATGCACCATTATCCCTAGATCCCTCTGTTTTACTGCATTCTTCAATGCCCTACCATTTACCATGTGTGTCCTATTTTGATTAGTCCTACCAAAATGTAGCACCTCACACATCAGCATTAAACTCCATCTGCCATCTTTCAGTCCACTCTTCTAATTGGCCTAAATCTCTCTCCAAGCTTTAAAAACCTATTTCATTATCCACAACTCCACCTATCTTAGTATCATCAGCATACTTACTCATCCAACTTACCACCCCATCATCCAGATCATTAATGTATATGACAAACAACACTGGACCCAGTACAAATCACTGAGGCACACCACTAGTCACCAGCCTCAAATCTGACAAACAGTTATCCACCACGACTCTCTGGCATCTCCCATCCAACCACTCCTCAATTCCACCCAGATAGCCTCTCTAGACAAGCCCTCTAATCTATCCTGTCAGAGCACCGCTGTAATATTTTCTCTGACAAGCAATGCAACATCTACCACTCTTGTCCCTCCGATTCGATCACACTTGAAGCAATTAAATCCAGGAATGTTTAGTTGCCAATCACACCCCTCCTGCAACCGTGCTTCACCAATAGCTACAGCATCATATTTCCAGGTATCAATCCATGCTCCAAGCTCATCCACCTTTCTTACAATGCTCCTAGCATTAAAATAAATGCATTTAAGAAATTTTCCACCTCTTACTCTGTTTATCACTAACAGTGCAAACAACTTTACTATCTCCTTTTCCTTCCTTCTCCCCTACATCTGTTCCTACTCTCTGGTTCCCCTCCCCCCTTGTATCTAGTTTAAATCCACTGGAGCCTCTCTAGCAAACCTACCTGCAAGAACGTAAACCATTCTGCCAGAACAGGTCTCACCTTCCCTGGAAAACTGCCCAATTATCTATAATTGTGAAGCCCTCCCTCCTGCACCACGTCTTCAGCCACGTGTTGATCTGCGCCATCTTACTATTTCTAAACCCCCCTGAACGTGGCACTGGTAGCAATCCTGAGATTGCTATCCTGGAGGTCCTGTCTTTTAACTTGGCGCCTAACTCCCTAAACTCACCTTTCAGAACCTCCTCACTCTTCCTGCCCACGTCATTGGTCCCTACATGGACCACGACATCTGGTTGCTCACCCTCCCTCTTGAGAATACCGAGAACTCGATCTGAGATATCGCAGACCTTGGCACCAGGAAGGCAACAGACCATCCAGGATTCTCGATCTCTTCCACAGAACCTCTTATCTGTCCCTTTTGAATTTTGCCTGTGGTACCAAATTAACTTTGTTCTGTCTGCATTTGTACCCAATTATTGGCTTGTCCTTCTTTGCATTCATGTTACACTCATCTACTTGTAAATCTGCTGAGTCGTCAGCTCTATCACACTGGTTCCCATCCTCCTGCCATATTAGTTTAAACCACTCCCAACAGCTCAAGTAAATCTGCCCGAAAGAATATAACCCTCTCGGAATCAAGAGTAACCCATCCTTTTGTACAGGTCTTATCTGCCCCAGAAGAGGCCCCAATTATCCAGAAATCTGAATCCCTGACTCCTGCTCCAATTCTTAAGCCACACATTCATCTGCCACCTCATTCTACTCCTACATTCACTGTCATGTGGCACAGGCAGCAATCCCAATATTACTGCCCTTGAGATCCTGCTTCTTAACAACCAATATTCTTTTTTTCAGAACCTCATCCCTTTTTCTTCCCATGTCATTGGTTATCAATATGTACCACAACCTCTGGTTGCTCACCTTCCCTTTTCAGAATATTATGCTTTCTACTATCATACCATATGTGCTATGTGCTGTTGATAGTGTGCTTTGCCACTTGGACCCAGAGGAATTCTGTTTTGTTTGGCTATATATGACAAACTTGAACTTAATATTCCCAGTTATGAATCACGTTGGGGGACAGGAATAATCCAAAACATTAGGTTATGTAAGCATTAAAACTAAACACAGATCTAGAAATGCTGTGAAATGCTTCCATATATTTTCTTTGGAAAATTATTTCTCATAACATTGGAAACAGCCATTTGGCCCATCAAGTGTGCACCAGCTACCTGGACACACATCAGTCCTGATGTAGTTGCATGACTCAAACATCAACTCCACATATGCTACCTGACCTAAGATTTTCCTTGTTTCTTTTTAAAGCAGCGTTAATGATGGAAAGAGTTAACTATCTTACGAACTATCCACCTGTCTAGCACCTACAGCCTCATGTGATGGCACCTACGGATTTGACACCTTCCACGTCAGTTACCTCAGAACATAGCACCGAATGAGACTATTTTAATCAAAAAGTTGGACATGGCACCATCACCCCAACAACAGTTACCTTCTCCAGTGCCAGTAATTAACTGCTCATTCACCACAATACCGTGTTAGTTTCCAACATGACGACACGCAGCACAAGTTTCACGACATATGCCAGTGACTCTGTGGCTAGTGTGTCAGACCCACGGAAGCAGGCAGAGGTGGTACACCTGCCAATGCTGCCCACCTGCTTCGTGCCGGACCATAGGCTCCTGGTTACCATCCTGAAGCACCCGCCTGAGCACCGGGATGGCCCGCTCGTCCTGCATCTGACCCAGGCAGTAGGCCAGCTCATGCTTCAACAACGCTGACTCGTCCGCGAACCCCCTCGAGATCCACTCAATGGCGGCCAGTCCACCCAGGTTGCGGAGGGTGAACAACGCCCGGAACCGCTCCTTCAGCGGCTTCGATACGTCCACCAGAATCCTGCCGATCACCTCCACCACCCCACCGTCCGCCATCTTTCACCAGCCGGAACCACGTGAAATCGCGCCTCAGCCCGTAACCACGTGACTCCGTCCGTGAAACCACGCCTCTGCCTGGAGCCACGTGACTCCGTCCGTAAAACCGCGCCTCAGCCCGTACCACGTGACTCCGTCCGTGAAACCGCGCCTCAGCCCGTACCACGTGACTCCGTCCGTGAAACCGCGCCTCTGCCTGGAGCCACGTGACTCCGTCCGCAAAACCGCGCCTCAGCCCGTACCACGTGACTCCGTCCGTGAAACCGCGCCTCAGCCCGTACCACGTGACTCCGTCCGTGAAACCGCGCCTCAGCCCGTACCACGTGACTCCGCCAGTGAAACAGTCCGCTGTCTCAAACCACGTGACTCCGTCCGTGAACCCGCGCCTCTGCCTGGAACCACGTTGCAACATCCTTGTATCCGGCCAATCGGAATCGGGTCCTGTGCTCTTTGGCCGGGGGCAAAGGACAGTGGCTTTGAGAGTAGGTTGCTTGTCCAATATTTGAGAAGCCGTGAAATGTCACGTATTTCATCAAATGTTTAAAAAGCCGTAAAGTTATATGTAAACACAAGAAATAATACAACAGGAGAAAACTGCAGATGCTGGAAATCCAGAGCATCACACAAGATGCTGGAGGAACTCAGCAGGCCAGGCAGCATCTATGGAAAAGAGTAAATTCTGTAGTTGCCGTAAATCTGAAGCAACACGCACAGAGTGCCGCTTTATATATAACCAAATCTGTGTTTGGAAAGACCATCAAGTTGTAGTTCAATCTCGTGTACCTCATTCAGTGCTTAAAAGCCAGAAGTTTAAGTTAAATCTCGGACTGGTTAGTTTTTTTCACGTAGGATCGTGAATATAAACATACAATGCTGGATGTATTTGCAGGTCGGGAGGTAGCTGTGATCAAACTAATAATTGATGTTTTGAGGCAAGGATCTTTCAAAATGGAGCGCCCCTCCAGCTAGGATATCTTCAACAGACGATGCCTCAGTTAATGGTAGCGGTCCATGGCATAAAATAGGTTGGGGACCCCTGATCAGGAAGAAGGTACAGGACTGAAGACCCACATCATATGATTCAGAAACAGTTTCCTCCCTTCCACCATCAGATTCTTTGAGTGGTCCATGAACGCTCCCCTGTTATTCCTTTGTATATACTATTTGTTTTGTAATTTATTGTCATTTTACAGTTACAAGTAAAAGTTTGTGAACCCTTTGCAATTACCTGGTTTTCTGCATTAATTATTAAATGTGGCCTGATCCTCAAAGTCCCAATAATAGGCAAACAAACACAGGACAGTCAATATAACATAGAAATACAGTTGTGTCAGTGGAAGAAGCTGTCCCAGAGCCTGTTAGTCCTGGCTTTTATGTTGAAGTAATGTTTCCCGGATGGTAGCAGCTGGAACAATTTGTGGTTGGGGTGACTCGAGTCCCCAATGATCCTTCGGGCCCTTTTTACACACCTGTCCTTGGAAATGTCCTGAATAGTGGAAAGTTCCCATCTACAGCTGCGCTGGGCTGTCCACACCACTCTGCAGAGTCCTGCAATTGAGAGGAATACAGTTCCCATACCAGGCAGTGATACAGCCAGTTGGGATGCTCTCAATTGTGCCCCTGTAGAAAGGACTTGAGGGCCCAAACCAAACTTCTTCAACCGTCTGAGGTGAAAGAGGCACTATTGTGCCTTTTTCACCATACAGCCAGTATGTACATACCACGTGAGGTTCTCGGTGATGTGTATGCCGAGAAACTTAAAGCTGTTCACCCTCTCAACCCCAGATCCATTGATGTCAATAGGGGTTAGCCTGTCTCCATTCCTCCTGTAGTCCACAACCAGCTCCTTTATTTTTGAGACATTGAGGGAGAGTTTGTTTTCTTGATACCGCTGTGTCGAGGTGATGACTTCTCTATAGGCTGCCTCATTATTATTTGAGATGAGGCCAATCAGTGTAGTATCATCAGCAAATTTAATTAGCAGATTGGAGCTATGGGTGGCAGAGAGTAAAGGAGAGGGCTTAGTACACAGCCCCGAGGGGCACCTCCGTTGAGGGGCAGAGGTGAGGGAGCCCACTCTTACCACCTGTTGGCGATCTGACAGGAAGCCCAGGATCCAGCTGCACAAGGCAGGGTGAGGTCTCTGAGCTTCTTGTCAAGCCTGGAGGGAATTATGGTGTTGAATGCTGAACTGTAGTCCACGAACAGCATTCTCACATAAGCATCCTTCTTCTCCAGACGTGTAAGGACGGTGTGTAGAGCTGTGGCTACTGCGTCACCTGTCGATCGGTTGTGTCTGTAGGTAAATTGTAAGGGGTCCAGTGTGGGTGGAAGCATGCTGCAGATGTAGTCCTTGACCAGCCTCTCAAAGTATTTGCTTATTATTGAGGTGATTGCGACAGGACACCAGTCATTCAGACATGTTACCTTGGTCATTTTTGGTACAGGGACAATGATGGATGTTTTGAAGCAGGAGGGCACTCTACACTGGGAGAGGGAGAGATTAAAAATGTCTGTAAACATGTCTGCCAGTTGTGCCGTGCACGCTCTGAGTACCCGCCCTGGGATGCCGTCCGGTCCTGCAGCTTAGCGACTGTCCACCCATTGGAAACACCTGTGTACTTTGGCCTCAGAGATGACCAAGCTACAGGTCTCTTCAGGGACTCAGTGTTGGCAACAAATTGAGCGTAAAAAAGATTTAGCTCATCTGGGAGAGAGGCAGCAACATTAGAAACTTCACTCCGTTTAGCTATGAACTCTGCGATGGCGTGCAGACCTTGCCATAACCTGCATGTGTTGTGTCTGGATCTTGTCGCTGTATTGTTGTTTCGCTGGCTTAATGACTTTGTGCAGATCATAGCAGCATTTCTTGAGTGCCTGTTGGTCACCAGCAGTGTAAGCTCTGTGTCCCGCAGTGAGTGCTACTTGCACGGAATTGTTTATCCAGGGTTTCTGGTTAGAATAGACCCTGACCGAGTTCTGGGGGACAACATTCTCAATGCACTCGGAGGCATCCTCATCATGGAAGACATTCCAGTTCACTTCATCAAAGCAATCCTGTAGCATGGAGGCCGTTTGGTCAGACCAACAGTGGACAGTTTTAACTACGGCCATCTCTTGTTTCAGTTTCTGCCTGTACCTTGGCAGCAGCAAGACGGAGAAGTGATCCAATTTTCCGAATGGCAGACAGAGGAGCGCTTTGTAAGTGTTGCGGAAGGGAGAGTAGCAGTGGTCAAGTATGCTATCTCCCTGTGTGCTCACCTGGATGTGTTGACAAAGCTTCGGAGAGACTTTAGTCAGTGACACTTTTTTAAAGTCACTGGCGACGATGAAGGCAGCCTCCATGAAATATAAAGCGTTGCTCCTCCATCCTGAGGGTTACCTCATCGTGGCACAAGAGGAGACTGTGGACCAACATGTAAGACCAGGAATGGGAATTGGAATTAAGATACTTGTTCACTGGGAAGTCCCGCTTTTGGCAGATGGAGCGGAGGTGCTCAACAAAGTGGTCCCCCAATTTATGATGGGTTTCACCAATGTAGAGGAGGCCCAGACACAATAGACGACCCCAGATTTGCAGGTGAAGTGTTGGCTCACCTGGAAGGACCTGTCTCCAATCCCCCTTTCCTCCAAGGCTTTCATCACCTCAGAAATTCATCAAACCTCAGACAAAAGCAATTTACTGTCATGCACTTCTACCATATTTAGATCTCAACTAATGCAACTTTCCCCTTTTTATATAAAAGCAGATCCATGATAAAGGACCACAATCACCCAGGTCATGAGAAAAGACCCTCATTACCCAGGACATGCCCTCTTCTCACTGCTACCATCATCACCCCAGACATGACGAAAGACCCCCATCATCCAGGACATGATAAGGGACTGTCATCACCCCAGACATGATGAAAGACCCCCATCACCCAGGTCATGAGAAAGGACCGTCATTACCCAGGACATGCCCTCTTCTCACTGATACCATCATCACACAGGACATGCCCTCTTCTCATTGCTACCCTCGTCACCCAGGACATGATAAGCGACTGTCATCACCCCAGACATGATGAAAGACCCCCATCACCCAGGTCATGAGAAAGGACCCTCATTACCCAGGACATGCCCGCTTCTCATTGTTACCCTCGTCACCCAGGTCATGAGAAAGGACCCTCATTACCTGGGACATGCCCGCTTCTCATTGTTACCCTCGTCACCCGGGTCCTGGCCTCTCCTCATTGCTACCATCAAGTAAGAGCTACAGGAGCCTGAAGACACAACCTCAGTGTTTTAGGTACTGTGCCTTCCCCTCTGCTATCAGAATTCTGAATGGTCAGTGATCACTACATCACTATTTTGCTCTCTTATTGTACTGTTTGTATTTTGTGCTTGCACTCAACTGCTACCACAAAACAATAAGTTTCACGGTAACAGTGATAAACCTGGTTCTGATGTACATTTTTTCTCTGAACCAAATATAAAAATCTATTAATGATTGTTTAACCAAATTATTGCAAAATGTCATTTGTACACAACAAATACAACAAGCTTTAACTGCAATAATTGAGGCAAATGGAGTTTTATTATTGGGTTGAGTTGTTCTCCAATCCTGGCAATTTACTTACAAATGTTTTGTCACCATAACGAGGAGACATCATCTGTTAACTGGAGTTTTATTGTAATTACGTCATAATATCATGACGTTCCTGTATTCAATATCTGTATTGAAAAATATTTACAATTTCTAAAAAGTTCTGCAACTAAAATATAACTTTCTGTTCTGTAGACCTATGAAGTAAACAGACAATACCTCACAGATTTCTTCAGCGTGACTGTCAACTGTTCTATCTGACATAATTTGGTTTGGTTGACGAAATTCCTCCTGCCCAAGAACACTCAGCCATTCACTGTTAAAACTGTCACAATGTTTCTCACGGACATTGTGAAGTACGCAAAAGGCAGTGATCATCGTTGGTTCCAGCTCAAGGCTACAATCGTTCCTCTTCAGAAGACACTGCCAACGTGCCTTGAGCTGTCTAAATGCATCATCTATTAAAGTCTGAGTTTGACTTAAGCACAAGTTGCTGGGGTGTTAACGCTTCAGAACCCATTGATGCAGTGGATATGCAGAATAGCCTGTAATGGTTTTTGAACAGTCAGGGAACAATAATTTTTTAGTAGCCATTCTCCACAGAACAGAATTCCTCACAAGTTCTGTATTGAGAGAACTACTGGAAAATC
Source organism: Mobula birostris (assembly GCF_030028105.1). Lineage (NCBI taxonomy): Eukaryota > Metazoa > Chordata > Chondrichthyes > Myliobatiformes > Myliobatidae > Mobula > Mobula birostris. The sequence continues at coordinate 4,680,253 of NC_092395.1, forward strand.
CAGTACACACAACCCTGAACTTCCCAAAGTCATCAACAACACATTGTAAAACAGAATGCCACCATTTTGTATTCAAATAATTTTTGTGATACTGTACTGGCAGGAGCTATGATGGGATGTAGCAATGATCATTAGCAGCAGCACACAGGGGGGAAATTCCACTTGCTGCCTAACACCTGAGCCCCAGTTTCAAATTCTCCATCAGAAGACAGCCTGAGGTACAACGGTTTGAGAAGAGATACAATGGCATGACATACCTCCCTTACACATTTACACATGGTTGAATGGCCTATCCCAAACAAATGGCTAATAGTTCTATATTCCACGTTTGTAGCAAGTCACCAAAGTGCCACCACAACCCTCTTTTCGAGGGGCAGCACGATACGTAGGTGAGAAACCCTGGGCTTCAGTTTGTTACAGGTGTGAAAAAAAGTTTCCGCAGACATTCTGAAATTTTCCAACCAATCACTAGGTTGAAATTCCTTCAAAACCACATGTTCCCACCATTCTGAGTCTCTCGGTTTACACCAGGTTCTTGTGCAGCAGTTACAGATACCACCTCCACGTGCCAGCACCATCTGCAGACAAAGAGTAAAATCTTTACAATATAAGTATATGCATTTAGAGATACAGTGTCAAATGAGCCACACCACCTAGCAACCCACCTACCTAACCCAAGCCTAATCACATAACAACTTACACTGACCAAACTTTGGACTGTGGGAGGAAACCCACACAGTCCTGGGGAGAATGTACAAAATTCCTTAGAGACGGTGCTGGAATTTAAACTCCGGAATGCCCCAAGCTGTAATGGCATCGCGCTAACCACTATGGTTGCACTAACCTTAAACATACAAAAATACCGCAGGATTTGATGTATTTTTTATATAAAACTATATTTTGAAGGGAGTTCTTATTACAATTAGTTCCTGTCTTAAGGTATCATTAGACCATAAGCAATAGGAGCAGAATTAGGCCATTCAGCCCATCAAGTTGGCTCCATCATTATGGCTGATTTACTATCCCTCTCAATCCCATTCTCCTGCCTTCTCCCCACAACTAATCAAGAACCGATCAATCTCCACTTTAGATATACTCAATGACTATTTTCCCCAGAAATGAGGAGGAAAGGCTTTCACCCCATAACCTTTGATACCCTTACTAACCATGAACCTGTCAATCTCTGCTTTAAATATACCCAATGACTTGGCCTCCACAACCATTTGTGGTAATGAATTCCACAGATTCGACATCCTCTGGCTAAAGACATTCCTCCTCATCTCTATTTTGAAGGGGTGTCCTTCAATTCTGAGCTTAGCATGCAAAAGAAAACATTGGCAATGATTTCATTCAATGTTGGACACTTTCCATTTCAGGCACTCAGTATCAGAATTAATTACTTTCGGGTCATCATAGGTTGTGCAGCAAACTGCAACAAAGATCTCTCCTGTTTTGCCAACAATATTTTACAGGGGAAGAAAAAATCCAGGTTACATACAATTTCGGAAGAAAACCTCCACGAAACCAACTTATTTAACTGTTAAAATAAATAGACCTACAGTGAGATCCAATAACGAGGAAGACTGTTCTGCGATGCTTAATGGAGAGCAAAGAGCATTTCGAGGCGCAGAAGAAGCCATGGTCACCCACTGCAACCAAGGAAAACGCCAGTTGTGACAGTTACACGTCTCACTGGATCTGGACTTCTGAGGTCGAAGGAGTGGAACTGCCTCATTGCAGTGGCTTCTCCACTTTAAAAACTCTCCCACACAGGTTCCCTGTCATCGTTGGATACAAGACAACCAGCACACAGAACTGATCTATCCAATATCCTCATCATCACTCTGCCCTTTTTATCTACTGATCATTATCATCATGGATCCTATACTGGAGCCCTGAGTCTGCAAATCTCTGCAGGTCCGCTGGGGAAATCAGCCCAATATCTGCAAAGCCCCAAGTCCACTGGAGGCTGGAAGCCTAAGATAGCCTATCCTGGGTTCAGAGAACTGTGTACATGCATAACTGGGATGAACATAGCTTGTTTTGCTATTGTTTGCTGTGTTCCGTGTCGTTCTGCTGAATATTGTGGACATGCTTTGTTGCCGCCAGAATGTGTGGTGACTTCGGACTGCCTCCAGCATGTTCTTAGGTTAAGGTAAAAAACACATTTCCTTGTATGTTTTGATGTACATCTGATAACTTAAACGCATCTGAATCTATCCTAAATGAGAGTAGCATGTAAATCTCATGCTGCATAATTCTTAGATAATAAAGACAAATGCTGAAACAGAGGAGACGCACTGGTAATGAACAGGAAAGGGGCCTCTCCTCACAGATCGGAAAAAGCTCCATCATGGGCACTGGCCTCCCCAGCATCGAGGACACCTTCAAAAGGTGATGCCTCAAAAAGGCTACATCCAGCATTAAGGACCCCCATCACCCATGACATGCCCTCTTCTCATTGCTACCATCAGGAAGGAGATACAGGAGCCTGAAGACACACACTCCAACACTTCAGGAATGGGCTCTTCCCCTCCACCATCAGATTTCTGAATGGACAATGAATCCATGTACACTACTTTTTTTTTGTTGCTCTCCTTTTATACTACTTAATTTATATCTTAAGATATATTTCTTTTTGTAATTTATAGTTTTTTATTATTACATATTGCACTGTACTGCTGCCACAAAGCAACAAATGTGGCAACATATGCCAGTGATATTAAACCTGATTCTGATTCATCATTTGATCAAGATAAACCCAGTTCCAGAATTGTTTAAACACATTTGCCTATTTTGCTCATCAGCTGTAGGTACACTCACAACACGCTGGAGGGACTCAGCAGGTTGGGCAGCAACCGTGGAAAAGATCAGTCAACGTTTCGGGCCGGAACCCTTTGTCAGGATTGTAGAGGGAAGGGGCAGAGGCTCTATAAAGAAGGTGGGGGGAGGGTGGGAAGGAGAAGGCTGGTAGGTTCCTGGTGAAAAACCAGTAAGGGAAAAGATGAAGGGATGGGGGAGGGGAGGCAGGGAGGTGACAGGCAGGAAAGGTGAAGAAGGAATAGGGGAAAACACAATGGGTAGAAGAAGGAGGCAGAACCATGAGGGAGGTGATAGGCAGCTGGGGGAGGGGGCAGTGACATAGGGATAAGGGAAAGGAGGGGGAGGGAATTACCAGAAGTTGGAGAATCCGTTGTTCCTACCAAGGGTCTGGAGACCACCCAGACGGTATATGAGGTGTTGCTCCTCCAACCTGAGTTCAGCCTCATCATGGCAGTAGAGGAGGCCAGATCCTTAGCTCTAGGTACAAGTCCTTGGATCAATACACCTCGTCTGAAACACTTGTCTTATTACCCCAAAACATTGCAACTTCTTATTTGTCTCTGTTTCCAGTAACATTCAATATTCCTAATAATTCTGACAGGATTACAATTGTAAATCTTAATCCCATTTGTAGTGTTGGAATATTTCAAAGGGTATCAGTGGATTTGCTTTTTTCTCTTTCTAGTAGATTTGAGATTTTGACTGAAATAGATCCAAGCAAAGAACCACCAAGGTTACCATTCATTCTGACAACGTGGATCTGCCTGGGAAGGCAAGTACTGCTGGCTGTCTGTTCCGACTGTCTCACAGGCAGTCCCCAATTTAGAGTGGAGACACGAGTGACTGCAGCTGCTGGAATCCGGAGTAATACACAAAGCGCTGGAGAAAATCAGCGGGCAAGGCAGCACCTGTGGAGAAAAATGGACAGGTGACATTTTGGGTAAGATAATATCATCTTTGGCCCTACCACCTCCCAGCTTCCGACTGTTACCTGCCTGTCAACCCCATCTCAGTTGGACCTACACCTATCAACCGCCAGTTCTTGCTCCAGCTTTTTACACTGGTTAACTCCCTTCTGAACTCAGCCACAGATGGTCCCAAACCCAGCAGTGAAAGCAGGGTTGGACACGGGGCTAACAACCCCATCCATTAAAAACCCCCAGCTAAATGCCAACCTCATTCCTGGGAGAGGAAGGCTTCTCGCCTGGAATAGTTATGCAGCCGCGTGGAATTCTGTGGAAGCTGCAGGGCTGGTCACCATTCTATCATCCAGAACCACCACTGGGACATGGAAAAAGAATTAAGGAAAAGAAGATGGGAATGGAAAGGTCACGCTGTGTAAGCCAAGTACCAACATCACCAGGCAAGCGTTAACGTGGAATCCCCAGAGAATGCAGGAGAGAGGCTGGCCAAAGAACGTCTGGCAACGCAACCCTGAGGCTGACACCAAGGAGATGGGCTACACCTGGGGACAACTTGAAAGAGGACTCTGGCAAGCTGCCGGTGGCCTATAACCCAGTAGGGGTGATGGGCATAACTACGTTCCCTCTATCTTTCAGATCAGGTGAAAGGTTTCACCCTGAAATGCTGACTGGTCATTGCTGCCTGATCCGCTAGTTCCCCCAAATGTCTTGAACGCTGAGCACCCAAGTTGTGGCAGGTTTCCGTTTCGAAACCAGAAGCGAGCCTGCAGCTGCTGGAGTCAGAGAGCACAACACAGAAACAGGTCCTTCAGCCCATTTATTCTGTGCCAAAATGTTATTCTGCCTAGTTCCATCATCCTGCACCTGGACCATGGCCCTCCATATCCCTCTCGTCCATGTACTTATCCAATTTATTCTTAAACGGCGAAAATAAATCCAAATCCAGCAATCTGGGGGTTTATTCCATACTAAAATCTGGAGCAAGACAAACAAAATTGAGGGAGGAACTCCACAGATCAGGCAATACAGGTGGCGGGAACTGCCCGAACTGCAGAGTCATAAACACAAGAGATTCTGCAGATGCTGCAAATCAAGAGCAACACACACAAAATGCTGGAGGAATTCAGCAGGACCTGGTGAAGGGTCTCAGCCCGAAATTTTGACTGTCTATCGAGTTCCATAGCTACATAGCACATAGTGCTTTGTGTGTACTAAGCTGATAAATTCCTCGAGTCTATGTCTATCCCTCTCTTCGTGTGTCCACATACATTCGTCACCCGAATTGGTTAACGCTGGGAAAGGAGAGGATGCCACAAAGCTGCTGTGATGGGAGAGCGAAAGGACATCTGCTGGCCTCACTGACTCAGAGTGTCTGTTCGGCCCTCCCTGCGCTGTTTGACCCGACACCACCTCTTCTGGGTTGTTGAGCCTCAGGGGTGAGGGGTGATGTGGAAAAGGACCCGTTCCCAACCAGCACAAGGTGACTGCAGCCGGCAAATTCATCTCGGATGGTCCTAAGTGCAGAGAGTCGGGCCGGGAACGGCGGGCAGGGGAGTCGGGCCGGGAACGGCGGGGAGGGGAGTCGGGCCGTCGCCCCGGTAACGGCGGGCAGGGGAGTCGGGCCGTCGCCCCGGGAACGGCGGGCAGGGGAGTCGGGCCGGGAACGGCGGGCAGGGGAGTTGGGCCGTCGCCCCGGTAACGGCGGGCAGGGGAGTCGGGCCGTCGCCCCGGTAACGGCGGGCAGGGGAGTCGGGCCGTCGCCCCGGTAACGGCGGGCAGGGGAGTCGGGCCGGGAACGGCGGGCAGGGGAGTCGGGCCGGGAACGGCGGGCAGGGGAGTCGGGCCGGGAACGGCGGGCAGGGGAGTCGGGCCGGGAACGGCGGGCAGGGGAGTCGGGCCGGGAACGGCGGGCAGGGGAGTCGGGCCGTCGCCCCGGTAACGGCGGGCAGGGGAGTCGGGCCGGGAACGGCGGGCAGGGGAGTCGGGCCGGGAACGGCGGGCAGGGGAGTCGGGCCGGGAACGGCGGGCAGGGGAGTCGGGCCGTCGCCCCGGTAACGGCGGGCAGGGGAGTCGGGCCGTCGCCCCGGTAACGGCGGGCAGGGGAGTCGGGCCGTCGCCACCCCTCCCCTTACCAAAGTCATCTTCTTCTGTCGCTGCTGGAAGAAGCGCCTGATGCGCAGCCTGCGCCACGCGTCGCTCCTCCTGCCGGTGCCCGCAGCAACCCGCACGGCCCGGCGCCTGGCGAGCAGCGACAGCAGCAAGAACAGCAACGGCACCGCCGCCTCCGCCATACTCGGGGCCGGAAATCCTCGCCGCCCGCTGACCCGGAAATAGCCCTGCTGACATCCCTGCGCTTGCCGCCGACCAAGCGATCGGAGCCGGACTCACTGAAGATCAAAGTCCAATTGAGAGTCGGCAAATACGACAGGCGTCACGTTGCCAAGGGAACCCGCCGTCAGGCGGCTGATCGGCGGAGTCCTGTATGTCTCCGTGGCAACGGCGCACTTCCTGCGCCGGTTTGAATTCCAGTGACGTCACAAAGGTAACGGTCGGGCCGCCGGAAGGAGGGAAGCCATGTTGTGCGGAAGGCTGGGCTGAGCCTCGGAGCCGGGCCGCAGGTAACTGGGGGGGTAGGGGAGGCGTGTGGGACCGGGTCCGGTGACCAGGGGAGGGGACTGTGTGTGGGACCGGGTCCGGTCAGCAGGGGAGGGGACAGTGTGTGGGACCGGGTCTGGTGACCAGGGGAGGGGAGTGTGTGTGGAGCCGGTCAACAGGGCAGGGGAAAGTATGTGGGGCCAGATCCGGTAGGAGAGGGGAGTGTGTGTGGGACCAGGTCCAGTGACCAGGGGAGGGGAGTGTGTGTGGGACCGGTCAGCAGGGGAGGGGAGTGTGTGTGGAGCCGGTCAACAGGGGAGGGGAAAGTGTGTGGGGCCAGGTCCGGTAGGGGAGGCATGTGTGTATGTGGGACCAGGTCTGGGAGGGGAGTGTGTGTGGGACCAGTCAGTAGGGAGGGGAGCGTGTGTGTAGGACCAGGTCTGGTAGGGGAGGGGAGTGGGTGTGGGACCGGTCAACAGTGGAGGGGACTGTGTGTGGGACCAGGTCTGGAAGGGGAGGGGAGTGTGTGTGGGACCAGGTCCAGTAGGGGAGGGGAGTGTGTGTGGGTCCAGTAACCAGGGGATGGGAAAGTGTGTGGGACTGTGTCTGGTTATCAGGGGAGGGGAATGTGTGTGGGACCGGTTCCGGTTACCGGGGGAGAAAAGTGTATGTGGGATCGGTCAGCGGGGCTGTAGGACTGGGAACAGTAACCAGGGGAGGGGAAAAGGTTCGGTCTGTGGCAGGTAACGTGGTGGCTAGCTGTTGTACAAGGTATGCTCCTCGGGTGAGTCATCATGCCAGTGTGTGTGTTGATCATAACTATATTTGCTGTGTATGACTGATGGTCTAGGGAAGACAACCTCCGGCCCCCGCCAAACCAGTGAGACTGAGGCGCCTTCCCGCCCCAAAGCCCTGTTTGTGTGGGTGCTGTGTAATTTGCTACACGACTACAAATTAGTGCCAGGAAATAACAGACAGTCCACTGCATACAATTAAGAGATTATATTTATGAATCTTAATTTGGCTAAAGGATTAGTAAAGAAAAGAACAAGAAAACGAAAAGGGCCCATTTTGGTGAAACAGTCAAATGTGTATCGGTGCTCGAAGTTTCTCCATAGGCACTGATCCTCAATCAATCTCGTCCCTGGCTTCGTCGAATCACAGTCCTGCTTCAGGTAGAATCCTACGACCGCTTCTCTCCTCTCGTACAAAAGCCCCAAGCCCAACCTCAGTGTCCCTCACCAGAGAAACCTCCTCTTAACTCAACCATCCCAATTGGATGGCACACATTTCTTCTCACCTCTTATCTCCAACAATAACCCAAACAAGCTGGAAACAGTACAGACTGCTTTTGCAGAACTGCTAAATGAAATACGTACAGCAACACTGTAAAAATATGAACCAGAGCATTAGATTTGTTTTGCAGCTTGGCCCTTAGAGTAATGCTCTTTTGTTTGGCTGTGTTCATGTACTGTAGAGTGATAATTGAACCCGAACTTGGACTTGTATTTGAGGTACCCAGTGTCTGGGCTACAGTTCCAGGATGGGTCACGTTGTTGGACTCTGTTTGTGGTGGGTACCTGGTGTTGCGGATATTGCCCCAGAGTGGATCACAGTGCTGCTCTCTCCATGTGTGGCTAGGCCCTGATGTTGGGGATACAGCCCCAGGGTGGGACACTGTGCTGGGCTCTGTGGGTTTGTTGTGTACCTGATGTTGGGGACGATGGTGAACCTGGTCTTGGCAGGTACTTGGTGTCTGGGTTACCACTTAGTCTTGGGGGATGCCCTATGCCAGAGGTTCTGACTGTGCTTGGTGCTGGTGGGTAGTTGGTGTACACGGTACAGCCCCTGGGGCAGTGATAGTGTTGGAAGGTGAGGGTGTGCCTGGCTCTGGCAGGTACCTGGTGTCTGGGCTACAGTCCCGAGGTGAGTCACAGTGCTTGGCTCTGTGTGTTTGAGTGGGTTGGAATTGGTGAATAAAAGGTGTCGAGGGCATGGCCCCAGGGTGGGAACTCAGTGTCGTGTTGTGTGTCACTGGTGCTGGCAGGTAGTTGATATCTGGGATCATGTTTACATCACTCCTGCTGAAGATGGCTATGTAAACAAGGCAGCACATTACATACTGAGTAACAGTTGTTGGAAATCTGAAATAAAAATATTACAAGTGTGTAGATGTGGCGATATCTATGGAAAGAGGGTGAGAAGGCATTTCAGTCCAACCTTTTGTTAGAAAATATGCAAAGAATGATTTATCAGAATATCCATTGGTTTATCCTCGGTGCTGTTGCTGTAGAATTGCCCAGATTTATCCTCAGTGCTGTTGGCGCAGAAATCACACAACATGGCCAAAAGCTTGTATTTGCTTTTAAGAAATGACTTCTCTTTCCTGATTTCAGAGCTGATATCTTTGGAAAACTACTGTCATTTTTCTCCTCTAATTATGGATCAAGACTATGAAAGGCGTCTTTTACGACAAATTAATGTTCAGAATGAAAATACAGTTCCTTGTGTAAGTACCATTTGTGTTAAAAGTAATGTTCAATGTAATCCATCCTTTTTTTATTGGCATGATGAAGAAGAAGAAAGCCCTTAACTCCAAGTGGAGTCATCGGGACGCTGTCGTGACGGTGCTTTTTTTTTCTAGCAGGCTTTCTTATTTTTACGAGGCCGAGTTGCTAGCTGAACGCTCAACCCAGCACGGATGCAAAGCGTGCAAGGCAGTCAGCTGGATTCAAACTTGGGAGCCTTTGCTCCGAAGTCTGGCGCTGATGCCACTACGCCACCAGCCGGCTAATTGGCATGGTGAATTACTGGAAATTATTTCATACCTTTGAAACTTCTGGGATGTAATCCTTTGCCAATGACTGACAACTTACGTCTGTGAGTTCCTTCAGCATTAGAGCACCCTAATACGGTGATACGGTCTTCTAATACCTTATAATCTGTTGGTGGTCCCATATCCTTGAGGCTCAATGATTATCAATCATGTATGTCAATAATTTGGACGATGGGATTAATAGATTTGTGGCTAAATTTGCTGATGATACAAAGATAGGTGGAGGAGCGGGTAGTGTTGTGGAAACAGACTGGAGAGAGACTTAAATAGTGTAGGGGAATAGGCAAAGAAGAGGCAAATGAAATACAATGTTGGAAAGTTTATTGTCATGCACTTTGGAAGAAATAAACGGGCAGACTACTATTTAGATGGGAAGAGAATTCAAAATGCAGAGACGCAAAGGGACTTGGGAGGCCTTGTGCAGGATACTCTAAAGTTAATCTCCAGGTTGAGTCAGTGGTGAAGAAGGCACATGCATTGTTGGCATTCATTTCTAGAGGTATTGAATGTAAGAGCAGGAACGGGGTGTTGAGGCTCTGTAAGGCACTCATTATACCACACTTAGAGCATTGTGTGCAGTTTTGGCCTCCTTATTCAGCTATTCAGGATTGGGTGTTGTGCAATGAAATAAATTGATTAGAGAGCTTAAGGTAAAAGAACCCTGAAGGGAAAGTGATCATAATATGATCAACTTCATCCTGAAATTTGAGAATGAGAAGCTAACGTTAGGTGTCTCAGTATTGCAGTGATTAAAGGGAATTACAGAGTCATGAGAGAGGAGTTGGCCAGAATTGATTGAAAAAGAACACTGACAGGGATAATGGCAGAGCAGCAATGGGTGGAATTTCTGGAAACAATTTGGAAGACACAGGATATACGCATGCCAAGGTGGAAGCACACTAAAGGCAAGATGACACAACTGTGGCTAACAAGAGAAGTCAAAGCCAACATTAAAGCCGCAGGAAGGGCACATATAATAGAGCAAAAATTATTTGGAAGTTACAGGATTGGGATGCTTTTAAAAATCATCAGAAGACAACTAAAAAAGTCACTAAGGTAAAGATGGAATATGAAAGTAAGCTAGCCAATAATATTAAAGAGGATACGAAATGTTTCTTCAGATAAAGTGTAAAAGCGAGGCAAGAATGAATATTGGACCAAGGGAGAATGATGCTGGAGAGGTAATAATAAGGGACAAAGAAATGACAGACAAACTGTATAAGTATTTTGCATCAGTCTTCCCTGTGGAAGATACTAACAATATGGTGGAAGTTCCAGGTCTCAGGGGTCATGAAATGTGTGAAGTTACCATTCTGGGGAGAAAGTTCTTTGAAAACTGAAAGTAGATAGTCACCTGGACCAGATGGTGTGCACACCAGCATTCTGAGGGATTGTGAAGGCATTAGTAATGATCTTTCAAGAAATGAGATTCTGGAATGGTTCCAGAAGACTGGAAATTTGCAAATGTCACTCCAATCTTCAAGAAGGGAGAGGGGCAGAAGAAAAACTATAGACCAGTTAGTCTGCCTTCAGTGGTTGAGAAGATGTTGGAGTCAATCATTAAGGATGAGGACTCAGGATACCGGGAGGCACATGATGAAATAGGCCACAGCCGGCATGATTTCCTGAAGGGAAGATCTTGCCTGACAAATCTGTTGGAATTCTTTGAAGAAATAACAAGCAGGATAGACAAAGGAGAAACAGTTGATGCTGTTTACTTGGATTTTCAGAAGGCATCTGACAAGGTGCCACACATGAAGCTGCCTAAAGCCCAATTTATACTTGTGCGTCAAATTGACGGCGTAGCCGCATACCCTATGCTATAGCCTGACGTGCACTTCCCCAAAAATGTAACTTCGCGGCGACGCAGACCGCAACAACTGTGATTGGTCCGCTTGGTAGCATCGCATTTCCTTCTACGCCGCAATAGCTTCCATTTGGGCGACTGAAGGGCAGGGAAGGACCTCTGGCTGCAATGCTTTCCATAAAGCTTTACAGACCTCGGAAATTATGGAGGACCCTGTGCTTGATGCCAGTTTGTAGCTAGCTGCTACAGCCTGTTGACTTCCACCTGAAGCTAAAACTTGATTGGTGATTGCCAGTCTCTGAGTATACTGTGCGTACACTGATACAAAATAAGTGGTGGGAGACGATGAACCAAATCGTCAAATCTACCTGCCGACATCTGAAAAATCTGGAAATGCATTTCCTCATACATGTCTCTCTTAGTGGCCGGACAAGCACAGAAAATTCACCCTCCAGTTTCAGTCGCCATTGTTTGAAGTTTGAGTTTCTTCGTGTTGAGTTTCAACACGAAGAAACTCAACACAGTGGCAAAGAAACTCCACCGCCAACTAGCGTTTTGGTGGTGAATTGCAGAGAGACGCAGACACACCAATGCACAAGTATAAATGCTCACAAGGGCGTAGCCCACTTGCGTAGGCTACTGCGTAAGCTAGTACGCACAAGTATAAATCAGCCTTAACAAGCTACAGGTACTACAGGAAAGATTCCAGCATGGATAAAGCCCTGGCTGATTGGCAGGAGGCAAAGAGTGGGAATAAATGGAGCCTTTTCTGCCTGACTGCTGGTGACTAGTGGTATTCCACAGGGGTCTGTATAGGGGCTGATTCTTTTTGTTATATATAAATAATTTGAATGATGGAATTGATGGCTTTGTTGTAAAGTTTGCAGATTATATGAAGATAGTTTGCGGGGCAGGTAGTTGAGGAAGTAGAGAGGCTACAGAAGGACTTAGATTAGGAGAATACACAAAAAAATGCCAGTTGCATACAGTGTCGGGAAGTGTATGGTCATGCACTTTGGTAGATGAAATGAAAGAGTTCACTGTCTTCTAAATAAAGAGAGATACAAAAAACTGAGACACAAAGGGACTTGGGAGTGCTTGTGCAGGATTTCCTAAAGGCTAATTTGCAGGTTGAGTCTGGTGAGGAAGGCATTCATTTCAGGAGGACTAGAATCTAAAAGCAAGGATGTAATGTTGAGACTTTATAAAGCACTGGTGAAGCCTCATTTGTAGTATTTTGAGCAGGTTTGGACACCTTATCTTACAGTGTGCTGAACTGGAGAAGGCTGAAAGGAGATTCACGAAAATGATTCCAGGGTTAATTGGCTTGTCATGTGAAGAGCAATTCCCTCTGCACCTCTGATGTTTGAACCTTCTCGCTATTTAGATAATAGTCCGCACAATTGTTCCTTTTACCAAAATGCATCATCATGCATTTCCCATCTCTATATTTCATCTGCCATTTCTTTTTACCCATTCTTCCAATTTGTCGAAGTCTTGCTCCACTCGCATTGCTTCCTCAGCACTGCCTATCTTCGTATCATCTGCAAACTTTGCCACAAAGCCATCAATTCCATTATCCAAACCCTTGACAAACAATGTGAAAAGTAGCGGTCCCAATACTGACCCCTGAGGAACACCAATAGTCACTGGCAGTCAACCAGAAAAGGTCCCCTTTATTCCCACTCGCTGCCTCCTGCCTGTCAGCCATTCATCTAACCATGCCAGTATCTTTCCTGTAATGCCATAGGACTTTATCTTGTTAAACAGCCTCATGTGTGACACCTTATTAAATGCCTTCTGAAAATCCAAGTAAATGACATCTACTGCCTATCCCTTTGTCCACCCTGGTTGTTACTTTCTTGAAGAATTCTGACAGATTTGTCAGGCAAGATTTCCCAATACAGAACCCATGTTGACTTTGACTTATTTTATCACTTGTCTCCAAGTACCCCAAAACCTCATCCTTAATAATAGACGCCATCACTTTCCCAACCACTGAGGTTAGGCTAACTGGCCTATGATTTACTTTCTTTTGTCTTCCTCTATTCTTAAAGAGTGTGACATTTGCTATCTTCCAGTCCTCTGGGACCATGCCAGAATCAAGAGAAAGATCACGACCAATGCATCCGTTATCTCTTCATCTCTTAACCTCTTGACTCTTAATCTCTTTCAGGGCTCTGGAATGTAGTCCATCTGGTCCAGGTGACTTATCCTCCTTAAGACCTTTGAGTTTGCCGTGCACTATTTCCTTTATAATAGCAATGGCATTTACTCTTGCTTCCAGACGCTCACAGACTTCAGCACACTGCTGGTGTCTTCCACAGTGAAGACAGATACAAAGTACCCGTTAAGTTCATTTGCCATTTCTTTGTCCCCATTACGACCTCACCAGCATCATTTTCCAATGGTCCAATATCAACTCTCTTCTCCCTTTTACTCTTTATATAATTGGGGAAAAAAAACTTTTGAGTACCCTGCTTTATATTATCGGCTAGTTTGTCCTCATGTTTCATCTTTTTACATAGCTTTTTTTAGTTGCCTTTTGTTGAATTTTGAAAACTTCTTCCCCTGTAGCATGTACCTGTCCTGTGCCTTGTGAACTATTCCCAGAACCTCCTGCCATCCTCTTCAGTTCCCTACGCTTCTGAGCCACAGGACCAGACTCAGTGCCAGAGTCATGGCCACTGTTACTTCCTTGCCCCAGGTAGGTATCTCTCTCACACCCTCCAGCAGATAGGTCCCCATTGAGTGGGATGGCCACAGAGGTGCTCTCTACTATCTGATGTTCTTCCTTCCCTCTCCTGACTCACTCATTTATCTGTCTCCTGTAGCCTTAGGGTGACTACCTCCCTGAAGCCGTCATTGTCGTGGCTGTCCCTCGAGGTCGAGGATGATGGTCTCTGTTCTGAAGAAGTGGCCCACAGAGCGAAGACGCCTGTGCGTGTATTTGTTTAACGTGTGCTTGATGTTGCACTCCAAGAAGCATTTCACAAATTAACCAACTGATTCCAATGGCAAGGAAACCACGACGATTGGAGCTGATGGATTTTTTTTGCTCAAATCGTCGTGACGGCCTTCACAGCCATTGAGTTCAAAGTAACTTTGTCCACCTATTCCACCGTTGAGGTCTTGGTTGGATTGTTCTTTGTCAGGGACCTCACCCTCAACCTTACCACCATTGGTTACCCTATCAGGAGTATAGCTCCAGACGGCATCGCTCTCGGGATCACAGAACCAGACAAGCTTTTCCACCACGACAAGGTGACAGTCCACGGAAAAGCTCCCTGAAGTTCCTGTTTATCAAAGATTCAATTTAATGTCAGAGAAATGTGTACAATATACATCCTGAAATGCTTTTTCTTCACAACCATCCACGAAAACAGAGGAGTGTCCCAAAGAATGAATGACAGTTAAATGTTGGAACCCCAGAACCCCCCCCCCCAGCTCCCCTCCCTCCTGCGCGTAAGTGGCAGCAAGCAACAATCCCCCCTCCCCCTACCGGCAAAAAGGAGCCTCTGCACCCACCAGTGAGTACTCAAGCATGACCAAGGCAATAGCAAAGACACAGACTTGCAGTTACTCCAAAGACTTCATGTTTCACCGAGTGTACAACATACCACAGGCCCTCCCTCTCTCTCCCTAGTAAGGGAGGAGGAGGTTTCTCTGTTTTCGCAGCGAGCGGGATGACATAACAAACAACTCACTGGTTTGCGATGTTAAAAGTCTGTTACATTGGTTTGTTCAGAGCTCTGTGCCTGAAGATCTCAAAGATCTCAGGTCTCCGGGCACACTGCTGTAGATATTTCGACTCCCCCCCAATGACACAGACGTGTCTCCTGCCGTAACACAGACCCTCGATTCGCCTGTCTGCAGAGCCCTGAGATCCTAGGCTTCCAAACCTGAGATGGACTCTTGGGGGGTCTTTGGGGTTCTAACATTTAACTCGTTCATTCTTGAGGCATTCCTCTGTTTTCGTGGATGGTTGCGAAGAAAAAGCATTTCAGGATGTATATTGTATACATTTCTCCGACATTAAATTGTACCTTTGAACTCTTAGGCTGAGCCCTTGGTATGCCGAACAATGGCCAGTTATGAAACCCCGAAAGTGGGTCCCATTCCCGCAAAGAACCGATGTTGGTGTGCAACTCCAGGTCAGGGTCTTCAAAAGAACCCTGAAAGGGAAAAATAAAGATGTTAAAGATGGAAATGGAGCTGTTTCTGAAGATGCAAGCAAAGGAGTCGCCGTTTAGCGCCATCATCACTCTGCTCTGCCTCCTGCTCTCACTGCTTCGCTTTCCCTAACAAGCTGAAGGTCTTCAAGCTACAGCTCCAGTACCCAAACATGGTCTCTAAGGAGCTGCATCTTGATGCACCTGTTGCAGTTGTGGCCATCAAGGAGGCTACTAGTCTCCTGGAAATCCCACATCGGACACCTGAACAGAACACTGGCTCTGTAGAGACACCCCTATTCTCTTTTGAGTTAATTCAAATAAGAAAAGGAATGAACTTACCTTGCCCCTGCCTGTTCTTGCCAAAGCCCTGACGAGCCAAAGCCTTACTACTCATCAGACTACTCCGATGACTGTTCCACTAGGCGATTTTTCTCTTTTATAAAGACTGGGTTTTTAAAGCTCTTCGCCAGACTTGCGCAAGAATGCTTCTGTCGCATCTGCGCAGTACTCCAATCTTGTATAGATCGTGTATGGTATTTACGCTTTACAACACTAAAGCACTTCCTTTATTCAATGAAGACATGACTGGGGCTAGAAAAGCAGAGGTTATAAGAATAAATACAAAGGAACGTCTTGCTTCTTTTAAAGATCGTGTCAACAACTGATTCTAATGGCACCACCAAAACAGTGGTATGGGTTGGTGCAGCGACATGGGAAATTTAAAATTAGGCTGGTTGAAAATTATGTCCAAACCAGTGGTGGAACTGGATTACTAATTGCCAGATTGGACCTGTGGTCAAATACAGGTGGTCAACCTGTATTTTTTGTGTTAGCATTATGCCTTTGTCCATTTTGACTAAAAGTTAATGGAAGAAAATGCTGCTAAAATGGTGAAAGCATTTGAAAGGTCTAAAGCAATAACCAAATTCTTGCCTTTGTATTTAAAAGACATGAATACTAGAAAGTAAATGTGTAACAGTTACTCTACATACACCACTCATACCATAGCTGGAGTATTGTCAACATACAAGTGTCGCTCTTTGGATATTGTGCATTCAGCTGGTCTAGCATAGAATTACCTGAATCATACTTAGCTCTATAAGTATAGTTAGTGTAATCTTTCTTTATTAAAATGTTAATCAGGAAGAGTTGTTGAAAGAAAGCCAAACGTCTTTGTGGTGGTTAGTGAAGGGTTAGAGGGAATGGTTTTAAAACTTGGGTCAATTCTTTCAAGAGCAAAGACTGAAAATGCTTGTAAACTTATGCAGAAAAATAATCTTCTGGAGGATAAATGCCAAAGGAAGGATTGGCATTTTAGGTCAGGAACCTGAATCAGAAATTATCATCCTTTTCCAAATAGGACTTTTTGCTCATTTCAATTGATATGTCATCTTTTTTGCTAATTGTAAACAATTCCTGTTAATAAGGGAAAATGTGTATTGGTTATAAATCCTATTTCCCATTTGGAAAATGACTAGAATATTAACTATTTTCTCCGAACAGAAGTTCAGTTACTGCTTTTTTCCAGAATTCATTGAATTGCAGTAATTAAATTTTCAGGTTTTTTGAACACGAATCAAATTTTTAAAATGAAGCAGTAGTTAATATAAGGCAGTATAAAGCTATTAAATTTAATTACTCTACAGCTTTACTACAAAAACACATTTTGAAACAGTTTGGCTTGAACTTAATGTCATTTTCCTTTTTTTGATTTTTGTTTTGCAGATATCAGAAGTTAGAAGAACATTAACACCTTCCAATTCACCAGTATCATCACCAAGTAAAAGTGGTGACCGCTTTATTCCATCAAGAGCAGCAGCTAACTGGAGTATAAACTTCCACAGAATAAATGCAAGTTCTTTTCATAATCATTTGGCTTTGCAGATATAATGGTGGTAAAAGTACATTAAGGGGTAGACTGTGGTGACTGAGCCCTCCAGTCAAGAGGCTACTGTGTTAATTGGCTTCAGAATACTGACCGACTACATCTGAATCCATTTGATGAAAATATAGCCTGGATATGTGATTCTTCATTCTAATTTCAATGAAGTTACCAGGTTCTTTTTCTGAATGGAATAAGTAGAAGCCATTGTCGTAATTGATTAACCAAGTTTCTGTTAAATAAACCCCATCTTTTCTGGACAGTAGAAGTACATGGCTACACACTACACACGTGGTTTGTACATTCTGGCCTACCTATCAGTAGTGAACAATTTTGAATTGTACATTTACCAGTAACCTGAAAAGCAATGGGTAGTCTGTGGCAAAAGAAAACACCCATGCGATAAGTGTATATTGGATATCATAATTCATCATTAGATCTGCAGGCTATTTCTAGGAAAATGCTATTTAAAGATCTCAGCACTGAATATATATAACCTAAAATATAACCTAATGTACAGTGGTGCTAGAAAGTTAGTGAACCCTGTAGAATTTTCTCCATTTCTCAATAAATATGACCTAAAATGTGATCAGGTCTTCAAATAAGTCCTAAAGCTAGATTTTTTAAAATAAATAAATAATACAAAACAATTATACTTGTTCATTTATTTATTGAGAAAAGTGATCCAATATTACATGTATTTGTTGGAAAGAATATGTGAAGCTATTTGGAGTCAGGTGTTCCAATCAGTGAAGTGAGATTGGAGGTGTGGATTGTAGACGTATCCTGCCCTATATATTAAAAAAAATCACAGTCAGGTGACTGACAGAGACTGCTATTCTCAAGAAAGATCTGTTTTTGTGCACCATGCGTCAATCAAAACAACTTTCAGGGGACCTTAAGAGGAGAATTGTAGGGGTGCATGAGGCTGGAAAAGGCTACAAAAGCATTTCTAAAGAAATGAGCATTCATCGGTCCACAGCAACCAAAATTGTCTATAAATGGAGGAGGTCCAGTACTGTTGCTAATCTCTATATGAGTGGGTGATGTGCGAAGATCACACCAAGAGCACAGCATGCAATGCTGAAGGAGGTGAAAAAGAACCCAAGGGTAGCAGCAAAAGACCTGCAGAAATTTCCAGAACTTGCTAAAGTCTCTGTTCATGTGTCCACTATAAGAAAAACACTGAACAAGAATGGTGTTCATGGAAGGACACCACGGAAGAAACTACTGCTCTCCAAAAAAACATTGCTGCAGGTCTTAAGTTTGCAAAAGACCACCTGGATGTTCTACAATGCTTCTGGGACAATGTTCTGTGGACAGATTATACAAAAGTTGAACTTTTTGGCAGAAATGCACACTTCTATGTTTAGAGGAAAAAGGATACTGCACACCAACACCAAAACCACATCCCAAGTGTGAAGCATGGTGGAAGGAGCATCATGGCTTGGAGCTGCTTTGCTGCCTCAGGGCCTGGGCAGCTTGCATTCATTGAAGGAACAATGAATTCAAAATTGTATTTAGACATTTTGCAAAGGAATGTCAAGGTAAGCCTAAAGCTTAATAGACGTTGGATAACGCAAAAGGCAGTGATCCAAAACGCATGAGCAAATCAACATAGAATGGTTTAAAAAGAAGAAAATTCATGTTTTGGAATGACCAAGTCAAAATCCTGATATTAATGCTATAGAAATGGTTATGGAAGGTCCTGAAGCAGGCAGCTTATGCAAGGAAGCCCACCAACATCCCAGAGTTGAAGCAGTTTTGTGGGCATTTGTGTTATTTATATAATTGGGTTATCTTTACCCAGTTTTAGGACGTGTGAAGATCTGATCGCATTTTAGGCCATATGCAGAAATAGAGAAAAATCTACAGGGTTCACAAACTGTGTAGCACTACTCTAGAAGATTGAGCAATTTGATAGAGCAGTGGAAATGGGGCAAATGTAACCAGGCTTCTTATCACTGAGGTTGGGTGACACTACAACTAGAGGTCATGGGTTAAATGTAAAAGGTGAAAAGTTTAAGAGGAACTTGAGGAAAAGCCATCTCTCAGAGGGTGCTTACGAGCTCGATTTCAACTGTTATCAGTAGTTTGGATAGGTACATGGATTGGTAGATGTATGGAGGGTTATGGTTCGGGTGCAGGTTGATGGGACAAGGCACTTTAAATGGTTTGGCCATTTTTCTATGACACTATAGATTGTTTCTCGTCTCTTTTAGGAAAATGAAAAGTCTCCTAGCCAAAACAGAAAAGCAAAAGATGTAACGTCTGACACTGGCAAAGGTTTAGTACCTGTTTAGATATTTTAATTTTTCACGTATGTGGTTCTGTAGTATTTACACATATGGAATAGGCATGTTTCCAGATTGTATATGGACTTTTAAAAGCTAATAAAGTATAAGAGTGCAGGGGAATTGATTTGTTTTGCCCATTTTCTTCTTATATTAATGGGTTGTGAGCCTCTTGCTGGCAGGCACAGAATAACCTGACAACACCATACTGGTTCCAACACCTGTATGTTGTGTCTCAGGTTTGATATCCAAGCCCTGGTGCAGAGTACTTGTCTCTAGGAACCAAGCTGTAGCTGAAAAGTAGATTGAACTTCTGATACTATATAAATTTTTTTTAGACATCTCATGTACAGTAACCACTTCTAGAATAACAAAGATTTTATTTATTGACTTACCGTGCTGAATAGGACCTTCTGATCCTTCAAGCCGTGCTGCCCAGCAGTCCCCAATTTAACCCTAGCCTAATACGGTACAATTTACTATGACCAATTTACCCACCCAGTACACCTTTGGACTATGGGAGGAAACCAGAGCACCCAAAGGAAACCCGCTTGGTCACAAGGAGGATGTACAAACTCCTTACAGAATTCCTTGAAGTCCCCTGCAAGAGAGAGCACAGAGTTGCCCATTTACTTGTAGTGTAATTCCATTACATTATAAATAATATCTACCGTATATGTGTAACCCAAATCATCGGCCAAGCCGATGTGAGGTTTCCTGTGAAAATATCTCGCTACTCTCTAGTTGTAAAAAATGCTTTATTTGGCATTAAACATAATCTTAACTTTCCCATATTTTGTAAGCAAACTGTTACATTGTTTGTCCTCTGTCAACGATGACTATGGCATTTTCATCTAACAGAAATAAAATTAATTTTAATTATTTGCACATTTATGGGGAAATTATACTCAGGTCCTCAGTCCTACAATGTGTAATTAATAGCAAATGTATTACACATTTGCTTTATGACCATCACAACATACTGTGTTCAATTCAAAGAACTTGACTGTAGAAATGAAATATTGAAATCTAATAAACGTGAAATTTGGTTTGAAAATTCATGAACTCTAAGAGGAATGTATTACTATCCTGCCTTTATGGTTAAAGCTCCAAAGAGGGCCTGTACTGTGCTGTAGTGTTCTATGTTCTCTGCATGCCCGATGATTAGGCTAGCATTAAATTGGGGGATTGCTGGGAGGTGTGGCCGAAGGCCCTTCTCTGCACTAAATCTTAATGAATAAATAAATTTTCATTTTCACATGTTTCATTCAGTTCATTCTCATCATACTCAAGCCTCTGATAACAGAAAATCCACTGAGTTGCCACCAACAATGAACAAATGAACTATGTAACAAATAATGTTACTGCAGTGCAACACTATGACCTGCATTTTGAGTTTATTGTACAGGATTTATTATTGGTAAATCATGCAGCTTTTGCATTTTAATATCCTTTACATTCTTCATCCTAAATAGTCCAGGATAAAAGCTTTACAAGTGATGTGGTAAATGTTTCAGTAAGACGCAGTAAGTAAGAAATTTTGTATTCACATTGTGCTATCCTTTAAATTTAACATTTCCTGTGAATGTGTTTTGTTTATAGATGGACTTGCTTATTCTGCATTACTTAGAAATGAGCTGCTTGGAGCAGGCATTGAAAAGGTGCAGGACCCTCAAACTGAAGATAGGAGGTTACAGCCTTCAACCCCTGAGAAGAAAAGCTTATTTAAGGTATGATCTCCTCATCCCATAAAACATAGGTCTGTTAACAAAATGCTCAAGAAATTCAGTAGGTTGGGCAGAGTCTGTTCACTCCCATGTACATATTCTTGAAGTAATTTCATGGCCACAAATGGAGAGATGGGCAGGCGGACAGATGGACAGAGACACGGACACCCAATAGGAATTGTATTGGCATCCTGTCCTGATGTTACCTTTGGATCCCATGAGGCTTCAGTCATTCTTTTTTCTCATTTATGTGCTGACACTTGATGAGTGTTTTGAAAATGAAGTGAATCTGCTTCCATTATTCTTCTAACCATGGAACTCCAGGTAACAGCTACCAAATCTGAAGTTGTACAGACCAATTATTTTTTTGAACATTGTATTTTTCATCTCTCCAAGTAATCCATTAAACTGCTTTTGTATGCTCCATTGGGAATTATTTTAAAAGAATTGAAATAGGATTTCACGCAGAATTCAAGCACATTTTATTGGCTTAACTCTATTATATGATTCTTTTATTTTCCAGTATTCTCTTAGCACAAAGCGTGCAAATCCTGATGATGGAAATGACATTTCTCCTTATTCCTTATCTCCTGTTAGCAATAAAAGGTAACCTAGATTTTGCGATTCTGTAGTGAGAACTCTGACATTGCAATGATTCTCTGTTTAAATGACCTTTATATTGAAGATGTGTTTTAATTGCTTTTACAGAAAATTTGCAGAAATCCTTAATTTTTCAGTTTTTGCAATGGAGCAGTAGTGATAAAACAATTCTAGACACCTTTATTTTAATCCTAGTTCAATTATAGCTAAGTATGAAAAATTAGTGAATGAAACAGCAAACTGTATCTGTGTTTTATACTAGTTTTTTTTACTGATCTATTGATTCTCCTTCAGTCTCGGATCTGGAAAGGTCTGTCAACAGATATTAATGAATACTTGAAATCACCCAGTTGTTTGGAATTTGAAACCACTTGGGTGAGCTCTTGTTAAAGATGCTGATAAGTTACTGAACACGGAGTATTAAATTGAATTCACTTTATTTCTTACATCCTTTGCATACATGAGTAAATATCTTTGTTACATCGTCTGAATGTGTAATATATAGTAATTTGTAATAAATACTATGTACAACAGGACAGTTAATATAACATAGAAATACAATTATATCAGCGTGAATTACTCAATCTGCTGGCTTGGTAGAAGAAGCTGTCCCTGAGCCCATTGGTCCTGGCTTTAATGCTGTGGTACTGTTTCCTGGATGGTAGCAGCTGGAACAGTTTGTGGTTGGGGTGACTCAGATACCCAATGATATTTCGGGCCCTTTTTATGCACCTGTCTCTGTAAATGTCCTGAGTAGTAAGAAGTTCACATCTACAGATGTGCTGGGTTGTCCACACCACTCTGCAGAGTCCTGCGATTGAGGGAAATACAGTTCCCATACCAGACAGTGATGTAGTCAGTCAGGATGCTGTCAACTGTGCCCCTGTAGAAAGTCCTTATGATTTGGGGACTCGTGCCAAACTTCAACCATCTGTTGTGCTTTTTTCACCACACAGCTGGTATGTACGTGAGATCTTCAGTGATGTGTATGCAGAGGAATTTAAAGCTGTTCACCCTCTCAACCCCAAATCCATTGATGTCAATAGAGGTTAGCCTGTCTCCATTCCTCCTGTAGTCCACAACCAGCTCCTTTGTTTTTGCAACATTGAGGGAGAGGTTGTTTTCTTGACACCAGTGTGTCAGGGTGATGACTTCTTCTCTGTAGGCTGCCTCGTTATTATTTGAATTAGGCCAATTAGTGTAATATTGTCGGCAAATTTAATTAGCAGATTGGAGCTGTGGGCGGCGATACAGTCATGCATGTACAGAGTAAAGGAGGAGGCTTAGGATACAGCCCTGAGAGACACCTGTATTGAGGGGCAGGAGTAAGGGAGCTGACTCTTACCATCTGCCGGTGATTTGATAGGAAGTCAGCTGTACAAGGCATGGTGAAGGCTGGAGTCTCTGAGCTTTTTGTCAAGCCTGGAGGGAATTATGATGTTGAATGCTGCACTGTAGTCCAAGAACAGCATTCTCACATAAGCGTTCTTCTTCTCCAGATGTGTAAGAACAGTATGTAGAACTGTGGCTAATGCTCCCGTATTCATTCCTTGTTTGAATGAGCTTATTTTCCAGTGCAAAGATTCAGAAAATTAAACCTCAATAGTACAATAAGTATTTTTAAGGCATCTGTTAGTCTTGCGGGACCATGGATCTGCGCCTGGAAAGTCTTCACTCTCCAGGGCGCAGGCCTGGGCAAGGTTGTATGGGAGACCAGCAGTTGCCCATGCTGCAAGCCTCCCCTCTCCACAACACCAATGTTGTCCAAGGGAAGGACATTAGGATCCATACAGCTTGGCACCAGTGTCGTCGCAGAGCAATGTGTGATTAAGTGCCTTGCTCAGGGACACAACACGTTCCCTTGGCTGGGGCTCGAAATCATGGCCTTCAGGTAGCTAGTCCAATGCCTTAACCACTTGGCCACGTGCCCACACTACAATAAGTATACTGTTTTGGATACTGTTGGTGGGGCGACCTACCAGGGACAACTTGCAGTGGTGGCGTCTCTGGCACTGAGACTGGACCCTCAGCTCAGAAAGGAAGGAGGGAAAAGAGGAGAGCAGTAGTGATAGGGGAATCGATAGTTAGGGGGATAGATAAGAGGTTCTGTGGAAGAGATCGAGAATCCCAGATCATCTGTTGCCTCCCTAGTGCCAGGGTCCGCAATATCTCGGGTCGAGTTCTTGGTACTGAACTGGAAAGGGATCAGTATCCTGGTGGGCAGGTTTGCTAGAGCTGTTGTAGAGGGTTTAAGCTAGTTTTGCAGGGGGGTGGGAATCAGAATGTCAGTGCAGAGATTAGGGTAGAAGGACAAGGGCATGATGCTATGTGATCTGAGTTGGTGAGGAAGGACAGGCAGGGGACAAAACATAAATGTTGCCAGTTAGAGGGGTTGAAATGTGCCTATTTCAGCGCTAGGAGTATTAGGAATAAAAGGGATGAACTTAGAGCATGGATCAGTACATGGAACTACGATGTTGTGGCCGTTACTGAAACTTGGCTGGAAGAAGGGCAGGATTGGCTGATGCATGTACTGGGGTTTAGGTGTTTTAAAAGGAATAGGATGGGAGGTAGAGAAGGTGGGGTGGGGGAGTAGCATTACTGGTCAGCGATAGTGTTACGGCTATAGAAAGGGAGGACGCTGCAGAGGGAGTGTCCACTGAGTCGGTGTGGGTGGAAGTCAGAAATAGGAAGGGATCAATCACTGTGCTGGGAGTAGTCTATAGGCCCCCGAGGAGCAGATAAGCAGGCAGATTTTAGAATGGTACAGGAAATACAGGGTCATAGTTATGGGTGATTTCAACTTCCCTCATTTTGACTGGCACCTCCTGACTGCAAGGGGGATAGATGGGGCTGAATTTGTCAGGTGTGTTCAAGAAGGATTCCTGACACAGTATGTGGACCGGCCGACGAGACGAGAGGCCATACTGGATCTAGTTCTGGGTAATGAACCTGGTCAGTTCTCGATAATGAACCTGGTAATGCTCTTGGTGGGGGAGCATTTTGGTGAGAGTGACCATAATAGATAGATAGATACACATACTTTATTGATTCCGAGGGAAATTGGTTTTCGTTACAGCTGCACCAACCAAGAACAGAGTACAAACATAGCAATACAAAACCACAAACAATCAAATAATAATATGTAAACCATGCCAGACGAAAATAAGTCCAGGACCAGCCCAATGGCCCAGGGTGTCCGACCCTCCAAGGGAGGAGCTGCAAAGTTTGATGGCCACGGGCAGGAATGACTTCCCATGATGCTCAGTGCTGCATCCCGGTGGAATGAGTCTCTGGCTGAATGTACTCCTGTGCCCAATGGTGTAAATGATGTTACACGCTGACGTCAGGTTGGTAGAGGGAGGGATGTACACAACAACCACAATTGCTTGTGAGATTTCCCTTGGCAAATAATATGGTCGGAGTCCAACGGCAAAAAGTTCAATATCTGGCTACAAACATGTTCCTTGATCGTAATATGACCAGGATTGCACCATCTGTTGTTAACCAGAACAGCAAGCCCCCCTCCTTTACACTTGCTGCTCTCAGTGCACTTCCGGTCAGCCCGAACAGTCTGGAAGCCCTTTATGGAGAAGTTTTGGTCGGGTATGTCCTCGTACAGCCACGTTTCAGTAAAACACATAACACTGCACTCCCGAAATGTTCTCTGACTCCTGGGTAGCGCCGTCAACTGGTCCATTTTATTACCCACCGAACTCCTCTTCTCCATAAGTCTCTATTGTCTCGACCCAGTCCTGTTCCCTCCCTTAGCTTCAGCGTAGCTGTGGAAAAGGATAAAAACAGACAAAATGGGAAAGTGCTTAACTGGGGAAGGGCTAACTATGAAAGGATGAGGCAGGAACTAGTGAGAGTAAATTGGAAACAGATGTTCATGGGTGAAAGCACAGAAGTAATGTGGAGGAAGTTCAGGGACCACTTGTGCTGGGTTCAGGATAGGTTTGTCCCACTGAGACAAGGAAAAAATGGTAGGAAAAGGGAACCGTGGCTGACGAAACAAGTGAGGCAACTCGTCAAGTCATCACTTTTTATTGTCATTTCGACCATAACTGCTGGTACAGTACACAGTAAAAACAGGACAACGTTTTTCGGGACCATAGTGCTACATGGAACAATACAAAAACTAACTGAACTACGTAAAACAACGCAAAAACTGCACTAGACTACAGACCTACCCAGGACTGCATAAAGTGCACAAAACAGTGCAGGCATTACAATAAATAATAAATGAGACGATAGGTACAGTAGAGGGCAGTAAGTTGGTGTCAGTCCAGGCTCTGGGTATTGAGGAGTGATGGCTTGGGGGGAAAAACTGTTACATAGTCTGGTTGTGAGAGCCCAGATACTTCGGTACCTTTTGCCAGGTGGCAGGAGGGAGAAGAGTTTGTATGAGGGGTGCGTGGGGTCCTTCATAATGCTGTTTGCTTTACGGATGGAGCGTGTGGTATAAATGTAATGGTGGGAAGAGAGACCCCAATGATCTTCTCAGCTGACCTCACTATCCGCTGCAGGGTCTTGCGATCTGAGATGGTGCAATTTCCGAACCAGGCAGTGATGTAATTGCTCAGGATGCTCTCAATACAACCTCTGTAGAATGTGGTGAGGATGGGAGATGGACTTCTCTCAACTTTCGCAGAAAGCAGAGACACTGCTGGGCTTTCTTTGCTGTGGAACTGGTGTTGAGAGACCAGGTGAGTTTCTCCGCCAGGTGAACACCAAGAAATTTGGTGCTCTTAACAATCTCTACGGAGGAGTCGTCGATGTTCAGTGGAGAGTGGTCGTTCCGTGTCCTCCTGAAGTCAACAACCATCTCTTTTGTTTTGTTTACATTCAGAGACAGGTTGTTGGCTCGGCGCCAGTCCGTTAGCTGCTGCACCTCCTCTCTGTATGCTGACTCATCGTTCTTGCTGATGAGACCCACCACGGTCGTGTCATCGGCGAACTTGATGATGTGGTTCGAGCTGTGTGTTGCAGCACAGTCATGGGTCAGCGGAGTGAACAGCAGTGGACTGAGCACACAGCCCTGGGGGGCCCCCGTGCTCAGTGTGATGGTGTTGGAGATGCTGCTTCCAATCTGGACTGACTGAGGTCTCCCAGTCAGGAAGTCTAGGATCCAGCTACAAAGGGAGGTGTTCAGGCCCAGTAGGCTCAGCTTTCCTGAGGAAATCTGCAGATGCTGGAAATTGAAGCAACACATATCAAAGTTGCTGGTGAACACAGCATGCCAGGCAGCATCTCTCGGAAGAGGTACAGTCGACATTTCGGGCCGAAACTCTTTGTCAGGGCTAACTGAAAGAGGGCCTCTCCCCCTCCCACTTTCAAACCTCTTACTAGCTCTTCTTTCAGTTAGTCCTGACGAAGGGTCTCGGCCCAAAACATCGACTGTACCTCTTCCTAGAGATGCTGCCTGGCCTGCTGCGTTCACCAGCAACTTTGATGTGTGAGGCTCAGCTTTCCAATCAGTTTCTGAGGAATGATTGTGTTGAATACTGAACTGAAGTCTATGAACAGCATTCAAACGTATGTGTCTGTTTTGTCCAGGTGGGTTAGGGCCAGGTGGAGGGTGATGGCAATGGCGTCGTCTGTTGAACGGTTGGAACGGTACGCGAACTGCAGGGGGTTCAGTGAGGGGGGCAGCAGGGTCTTGATGTGCCTCATGACGAGCCTCTTGAAACACTTCATGATGACGGATGTGAGTGCAACGGGATGGTAGTTGTTGAGGCAGGACAGTGAAGACTTCTTCGACACGGGGACAATGGAGGAGGCCTTGAAGCACGTAGGAACGACAGCGCTGCTCAGGGAGATGTTGAAGATGTCAGTGTGAATCTCTGCTAGCTAGTCTGCACATCCTCTCAGCACTCTGCCATGAGTATTGTCTGGTCCAGCAGCCTTCCGTGGGTTGACCCTGCACAGGGTTCTTCTCATATCGGCCACGGTAAGACACAGCACCTGGTCATTTGGAGGAGGGGGTGGTCTTCCTTGCTGCCACATCATTTTGCGCCTTAAAACGAGCGTAGAAGTTGTTCAACGCATCTGGGAGGGAGGCATCACCAGCACTGGCAGGTGGTGTTGTCTTGTAGTTGGTGATGTCCTGAATGCCCTTCCATATGTGCCACGTGTTGCCGCTGTCCTGGAAGTGGCTGTGGATTCGCTGGGTGTGTGCACGCTTTGCCTCTCTGATGACCCAGAACAGTTTGGCCCTCGCTGTTGTTAGGGCTGCCTTGTCGCCTGCTGTGAAGGCGGAGTCATGGGTCCTCAGCAGCGCATGCACCTCCGCGGTCATCCATGGCTTCTGGTTAGCGCGTATAGTGAGGGACTTGGAAGGAGGAAGCGTATGTTAGATATAAGAAGCAAGAGGGGCTCATGAGAAATATAGGGTAGCCAGGAAGTAGCTTAAGAAAGGATTTAGGAGAGCTCGAAGGGGGCATAAGAAGGCTTTGGCTTGTTGGATTAAGGAGTACCCCAAGGCGTTCTATGCGTATGTGAAGAACAGAAGGATGACAAGAATGAAGGTGGGGCCGCTAAAGGATAAAGAAGGCAACATGTGCCTGGAGGCGGAGGAGGTTGGGGAGGTCCTAAATGAATACTTTGTTTCAGTATTCACAAGTGAAAAGGACCTTGATCAGGGTGAAGTTGAAATAGAACAGGCCTGTGTGCTGGGCAATGCGGAGATTAAGCAAGAGGAAGTGTTGGATCATCTTAAAAACATCAAGATTGATAAGTTCCCAGGACCAGACGTGATATACCCCAGGTTGCTGTGGGAAGTGAGAGAAGAGATCGCTGGAGCAGTAGCTATGATCTTTGAATCCTCTTTGGCTACAGGGGAGGTGCTGGAGGATTGGAGAATGGCAAATGTAATTCCCTTGTTTAAAAAAGGTAATACGGAGAATCCTGGGAATTATAGACCGGTGAGTCTTAAGTCGGTGGTCTGCAAACTATTGGAAAGGATTCTTAAGGATAGGATCTACGAGCATTTGGAGAAGTATAGTCTACTCAAGGATAGTCAACATGGCTTTGTGAAGGGAAGGTCATGCCTCACAAGCCTAATTGAATTTTTTGAAGAAGTAACAAAAGAAATTGAGGGTAGGGCGGTAAATGTGGTCTACATGGATTTTAGCAAGGCATTTGACAAGGTCCCCCGTGAGAGACTCATCCAGAAAGTCATGAGGCATGGGATCAGTGGAACCTTGGCTGTTTAGATTAAACAATTGGCTTAAAGGAAGAAAGCAGGGTAGTGGTGGAAGGAAAGTATTCTGCCTGGAGGTCGGTGACTAGTGGAGTGCCGCAAGGATCTGTCCTGGGACCCCTGCTCTTTGTGAATTTTATAAATGACCTGAATGAAGAGGTGGAAGGATGGGTGAGTAAGTTTGCAGATGACGAAGATTGGAGGAGTTGTGGATGGAGCTGTAGGTTGTCGAAGGTTACAAGAGGATGTAGACAGGATGCAGAGTTGGGCAGAAAAGTGGCAGATGGAGTTCAATTCGGATAAATGTGAGGAGATGCATTTTGGAAGGACAAACCAGAAGGCTGAATACAGAGTTAGTGGCCCGTTACTTAAGAGTGTAGATGAACAGAGGGACCTTGAGGTTCAAATCCATACAGCTCTCAAGGTTGCTGCCCAGGTTGATAGGATAGTTAAGAAGGGTTATGGGATGCTAGGCTTCATTAATAGGGGGATTGAGTTGAAGAGTAGAGAGGTCATGTTGCAACTCTACAAATCTCTGGTGAGACCACACTTTAGAGTATTGTGTTCAGTTCTGGTCACCTCATTATAGGAAGGATGTGGAAGCTGTAGAGAGGGTGCAGAGGAGATTTACCAGGATGTTGCCTGGATTGGAAAACAAGTCTTAATGAGGCAAGGTTAGCAGAGCTGTGACTTTTCTCTTTGGAGTGTAGAAGGATGAGAGGGGACTTGATAGAGGTCTACAAGATTATGAGAGGCATAGCTAGGGTGGATAGCCAGTAACTGTTTCCCAGGGCACAAATAGCAAACACCAGAGGGCATATGTACAAAGTTAAGGGAGGGAAGTTTAGGGGAGACATCAAGGGTAAGTTTTTTACAGAGGGTTGTGGGTGCCTGGCATGACTTGCCAGGGATGGTGGTGGAGGCTAAAACATTAGGGGTATTTAAGAGCCTCTTGGACAGGCACATGGATGAAAGAAAAATAGAGGGTTGCGGGGTAGTGCAGGTTAGTACTTTTTTTTAAGGAATATATGGGTCGGCACAACACCGAGGGCCGAAGGGCCTGTACTGTGCTGTAGTATTCTAGTGTCTGATAACTTATCTGTGACATTGGCAACATTGTATGGATTTCTTGAGAACTCTACACTGCTCTGCTGGCATAGCTGTTTGTAAGAAGTTCGTACATTTTTCCTGTGACCATGTGGGTTTCCTCCGGCTTCCTCCTACAGTCCTAAATTGGTAGGTTAATTGGTCATTGTAAATTATCCTGTGATTATGCTAGGTTAAATTCGGGGATTACTGGGTGATCTAGCTCGAATTGCTAGAAGGGCCTATTCTACATTGTATCTCAATAAATAAGAAACAATGCCAATTTGATCATCTCCAGTCCAGGCAACAGATCATGATGTTTCTACATTTGCAGCGATGGTTGCAGTCATTAGCTTGAAAATTAACAGCAGAGAAATGGGGCAACAATACTGTTCTTCCTTTGCCCTGGGATGTATTCTCATCATATTCTTCTATAAGACATCATTCCAGGTGGCTTTAAAATCTTAAGTTCCATTAGGTAGGTTTTTAGAATTCATTTTTAATTATAAAATTAAGCAATTAATAAAAGAAAAATACAGAAATCAACTTTATCATGGAGCAGATATTATACATATATATGATTTTACATAATATACAATTTCAGTAATTTAAAACATACTTTTTTCTAATGATGTTTTTATCATTAGAAAAAAGTGTTTTAAATTACTGAAATTGTATATTATGTAAAATCATATATATGATATGTATAGTATCTGCTCCATGATAAAGTTGATTTCTGTATTTTTCTTTTATTTATCAGATAAGCATAAATAACATGAGTAATGTAGTAGCTTTTTCCTAAAATGAGTACCTTTAATCCTAGTATCACATGGCACGTACAGGAGATGATTTAACAAAAGTGACTGGTCTCTTAATTTTTATTTTTCTTTCTCAAATAGCCAAAAATTGTTGCGGTCACCAAGAAAGCCTACAAGAAAAATCTCAAAGATTCCTTTCAAAGTTCTTGATGCACCAGAACTTCAGGATGACTTTTACTTGAACCTTGTGGACTGGTCTTCCTTAAATGTATTAAGTGTTGGACTTGGCACATGTGTGTACCTCTGGAGTGCCTGTACGAGCCAGGTGAGCCTCCAGCTTCCCCTTTCTCCTTGTTCTCGTTTCAGTCTTCCACTGCAGCATTCACTTCCAGCACATGAGAATATTTAGGGTATCACATACAGAATACTGGAGAAACTCAGATCGGGCACCATCTATGGAGGGGAATAATTAGTCACTGTTTCAGGTTGAGACTCTTTATCAGGACTGGAAAAGAAGGAGGAAGATGTCAGAGTGAAAAGGTGGGCGGGGGAAGGGAAGAATGACAAGCCACAGGTGATAGGTGAAGCCATGTGGGTGGGAAAGATGAAGGACTGAAGAAGGAGGAATCTGATAATAGAGGAGAGCAGCTCAGACAGGTATAGAAACATCTAACATTTTCAAGTCAATGTTGCTTTCTCAGAAATGAACAGGTGTCCTTAAAGTTGTAGGGCGGTGGGGTGGGAAGGTTGGAAACAGAGGGAAGACTAGAGAGAATAACATAAATGTTTGGGGTAGGGTGGAGACCAAGGTTCTTGTATTTCCTTATGACGGAAAAGGAGGCCATTTGGCCCATTTGGAAGATGCATCAACGGTAATTAAATATGTGAACTTGTTCTTTCTTTTCAAATCTTTTTATTATATTATACAAAAGAAATAACACAAGTACATTGAAGTAACAACACTTACAATCTCTCAAAAAAAACATTATCTTAAAGATTGAAAAAAAAATTGTGATAACAAAAAAAACCTACTAAGCAGAAAAGTGAGGGGAAAAAAAAGAACCCATTAGGTGTACAACCCCAGAGCCATGCGTCATACAAAAAGCTTCTAAAAATAAACATCAAACCGCCAGCAAGAAAAGAAAATATACCAAAAAATTTACAATTCGATCGTGGAAAAAATCTATCAATTAGCTCGGATGATAATAACGAGCAAATGAGCCCCATCTTTTCTCAAAATCAAATAAAGGTTCAAAGGTTCGACTTCTAATTTTCTCCAAACTAAGACATAGTACTTGAGAGAACCATTGTGACAAAGTGGGAGCTGATGTATCCTTCCACTTCAACAAAATGGCCCTCCTAGCTATCAACGTAACAAATGTAATAACATGTTGGTCAGACACGGAAGTACCATGAATATTTTGAGGAATTATTCCAAAAAGCACAGTTAATTTATTAGGTTGTAGATTAATTTTAAGTGCTTTAGAAATTGTTGAAACAACCAACTTCCAGAACTGTTCCAATATAGAACAAGACCAAAACATATGTGTCAGTGTAGCTATCTCAGTTTTACATCTATCACAATGGCTATCAACATTAGAAAAGATTTTAGAAAGTCTCTCCTTCGGCAAATGATAATGATGTACAATTTTAAATTGAATCAATGAATGGCTAGCACAAATTGAAGAAGAGTTAACCAACTTCCAAATCCGCATCCAATCCTCTGTCATAAAAGTCAAATTGAGTTCCTTTTCCCAATCCTGTTTAATCTCAGATAAAGGACACTTATCCCATTGTAATAATAGATTATAAATTCTTCCGTTAGAACCCTTGATCGAAGGATTCGTACTCGTAATAGTAACAGGTCAGCCTCCAATATGTAAGGAAAGTTACTTAAATATTTTTGTAAAAAATGTCTAACTTGAAGGTATTGCAGAAAGTGTGAGTATGAAAGAGAATATTTATCAATTAATTGTTAAATACAGTTTTAACCCCTCAAATGAATAGATTGGCTGCTATAGCTGAATTTTCTAACAGGATGAGTGAGGGGAAAGAACCAAAATGCATCATTAGGAGATCCTACATTTAGTATTGATGGACAAAAGAAAAAAGTATCAAATCAAACTAATCCCATTCATCCCATATTTTATCCCTGTGAACTGTTCTCTCACATGCCCATCAATTCCACCCTAATTCACCCGCTACTAATCTAATGTACAGTACCCAACTAACCTCCCAGCCAGTATGTGTTTGAGATGTGGGTGGGAGCACTTGGGAAAGACTCATTTATATCATTTTTGTAACTTATTGTCAGTTATCTCTTGTGCTAATAGGTAGGAAAAGCACCCATCCTGTTAGAAAATTCAGCTACAGCAGCCAATCTATTCATTTGAGGGGTTAAAACTGTATTTAACAATTAGCCAGGTAAAGCCATCCCTGCTGTAAAGTATAGCAGAAGTAGCATCATTCTATGGGGATGCTTTTCAACAGCAAGGACAGGCAATCTGGTCAGGATTGGTGGGATGATGACTGCTGTTAAGTGCAGAAAAATCCTGTGTAAAAACCTGCTAGGCTTTACCAGATAGCTTAAACTGTGGAGGAAGTTCATTTTTCAGCAATGCAGTGACACAAAGTGCACTGCCAGAGCAACCATGGAGAGGCTTCAAATGAAAAAAAATTGATGTCCCTGAGTGCCCCCTTCAGAGTCCTGACCTTAACCCAGTTGAACATCTCTGGTAAGACCTCGATTGTCCATCACCACTCCCCAACTAACGTGGCACAGCTTGAGCAATTTTGCAAGGAGGAATGGACAAATCTTGCTCCATCACATTGTCCATTAAAACTACCGGCTGTTATTGTTGCAAGAGATGGTTCAACTAATTACCGAGCAAAAGGGGATGAATAGTTTAGAACTGCTGCCATACCAGTATTTCAATTTTTAATTTTTCATGCTTTACACTTTTCCCTGTTTTTTTTTGGGCTCTACTGTGAAAAAAGGAGCATGTGATTCGCATTTGGGTCAGGTCTGTGTCGTTTGCATTCAGATTGGACAATCTGCATTCTTCCTTCTATTTTGTTAATAGCACGTGCTTTGGAGACAGCTCATAAAATCTAAATGTTAATGAGAGGATAAAAAGAAGGAAGTACAATTTGGTGTACTAAATTAATGTTATTGTGAAATGCAATATTTTTTTAAAAAGTTTAATTTGTTAATATTAGAAAGTTCATGCAGTAGCAATACAGAGTACATATTTTTATAAAAATAATGTTTGCACAAATTATAGACTGACTTTCTGCCTTCTAGGTGACCAGACTGTGTGATCTTTCTATAGATGGTGATTCTGTGACATCAGTCGGCTGGTCAGAAAGAGTAAGTATCAGTTTTTTGATTTTAAGAATATAACTATGGACAAGTTTTATTTAAAGTGAACTTTCATGTAACTATCTTCTAAATCATTTAATTTGTGAAAACATACATCAAAGGAGGAGGTTTTTCATTTATATGGATTTGAAATGTATTTGTATACAACTGGTAAATTTGTAATATAGAAAATATAAAAAGATGTGTGTAGGCCTTTGCATCTCTTGTGAATTATATATTCATTATGACTTCATTTCAAAATATTTGGTGTCTACGACTAGTAAATTCTTCAACTAAAATACTGAGAATTTATCTCAAAAAAAAAACAAAGTAAATTTAAATTGCACCCAAAAATTTTGGTTATTGTTTTTTATTTTAGGTCATGACAGACAATTGTATAATGCACTGATTTAATATTCAGACAATGAGATAGCAGTAATTGTCTTCCAGGTTCAGGTAAAAGCAGAAGAGGGATTTAGAATGTGGATTATTTAATTTAATCTAGGGAAATTTGGTAGCTGTTGGAACGCACAAAGGATACGTTCAAATTTGGGATGCAGCTGCAGGGAAGAAATTATCTACACTGGAAGGTCACTCAGCTAGAGTGGGTAAGTTGTTGCACTTAATTTTATTGAAATCTTTAATGACTAATCCTATACTTGGTCAGGAGCATTTGTAAACAGCTCTCAAATCTGCTACAGCACTTGGAATGGAACAAATCACAATGAAGGTATGAAACAAGGGAAATAAACTTTAGAGCAACTAATTTCAATTGGTATCTTATTTAAGTTGCCATAGTCCCCTGAAGGTCGTGTCAATGGCTACATAAGACCCAGCTTTAAAATAGAGCCATAGTAATTTTCATAACCTACCATTAGGAATTATTAAGATTGGGTGATATACTGTATAATCAGTGTTTCTCTTTTTTCACTCTGTGTACAATGTGCTTTCCTCATATTTTCACACAGTCCACAACTCAGCATTTTGCACAGTAATTTCTTTGATCTGTGTTTTGTCTAAGTAAATATTTACAAGCCTTGCTCAGATAAACGAGGGAATAGCTTCAGGTGATTGGAAGAAGGTGTAGGGGTGATGTGAGAGGTAGATTTTGTACAGAGTGGTAAGTGCTGGAATGCACTGTCAGGGGTGATGGTAGAGGTAGATGTATTAGAAACATTTAAGGGACTCTTCAATAGGCATATGGATGAGAGAAAAATGGAGGGCTCTGTTGAAGTGAAGAGTTAGATTAATCTTAAACCATGGGCTGAAGGACCTTCAGTGTGCTGTAATGTTCTGTGATGTTTGGGGATGGAAGCTGGGAAAACTACGGTTGCACCATGGGGTACTTCATATTGAGTCAAACAGCCACAGAAATTTTGGTTTAATGTGCTGTAACCATACAGGTGCTGGTACCCTGGGGATGGCCTCTAGATGAATCATCTACAGTTATATATGAACTTGGACCTAATCACCTGAGTATTGGTACCTCTGTGGAATCTCAAATTTTTCAAAAGAGCTCTGCAGACCCTCAGCTCATACAAATTCTCCAAAAATGAAACCAAAACTTAAAGCTGTTTAATAGTCTGCTGATACAAGTTACCATTCACAGATCAATTTGGCAAGACTTCATATACATGCTTAAAAATGAAGGGCAGCAAAACAATTTAAATTCAATAAATATGTAATAAAATCTTAGGGAGTGAAACTAATGAGTTGTTGATCCCATCTAGTTCACTTCAGTGAAATCTGTCCTTGGCTGTGTGTGTGTGAGAGAGAGAGAGAGATATTGGAGCCACAACAATTGATTCCTCACTACGCCAGAATAGGTCTATCAAAAGTAATAAGACCAGATAGATATGCAGCATTGTTTTCATTGGTGTTGTAGATGTCAGAGGCACCCCGGTCATGCAAAAGTCATGATGACAATCTAGGAATGTGCTAAATTAAGAGCTGTCCCACAAACTTGTTAATTAACAACCTGGTTTACTCATACTAACAGATTTGTATCTTCTACCTGATAGCTCAGATTCTTCCATCACCATCCCTGGGTATATCTTGTCCTGCTAGCAGAAGTGGTGGCACAGGGATAAACTATCGACAAGGAGTGGTCCTCAAGTTCTCAAGATTGGCAGTGGACCGTAGTAAGAAAACCGCCAGCTCTTTGTCCTCATTCAGTTGATGTATTGGTACTCTTCCAATTTGAGCATCACTTGGAAAAGCAAGGCTGCACAATCAATTCTGGGAACATCAAGAGAGTATAGCAATTGGTTGTATCATGGCCTGGTATGGAAACACCAATGCCCTTGAATGGAAAATCCTATGAAAGATAGTGAATACAGCCTAGTCCATCATAGGTATTGACCTCCCACCATTGAGCACATCTACCTTGGAGTGCTGAAGCAGGAAAGCAGCATCCATCATCAAGGATTGGCATCATCCAGGTCACATTCTCTTGTGCGAGCCTTCGATCCCATATCACCAGGTTCAGGAATAGTTATTATCCCTCAACCATCAGGCTCTTGAACCAGAGTGGATAACTTCACTCACCCTTCATTAAACTGTTCCCACAGCCTATGGACTCACTTTCAAGTATTCTTATCTCACGTTTTCCATATTTACTGCTTATTTGTTTCTATTTTTTAAATTTTTCTTGTATTTACCATGAATGTCCTCTAGAAAATGAATCTCAGGATGGTATATAACCTATGTACTTTGATAATAAATTTATCTTTGAACTTTTTTATCACCCAATGTGGCGTGATTGTACTGCTGCTGCCGCGTATGATGTACTGATCGAACTCGGGACTTTATTTGGCAATAGATGCAGCAGAGTTATATTCGACCATCAAGAGTCGCATCAGGGTGGCATATGTTCTTCATTCTCATAAATCCAAGACTGAGCCTTCACGCAAACAGCTGCACTTTAGAATCGTATTCATGGCAGACGGGAAGTGCCAGACCTAAAGCATCTCAACACCCACAGTTTGCATCAGAGTTCTGAAGTTGCTGCCACATGAAACAAGTTGGTGACAAACTCTAAGTAAATAACTAATGAATGACAATTTCACAAATATTCCCATTCTCGTTGTTGGCACGGTGCAGAATGATGAAACTGAAATTGCTGGGATCATCAAGAACTGTGGACTGGGTGATTCATCGTGACATCTTCTTGTCATCATCAAGGATGTCGGTCACATATCAAGATACCAAGAAACAGTGGTGTCTACCGTCTATAGCAATGGCTACACCTGCTATGGTGATCAGATTCTAATATCCAAATGTGCTCCAAGACTTACCACAGTTCCAACCCACCTGTTTCTTCAGTTATCATGCTGACACATATCAATAAAACCAGACAATCTGGGTGCTGTTTTATGTTGAGCTATTAAGTGATGCAAGATATGTCACACAAATGTCAAGTATCTCCTACCTGAAGAATTCTAACCCATTTTATATGTTGCTTTGCTGGAAATCTGACAACTCATTTTGCCTTCATCAGATTTCTTGTGAGGATTTTCTTAGGGGGTCACTATTGATCAGAAACCTTATTGCACTTGAGAGGTCAAACTTCACTACACTTAAGCTTCACTATTGATGTTGAATTTTCTGTGAGGAATAAATGACTTCCACATCCAAAGGCTTTCTGACATTTGCAGGGAATCTCCTGAATCTTCAAAGCTGCTTCTGTCATCTACAAGGAGATTCCTTGCTCTTCATTGTCTTCCTACCCTCTGCAAGTGAGGTGGAATGCACTCTACTAATTTAGGCAAGTGTAGCTCCAGCAATATCTAGATCCTTAGTGCTGTCCAAATAAAAGCCCACTGAATTGACAGCCGCATTTCACTATTTTAAAAATTCACTCTGGTCAATGGTGTACTGTGGTGATTTACCAAGGCCCAGCCAAAGCTGGGACCTCTATCACTTCAAGACCAGGAATGACGTGCGTGGGAAAGAATTCCGCGAATTCTCCTCCTAGTGGCATGTTATAATATTGAGGTTGAAATACTGAAATGAAGCTAGGTCCAAATCGAAGAATATCTAAGTAATTGTTATGGGAGCATCACAATGGTTCAAGGGGTGTCTCACCAACATCCTTATTGAAATTATTATAACGGGCAATAATTGGCCTTACCAGGATGCCTGTACCTGTGAATGACTGAGTCAGCGATCAGGGTTCAATTCCTCCCACTGTCTAAAGGAGTTCATGCATTTTCCCCGTGACCATGTGAGTTTCTCCGGATGCTCTGGTTTCCTTCCATATTCCAAACACGTACGAGTTAGAGTTAGTGAGTTGTGGGCATGCGCTGTTGATGCTGGAGGCGTGGTGACTCTTGTGGGCTACCCAGCGCATCCTTGCTGATTTGATTTGACAAATGACTATTTCACTGTACGTTTTGATATTTCAATATACATGTAACAAAGAAAGCTAATCTTCTGTTGTGGGATACTCTCAGCACATATTCACACTGCGTTGGTCATTGATGCAAATACCACATTTCACTATGTTTTAATGCACGTGACAAATAAAATTAATCTTTTAAAAAAAATTCAAAAAGATAACTTCTGGTTTGAAGCTTTAGTCAAGTAATTTATGAAATGGCTTCCTTCAATTGGAAAAATATTTAGCACAAAAATAGGCATGTGAAGAAATTGTAGATTTTTATATATATATATATATATATATAGCACAGAATTAAATGATTTTTACTAGTCTCAACAGAGTTAATTACTTTCCAATACAAGTGACATAACTTTCTGTTTATAACATGGGGTCAGTAGCTACACATTTTCAGCACTACTACAGTACATCTCAAGTGGATTGTGTTGCAGGGGCCCTGGCATGGAATGCAGATCAGTTGTCATCAGGAAGTAGGGACCGTCTGATTCTCCAAAGAGATATTCGCACCCCACCACTGCAGTCTGAGCGGAGGCTTCAGGGTCACCGGCAGGAAGTTTGTGGTTTGAAGTGGTCGACTGATCACCAGCTACTGGCATCTGGAGGAAATGACAACAAGGTAATAAAATTAATGACATAAAATACATGGCCATGGGCTGGTTTTAATTCAGCTAACTTGGGCTGACTGAAATCTTGGTTAGCTCAGCATTCATATATTTGGAAGGTCATAATGGGTTAATGGGTTGCCAACTACTGATCCCTATCCAGTCATTGGAACAGAAGGGGGAACTTTTACTCTGCCCCAACCCCCCAAACACTTTTACCTCTTCTCCTGTCCTATCAGATTCCTTCATCTTTAGTCCTCCACCTTTTCCATCCTTCGCCTCCCAGCTTCTTACTCCATTTCCCCCTCCTCCACCCATCTGGCTTCTCCTCACCTTCTAGCTTTTCCTCCATCCCCTCCCCCCACCCCCCAGCTTTTTAATTCTGGCTTCTTCCACCTTTCTTTCCGATTCTGATAAAGGGTCACAACCTGAAACATTGACTGTATTTTCATTTCTGTAGGTGACCTGCTGAGGTCCTCCAGCATTTTATGTGTTGCATTTGCTCAGAATCCACTTTGCGTGATCCTGTCACTGATAAGTCACCCACTGCATTCAATTCTGCCGCATGCTTGTGGGAATATGCATAGGTGAAGCACGGTGAAAATAGCATTAGATTTTGAATTAAAATTGCCACAAAGAACATTGTCGATTAGATCATACCTGTCAATGTTTTCTGTTTTACATGTAAGGTGTATTTGCTTAAGCCATTTCAGTTAAATCTCCTGCTCCCAACTAAATAACTGGCACTTCGTGTAACTGGTTTTGGGAAATCTGTTTTGGTATGATTTGCTTTCATAATCAAGGGGTGTTTAATAACAGTGAGCTTTATTTTGTGCTGAAAATATAATTTTTTTTTTGATAAATGTTACCTTTTTGTTTAGCTTCTGGTATGGAATAGCTCCACTTCAGGACCAGTGCAGCAATATACAGAGCATCTTGCAGCCGTAAAAGCCATTGCCTGGTCTCCCCATCAACATGGTCTCCTTGCGTCAGGTGGTGGAACTGCAGACCGATGTATTCGATTCTGGAACACCCTCACCTCTCAGCCTTTGCAGTGCATAGATACAGGTTCCCAAGTGTGTAACCTCGCCTGGTCCAAACATGCAAATGAACTAGTAAGTACAGAGTATTTCACTTGGATTCTTACACTTTGATATTGGTAATAGTGAAACTGTTAGACCCGTAGAAAATATCATTATTTTTAGAAAGTCTGATTTGGGTTGCTTCTTCTGCACCCGCATGTAGAACTTCTCAATCTATCTCCTGGTCTGCCAAGGCCTGAAGTAGTGATTAATGCTGATCAATTCATAAAATGTATAAAATTAAACTTCTAATTGGATTTGATGTGCTTCTTAAATTTAACTTTTATTACCTGTTATTGCTTCAACAGATTTTAGGTTTTGACTAATTTAAAAATCTCATGCCTAGGCCAGTAGGGCTTCATGAACAATTAACTATGGGAGGAATGTGTATTTACTGAGAACACAGTTTTATGGGTTTTATTCTATCAAGGAGTAAATGTTTTCAGACTGGTTAGCAAATATGCTGTAGATTTCGCTTGTACTTTTGGAGCTATTGTGTATAAGACCATAAGACATGGGACATTTGGCCCATCAAGTCAGCTCCGTCATTCAATCCTGGCTGATCCTTCCCCTCAGCCCCACTCCCTGGCCTTTTCCCCCCTAACCTTTGATGCCATGGCCAATCAGGCTATCAATCTCTGCCTTAAATACACGCACAGACAAGGTGCACACATGAGGCTGCTTAGCAAGATAAGAGCCCGTGGAATTACAGGGGAGTTACTAGCGTGGGTGGAGCATTGGCTGATCAGCAGAAAACAGAGAGTGGGAATAAAGGGGTTCTATTCTGGCTGGCTGCCGGTTACCAGTGGAGTTCCACAGGGGTCGGTGTTAGGACTGCTGCTTTTTACGATGTATGTCAATAACTTGGACAATGGTATTAATGGATTTGTGGCTAAATATTCCAATGATACAAAGATAGGTGGAGGAGTGGGTAGTGTTGAGGGAACAGAGCCTGGAGAGAGACTTAAATAGTGTAAGGGAATGGGCAAAGAAGTGGAAAATGAAATAAAATGTTGGAAAGTGTATGGTCATGCACTTCGGTGAAAGAAAGAAACGGGCAGACTATTACTTAGATGGGAAGAGAATTCAAAATGCAGGGATGCAAAGAGACTTCGGAGTCCTTGTGCAAGATGCCCTAAAGATTAACCTCCAGGTTGAGTCAGTTGTGAAGGAGGCAAATGCAATGTTGGCATTCATTTCTAGAGGTATAGAATATAAGAGCAGGGATGTGATGTTGAGACTCTGAAGGGCACTCATGAGACTGCACTTGGTGTATTGTGTGCAGTTTTGGGCTCTTTATTTTAGAAGTGATATATTGACATTGGAGAGGGTTCAGAGAAGATTCACAAGAATAATTCCAGGAATGAAAGGGTTACCGTATGAGGATTGTCTGGCAGCTCTTGGGCTGTATTCCCTGGAGTTCAGGAGATTGAGGGGGGATCTCATAGAAACATTCCGAATGTTAAAGTGCCTGAACAGATAAGATATGACAAAGTTATTTCCCATGGTAGGAGAGTCTAGGACAAGAGGGCACGACTTCAGGATTGAAGGACATCCATTTAGAACTGAAATGTGGAGAAATTACTTTAGTCTGAGGGTGGTAAATCTGTGGAATTTGTTGCCACGAGCAGCTGTGGAGGCCAAGTCATTGGGTGTATTTAAGGCAGAGATAGATGGGTTCTTGATTTGCCATGGCTTCAAAGGATATGGGGTGAAGGCAGGGGTGTGGGGATGGCTGGAAGAATTAGATCAGCCCATGATTGAATGGCAGAGCAGATTCAATGGGCTGAATGGCCTACTTCTGCTCCTATATCTTATAACTGTTCACAATACTCAAGGTGAGGCCTCACCTGTGCCTCATAAAGCCTCAGCATCACATCCTTGCTCTTGTATTCTAGATCTCATGAAATGAATGCAAACATGGCATTTGCCTTCCTCACCACTGATTCTACCTGCAAGTTAACCTTCCTGATGTTCTGCACAAAGACTCCCAAGTCCCTTTGCATCTCAGATTTTTGGATTTTCTCCCTGTTTAGAAAACAGTTTGCACATTTATTTCTACTACCAAAGTGCATGACCATGCATTTTCCAACATTGTATTTCACTTGCCACTTTCTTGCCCATTCTCCTAATCTTAAGTCCTTCTGCATCCTACCTGTTTCCTCAACACTACCTGCCCCTCCACCAATCTTCATATCATCTGCAAACTTGGCAACAAAGCCATCTATTCCAT
This sequence comes from Mobula birostris, assembly GCF_030028105.1. Classification (NCBI taxonomy): domain Eukaryota; kingdom Metazoa; phylum Chordata; class Chondrichthyes; order Myliobatiformes; family Myliobatidae; genus Mobula; species Mobula birostris. The sequence goes on from NC_092395.1 coordinate 4,722,640, forward strand.
CATCTAAATCATTTATATGCAGCATAAAAAGAAGTGGTCCCAACACTGACCCCTGCAGAACGCCACTAGTCACTTGAAGCCCACCAGAGAGGGGTCCTTCTATTCCCACTGGCTGCCTTCTTCCATTCAGCCAATGCTCTAACCATTTAGTAACTTTCCTGTAATACCATGGGCTCTTAACTTGGTAAGCAGTCTCATGTGTGGCACCTTGTCAAAGGCCTTCTGAAAGTCCAAATATACAACATCCACTGCATCCCCTTTGTCCTACTTGTAATCTCCTCAAAGAATTCCAATGGGTTCATCAGGTAGAATTTCCCCTGAAGGAAACCATGCTGACTTCGTACTATCTTGTCCTGTGTCACCAAGTACTCCATCACCTCATGCTTAACAATTGTCTCTAACATCTTCTCAAACACTGAGGTCAGGCTAACTGGTCTATAATTTCCTTTCTGCTGCCTTCCTCCTTTCTTAAAGAGTGGAGTGACATTTGCAATTTTCTAGTCCTCTGGCACCATGCCAGTGTCCAATGATTTTTGAAAGATCATTTCTACTGACACTGCAATCTCTAACACTACTTCTTTCAGAACCCTAGGGTGCAGTTCATCTGGTCCGGGTGACTTGTGTACCTTTAGGTCTTTTAGCTTTGTGATCACTGTCTCCCAAGGGTTCCTTTACCTTAAGCTCCCTAATCGCCTTCAGTTCAGTACATAACATTAAATCCAGTATAGCTGGTCCCCTAGTACGCTCAATGACGAACTGCTCTAAAAAGCCATCTCATAGGTATTCAACAAATTCACTTTCCTAAAATCCATTACCAACCTGATTTTCCCAATCTTCCTGCATGTTAAAATATCTCATGACTATCATAACATTGCCCCTTTGACATGCCTTTTCTATTTCCCATTATAATCTGTGGTCCACATCCCAGTTACTGTTTGGGGGCTTGTATTAAACTGCCGTCAGGATTCTTTTACCCTTGCAGTTTCTTAACCCACAAGGATTCAACATGTTCCGATCCTATGTCACATCGTTAATGATTTGATGCCATTCTTTACCAGCAGAGCCACGCCATCCCCTCTGCCTACTTTCCCATCCCTCGGATACAATGTGTAACCTTGGGCATTCAGCTCTCAACTACAACCATCCTTCAGCCACGATTCAGTGATTGCCACAACATCATACCCGACAATCTGTAAAAGTGCAACAAGATCACACACGTTATTTTTATATACTCTGTGCATTGAGATATAACAGATATAACATTTTGGGTATTATATTTGCTACCCTTTTTGATTCCGCATTCCTAATGCACTGATACTCATCCTATTGGCCAGAATTTTGTCCTGTCATCTACCTCCTCGTCCTGACAGCCTGGTTCTATCTTTGCTTTTTTAACCATCTGTCCTATCCTGAGTCCCTTCACTCTGGTTCCTCCCCCCCGCCCAAATTAGTTCAAAACCTCCCCAACAGCCCTAACAAAGCTGTCCACAAGAATACTGGTCCCCATCGGGCTCAGGTGCAACCCGCCCTTTTGTACAGGTCATACCTCCCACAGAAGAGATCCCAATGATCCAAGAACTTGAAGCGCAGCCCCCTGCACCAGCTTCTCAGCCACGCATTAATCTGCCAGATCATCCTGATTCTACCCTCACTGGCAATCCAGAAATTACTACCCTGAAATACTTGTAATATTGACTGAACAACAATTGAGAATTTACATATTTTATCATTAAGTTTTGCATTTTTTTTTGTAAAGCAATAACTTTTACACCCTTAGGTGAGTACTCATGGTTATTCACAAAATCAAATCCTGGTGTGGAAGTATCCTTCATTGACGCAAGTAGCCAAATTGACTGGGCATTCATACAGAGTGCTGTACTTGGTGAGTTGATTCTTTTTACATAGCTATATAACACTAGAACTGAAATTTGCTTTGGCTTTGTAATGAACTCCATGTATCCAGCCTTGTAAAGCTGCAGAGCTGATTAGACTTTCTGAATAACTGATAATGCTGTTTTACTTAGGCCCATCTGCCCCACGGGGGCAGAGGCCACTGACATTGTCTTGTCTTGGGCCACCCTTTCAAGTTCCCTCCAGGTATAGTCCATCGAAGATCCTTCCTTTCTAGGCGTTTCTATAGCTCTGGGTTTTTACAGGATGAGGTTTCTAATCCCATGCCTAGCTTCCTCCTTTCACAGCTGGGCTTTGGATTGTCCATGGTGGAGTTGATTATGTTTTGCTCAAGTTAAATTATGCCTCGGCAGCCTTTATCTTTTTTAAGCGCCTGAGTGGTGAAGGATCAGATTCTAATTTTGCACATTCTGGGTATTACCTTGAGGATGCCGATCCACACCTGTCGGTTTAGTCCACAACAATCAGTTTAACATTGGGTTTGGATTCTAAAGCATCAATAAAGTAGTCCTACAAATAGCTGCCAACACATCATATGGGTTATGTTATATTTTGTAACAAGATATGCTCACAGAAACTGGCTCCCTTAAGGTTTAAAGATTAGCTTTATTTGTCACCTGTGCATCAAGACAGTGTCAGTGACCAACACAGCCCGTGGATGTGTTAGGGGCTGTCCGCAAGTGTCGCCATGCTTCCAGCACCAACATAGCATTGCCTGCAATTTACTAACCCTAACTCGTATGTCTTTGAAACGTGGGAGGAAACCCACACAATCATGGGAAGAACATTCTCCTTGCAGACAATAGTGAGAATTGAACCCAGGTCACTGCCACTATAAAGCAGTTGTGCATCTGTACTAGGATTGGATTGTTCTGAGAGGAAATGATCTAGCATACTTCTCATGAGATGTTTAAATAACTCAATGTTGGCCCTAACCCCCCCCCCCCCCGGGGTTCAAATCCAGTCAGTCTGCCTCCAGCTGACCTACATTGTAATGCAAAAGTTTGGATGTTATCTGGTGTTTCTCTAACATATCATGCAATTAATTTGAACGGATAGGGGTGACAAGAAGTACTGTAGTTAATGTAATGCTTCACAGTGCCAACACCTGGGTTCAATTCCCGTTGCTGTCTGTGAGGAGTTTGTATGTTCTCCCCCATGACCACATGGGTTTCCTCTGGGTATTCTGGTTTCCTCCCACATTCCAAGGAGGTATGGGTCAATACGTTACTTTGTCACATGGTTGCAAATAAGGGAGTGGACTCTTTGGGCTGGAAGGGCCTGTTACTCTAAATAAAAAAAAATCAAGATTTGTAAATGAAATTGTGAATATTGAATTCCAAAGAGGAGAGTAAAGGTGGATTTAAGTATTCTGTTAGCCCATTCTCCAGCAACATTGGTTATGTGAGACTCCCATCAGTGCTTCCCAGTTAGAAAAGATTTAAGATGGACAAAAGAAAGGTAGTTGATAAAAGTAGATTTTGTATATTTTTTTAAAAAAAACAAAGTGACTGTCCTCTTGTATTTAGAAAATGAATGTACAGAATAGTGGCAGAACTCAGCAAGTCAGGCAGCATCTATGGAGAGGAATAAATGATTGATGTTTCAGGCTGAGACCCTTCATCAGGAGAATCTCTTGTGTTTAAATTGTACATTTTCTCTTTAATCCCTAGGCAATGTCCCCAGATGGAGAAGCCATCGTCACTGGTGCTGGAGATGAAACACTCAGATTCTGGAACGTTTTTAGTAAAACTCGTTCAACTAAGGTATGTGATGTTAGTGGGTAGCTGTGGTGATATTGGGCCAGTTTATGCCAATGATGATGTGGGAGTTCCCTAAATAACCAGTTGTCTGTTGTGTGTGTGTGTCAGTGGGTTCAGGACCTCTGTACCTGCATTATATTGTATCGCAGTGTGGAGCCTGCTGGAGGTTAGATGCCATGCGCCTGATATCCCACTGTGGCTATACTCAACACAGACCTTCCAGATGGAGTCGCCATCCTTTTTAACAACTCCGACTATTCACCAGGTGATGTTTGCTCCCTCTCCACCCACAGCAACCCTATTCCTGTGCCCAAAGAAGTAATCTCTTGATTACATTAATAGTTCCTTATTTATGTCAGTATTGAAGCTAATGAATAGATGCCTCCATACACTCAGTGGTCACTTTATCAAGTATCTAATAAGTTCGTGGTCTTTCATTGTTGAAAATGTCTACATGGTTTTATGCATTGAGTTGCTGCCACGTGATTGGCTGACTTGATATTTGTATTAATGAGCAGGTGTACCTAATTTCCTGTTGGTCAAGATGGTGCCATTGAACCACAGCGACGTATTGTGGGCTGCATATAAAACTTCTAAATATATCTCTTATGAATTATTCTGCCTGCAGTCTACAGTCTGTATTTTCCCTTTAAGCCATGTAGTTTTAAACCGTCTTAATAAACTAGTGATTTCACAATCTTTTGAAGGACTTGGCATACTTAACTGTCAAGGATGAACAGCACCTTTAAGCGGACAGAGTTACATCATCATGGCCTTAAGGGAGGTGGGGGAGGATGGAAACCAAGCGGAAATGCCATGGAATGAAGGTTCAACTATCCACCATCTTGTTAGCAAATATACAATCACTGGAGAACAAGATTGTGGACCTAAGGACAAGATTGCTATATCGGAGGGAAATGAGGAATTGCTGTGTTCTCTATTTCATGGAGACGTGGCTCACTCGGGACTGCTGATTTGGACAAGGCAAAAGGTGGGGGTCTGTGTTTCGTGACAAACTCTTAATGGTGCTTGGACGCAGTGGTCTTGTCACACTGTTCCCCTGATCTAGAACATCCGACGATTAAGTGCTAACTGTTCTACTTACCAAGAGTTTTCCTCCGTGATCCTGATTGCAGCTTACATACTACCAAAAGCCAATGTTAATCAGGCACTCAAGATACTGAATGCTGCCATCACCAAACAAGAAAAAGCTTACCCCAACTACTTTCAAATCATAGTGGGAACTTTCGTCAGGCTTGTTTGAAGAAATCTTTGCCCAATTATTATCAACATAATCTACAGCACCAGGGGTCCCAACATACTTGCCAGCTGCTATACTACTGTTAGGAATGCCTACTGTTCCATACACACAATGCTGGAGGAACTCAACATTTTGTGTGTGTTGCTTGCTTTTCCAGCATCTGCAGTTCAGGAAATCTGATCACTTGGCTATCCTTCTACCCCCCCACACAGGCAGAGGCTAAAGAGCAAGGCTCCAGAGATTAGAACCTCACAGGTGGTCGTGTGGAGGCAGAGGAGCGGCTACAAGATTGTTTCAAGCCAGTGGACTGGGCTGTGTTCAAGGACTGATCAATGGATCTGAATGAAGACACCATGGTTGTCACAGTCTTTATAAAAAATAGTTATAGAGAAGTGTGTCTGCATAAAACAATTCTGTCTTCCCTATCCAGCATAAACCATGAGATCCGCAATCTGCTGAGGGCCAGATCATTGGCCTTCATGCCTGGTGACCAAATAAGATACAAAAGGTCCAGGTAGGATCTCCATAAAGCCATCTCACATATGAAGTGGCAATTCCGGACCAAACTTGAATCACTGAAGGATGTTCTCCACTGTGGTAGGGTTTGAATTCTATTACCTCCTATAAAGTGAAACCAAGTAATATAGGTGACAACAAGGCTTCACTCCCAAAAGATCTCAATGCCTTCTGTGCTCACTTTGACCATCAAGACATGGAGGAATCTTTAGTCCCACAGCCCACGATGACCCTGTAACTTCAGTCCCTGAGGCTGATGTGAGAGCATTCTACAGGAGGGTGAATCCATGGAAAGCATCTGGCCCAGATGGGGTACCAAGCCGAGTACTAAATACCTGCGCTGATCAACTTGCTGAAGTGTTTGCCGATATCCTTAACCTCTCGCATCAGGAGTCTGAGGTACTAACCTGCCTCATTGACCATCATCCAGTAGCACTTATCTACTGTAATAACGTACATCTACTGGGGATAACGTCACTTGCCACAACATTGAAATGTTCCCACAACCTAGACTCACTTTCAAGGATCTCTTGTTCTCGATATTTATTGCTTATTTATTATTATTTCTTTCTTTTTGTATTTGCACAGTTGTCTTTTGTGCACTGGGTGAATGCCCAAGTTGATGCAGTCTTTCAATGATTCTGTTATGATTATTCTATGAATTTATTGAATATACCTGCAAGAAAATGAATCTCAGGGTTGTGCATGGTGACATATACGTACTTTGATAATTTATTTTTGAAATCTTGATGATGTGGTCTGAGAAGTGATGAAGCATATCAGCTCCTGCCTGAGAAGCGACTTGGATCCACTCCAATTTGCCTACCAGCACAACAGGTCCACAGCAGATGCCATTAGTTCTTCACTCAACACTGGAACACCTACCTGGACAGCAAAGATGTATACATCAGGATGCTCTTTATCAACTACAGCATGGCATTCAATACTATCATCCTCTCAAAACTTATCATTAAGCTTCAAGACTTTGGCCTCAATACCTCCTTGTGCAACTGGATCCTTGATTTCTTCACTTGCAGACGCCAGTCAGTTCAGATTGGCAAAAACATCTACACAATCTCCATCAGAACAAATGCACCACAAGGCTTTGTTTAGCCCCCTGCTCTGCACACTTTATACTTATGACTGTGTGGCTAATCACAGCTCCTGTGCTGTATTTAAGTTTGCTGATGACACTACTGTTGCTGACTGAATCAAAGGTGGTGAAGAATCAACATACAGTAGGGAGATTGAAAATCTGGCTGAGTGGTGCTACAACAACAACCTCTCACTCATTGTCAGCAAGACCAAGGAGATGTTTATTGACTTCAGGAGGAGGAAACCAGAGGTCCATGAATCAGTCCTCATCAGAAGTGGAGAGGAACAGCAACTTTAATTTCCTTGGAAGTTTACGAAGATTAGGCATGACATCTAAAACTTTGATAAACTTCTGTAGATGGGCGCCACAGTAGCATAGTGGTTAACATGGCCCTATTACAGGCAAGGGCATCAGAGTTTAATCCTGGCATCTTCTATAAGGAGTTTGTTCTTCCTCCCAGTAGAATGCATGGGTTTTTATCGGGTGCTCTGGTTTTTCCTCACAGTCCAAAGATGTACCAGGTAGGTTAATTGGTCATTGTAAATTGTCCCATGATTGAGTTGGGGTTCTCAAGTGTTGTGCGGCAGCATGGCATGAAGGGCCTGAAGGACCTATTCAGTGTTATATCTCTAAATAAATAGATGTGTAGTGGAGAATATGTTGTCTGGTTGCATCACAGCCTGTTATGGAAATACCAGTTCTCTTGAACTGAAAATCCTACAAAAAGTAGTGAGTATTGTCCTCCTCACCATTGAAACCAGCATCCACCATCAAGGACCTTTGCCACCCAGGCCATGTTCTCTTCTTTCTGCTGCCATTAGGAAGAAGGTCCAGGAGCCTCAGGGCACACCAGGTTCAGAAACAATTATTACCTGTCAACCAACAAGCTCTTGAGCCAGAGGGGATATCTTCACTCACTCCATTGCTGAACTGTTCCCACAACCTATGGACTAACTTTCAAGCACTCTATCTTATGTTCTAGATATTTATTGCTTATTTGCATTTGTGCAGTTTGTTGTCTTTTGCATATTGGTTGTGTATCCTGTTGGGTGCGCTCCTTCATTAATTCTTTTGTTTCTTGGACTTGCTGTGAATGCCTGCTAGAAAATGAAATTCCGGGTTCTACATGGTAGCATGTGTACTTATATAATTTTACTTTGAACTAATTAAGTGACCACTGAGTGTATAGTGTCATATTATTTCTGGTGGTTCAGCTTCACCCAAACTATTTATTGCAGCCACGTCGTAGCTGGGTACTTGTTAACAAGTTTGCAGCTGAACAGGAGGATGGGGACTTGACATTTTGCAAATGGGGGTGGAAGAATTACAAATGGTCTAGTGGGGGATCACAAGCCACATCTAGAATTGGTGAACCAAGCTTATGTACTGTACTGGTTGGAAAATGTTTTGCATGCTAATGGTAATAGGAGAGGATGCTTCCTCCAGTGGGGGAGTCCAGGACAGGGCACAACCTCAGAATAGTGAGGTGTTTATTTAGAACAGAAAGGGGGAACTTCTTCAGCCACAGGGTGGTGAATCTGTGGAATTCATTGCCGCAAATGCTATGGATGCCATTCGGTATTTTTGAAGTGTATGTTGAAGGTTCTTGATTAGTAATTCTCAATTGGCCTAATTCTTTTCCTATGTCTTTAGGTCTTATGCTCATGATTCTCAAAACTAACAGGAGTTAAAAATGTTATAAGACATAGTAGGAGAAGAATTAGGCTATTCAGCCTGTCACATCAATTCGATCATGGCTGATTAATTAATCTGCTCAATCCCATTCTCCTGCCTTCTCTCTGTAACCTTTGACACCCTTACTAATCAAGAAGCTATCAACCTTTAAATACACCCAATGACTTGGGTATATCTCTCTGACACAGTCAAGTGAAGTCAAATTTATTTATATAGCACATTTAAAAACAACCCATGTTGACCAAAGTGCTGTACAGATCAGAGCAGAATAGCTAAAATTACAAATAGAAACACAGACATAACCAATAAGGCAAACAGCTTATAGGCACAAAAAAAAACAACACAAGGGCCTAGGCACAAGCCAAAAATCAGCCACGTCAGGAGGATTCAAATGCTAGTGAATAAAAGTAAGATTTAAGCCTGGATTTCAAAGAGTTAATAGAGGGGGCAGATCTGATAGGGAGGGGAATGCTGTCCAACAGTCTAGGGACTACAATAGCAAAAGCGCAGTCACTCCGGAGCTTAAGTTAGATCGCGGGACAGCCAGGAACCCCAAGTCAGCCGACCTGAAGGACCTGGAAGTAGAATAAGGGGTTAGAAGGTCTGTGATATAAGGGAGAGCCAGCCCAGTTAGGGCTTTATAAACAGGAGAATCTTAAAATCAATTCTGAACCATACTGGCAGCCAGCGGAGGAAGGCCAGGATAGGAGTAATATGGTCCCTCTTCCAGACACCTGTCAGTAGCCTAGCTGCAGCATTTTGGACCAGTTGCAGACAGGACAGGGACAACTGACTAATCCCAGTATACAGGGAGTTGGAGTAGTCCAAGCGGGAGGATATAAGGGCGTGGATGACTTTCTCGAGATCTTTGAAAGAGAGAAACTGCTTAATTTTGGCAATAGTACGAAGCTGGAAAAAACTGGCTTTTACTACTTGTCACGTACCCCGTGATGGGTTAAAGAACCAGCAGAAATGGAAAACACTTTGGAGTCCGGTATTGCTATTAACTAATGGTATTTATTAGTAACTACGCAATACAGTAATATAAAATCAGATATATAAAACAGGTTAGCAATGATTATATATAAGTAAGTGTGGAAATGTATATGAAAACCAAGCTTCTTCAACTCTAGGGGTAAATGGATACAGTCTTACGGTGATGAGTAAAGTTCAGTTCAGTTCGTGGTATTGAGTTGAGTAGTGATGGAGAGAGAGAGGGAGAGATTTGAGTCTTCAGGTGAGCTGACGCTGTCGATCTTCCCGTTGTCCTCCGAGATCCTTTAGAAGTCACCGACTGTGACCAAAACAAAGGGGGCCATTCTGTGGTGGAATTATCAACCCAGGCGAGGTTTGGACACACGAATAACTCCCCACCAGTCACACCCTTTTCACACTGCGAGAGCCACTGATCGATCCTCCAAAACCCACCTTTTCTGTGGGCACAACAAATCCCATTCAGTGTCCAAACCATGTGTCTGTAGGTCTAACAGCTGACCTTCTATTTATCTCACCATGCTGAACACCAGCTGTCCATCAAGTAACTCTTCCCTTTTCTCTCTGTAAGAACTTGGAAGCTACCAGTGTCCTTGCAAAGTATAAACATTCTGTGAGCCGTCTTCGCCTCTCTCTCTCTTTCTTTCTCTCTTTTCAAACGCACAGTTCATAAGCGTAATTCAGGACCCCGTCACACCCCCTTCCTTTAAAAAAAAATTTTGACGCAAGCAAAATTTTATTTTAACTGTAAATTACAAAGTTTGAAACAATACATGTATAATCAGATAACAGCAAAATGCGTACAATTTCTAACTTAACATCTAGATAAACAATCAGCTATAATATTGACAGTACCTTTCACATACTTAATTTTCAGGTCATATTCTTACAATATCAGACTCCAATTCAATAACCTTTTATTCTTATCCTTCATCTTAGTTAGAAACACCAATGGATTGTGATCTGTGTAAACCGCAAGTGGTCTCTGGGCAGGACAAACATAGACTTCAAAATGTTGTAAAGCCAGAATAAATAATAGCAACTCCTTTTCAACAGTGGAATAATTTTTCTGGTGCACATTAAATTTCTTCGAGAAATAAGCTACTGGTGCTCAATGTCATCCACATCCTTCTGCAACAGTACTGCCCCAGCAGCTTTGTCACTAGCGTCTGTCGCTATAGAGAATGGTTTTGCAAAATCAGGTGCTTTGAGCACAGGATGATAACACAGGATGGTTTTCAGGCATTCAAATGCCTCCTGGCAAAGATCACTCCATACAAGTCTTTCACTCTTCCCTAAGAGTTTTGTTAGGGGGAGAGTGATGTCTGCAAAGTTCTTACAAAACTTACGATAATACCCAACCATTCCCAAAAACCTCCTCAAAGCTTTCTTGCTGGTCGGAACAGGAACCTCAGCAATAGCTTGAACCTTGGCTTGGACAGGAGCTAGTTGGCCCTGACCTACTACATAGCCCAGGTATGTAACTGTGGCATGGCCAAACTCACTTTTAGCGAGGTTCACTGTAAGATTAGCCTTGGACAGCCTTTCAAACAGTTTTTCTACTGCTGCAATATGCTCTTCCCACGTGTCATTCCAGACCACTAAATCATCGATATAAGCCCCTGTGTTTTCTAAACCTCTAATCACAGAATTGACATTTGAAATGTCCCTGGAGCATTTTTCATCCCGAAGGGTAAAATATTACATTCATACAGCCCAGAAGGTGTGACAAACGTTGAGATTTCTCTGGCCCTTTCAGTCAAAGGAACACACCAATATCCTTTTTGCAGGTCAATTTTTGTGAGGTACTCAGCCTTTCCCACTTTATCAATAAAGGCATCCAGTCATTTTCTCTAAGTTCATTCTGTAAGGATGCTCTTTGATGGCTGGGCTGAGTTTACAGTGACGTCATGCACTGCAGCTCTACACTGTCGTAGAAAGTCAGGATATAAATCTTTCCTTTCAATTGTTTTTGCGGTGTAGGTTCCAACTGATGGACCTTATCAGTAATATTTTTCAAAACAATAGTGCTTCCGAGCTTTGTGGAGACTACACTGAGTACATTAAAATAATCTGGTATCTCGGTACCAGCATCCTAACAGTACCCGCAGGTGCTATCCTATCAAACCAATGTTCCACTTTAATTTGGGAGTTTTGCAAATTCTGTTTTGCAAGGTCACAAGCGTTAAGTCTCTCCCAGAATTTCAAAACATAATTAAGCACGCTGGCACACACTTTTGGGTTAGACCATTGCTCTCTGAGCAAGGTCAAAGGTCCTTTGGGCCTGTGGCAGAAAATGAGCTCAAACGGGCTAAATCCCAGGGACTCTTGAATGGTGTCTCTCACAGCAAAAAGTAATATGTGTATCCCTTCATCCCAGTCCCTGTCATTCTCATAAAAGTAGGTTTTAATCATAGTCTTTTAAAGTGGAATGAAACCGCTCCAAAGCCCCTTGAGACTCCGGGTGGTAGGCAGATGACACAAGTTGTTTAGCCCCCAGCTCAGAAACTATTTGCTGGAATGTTCTTGAAGGAAAGTTACTACCCTGGTCAAATTGAATTTCTTTGGGCAGACCCGCCAGTGTGAAAAACTTACTGAGTGCTTTTACCACAGTCTTGGCCTGGATGTTTCTGAGAGGCACGGCTTCAGGGAACCTAGATGCAGCACACATAACAGTTAGCACCTACTGATGACCAGCTGCAGTCTTTGTTAATGGGCCTACACAATCACTATGACCCTAGAAAAAGGTTCACCAAAAGCAGGTATCGGTTTAAGTGCTGCCACTTGAATAATCTGATTAGGTTTCCCCTCAACCTGGCAGATATGGCAAGTCCTGCAATAATTCACACCATTCTTTCTTAAACTAGGCCAGTAGAATTCCTTCATAATCCTGCTCACTGTCTTTCTCACTCCAAAATGTCCATCTACAGGCATCTTGTGGGCCAGGTTTAAAATATCGGCCCTGTAAACCTTTGGAACCACTACCTGATGTTCAGTGGCCCAGTCCTCACTTGCAGGCACAGTGGCTGGTCTCCACTTCCTCATCAACACCCCATCTTTAAGATAATATCCTACTGACGCTTTCTGAACCTCCTCTTCTGTGAGAGCTGCCTCCTGTAAAGCCACCATTTCAGAATCTTTATTCTGTTCCTCAATAAATTCCTTTCTCAATAAGGACAAACCTTTCTCATACACCTTACTCTCATCAGCTTTACTGCCCTCTAAGTCCTGCTGGAATATGGAAGGTAGAAAAGTCTCTGATGAATCATCATGAGCATCAGCAGACTTTTTAAACATGCTTCTGGTTACTACGCATGTGGGATTAACTTCAGTTTTTCTGTGTGAATTCTTAGCAGCAGCTTTGCTCATTAGCTGAACTGAATACACATCACCTTGGAGAGGTGTCAACCTCCCTCCATTGTTTACTAAACTCAGCACTATCACCAGACTTACAACTACTATGTGTATATTGTGGGAGAGGCCAAACAATTCATTTATCTTATTCCTATGACCTTTATTCTCACCTGTCTCCGTAGTAACTTCTTTAAAGGGCTTCTCAAAACCATAACAATCCTCCTTATCCACAACATCATTGTGAACAACATCATAACCTTGAAGGTGTTTACCTCCAAATGTCAGAACAAAATTCAACAGAGTGGCACATACTTCTTCAGCAGGCCCTTGTCCTGCAAGCAGGGTCAAAGGTTGTGAAACCAATCCAACCTTCAAGTATTTATTCAAAAGTCTAGAAACTACACTTTTCTCAATATCTTTAGTAACATTTACCTCACTAATTTTCATCTCATCACTAACTTTTAGAACACTATCTAATACAAGTGACTGAGAATCCTCAATTTCCAATGGTACCAAGGTTAACCCCTTATTCACTGAACCAAGATCATTAGACACAAAAGAACTGCATTCCTTTTCAACTGAGTCAGACACCTCAGACCTTAACTGAGTTTCAACACAAGGTTCAGTACCCTGTGAATCCACAGGTACTTCAATAACCTGAACACAGGCAATCGGGACAGCTGCCTCTTCTGGGCTTTCATCACTTGTCCCAGTTTCAAATTCCCCCGATCCTCCCAGCTCCTCTCCGGGAAACTCTCGTCTGGAGTAAGCTCAACCTCGTGGGTTAAAACAATTTCGTCTGCTGTTTTAGCAGAACCCCGCAGGGTGGCGGCATCCTCTTCATCTAGGTATGCTCTTACATCATCGGGAACAAAATTCATCGAACAAAACAAGCTCTTTACAGAGTACCTGGAGGCATATGACAAGATAGGCAGAACTCAGCATGGATTCCTTAAAGGAAAATCCTGCCTGACAAACCTATTACAATTTTTTGAGGAAATTACCAGTAGGCTAGACAAGGGAGATGCAGTGGATGTTGTATATTTGGATTTTCAGAAGGCCATTGACAAGGTGCCACACATGAGGCTACTTAACAAGATAAGAGCCCATGGAATTACAGGAAAGTTGCATACGTGGATAGAGCGTTGGCTGATTGGCTGAAAACAGAGAGTGGGAATAAAGGGATCCTATTCTGGTTGGCTGCCGGTTACCAGTGGTATTCCGCAGGGATCAGTGTTGGGGCCGCTTCTTTTTACATTGTACATCAATGATTTGGATTATGGAATAGATGGCTTTGTGGCTAAGTTTGCTGACGATACGAAGATAGGTGGAGGGGCCGGTAGTGCTGAGGAAACGGAGAGTCTGCAGAGAGACTTGGATAGATTGGAAGAATGGGCAGAGAAGTGGCAAATGAAGTACAATGTTGGAAAGTGTATGGTTATGCACTTTGGCAGAAAAAATAAACGGGCAGACTATTACTTAAATGGGGAAAGAATTCAAAGTTCTGAGATGCAACGGGACTTGGGAGTCCTCGTACAGGATTCCCTTAACCTCCAGGTTGAGTCAGTAGTGAAGAAGGCGAATGCAATGTTGGCATTCATTTCTAGAGGAATAGAGTATAGGAGCAGGGATGTGATGTTGAGGCTCTATAAGGCGCTGGTGAGACCTCACTTGGAGTACTATGGGCAGTTTTGATCTCCTTATTTAAGAAAGGATGTGCTGACGTTGGAGAGGGTACAGAGAAGATTCACTAGAATGATTCCGGGAATGAGAGGGATAACATATGAGGAACATTTGTCCGCTCTTGGAGTTTAGAAGAATGAGGGGAGACCTCATAGAAACATTTCGAATGTTGAAGGGCATGGACAGAGTGGATGTGGCAAAGTTGTTTCCCATGATGGGAGATTCTAGTACGAGAGGGCATGATTTCAGGATTGAAGGGCGCCCTTTCAGAACAGAAATGTGAAGAAACTTTTTCAGTCAGAGGGTGGTGAATCTATGGAATTTGTTTCCACGGGCAGCAGTGGAAGCCAAGTCATTGGGTGTATTTAAGGCAGAGATTGATAGGTATCTGAGTAGCCAGGGCATCAAAGGTTATGGTGAGAAGGTGGGGCAGTGGTACTAAATAGGATAAAATGGATCAGCTCATGATAAAATGGCGGAGCAGACTCGGTGGGCTGAATGGCCTACTTCTGCTCCTTTGTCTTATGGTCTTATGGTCTTTCGAGCTGTAAAAAAAAATCAGCAGGGTCTAACACCAAACCTCTCAGCTGCCACATCTCCCTCTCGAACTGTCTCTGCTTTTCTGCCTCTCCAGCCTCATGGACCCTCTGCTTTTCTGCTTCATCAGCCTCGAGCTGTTTTACTTGTAATTGCAACTGAACCTAGCCTCAGTAAGTATGTTACCTTCAGCGAATAACTCTAGCGCCTCCTCATCAAACGTTCCCTTAGCTATATAATGCTGGGCTATTACCGTCTGCATCTGAGCTTTCCTCATTTTACTGCTCACCTTTAGTCTTAACTTTTGAGCGATTTGAGCACATTCCTCGTAGCATCATCCAACGCCTCGGGTTGGTTCCAACAGAAACCTCTCAGCACTAACGTCCATTTCTGCTGTTTTTCCACACAACCAAATCAAAAGGGATTTTCCCCAATCAATTCAAATAAACCCCCACACAATTTTTTTAGAATGGCTCCCACCAGTTTGTTCATTTCCCGGACGCAGGCCCCAATTTTGTCACGTACCCCGTGAAGGGTTAAAGAACCAGCAGAAATGGAAAACACTTTGGAGTCCAGTATTGCTATTAACTAATAATATTTATTAGTAACTACGCAGTACAGTAATATAAATGCAGATATATAAAACAGGTTAGCAATGATTTTATATATAAGTAAGTGTGGAAATATATAAAAACCAAGCTTTTTCAAGTCTAGGGGTAAATGGATACAGTCTTACGGTGATGAGTAAAGTTCAGTTTGTGGTATTGAGTTGAGTAGTGATGGAGAGAGAGGGAGAGATTTGAGTCTTCAGGTGAGCCAATGCCGTCGATCTTCTCGTTGTCCTCCGAAATCCTTTAGAAGTGACTGACTGTGACCACAACAAAGGGGACCGTTCTGTGGTGGAATTATCAACCCAGGCGAGGGTTGGACACACGTATAACTCCCTACCGGTCACACCCTTTTCACACTGCGAGAGCCACTGATCGATCCGCCTGATCGATCCTCCAAAACCCACCTTTTCTGTGGGCACAACAAAGCTTATTCAGTGTCCAAAACCATGTGTCTGTAGGTCTAACAGCTGACTTCTATTTATCTCACCGTGCCGAACACCAGCTGTCCATCAAGTAGCTCCTCCCTTCTCTCTGTGTAAGAACTTAGAAGCTGCCAGTGTCCTTGCAAAAGTGTAAACATACTGTGAGCAGTCTTCGTGCCATTCTTTCTCTCTCTTTTTAACAAGATGTGTGTGTTGAACAACTCTCTCTCTCTTTTCAAAAGCACAGTTCATAGGGGTAATTCAGGACCCTGTCACATACTGCATTAACTTGCTTGTCAAGCTTAAAGGTGGAATCAAATATCACACCAAGGGATTTAACATGGGGTTTGACAAGGGTAGACAGGTTACCAAGACTGTTCATAATCACTTTGATGGAGTCAGGGGAACCAAATAGGACAACTTCAGACTTGCTTTCATTCAGCTGTGTAAAGTTTTGTGCCATCCAACACTTTGTCCTCAAGGCAGTTCATGAGGGTGACTAGATTTGACTGGTCATTTGGTTTTAGGGGGAGATAAAGCTGTGTGTCATCAGCATAACAGTGGAAAGGAATGTGTCAAGAAAACCACCTCTCCCTCAATGTCGCAAAAACAAAGGAGCTGGTTGTGGATTACAGGAGGAATGGAGATGGGTTAACCCCTATTGACATCAATGGGTTTGGGGCTGAGAGAGTAAACAGCTTCAAGTTCCTCAGCATCCACATCACCGAGGACCTCACCGGCGCCTCTTTCACCTCAGAAGGTTGAAGTTTAGTATGGGCCCCCAAATCCTAAGAATTTTCTACAGGAGCGCCATTGAGAGCATCCTGACTGGCTGCATCACTGCCTGGTATGGGAACTGTACCTCCCTTAATCGCAGGACCCTGCAGAGAGTGGTGTGGACAGCCCAGCACATCTGTAGGTGTGTAAAAAGGGCCCGTAGGATCATCTGGGGACCCGAGTCACCCCAACCACAATCTATTCCAGCTGCTACTATCGGGGAAGCAATACCACAGCATAAAAGCCAGGACCATCAGGCTCCAGGACAGCTTCTTCCACCAGCCCATCAGACGGATGAACTCATGATGATTTGAGTGTACTCTATATTACATTGACTGTTCTATTTATTATAAATTACTATGATTGCACATGGCACATTTAGACAGAGACGTAACGTAAAGATTTTTACTCATGTATGTGAAGGATGTAAGAAATAAAGTCAATTCAATTCAAACAACAGGAATTCTGCAGATGCTGGAAATTCAAGCAACACACATCAAAGTTGCTGGTGAACGCAGCAGGCCAGGCAGCATCTGTAGGAAGAGGTGCAGTCGACGTTTCAGGCCGAGACCTGAAACGTCGACTGCACCTCTTCCTACAGATGCTGCCTGGCCTGCTGCGTTCACCAGCAACTTTGATGTGTGTTGCTTCAATTCAATTCAAATTCACTTGGCCTCCGCAGCCAACTGTGGTAATGAGTTCCACAACTTCACCACCCTGTGGCTCAGGCAGTTCCTCCTCACCCCTTTTCTAAGGGGACATCTCTCTATTCTGAGGCTGTGCTGTCTGGTCCTAAACTCCCTCACGATAGGAAGCATGCTCTCCATATCCACTCTAAATAGGTCTTTCAGTGAATCCCACAGATACAGCACTTTCTGGCTGAAGAAATTCCTCCTCATGTCTGTTCTGAAGGGATGTCCTTGTTTTCTGAGGCTGTGCCTTCTGCATAGTTAATGATAAAATACTTGCGTAATGAATGTGAAAACATAATTTGAACACTGCTTAATGTCTGATTTATAAAAACAGTACACCTTGAGCTCAGAAACAGACTATTGGAGTATAAATAGATGAACTCTGAGGGTGGGGGGAAGAAGATTGTTTTTCTGAAGATGAAATATCTTTTGTGTTGATTTACAGGAATCCATATCTGTGCTAAATCTCTTTACGAGGATACGATGAAAATAGAGGAAATAATGTCAAATAGGGAAACTGGCAACAATCCCATAACTATACAAGGAATTGTTTCATCATGCCAGTGCTGACTATTTTCACGTGGATGGATCCTAAAGGACTTTTTGAAGAAACTTGCTGCTCATTCCAAACAGCTCGAACTTTTTAAAAAAAAACTGTTTGCAATTATGTCTGTTTACAAAGAACTGTTTGAAAAGACTGCCAAAGTTTTGAATTAAGTGTAGCTAAAGTGCTATATTCTAATTTTCTTTGTACAGTTATGTAAAGAGCCAGCTACTTTTCATTGTCAGATAAAATGTGATATTGATACATTTTATTTAGTGTTAACTGTAAATATTTTCAATGTAGGAAAGGTACATTAAATATAATGTGTAAAAATGCAGTGAAAATGCATCCCAAGGCTTGATTGTGGCTTCCAGTGTGCCTACACACACAGCATTACCAAAATTTTCAAATTATTAAGCAGGAAGATTACTAATAAGTGTTTTATTACAAATTGACTACTATAGATTAACATCATGTTGGACTGCACAATAGTATTAGTATTTTAGTAACAATTTGGTGGAAATTCTGATTATAAGCATCCATTGAAGTATAAGCCCTACAATTTGTGGGTAGATTAAATTCTTGCTGCTTGTAATGTTGAAAATGATCTTGTCTCAAAAGTGTACAAATACGGATGGGAAAGCACTTGAATTTTGTTAGTTAAAACCTTAGTGGTGTCCATTAGCAAGGCTGTTAATGTTTGTACACTCCTGTAATTTAAAACCATCTGTGATATTTTATTCTGTAAACTGCTGTCATTGTCTGTAATTGTAAATGAACCTTCTGGCTCAATGGATTTGAGTAAAGTTGTTTGAACTTAAAATTGTTAGCCATTATGACTGCAAATTGTAATATGGTCAGGGAGACGTGACAGGTTTTGAAGTTTAGCAATATATACGTCTTTGACACATTTCAGAACAGGACTTGCAGAAAGTTAGTAGAAATAGGAAAATTGCAAACATGTCTTGGAATGATGAGGATTGTTTTGCTGATTATTTTTATTCCATCATTCAGTGATTTTTTTTAAACAGTGTTTGTGGATTTTGCGTATTTGAGGGTTAGATATTTGGATGGGTCCTGTTTTTTTTTAAAAATTGGGAAATGAAAACTGTCGACCACACTAGCCCTCTAATCAGCTGCCCACCAGTCTACTTTCCAGCACAGTCCCCGCATCTTTTGATTCTCTCTGTCTGCAATATACTCAATATGCTTGTGTACTGAGTGTAAAAAAAGGCTACTCTAATGATCGGTGCTCAACACCATTAGTGTTAGGTAAAGAGAACACAAAATAAAAGGCTTTCCATGAAATCCCTTATCCTGTGACCATTTGCCATAGTTGTAAACAATCCGGTAAAAGAACTTGGGCTCCATCTATCAAGCTTCTTAGTCCCGGGGCACTCATGATCTACTCTCCTCTCCCAGAAGATCCCTTCTTCTCCAGCCCTTTACCTTTTCCAGCCATCACCCCTCAGTTGCTTTCTTCATTTCCCTCTCCTCCACCTATCATCTACCTATTATTCTGGCATCTATCCCCTTCCTTTCTAGTCCTGATGAAGGGTCTCAGCCCAAAACATGAACAGTTTATTACTCTCCATTTATGCAGCCTGACCTGCTGAGTTCCTCCAGAATTTTGTTTTTGTTGTTCTGGGTTTCCAGCATCTGCAGAGTCTCTTATGTTTAAGCTTTTGTTTTGTCATAATGCAGTTATCTCTGATTCTTTTGAACTCCGGCAAGTATAGGCCCATTTTTTTGTTCAGCATCACCTTGTGAATCAATCCTCAGCTCCAAATGCTTCCAGCGAGCCCTTTGTCTCCTCTCAAAGGCAAATGCAGCCTTTCTTAGCTACAGAGGCTGAAACTGCTCACATTATTTCGTGTTACTTGATTGAGAGGTGTACAAGACTGCCACATAGTCGCAGTAAAAGCCAACATACCTAGTATTTTCCTCTCTGATTCCTTGTTCTATCTGCATGTCAACTTTAGTTCATGCACAAGGAAACTCCAAGCCCTCCCCACACCAACAGTTTCCCACATTAATGCTTTTCCAAGTCTTCCAAAGTATTAACTTCAATTTTCCAAAAATTGCACTCATTGGCAACTGTTAACTACAGGAGTGGAAGCCGCTGTGGTCCTCTGCTGTAACACATCACTTGAAGGTTTGATGTGTTGTGCATTCAAAGTACATTTATTATTGAAGTAAATGTACTATATAGAACTCAAATAAAAACTGTCAAACTGATGTACTCTTCTGCAAATCACTGGTGTAATGCATGGTTATTTCCTGTCAGCTTGAACCTGTGATCATTCTCCATAAGACATCGGAACAGAATTAGGCTATTTCATCATGGCTGATCCATTTCCCTCAACCCCATTCTCCTGCCGTTTCCCTGTAACTTTCATGCCCTGACTTATCTAGAATCTATCGCCACTGCCTTAAATACACTCAGGCCTCCACAACCTCCTGTGGCAATGAAATCCACAGATTCAGCACCCTCTGACTAAAGAAATTCCTTTTCATCTGTGTTCTGAATGGACGTCACTCTATTCTGTGGTTGTGCCCTCTGATCCAAGATGGCCCACTATAGGAGATATCTTCTACACATCCACTCAAGGCCTATCACCATTCCATAGGTTTCAATGATATTCCCCCTCCCCCTTTTTTCCTAAATTCCACCAAGGACAGACCCAGAGCTATCAAATGCTCCTCATATGGTAAGCCTTTCATTCCTGGTGTAACTTTCATGAACCTCCTTTGAACCCCTCTGCTGTCAGCATATCCCTTGGATAAGGGGCCCAAAACTGCTTATGGTACTCCAACTGAGGCCTCGCCAGTCCCTTATAAAGCAACAGCATTACACCCTTGTTTTTATATTCTAGTCCTCTTGAAATTAATGCTAACATTGCATTTGCCTTTCTTACCACTGGCTCAACACCTGCATGAGGACTCCCAAATACCATTGCACCTCGGATTTTGAATTTTATGCCTGTTTAGAAAATAGTGTAGGCTTTTATTCCTTCTACCAACATGCATGACCATCCACTTCCTGATACTGTATTCCATCTGCCACTACTTTGCCCATTTTCCTAATCGAAGTCCTCCTGAAGCCTCCCTGCTCCCCCAACACTAGCTGCCTCTTCACCTATCTTTGTACTGGCCACAAAGCCATCAATTCCGTCATCCAAATCATTGACATACAACATAAAAAGCGCTCCCAACATCTTCCCAACCACTGAGGTCAGACTAACTGGCTTATAATTTCCTTTTTTTTTGCCTCGCTCCCTTCTTTGAAGAGTGGAGTGACATTTGCAATTTTCCATTCCTCCAGAGCCATGCCAGAAAATATTGATTTTTGAAAGATCATTATTAATACCTCCACAATCTCTTTTGCCACCTCTTTCAGAACCCTCGGATGTAGTTCATGTGATCGAGGTGACTTGTCGACCTTCAGACCTTTCAGCTTCCCAAGCACCTTCTCCCCAGTAATGGTACCTGCTCTCACTTCTGCCCCTGACACTTTTGAACTTTTAATATAGCACTAGTCATGACTGGTGCCAAATACTTACTCAGTTTGACCACTATTTCCTTGTCTCCCATTACTACATCTCCAGCATCATTTTCCACTGGTCTGAAATCTACTCTCATTTCTTTTACTCTTTATATAAATCTGAAAAATCTTCTGGTATCCTCTGATACTACTGGCTAGATTTCACCTTTTCACTCCTTGTAGCTTTTTCAGTTGCCCTCTGTTGGTTTTTTAGAGCTTCCCAATCCTCTAACTTTCTCCACTAATTTTTGTTCTATTGTGTGTCCTCTTTGGCTTTTATCTTGGCTTTGACTTCCCTTGTCCACCACAGGTTTATCATGCTACTTTCAGAATACTTCTTTGGGATGCAGCTATCATACACCTTCCGTATTGGTCCCAGAACTCCAGCCACTGCTGCTCTGCTGGCATCTTGTTCCAACCAACTTTTGTCAGTTCCTCTGCTTTTGTAATCCCCTATACTCCATTGTGATACACATTTGACTTTAACTTGCCCCTCTCAAATTGCAGGGAGAATTCTATCATATGATGATCACTATCTCCAAAGGGTTCCTTTACCTTAAGCTCCCTAATCAAATCCATTTCATTACACAACACCCAATCCAGAATAAATTATCCCCTAATGGGCTGAACCAACCACAAGCTACTCTAAAGTGTCATCTCAGGCATTCGACAAATTCTCGCTTGCCCCAACCTGATTTTTCCAATCTACCTGCATATTGAAATCCCCCACTACTATTGTAACATGGCCTTTCTGACAAGTGTTTTCTATCTCCTGTTGAAATTTGTAGCCTACATCCTACCTGCTGCTCAGAAGCCTGTATATAGCACCCTTTGGGGTCTTTTTACCTTCGTGGTTCCTTAACCCACAACAATTCTACATCTTCCAGTCCTATGTCACCTCTCTCTAAAGATTTGATTTCATTTTGTTTTACCAATAAAGCTACACCACCCCTCTGCCTACCTGTCTGTGCTTTTGATACAATGTGCATCCTTGGAGTTTAAGCTCTCAACTATAATCTTCCTTTAGCCACGACTACTCAGTGATGCCCATAATATCATACCTGACAACTTCTCCTCTGACCTCACTCATTAACAAGGCATTTTTGCCCACGGAACTGGCATTCACTGGATTTTTTTTGTTTTTCGCTCCATTCTCTGTAAACTCTAGAGACTCTTGTGCTTGTAAATTCCAGGAGATCAGCATTCGATGAGATACTCAAACCCCATCTGGCATCAACAATTATTCTATGCACAAAGTCACTTAGATCACATTTCTTTCCCCCTTGTGATGTTTGCTCAGAACAACAACTGAACCTCTTAACCATGTCTGCATGATTTTATGCATTGAGCCCCTGGCACATGATTGGCTGGTTACATATTTGCATTAATGAGCAGGTGGGTCTAATAAAGTGGCTACTGAGCATTTTCCATCTCTGACTTTCATTCACTTATCTCACTGCAGCAATGGCAGTTCAAGGAAAGAGTCAAATACTCGCACGGATGATCGGCAGGATCCCAGAGCAACCAGACTGTACTCCCCGCTAACAGGGAAGGTAGATTGAGAGCAAATGGGGATGGGTGGGAGGGAGAAAGAAAGAATTGAACACCTTGAGTTAATTTATTAATTTAATAGATGCTGCATGACCTGCTGAGTTCCTTCACCATTCTGTTTGTGATACCAAAGATATGTTTCCTGTGGTCATTTCTACGCCAGTTTATTGTCATTCAACTGTACAAATGCATATAGTGAAACAAAACAACATTCCTTAGGACTGTGTTGCACAACACAGTACAAATAACAAATACATTACCAATATTTAAATATATTCCAGAAGGTTTACATTTAGCAAAAGGTGAATTTATGATACAAGTTAACAAGTAAACAGTATAACACTACTGTGTGATGAGACCTGGCTGGTGTCAGGGAGTTCAGTAGACTCCCGACATGGGGGAAGAAGCTGTTTCCCATCCTAACAGTCCTTGTCCTAATGCTACTGAACCTCCTGCTTGATAGGAGAGATCATTGATAACGATAATACAAGTTGACAGTGACCATAATTATATAAGATTTGTTGAAATGTTGTTGAATTGGGGAAAATGCTTTGCGTTTAGTTTAAACAGTATTGTTTGGAGCAGGAAACAAAGTCTAACCTTGGTATCCTTGAAGTAGACGCCACACAGTATTCTTTTTCTCTACTGTTTGAACATGACAAATGTACCTATCTAGTGATCTTCAACTTTGCAGCTAAAAAGCTTTTAGTTTTCAATTTTGTTCTGATTTCATAAATTGAAGTTCTTATTGAAATGCAACTTTAACACAAGAGATTCTGCAGATGCTGGAAATCCAGAACAACACACACAGTACTGGAGGAACTCAGCAGGTCAGGCAGTATCTAAGGAGGGGAATAAACAGTCAACATTTCGGGCCAAGACCCTTCATCAAACTGGAGAGGATGGGGGAGGGGAAGGAGTGTAAACTGGCAGGTGATAGGTGAGGGGGAGGGATGAAGTGAGAGATGACAGCTGGAAAAGGTAAAGGGCTGAAGGTGAAGGAATCTGATAAGAGAGGAGAGGTGACCATGTGAGAAAGGGAAGGTAGAAAGGCACCAGGGAGAGATGATAAGCAGGTGAAAAGAGAAAGAGGTCACTGGGGATCCAGAACTGAGAGTGAGAAATGCTACTTGAAATGTGATTACATAACATTGTTGGTGATGTTCAGCTCTTACAGTATTAGTTTTCACTGTATGATTTGCCTTTCAACTGGAATACTGGGTTTCCAAAGATGTGTAAGATTGCTGTAGATGTTTTGTCTATAACGGACACTTTTCAGGTGCTATTTATAAAAGATGTGATAATATTATCCTTACTAATTAACTAGAATTCCATTATCTGCCTGGTTAATACTTAGCAGTTAATACCTTGGAGATTATCCACAAATTTATGACTTTAAATGCAAATACCATGTACTCACTTTTGAGGTCTCAGATATGAATACACAAGGGAGCAGCATATTATTACGATAATATGCCTTGTAATAAAAAATTACAGTTGTTGAAAAAAACCATATGAAGAATTAACACAAGGAAGATATTGCATTGTTTTTATTTTAAAGAATTAGAAGCATAGAAAACCTACAGCACTATACAGGCCCTTTGGTCCACAAAGTTGTGCTGAACATGTCCCTACCTTATTGTTCTGAATCGAGACTAAACGTTTGTAGAGTAAAGGGGCTGAATTCACTAAATCCATGTCTTTTTCTCTTAACTCTTTTTGAAACTTGTATTATTGTAATAAGTGAATGGGGTACAATGCAGCAATGGTGTCCTTGTTTATGAAGAATCAATGCAATTTAAACACTTACCAAATTCACCATTATGTGAAGGGGGATACTTCTTCACTCAGGGTGGTGACTAGCTGCCAGCAAAAGTGGTGTGTAAAGGTTCGATTCAACATCTAAGAGAGGTTTGGATAGGTACATGGATGGGAGAGATGGAGGACGATGGTCAATGGATCGATGAAGAATCTTCGTTCAGCACGGACTAGTTTCTGAGAATATAGCCATAATCTATATATGACACATAACAGAGTCATAGAGCACTACAACACAGAGTCCCTTTGACCCATCCAGTCCATTCTAGCAGGGTCTTCGGCCCAATTCCATCTGGTCCCTAGGACTCCATACCTTTCTCAACCACATACCTATCCAAACTGCTTACAATCTTACAAACTGATTTGTATTTAGATACTGCATTTGAAGACAAGAGGCTGTTGATCAGCAAAAATGCAGTCAACTGGATAAGTCGCAATGTAAAATGAGATGACATAGGGTCGGAAGGTGTTGAATCATTGTGAATAGAGCTAAGGAACCACAAGGGTAAAAAGTCTTGTAGGCTTTACCTATCGGGTGTTGAGGCTCTATAAGCACTCATGAGACCACACTTGGAGTATTGTGTGCAGTTTTGGGCTCCTTATTTTAGAAAAGATACACTGACATTGGAGATGGTTCAGAGAAGATTCACGAGAAGGATTCCAGGAATGAAAGGGTTACCGTATGAGGAACATCTGGCAACTCTTGGGCTGTATTCTCTGGAGTTCAGGGGAATGAGGGGGGGTCTCATAGAAACATTCCGAATGTAAAAAAGGCACGAACAGATTAGATATGGCAAGGTTATTTCCCGTGGTAGGGGAGTCTAGGACAAGAGAGCATGACTTCAGGATTGAAGGATGTCCATTTAGAACAGAGATATGGAGAAATTACTTTAGTCAGAAGGTGGTAAATCTGTGGAATTTGTTGCCACCAATGGCTGTGGAGGCCAAGTCATTGGGTGTATTTAAATCAGAGTTAGATAGGTTCTTAATTAGCCAAGGTATCAAAGCGTATGGGGAGAAGGCAGGGGAGTGGGGATGACTGGAAGAATTGGATCAGCCCATGATTGAAAAGTGGAGCAGACTTGATGGGCCAAATGGCCTACTTCTGCTCCTATATCTTATGGTCTTATGCTCTTAAGTCCCTGGTGGGAGATATATACACACCCCCAAACAGTAATAAGGATGTAGACTACAAATTACAACAGGAGACCGAAAATGTATGGCAAAAGGGCAATATTATAATATCATGGGGCATTTCAATATGCAGGTGGCTCAGGAAAATCAGGTTGGTGCTGGATGCCAGGAAGGGGAATTTCTAGAGTGCCTACAAAATGTTTTTTTAGAAAAACTCGTGGTTGAGCCCACTAGGGGATCAGATATTCTGGACTGGGTGTTGTGCAATTAACCAAAATTGATTAGAGACCTTAAGGTGAAAGAACCCTTAGGGGTAAGTGATCATAATATGATCGAATTCACCTTGAAATTTGAGAAGGAGAAGATAAAGTCAGATGTATCAGTATTACAGTGGAGTAAAAGGAATTACAGACGCATGATAGAGGAGTTGGCCAGAATTGATTGGAATAAAACACTGGCAGGGATGACGGCAAAGCAGCAATGGCTGGAATTCCTGGAAGCAGTTCAGAATACACAGGATGTATACATCCCAAAGAGGAAGAAGTATTCCAAAGGAAAGATGACACAGCCATGGCTAACAAGAGAAGTCAAAGCCAGATGTCAGGGGCCAAGAGAGAGCATATAATAGAGTAAAAATTAGTAGGGAGTTAGATGATTTGGAAGCTTTTAAAAACCAATAGAAGGCAAGTAAAAAGTCATTAAGAAGGTAAAGATGGAATACAAAAGTAAGCTAGCCAATAATATCAAAGAGGATACCAAGAGTTTCTTCAGATACATAAAGTGTAAAAGAGAGGCAAAAGTGGATATCGGACTGCTGGAAAACAATGCTGGAGGGGTACTAATGGGGAACAACGAAATGACAGATGAATTGAATAGTATTTTGCATCAATCTTCACTGTAGAAGACACTAGTGGTATGGTGGAAGCTCCAGGTGTCAGGGGTCATGAAGTGTGTGAAGTTACTATTACTGGAAAGAAGGTTCTTGGGAAACTGAAGGGTCTGAAGATAGATAAGTCACCTAGATCAGATGGTGTGCACCCCAGAGTTCTGAAAGAGGTGGCT
The DNA here is from genome assembly GCF_030028105.1 of Mobula birostris. Classification (NCBI taxonomy): domain Eukaryota; kingdom Metazoa; phylum Chordata; class Chondrichthyes; order Myliobatiformes; family Myliobatidae; genus Mobula; species Mobula birostris. The sequence continues at coordinate 4,749,604 of NC_092395.1, forward strand.
GAAGAAATTGTGACGGCATTAGTAATGATCTTTCAAGAATCACTAGGTTCTGGAATGGCTCCAGAAGACTGGAAAATTGCAAATGTCACTCTACTCTTCAAGAAGGGAGAGAGGCAGAAGAAAGGAAACTATAGGCCAGTTAGTCTGACCTTAGTGGTTGGGAAGATGTTGGAGATAATTATCAAGAATTAGGTCTCAGGGTACTTGGAGGCACATGATGAAATAGGCCGTAGTCAGCATGGTTTCCGTAAGGGAAAATCTTGCCTGACAAATCTGTTGGAATTCTTTGAAGAAACAACAAGCAGGACAGACAAAGGAGGATCAGTGGATGTTGTGTACTTGGATTTTCAGAAGGTCTTTGACAAGGTGCCACACATGAGGCTGCTTAACAAGCTACGAGCCCATGGTATTACAGGAAAGTTTGTAGCATGGATAACGCGGTGGCTGATTGGCAGGAAGGAAAGAGTAGGAATCAAGAGAACCTTTTCTGGTTGGTTGTTGGTGACTAGTGTTCCACAGGGGTCTGTGTTGGGACCAATTCTTGTAACTTGTCAATGATTTTGTATGACGGAATTGATGGCTTTGTTGCAAAGTTTGCAGATGATACGGAGATAATGTGGAGGTGCAGGTGGGTTTGAGGAAGTAGAGAGGGTACATCAGGGCTTAAACAGATTAGGAGAACGGGCAAAGAAATGACAGATGGAACACAGTGTCGAGAAGTGTATGGTCATGCTCTTTGGTAGAAGAAAATAAAAGGTTGACTATTTTCTAAATGGAGAGAAAATATGAAAAACTGAGGTGCAAAGGTACTTGGGAGGCCTTGTGCAGGATTCTCTAAAAGTTAATTTGCAGGTTGAATCTGTGGTAAGGAAGGCAAATGCAATGTTAGCATTCATTTCAAGAGGTCTAGAATATAAAGGTGAAACTTTATAAAGCATTGTGAGGCCTCACTTGGAGTATTGTGAGCAATTTTGGCCCCTTATCTTAAAAAAGATGTGTTGAAACTGGAGATGGTTCAAAGAAAGTTCACAAAAATGATTCCAGGATTGAAAGATTTATCATATGAAGAGCATTTGTTGGCTCTGGGCCTGTATTCACTGGAATTCAGAAGAACGAGGGGCGACCTCATTGAAACCTGTGGAATGGTGAAAGGCCTCAATAGAGTGGATAGTGGGAGAGTCTAAGACCAGAGGACACAGCCGCAGAAAGAGGGGTGTCCTTTTAGGGCAGGGATGAGGAATTTCTTTACCCGGAGGGTTGTGGATCTGTGGAACTCTTTGCCACAAGCAGCCGTGAAGGCCAAGTATTTAGCATATTTAAGGCAGAGGTTGATAGATTCTTGATTGGTCAGGGCATGAAGGGATATGGGTAAAGGCAGGAGATGTGGGCTGAGAGGAAAATTGGATCAGCCATGATGAAATGGCAGAGCAAAATCAATGGGCCAGATGTCCTAATTCTACTCCTATACCTTATGGTCCTATGGTCTTATATCACAAACCATAGTTCAGGAAATCACCTTGGGAAGGTTGTCGTTTCAAAGCTACGGATAGAAACCAACAACTCTATGAAAAAAATGATCAAATGTGGAGACCAATTTTGTTCCATTTTAGAGATCTTCTGTACCCAGTATTGATTTTGTTTTAGTGAGTTTTTTTTTTCATTTCTCAATTTTGCCTTTATAAAGCTGTTAAAATGTACAAAGATAGTAAAAGAAAAACTTACAAGTCATCCATACAGATTATTTTGTTCTAATAGCGCATTGAGATAGTACAGGGGAAAACAGTAACAGAATGCAAAATAAAGCGTTACAATTCCAGAGAAAGTGCAGTACAGGCAGACAATAATCTACAAGGCCATAATGAGGTAGACTGTAAGGTTAAGGGTTCATCTTATCATGCTAGGGGACCATTCAACAGTGAGACAGAAACTATCCTTGAACTTGGTGGTACTTACGTTCAGGCTTTCTTATCTTCTGCGCTATGTTGCCGGCGGGGGGGGAGGGGGAACGGAGGGAGAAGAGAAAATGTTCAGAGTGAGAAGCGTCTTTGATTATGCTGGCTGCTTTATCAATCACTCTTCCTTCGAACCTGCACAGCCGCACAGTAACTGAAATGCTTCCGTGCACATAGCCTTTGTTGCCACACAACTGGAATTTTCTTTTATCTCATGTGCCACTCAGATGGAATTTTCAGGCCATGTAAAAATATCCTGCTCGGATCAGAGTAATGCTTGCTCTGCACAGCTGTTAAAAAGAATTAGAGGGAACATTGATCAGGATCAAACCAATTCCAAGCTAAGCAACGCAGAATCTTGACAAATACCCTGAGGGAAAAGGATGGGGAAAGATAAATATATCCAGGGCAACTATTCTGAGGGTAATTGCAGAAAGTGGGCAGCCTGGTGCTATGATTAATAGAGCTGCTGGTCTAGTAAAACACGATAGATTCAGATTCAATTCTGATTTCTGAGACTGTCTTTGTGGAATTTGCACATTCTCTGTGTGGGTACATGGGTTTCCTCCATGTGCTTCATGCCATAAGCATGGATTTTCCATAGGTTAATAGATCAATGTAGTCACTGTGTAGAATACGGGAGTTAGTCGAAGTACTTAGATGTCACCACATACAACCCTGAGGTTCATTTTCCAGCAAGCATACTCAATAAATCCAATAAGCATAATCGATTCAATGAAAAACCACACCAACAACCGGTGTGCAAAAGACAACAAACTGAACAAATGCAAAAATAAAGGGAAAAAAGAAAGAAAGAAAGAAGCAATGACTATTGAGAACATGAGATGTAGAGTTCTTGAAAGTGAGTCCTTAGGTTGTGGGAACAGTTGAGCGAGGTTATCCCCACTGGTCCAAGACCCTGATGGCTGAGGGGTAATAACTGTTCCTGAATCTGGTGGTGCGAGTCCTGAGGCTCCTGTACCTTCTTCCTGATGGCAGCAGCGAAAAGAGAGCATGGCCTGGGTGGTGGGGGTCCCTGATGATGGATGCTGCTTTCCTGCAACAGCATTTCATGTAGGTGAGCTAAGTGGAGGGAGGGCTTTACCTGTGATGGACTGGGCCGTATCCACTACTTTTTGTAGGATTTTCCATTAAAGGGCATTAGTGTTTCCATATTAGGCTATGACGCAACCAGCCACCACACATCTGTAAAAGTTTGTCAAAGATTTGCATGTTATAAAGAATGTGGAGAATAAAAACTGGGATTAATATAGGATTGGAGTAAACTGTTGCCCGATGTTTGGACTCTGTTTCTATGCTGTATTTCTGACTGTAAAATTGTTAAAGATAAAGATCTTAAACATTAGCTTTATTTGTCACATGTGTGACATACAGTGAGATGAAACATCTGTGTCAATGGCTAACATAGTCTAAAGATGCGTTGGCGGCAGCCTGAAAGAGTTGCCACACATCCAGCCGCCCCACGGCATGCCACAACTTATGAACCCTAAACTGAGCATTTTTGTCCAGAGCACCCAGAGGAAATCCAAGCAGCATCAGGGGGAACATACAAACTCCTTGCAGACAGCAGCCGAAGTGAACACGGATCCCAGGCACGTAATTAGCCAACAGCTACACTACCGTGCCCCCCACAACCACCTGCTTTCCTTGTCCACCAGGTGGAGCCGAATGGGGCAAATCGGTGCTTCACAATTAATATTTTTAAACAGGAATTTCAAAACCACTTGCATAGAACAAGTGTGCAAGTGCTCGTAATTCAAGTGCACACAATTGCAGCGTGCACTCCAAGAAGTACCTGGACTTGCTTCCTACTAACCAGATTTGAGACTGATGGAGGCGAGGAGCTGGGTTTTCCTGCCCCAGCAGTCAGCTTGGCTGGCGTTGTCCAGCATTTTGAAGGGTGAGGTTAAGAGGCCTTGGGCATTATAGCCTGAAGCCTCAAACTCCAAGTAAGTTTATTACCAAAATATGCATATGTTATAGACAATAGACAGTAGACAATAGGTGCAGGAGTAGGCCATTCGGCCCTTCAAGCCAGCACCGCCATTCACTGTGATCATGGCTGATCATCCACAATCAGTATCCAGTTCCTGCCTTATCCCCATAACCTTTGATTCCGCTATCTTTAAGAGCTCTATCCATCTCTTTTTTGAAAGCATCCAGAGACTTGGCCTCCACAGCCTTCTGGGGCAGAGCATTCCATATATCCACCACTCTCCGGGTGAAAAAGTTTTTCCTCAACTCCGTTCTAAATGGCCTACCCCTAATTCTTAAACTGTAGCCTCTGGTTCTGGACTTACCCATCAGCGGGAAGATGCTTTCTGCCTCCAGCGTGTCCAATCCCTTAATGATCTTATATGTTTCAATAAGATCCCCCCTCAGCCTTCTAAACTCCAGAGTATACAAGCCCAGTCGCTACGTTACCATTTGTTACCATATACTGCCTTGGGATTCATTTTCTTACAAGCATTTACAGAAAAATAAAGAAATATTATAGAATTTACAAAAAAAATACATAAAGTCTGACAAAGTGCAAACGAAAACAAATTGTCCAAATAAAAAATACTGAATACAGGATGCCTAACAGATTTGGTATATCATTAAAAAACTTTGATTAACTTCTACAGATGCACAATGGAGATGATCCTAACTGGTTGCATCACAGCCCAGTATGAAAACACCAGTGCTTAGGAACAGAAAAGGTAGATACGGCACAGTCTATCACAAGCAAAGCCCTCTGCACCATAGAGCACATTTACAAGGAGCACTGCCACGAGAAAGCAGCATCTACCATCAAGGAGCCCCACCATCTCTTCTCTTCTCACTACTACCTTCAGGCAGGAGGTACAAAGCCTTATTTCCCACAGCAGCTGATGAAGAAATAGTAATTACCCTATAATCATCAGGCTCCTGAATGAGCGTGGATAACTTCTCACCTTGACTCTGAACTGATTCCACAACCTACACACTCACTATCAAAGACTCTACAGACCATGTTCTCAGTTTTATATTTTATTTCCACAATTTGTCATGCAAACTTGCTGTTTGTCAGTCTTCATTAACAAATAGTCTTTCACAAATGATATTGTATTTCTTTCTTTAAATGCCTGCAAGAAAATGAATTTCAAAGTAGTACTGCATTTGGTAACAAGCATACTTTGGTAATAAAATTTACTTTAAACTTTGAAAAGTGTCAAGGTCCTTTGAGCTATCAATAAATGTCTTGTCGGCAGGGAGGTTTAGAAGTTATTACAGTTAAGAAAACTATTTAAAGGGGATGATACAAAATAGGTGACAGTGTAAGTTGGAAATAGACTTTGGGGGAATAGAGATGGGCTGAATGAATGGGTGAGGGAATGGCAGATGGTATTATATGAACATGTGAAGTAGATGCAAGACTGGGCCATTCAGTTACACTGTCATTTAATGAGATCACAGTTACATTAACCCCACATTCCTGTTTACCCTCCCCCCCCCCCCCCCCAGTAATCTTGCACTCCCTTGGATATCTTACCTCTGCCTTAAAAATATTCCAAAAATTTTCTTCTTTGGGTAGAGCCTCAACAAAAGTTTTCCTCTCTTCTGGCCAAAAGCAGGAGGCTGATTATATTTGAAGTGTTTATTCCTCAATTGATGAGAGTCATTATCATCTCCATCACCAGCCTGTTAGCTCCCTTCAGGATATGTGGGTGTTTGCTCTTCTACACTACAGTAGATGCAGGCCTGCCCATTGTTTCTTCAAAAACAACTTGCCTCTTCTTGGTAATAGTCCGGAGAGGCTGCATGTTAACATCCTTCAATAAGGAGACTTCAGTCAGGCTTGTTTGAAGAAATCCCTGCCCAGTTATCATCAGCATATAACCTGTAGCACCAGGAGCCCCAACGTACTCGAGTGGAGTGCCTCTGTTCTCAATACTTATTGGTTATATGTTATTTCTCTCTTTTGTATTGTCACAGTTTGTCTTTACACATTATTTGTCCATCATGCTGGGTGTGATCTTTCATTGTTTTTATTATGTTATTTGGTATTTACTGTGAAACCCTACAAGAAAACAAATGATCAGGGTTGTTTATGGTGACATATATCTATGTAGTTTGATAATAAATTTGATTTGAACTTGACTATATAAAAGTACAAGCAAGTATAGGAAAATTAAACTACAAAAAATGCAAGGGAAGTATCAATTCTACACCCCCCATCCACCAACACTGGGCCCCCTGGTAGAGTAACAGTTACCGCGATGCTATTACAGTGCGGGATGTCGGAGTTCAGAGATCACTCCCGGCTTTCTCTGCAAGGAGTTTGCACATTCCTTCCCGTGACCGTGTGGGTTTCCTCCGGGTGCTCTGGTTTCCTCCCACAGTCCAAAGACGTACAGTACCAGTTAGCAAATTAATTGATCATTATAAATTGTCCTGTGATTAGGCTAGGGTTAAATTGGTGGGTTGCTGTGTGGTACGGCTGGTTGGACTGGAAGGGCCCATTCCATGATGTATCTCCAAATAAATAAATGGCATTGATAAACAATTAACCAATAAAATAGCCAGATTCAAATAATGTGACACCTGCCACTGACTGAAACGTACAAAAGCAACTACATCGCAGTTACTGGAAAATCCACTGAACTGTAAATTTTGACCTTTACAACACTCCTTCAGTTAGTATCTTCTGGATAGATCATGAAACCGTATACTTCACTTCTTTTATGTCTTTTACATTTGCCTTTCATCTTGAATGTAATTCTGGACTGTTGGAGCCTGTGATTTGCAGTTTGGAGGTGTTCCTGCGCTTTGCATTCTCCGAGAGGATTCCGGCAGGCAGAGACACCTTGCAGCTACCTCATGGGGAGAAGGCTGTGAAACGATGTTTGAATCCATCTAGCCAATTAAAGCTTCCACAGCTCGCTAATTAAAGCAATGAGGGAGATTGAAACGTCGAGATGAATGTGGAAGGAGATGACCGGCTGAGTGCCTTTTTACTGCTGGGGGATCTACAGAGGGAAAGACTGCCTTTTTATCACTGGTGAGATCTCTCTGCTACGGAGAGGGCAAGGCCTGCCACTGTGCCAGAGAATGCTACCCACGTTTTCTGTGTTTTGGATATGGACTTGGACTATAGACTCTTTTTCACTCTTATAGCTTTTTAAAAATATTCTGCTTTTTACCCAATCTTCCTGTTTTTCTGTGCGCAGGGGAGAGGAGGGTTTGTGGTTTGATGGAGCCTGTTCCTTTTTCGTGTGAAGAGCAGGGATTTAGGGGTTGATGATTGTTCTGTCATTCTTTTCTTTTTTGGTTTTGAGGCTATCAGAAGAAGAATTTGAGAGTTGTATGCTTTGATAATAAATGAACATTTGAACAATTACGTGTGTGTATATATATATATATATATATACAAGCAAGCACAGGAAAGTTAAACTACAAGGAAAATCATTACCCCACACCCCAATCCAAAACGCTGTAAAATTGTAGCCTCTATTTATTTTCCTTTTGCTTTCAGAGTGGATAATCTTGCACTTTCCCACATTACAGTCATAGTGTCACCTCAGCCATCCGGATCTTTCTACAGGCTATGTCTCCTTTGTACCGTAGGCGAATTTAGTTACAGAGTAGCTGTCCTTTTACCAGAATCATCAATGTCACTGAGACCCAAGCATTGATCGCCATAGTTACGCATACAAAGGTCAAAGTTCAAAGTAAATTTATTATCAGAGTACATATATGTCACTATATACCCCTCGAAATACATTTTCTTTCGGGCATTCACAGTAGAACAAAGAAAGACAACGGCACCAATGAAAACTACAAAGACTGACAAGCAACCAATAGTCAGAAGAAGAGAAACTGTGCAAACACAATTAAGTAAATAAATAAATAGGGAGATAGATAGATAAAACTGGGAGCACGAGCTGCAGCATTCTTGACAGTGAGTTCAGAGGTTGTGTTCAGTGATCAGTTCGGTGCTGTGGTGTGTCAAGTTATCCATTCTGGCTCAGGAGCCAGTTGAAAAATGAGCCATTTATCATAACTCCTGTTTTCTCTTTAGTTATCCAGTTCCTCTTCCATGCTTTGCATTTTGATGACCTTTTTTATGTGGTACCTCAGGTTCAAGTTCAATTATCATTCAACCATATCCACGAATACAGTTAAACAAAACAGCGTTCCTCCAGGCTATGGTGCCAAATACAGAACCAACAGTCACACCCAGGACATAGAGAACATAATTATAATAACAGAAATATATACAATCACAAAAAATAACATCGCCCAAGTCCCTGATTGTCATGGCCTGTAGCCTGATGGTGCGTGGGACGTTGCCCCGGAGCCATGTTTCTGCAAGAACAAGCCGCACCAATTACTCACCAAATGCCTTCGGGAAATACAAATGTTTGTTCCCGTTATCCATGCTTTTCATTGCAATCTCAAAGAATTCTAGCAAACACATTCTCTTTCATAAGTCTATGTTGACAGCACGATTGTCTTGTGATTTTATAAATATCCTTCTGTGGAAGCTGTGGGGAGGCAAGGGTTAACACAATGACAGATTGCAAGTAGAGTGCAGACAGCCCAGTCAAGAAAGGTCTTTGAAGACCACAGCTTCCCTTTACAGAGCCATTTTCAGTCACTGGAGACAAGGTAAGGATTTAACAGAAGGATGTGAAACACAGGGTGCCAACAATTACTTTACTAACTCCAAGTATCATTGGTTGTCAGCTTGTGGTTTCTATTGACTTTAACACCTCTATTCCTCAAAGTGCAGAATCAAATATCGCTGTGATGATTGTACGTTCTAGTATCAATTGTTTGGCAACAATAAAGTATAAAGTATATTGTGAATGGTGATTGCTCTCCCAAGTAAGGAACTCAACCATACAGTTTACTAAATGGTCGATATTGTAACTGCTTGTCAATTCTACATAAAAATGGCATTTTTCTATTCAGATTCCAGACCGTGGGGTGACAGGAACCATGCTGTTCTCCCTGTGCACAAGCAAAATAAAGTATGGTTGAAGAATGAGTGTGAGTTTTCAGAGTTCAGTTAATCGGTTCTGACACTGCCATTACCGCCCTCAAGAACATGCTGAGTCCTTTACAGATCTAACGACAGCCTCACTTGGAGTACTGTGAGCTGGTTTGGGCGCCTTATCTTAGAAAAGATGGGCTGAAACTGGAGAGGGTTCAAAGGAGATTGATGAAAGTGATTCCAGGGTTGAATGGCTTGTTGTATGAAGATCGCTTGTTGGCTCTGGGCCTGTATTCACTGAAATTCAGAAGAATGAGGGGTGACCTCACTGAAATGTATCAAATGGTGAAAGGCTTTGATAGGGTGGATGTGGAGAGGATGGTTCCTATGGTGGGAGAGTAAAAGACCAGAGGACACAGCCTCAGAATAGAAGGGCGTCATTTTACAACGGAGATGAGAAGGAATTTCTTTAGCCAGAGGGTCTGTGGAATTCTTTTGCCACAGGCAGCTGTGAAGGCCAGGTCTTTATGTATATTTAAGGCAGAGGTTGATGGATTCTTGATTGGTCAGGGCGTGAAGGGATATGGGAGAAGGCAGGAGATTGGGGCTAAGAGGAAAATAGGATCAGCCATGATGAAATGGCAGAGCAGACTCAATGGGCCCAAATGGCCTAATTCTGCACCTATATTATGCATGAAAGTAATGAGCACCCCATTGTATGAATACGACTCACAGTAATAAACAGTCATCCTGGGTGTCTTGGTGGGAAGATCCAGACATATCTCTCTCTCTCTCTCTCTCTCTCTCTCTCTATATATATATATATATATATATATATATATATATATATATCTCCCTCCCCCCCCCTCATGAAAAGCTGTATTGTGTTGGCAATTTTCAATACTCTGGGCCTCCCCAGAATCTGGGAAGTTCTGATATATGTGCAAAGTAAATTTATTATCAAAGTACATATACATCACTATACACAACCCTGTGATTCATTTTCTTGTGGGCATTCACAGTGAATGCAAATAAATACAATAGAATAAATTAAAAACAGCATCCAACAGGATGAACAAATAACTCATTTGTAGAAGACAGAAAAACTGTGCAAATGCAAAAAGAAAAAAAAGCAAAATAATAATAATAACAACAAGTCAATAAACAGGCAATGAATATCGAGAACATGCGATGAAGAGTCCTTGAAAGTGAGTCCACAGGTTGTGGGAACAGTTCAGTGATGGGGCAAGTGAAGTTGAGTGAAATTATCCCCGCTGGTTCAGGTGCCTGATGGTTGAAGGATAATAATTGTTCCTGAACCTGGTGGTCTTGATCCTGAGGCTCTTGTGCCTTCTTCCTGATGGCAGCAGTGAGAAGAGATTGTGACTTTAAGCTAACTTAGAAGGGACAGGACTCCAAAAAAGTCATGTTACATCAATCATGAAGATATGTCAGAGCTGTGGTACAGGACGGTGACAGGGTACAGTATAGAGACTGGGTACAGGATATTGACGGGGTACAGGATAGTGATGGGGTACAGGACAATGAGAGGGTGGAGGATATTAGCTGTGATACAGGATAGAGACTGGGAACGGGATAGTGAGGGGGTACAGGATATTAACTGTGGTACAGGACAATGAGGGAGTAGAGGATATTAGCTGTGCTACAGGATAGTGATGGGGTACAGGATAGTGACGGGGTATAGGACAGTAACAGGCTACAGGATATTAGCTGTGGTACAGGACAATGAGGGGGTAGAGGATTTTAGCTGTGGTTCAGGATAGTGACGTGGTACAGGATATCATCTGTGGTACCGAATAGTGACGGGCTACAGGATATTAGCTGTGGTACAGGACAGTGAGGGGCCGGGGTGGAAGTGTTGATGGGCCATGTTTAAGATAAATATTAGCTTTATTTGTCACAGGTTGATACATGAAAACATGCAGTGAAATGCGTCATTGACCAACACAGTCCAAGCATGTGTTGCAGGCAGCCAGCGTAGCATGGCCACCACTCACTAACCCTAATGTAAACGTGTTTAGAACGTGGGAGGACTGGAACACCTGGGGGAAATGCATGCAGTCATGGGGAGAAGGTACAAACTCTCACAGACAGTGTCCGGAATGCATCCCTAGTCACCGGCTCTGTAAACCATTACGCCAGCGGCTACACCACTGAGGACAAACCATACCAGGCAAGGTCATTTGTGCAATGTGCCAGAGATTGTTCTGGAAACGTCTTGGAAATGAGCAACTTCAGATTTGCTCATGAGTAATGAGGAAGTGATCTTGTGGTTGAAGAACCCCTAGGCATTGGTGACCACAATACAGTATTGTAAAATTCTGAATGCAGCCCGGGAGTTGAACATCAGAGGACCAAAACCACAGTCTTCAATTTAAATTAGGGTAACAATAATGACAGGGAGGGTGCAGTTGTCTAAGGTGGACTGGGGAAATGAGTTTACCAACAGTTTGGTGAATGAACAGAGAGTCAAACAGCTGGTCCTGAAGGAGCCGCGTGTCTATTTTTCCTCTGCATTGTCTTTTGTGTTACCATTTGTTATTAGTCACATGGGTGGGGGCATGGTAGAAGTGATGAGCTTTAGTTTTAGTGATTTTGCCTTTGGAAGTTCAGCTAGAGTCTAGAGCTAGGGTGATATCTTTTTTGTTGACTGCCTAAAGCCACTTAATAACATTTAAAATTGCTTAGTTAGCTTAATTACATTGAAGAAAACTTAAGTTTCTTTAATACTCTGAGACTATTATATATTTATATATTTTGTTATATCACTAATCTTAGTGTCAATAGTTCTTATCACTTTAAACCATTTCAAAAAGGGTTGATAGCTATAATCTGTAAACGTTTATTGAACTCACAAATGATATCTAATGATAAAATTAAACATGATTGGGAATCAGAATTTCAAGAGTCATTTTCAGATAATCAATTATATATAATTATATATTATATACTACCTTAACACTATGTATGACTTTGATAATGTCTATATCAATCTCGGTTTGTATTGTTATTGATATTGTGACGAGAATACACACATAGATTAAGATGTTAGCTGGCCTGTGCTGGCACCAGTGGGATCAGCAGTTGGTCTGCCACCTGTCTTCAGGAGAGAAAGAGATAAGGAAAACAATGGAGCAGCATGTGGAGATGTTAATGAAGGGGAAGGAGAACTGTCAAGATCGGCTCCCCCTTTGAACCCTGAACTGTTTGAAGCGATGGACAGGGGATACCCCAGCAGGGGGATAAAAAGGGACAGGTTCGCTAAGGCAGGACACACACGACACCCGAGGTAACGAGACCCTGGAAGCGGTGCGTCTCTCACAAGTCGGTGGGAAGTACCGGGCCATAGACGCACAGGGTGGAAAGGCACGATCGGCGGGAACCTGGTCCACCCTTGTCCACCCTTGCCTGGGTGCCGGGTTCACCACAGGGAAACGATCGTATCTGGAAACGGAGGGGTCACGGTCGGTGACCTCAGATGACATCACAAAGGACTCGTCCGAAAGCTGACTGCGAAGGTCTGTGTGGAAGCCGTTTTGAATATTCATTCGTTGTTGCTCTCTCTCTCCTTCCCCCCACTGTCCATCGCCACAGCAGCGATTACTGCGAACTGAACTGAACTAAATTGAACTGAACTTTGCGTCACTTTGAAACTGGTCATTTACCCCTAGACAACGATAGAGCTTGATTGATCCTATTATCTTAATTCTGTGTGCATGTGTCTTTAACATTGCTGAACTGTTGCATTTATTATCCTTTTGATTAGAGTACTGTGTTGCTTGTTTCTTTAATAAAACTTCCTTAGTTCTAGTAATCCAGACTCCAACTGAGTGATCCATTTCTGCTGGTTTGGCTACCCAGTTACGGGGTACGTAACAATATATATATATTTGAGAGAATTCTCCTCTTGTTTGTTTTTATGTTCCTTTCAAATCAATAAAAAAATTAATAAAGAAAGAATAGTTCTTAGCACTTCAAGATTATTTTGCCGTTTTCGAATATATTCTTCGACTCTGGAGCCTTGTTATTGGATTTGAATGGAAGAAGTGCAATACAGGATTAACCCCCACCCCTGTGCTTTGACTCTAAGAGGGGATGGTTTGTTCGAGTAGCAGCTATAGTTCCATACCAATCAGCAGGGAATTACCCCAATTAGATAGATTGATTACCCTGGTGACTAACGGCAACAACATAGACAGTCACAACACAACATCCGTGGTTGACCCCAATCGACGGAGGCCCCAGACAAGAACGAGTAATTCCGTGAGAAATGGGCATAATCTGTAGTTAACAAAAGGAGGTCAAGATAATGTCCCGTTGAAAATTTAATGTTATCTTTGACCTCTTTTGTTAACTACATCATTAAGATTGAACGAGTACAGGGAAGATTTATGAGGATGTTGGCTAGACTAGAGGAGCCGAGTTGTAAGGAAGGATTGAATATGTTGGGACTTTATTCCCTGCAGTGTAGGAGAATCAGGGGAGATTTCATAGACTTATACAGAATTATCAAAGTTCAAAGTAAATTTATTATCAAAGTATATATATGTCACTATATATAACCCTGAAATTCATTTTCTTGCAGGAAGCCACAAAGCAAAGAAACACAATAGAATTCACCAAAAAACATACACCATAAAGACAGTTAAACATCTAAAGTTCAAAGTTCAAAGTAGATTATATTTTCAAAGTACATAGACGTCACCATATACAACCCTGAGACTCATTTTCCTGTGGGCATACTCGCAAACCTATAGAATAGTAACTATGGCAAGATCAATGAAACTTCAACCGGAGTGCAGAAGACAACAAAAACTGTGCAAATGAAAATGTAAATAAATAGCAGAAAATAATGAGAACAAGAGGTAAGAAGATAAATATTCCTTAAAGTGAGATCATTGGTTGCAGGAACATTTCAACGATGAGGCAAGTGAGTGCAGCCTCGTATCCCATCCATTACTTATTTTTATACACACATTCTTTCTCTCTCTCTCCTTTTTCTCCCTCTGTCCCTCTCACTATACCCCTCGCTCATCCTCTGGGTTTTCCCCCCCTCCCCCTTTTCTTTCTCCCTGGGCCTCCTGTCCCATGATCCTCTCATATGCCTTTTGCCAATCACCTGTCCAGCTCTTGGCTCCATCCCTCCCTCTCCTGTCTTCTCCAATCATTTTGGATCTCCCCCTCCCACTTTCAAATCTCTTACTAGCTCTTCTTTCAGTTAGTCCTGAAATGTCTCGGCCCGAAACGTCGACTGTACCTCTTCCTACAGACGCTGCCTGGCCTGCTGTGTTCACCAGCAACTTTGATGTGTGTTGCAGCTATCCCCTTTTGTTCAGGAGTCTGATGGCTGAGGGTTAGTAACTGTTCTTGAACCTGGTGGTGTGAGTCCTGAGTCTTTTGTACCTTCTACCTGATGGTGGCAGCGAGAAAAGAGCATGTCCTGGGTGATGGGGGTCTCTGATGACGGATGCTGCTTTTCTACGACAGTGTTTCATGAAGGATGTTCATAGTGTAAATGGAAGTAGTCTTTCCACTGAAGTTGATGCAGACTAGAACTAGAGGTCATGGGTTAAGGTTGAAAGGTGAAATACTAAGGGGAATATGAGGGGGAGCTTATTCAACCAGAGTGTGGTACAAGCCGGCAGTATAAGTGGTGGATGTAGGATCAACTGCAACATTTAACAGAAGTTTGTTTAAGTACATGGTTGAGAGCTATGGTCAGGTGCAGATCGATGGAACTATGCAGAATAACAGTTCAGCATGGACTAGATGGGCTGAAGGGCCTGTTTCTCTGCTCTAGTGCTCTGTGACTCTATGGTCAATTGTTTTGTTCCATGTTGATTAGATGGCTTCTCACAGATGAAGTTCCAGCTTCAGTAGTCTGCAGTAGCCAACATTACCAACCAACTCACTCAACTAAGAGGGCTGATAACCAATTTGTTTTAATTTATTTTTATTTTGTTTCTTTAGAGTTACAACACAGTAACAGGCCGTTCTGGCCCAATGAACCCGTGCCACCCAATTACACCCACATGACCAATTAACCTATGAAATCATATGTTGACTGTGCCACCCGTAATGTTTTCCATGTGCTCTCCTCAAGGATCACCTGTGGAATACATTCATGCAATCTGATGTAGGCAGAATCCCACAGTTACAAAGCAAGAAGCTGTGTACGAGAAAAAGAGAAAACATTTCAATGATCTTCCAGAAACTCAAGAGCTTCTGCAGATACTGGAAATCCAGAGCAATAGACAAAAGGCTGGGGGTGAATAAAATGTCTAAAACGTCAACCGTTCCATAGATGCCACCTGACCTGCTGAGTTCCTCCAAGATTTTGTGTGTGTTGCTCTGGATTTCCAGCATCTGCAGGATCTCAGAATCGGAATCAGGTTTATTATCATTTCGTGTGTCATGAAATTTGTTAACTTAGCAGCAGCAGTTCAGTGCAATGCATAATCTAGCAGAGAGAGAAAATAATAATAATAATCGATAGATAGAACATAGAATAGTACAGCACAATACAGGCCCTTCGGCCTACAATGTTGTGCCGACCCTCAAACCCTGCCTCCCATATAAGCCCCCACCTTAAATTCCTCCATATACCTGTCAGGTAGTCTCTTAAACTTCACGAGTGTATCTGCCTCCACCACTGACTCAGGCAGTGCATTCCACACACCAACCACTCTCTGAGTAAAAAGCCTTCCTCTAATATTCCCCTTGAACTTCCCACCCCTTACCTTAAAGCCATGCCCTCTTGTATTGAGCAGTGGTGCCCTGGGGAAGAGGCGCTGGCTATCCACTCTATCTATTCCTCTTAATATCTTGTACACCTCTATCATGTCTCCTCTCATCCTCCTTCTCTCCAAAGAGTAAAGCCCTAGCTCCCTTAATCTCGGATCATAATGCATACTCTCTAAACCAAGCAGCATTCCGGTAAATCTCCTCTGTACCCTTTCCAATGCTTCCACATCCTTCCTATAGTGATAGATAGATAGATATATATACTTTATGGATCCTGAGGGAAATTGGGTTTCGTTACAGCTGCACCAACCAAGAACAGAGCATAAATATAGCAATACAAAAACCACAAACAATCAAACAACAATATACAAACTATGCCAGATGGAAATAAGTCCAGGACCAGCCTATTGGCTCAGGGCGTCTGACCCTCCACGGGAGGAGCTGCAAAGTTCGATGGCCACAGGCAGGAACAACCTCCTGTGACACCCAGTGATGTATCTCGGTGGAATGTGGCCGGAGTCCAACAGCAAAAGGTTCAATATCCGGTACAAACACTTTCCTCAATTGTAATATGACCCGGATTGCACTATCCGTTGTTAACCAGATCAGTAGGCACCCAACTCCTTTACGCTTACCGCTCTCAGTGCACTTCCGGTCAGCCCTAATGGTCTGGAAGCCGTCCATGGAAAAGACTTGATCAGGTATGTCCTCGTGCAGCCCCGTTCCAGTGAAACACATAACATTGCACTCCCGAAATGTTCTCTGACGCCTGGCTAGCGCCGTGAACTCGTCCATTTTATTACCCACCGAACTCCTCTTCTCCATAAGTCTCTGTTATCTCGACCCGGTCCTCTTTCCTCGCCCTTGTGATCCCCCTCTGCATCCTCTGCGTGTTTTCCTCCAGATTTCAGCAGGGGTGTCCGCCGCTCTGCTCGCTAAACCGGCTGGCATAAGCTCAATCAGCTGGTCCCTGGAATAAACAATGCGACCATACTGCTGCCCCGCTAATGAGATGTGTCCGAATGTAACTATTTCCAGCGCTAAAAACCCAAATAAAACTCTCTCCACCAGCATGTTAGAGAGGGTGCAGCTTCAACGTGTTACTGTGAAAAAAAATACAACAAATAACATAAGTTAAAAAAGTAAGAAAACTAGTCGGAATGGCTGTAACAGGCTGCATGCACGACCGGTGCAGGCACACTAGCAGAGAGAGAAAATAATAATAATAATAAATAAGTAAATCAATTACAGCATACTGAATAGATTAAAAATCGTGCAAAAAGCAGAAATAATATATATTAAAAAAGTGAGGTAGTGTTCTCGCGTTCAATGTCATTTAGGAATTGGATGGCAGAGGGGAAGAAGCCGTTCCTGAATCGCTGAGTATGTACTTTCAGGCTTCTGTATCTCCTACCTGATGGCAACAGTGAGAAAAGGGCATGCCCTGGGTGCTGGAGGTCCTTAATAATGGATGCTGCCTTTCTGAGACACCGCTCCCTGAAGATGTCCTGGGTACTTTGTAGGCGAGTACCCAAGATGGAGCTGACTAGATTTACAACCTTCTGCAGCTTCTTCTGATCCTGTGCAGTAGCTCCTCCATACCAGACAGTGATGCAGCCTGTCAGAATGCTCTCCACAGTACAACTGCAGAAGTTTTTGAGTGTATTTAACTGCGCTTATAATAATAACAACTTATTTATTGCATATTTTCCACATAGACAATGTAGTTCAAAGTGCTTTGCAATGGAATGAAGTGAAAATGTGAAATAAAAGACAAAAGGATGTTTGTTAAAAGCAAGGTTAAATAAATAGGTTTTGATTTAAAAGTGCCAACTGAGTCTGTATCCCTTATAGTTTTAGGTATTGAATTTCACAGTTTAGGAGCATAGTTCAAAAAAAACTGACCTGCCAATTATCTCTTGAGGAAAATTGTTTAAGTTTAGAAGACTGACAGAAGAAGACCTGAGAGCTCAATCAGGATTGTAAAACAAAAGATGTACTCCGGTCCCAGATCATTGAGGGATCATTGCAGATAAGATGTTTTGTTGTTGCAGTTTTATCCTTTAAATTGGGGCAATAGATTGCTTCTGCACTTTGGGAACAATCAATTTCCTCAGGCAGTAAGGCTGATCAACACCTCCACCCACCCACTAACTCTCCCCTTCACACCCCCAACCACCACTGCTACTTTATCATATCCTGTCAGACATCTTACGTACAGACACTCCTGTACCTAGTATCACTTTATGGATATACAGTCGTTTATTCATAGTGTTTTTTATTATTGTGCTCTTTATCCAAATGTGTTTTTGTGCTGCATCAGATCCGGAGTGACAATTATTTCACTCTCCTTTACACTTGTGTATATGAAATGACATTAAACAATTTTGAATGTTGAGATGACCCTGCCTAAACCGGTACCCTGCCAACGCCCTGCAGCGGGACAGTCGTTATGAACTACGGTTCCCGGCGTGCATGGTGGTCTACGCGCCTGCGCGTCAGGACTACTCTTCCCGGCACGCATAGCGGTACACGCAAACGCACAGTGCAGGCAGCCGCCGCAGACCGAGAGTCGGATTGCCGATGCGAACTACTATTCCCGGCACGCACGCCGGTCTCGGCGCTTGCGCAGAAGGGGGCGGCAGCCGGAGAGTGAGCGCGGCCGGTGGAGGAGGCGGCGGCGGCAAGCGGTAAGTTATCGATGTCGGAGTGGGTGGGTCGTTCCAGTCCTGGCAGAGAAGAAGGGAGGATGTTCAGGTGTGCCGGGCCCGGACACCCCACTCAGCTGGTGAGCTGGAGTTGGGGAATGAAGCGGGAGTTTAATCCCTTCACGGCGAGGCTGAGGTGTCCCGGATCCTGGGCTCACTATCCTCACTCTCTCCCTCCCTTCCCCACTCAACCCCTCCCCTCCCCATCCACCCCACTTCTACCCTCCCGTCCCCACCCACCCGCTTCGGTCCCCTCCCATCCCATACTGTCCAGTCCCGTCCCCACCCCACCCCACCTCTCCCTCCCTCCTACCTACCCAGAATTGCTAAATTCCTCCAGCATTTTGTGTGTGTTGCTCTGGATTTCCAGCATCTGCAGAATCTCCGGTGCTTATTGAGAGCCATGTGCTTGGTCTGATACTGTGTCGAACAATGGCGAAATATGGTCAACTCACTTAGATAAAACAGTGGTAATTTCCCTTCTGCAACAGTGAGCTGAAAGATGTTGCAAATAATCTGAAACCACAGGTTAGAAGGAGGCTGGTGCATTGCAAATGAGCGGTTTAGTCGAGCTTAATAGCCGGTGTCAGTGACTTGGGAGTCCTCGTGCGGGATTCTCCAGAGGATAATTTGTAGATTGAGTAGGTAGTGAGGGAGTCAAATGCAATGTTAGCATTCATTTCCGGATGACTAGAGTACAGAAGCAAGGATGTAATGCTAAGCAACACACAAAATGTTGGAGGAACTCAGCAGCCCAGGCAGCGTCTATGGGGGAAAAAAGTACGGTTGATGTTTTTGGCCAAAATCCTTCAGCTGGACTGGAGAAAAAAAAAGCTGAGGAGTAAATTTTAAATATGGAGGGAGGGGAGAGAGAAACAAGTGAAATCTGGAGAGGGAGGGGTGAGGAGCTAGGAAATTGATTGGTGGAAGAGACAGAAGGCCATGGAAAAAATAAAAAGGGGGTAAGGAGCATAGAGGGAAGGCCGTGGGCAGGCGAGAAGCTGAGATGAGAGGGAAAAGGGGATGGGAAATGGAGAAGGATTGGGGGTGGGGTGGGGGGGTTGGGAGACATTACCGGAAGTTTGAGAAATCTATGTTCGTACCATCAGCTTGGAGGCTACCCAAACAGAATATAAGATGTTACTCCAACCTAAGTGTGGCCACATCACGACAGTGGAGGAGGCCACGGATGGACATGTCACAATGGGAAGTAGAATTAAAATGGGTGGCCACTGGGAGATCCCTCTTGTTCTGGCGGATGGAGTGTAGATGCTCGGTGAAGTGGTCTCCCAATCTATGTCGGGTCTCACCAATATACAGGAGGCCACACCGGTGACACTTCACCTGTGAGTCTTTTGGAGTAATTTACTGTGTTCGGTGCTCCCGGTGTGGCCCCCTGTATATCGGTGAGTCCCGACGTAGATTGGGAGACCACTTCAAGCATCTGCACTCCATCAGCCAGAACAAGCAGGATCTCCCAGTAGCCACCCATTTTAATTCCACTTCCCATTCCAATATCTCCATCCATGGCCTCCTGCACTGTCGTGATGTGGCTACATTTAGGTTGAAGGAACAACACCTTATATTTCCGTTTGGGTAGCTGCCAACCTCATGGCATGAATATTAATTTCTCAAACTTCCGGTAATGCTCTCTCCCCGCCCCCCCTTCACCATTTCCCATTCCCTTTTCCCTCTCTCACCTCACTTCCTTGCCCACCCATTGCTTCCCTCTGGTGTTCCTTCCCTCCCCCCCCCCCCAACTTTTTCTTCCTTCCATGGCCTTCTGTTTCTTTCACCAATCAACTTCCCAACTCTTTAATTCATCCTCCACCCCTCCAGCTTTCACCGATCACCTGGTGGTTCTCTCCCATCCCCCCCACCTTTTAAATATACTCCTCGACTTTTTTTCCCCCAGTCCTGCAGAAGGGTTTTGGCCCGAAGCGTCGACTGTACTTTTTTCCATAGATGTTTCCTGGCCTGCTGAGTACCTCCAGCATTTTGTGTGTTGCTTGGATTTCCAGCATCTGCAGACTTTCTCTTGTTTGTGATGTAATGCGGAGACATTGGAGGGGGTTCACAAGAATGATTCCAGGAATGAAAGGGTTAACGTATGAAGAGCTCTGGGTCTGTACTTGCTGGTGTTTAGAAGAGTGGGGGGAATCTCATTAAAGCCTATTAAATATTGAAAGGCCTAGATAGAATGGATGTGGAAAGGATGTCTCCTATATTTGGCGAGTCTTGGACCAGAGTGCACAGCCTCAGAATAGAGAGACTTCTTCTATTTCAAACAGAGGAGGAATTTCTTTAGCCAGAGGGCAGTGAATCTGTGGAATTCATTACCACAGACAGCTGTGGAGGCCAAATTATTGGGTATATTTAAAGCAGAGGTTGATATGTTCTTGATTAGTCGGGACATTAAAGTTACAGGGGGAAAGCAGGGGAATGTAGTTGAGAGGGATAATAAATCAGTCCTGATGGAATGGCTCAATAAGTTGAATGTTTTAATTCTGCTCCTATGTCTTATGGTCTTGTATTGCAGGAAGGTAAACAGGTAATTAGATTTATAAACTATTTTTGAACATTAAGTATGTTTTATTCATTTTACTTACTGTTTATACATTTTATACGGAAGTGGTTGTGTTTACTTGGGGAATTGCCCAGTGTATCCAAATGCCATGAAGTATGTAAGGAGTTATTTGACTACCCGTGTGACCTATTTCCTGCACGGTTGCAGGAATGTTTATCATATTGAAGATCGGTTCTGTTTCTATGCTGAGACTATTCTCTCTCATGATCACATCCTCCCTGACCTGTGACTGGCAGGACAAGTTAAGAGCAGTGTAGAGATGAAGCAAACATTACTGTCTGTCCTCCTCATCCTCGGATTAACAAGTAAACAAGAGACAGCTGTACAGACTGGGCCTCATGAAAATCACAGATGATCTGCTGAAACAGAGCAGATTCACAACACCCCATCTAATATGCTGGTTATTTAGTAAACCAACTTTAGTCTATTAACTCCTGACTGTTGTATAATGCATCCTATTTTTTTTATTACTTCTAACCATCTAATTTGGGCTCTGTTTTTCATTTGTCATCCATTTTCTAAAGATAAGCTTTATTTGCCACATGAATATCGAAACATCAAAACATACAGTTTGCATCAATGACCAACACAGCCTGACAAGAGTTGCCATGCTTCCAGCGCCAACACAGCATGCGCACAACTTACTCACCCCCAACCCATATGTCACTTTGGAACAACACACATCAAAGTTGCTGGTGAACGCAGCAGGCCAGGCAGCATCTCTAGGAAGAGGTACAGTCGACGTTTCAGGCCGAGACCCTTCATCAGGACTAACTGAAGGAAGAGTTAGTAAGAGATTTGAAAGTGGGAGGGGGAGGGGGAGATCTGAAATGATAGGAGAAGACAGGAGGGGGAGGGATGGAGCCAAGAGCTGGACAGGTGATTGGCAAAGGGGATATGAGAGGATCATGGGACAGGAGGCCCAGGGAGAAAGACAAGGAGGGGGAAACCCAGAGGATGGGCAAGGGGTATAGTCAGAGGGAGAAAAAGGAGAGTGAGAGAAAGAATGTGTGTATAAAAATAAATAATGGATGGGCTACGAGGGGGAGGCGGGGCATTAGCGGAGGTTAGAGAAGTCGATGTTCATGCCATCAGGTTGGAGGCTACCCAGACGGAATATAAGGTCTCGGCCTGAAACGTCGACTGTACCTCTTCCTAGAGATGCTGCCTGGCCTGCTGCGTTCACCAGCAACTTTGATGTATGTTGCTTGAATTTCCAGCATCTGCAGAATTCCTGTTGTTTGTGTCACTTTGGAACGTGGGAGGAAACCAGAGCACCCAGAAGAAACCCATGCAATCACCGGGAAAATGTACAAACTCTGGCACAGTAAAGCATTACGCTACTGTACTGTCCTATCCAGCTAACTCTTACATTCCATTCATATCTTGTGTGGATTGATTATTGTGTGCAGTTGTCATTTCCAAACTTGTTCACTATGGTCCATTAAGGCTATTGCATTTCAGTATTATCAGTATCTTTGTACAAAGCAGTTCATTTACTAGATGCCTGCTATCTTACCATCAGAACCTCTGAGTTTTGACAAAGGGTAAGCACAAACAATTCTGCAGAGGCTGGAAATCGAGGGCAACATGCATAACTTGCCGGAGGAACTCAGCGGGTGAGGCAGCATCTATGAAAATGATTAAACAGTTGATGTTTTGGGCCAAGACCTTTCATCAGGACTGGAGAGGAAGGGGGAAGAAGTCAATATAAACAGGTGGGGGGAGGAAAGGAGGAGAAACTAGAAGGTGATAGGTGAAGGCAGGTGGTTGGGAAAGGTAAAGGGCTGGAGAAGAAGGAATCTGGTAGGAGAGAAGAGTGAACCATGGGAGAAAGGGAAGGAGAAAGAGATAGGCAGGTGAGGAGAAGAGGTAAGAGGCCAGAGTGGGGAGTAGAAGGAGGAGGAGAAAAGTTGGGGAAATTGAGGTTGGAGGCTACCTAGATGGAATAGGAGATGTTGCTCCTCCACCTTGAGAGTGGCCTCATTGTGGTATAAGAGGTGGCCATGTGCCAACATGTTGGAATGGGGATAGGAATTAAAATGGTTGGCCACTGGGAAATTCAGTCTTGGTAGATGGAATGAAATGTTCAACAAAGTTGTCCTCGAATTTATAACAGGTTTCACCAATCTAGTGGAGGCCATATTGGGAACACTGGATAAAATAGACAACCCCAACAGATTCATAGGTGGAAGGACTGTTTGGGGCCCTGACTAGAGGTGAGGGAGGAGGTCAATGGGTAGGTATAGCAGTTTGTTGCTGTGAAAATCCTTTCCTTCATCATTTTCATCTTTGTCAAACCCCAACCAACAGAGGCCTTGGATGTTGCATCCTAGCTGTTTAAGTCAATGCGCAAGCCAGGATAGTACAATATGAATCCCTTCGGCCCATCTATTCATTGCAGAATTTTTATTCTGCCTATTCTCATCGACCTGCACCTGGATCATACCCCTCCCATCTATGTACCTATAAAAGTTCTGTTAAATGTTGAAATTGAACCCACATCCACCACTTGCATTGGTAGCTCATTCTACATTCTCACCACCCTCTGAGTGAAGAAGTTCCCTCTCATATTCCCCTTAAATATTTCACCTTTCACCCTTAACCCTGGCCTCTAGCTCTATTCTCACTCAATTTCAGTGGGAAAAAGCCTGGTATACTCCTTATAATTTTGTACCCTTCTATCAAAACTCCTCTCCATCTCTTGTGCTCCAGGAATAAAATCCTAACCTATTCAGCCTTTCCCTATAACTCAGGTCCTCAAGTCCCAGCAATACCTCTGTAAGTTTCCTTGTTAAGAACTGTACACAATACTCCAAATTCACCCCAGAATACTGCAAAATTTTCCATCAATGTTATATCATGCTTGTTATTTATAGGTATTTATTTATAGACAATAGGTGCAGGAGTAGGCCCTTTGAGCCAGCACCGCCATTCACTGTGATCATGGCTGATCATCTACAATCAGTACCCCGTTCCTGCCTTCTGCCCATATCCCTTGACTCCGCTATCATTAAGAGCTCTATCTAACTCTTTCTTGAAAGCATCCAGAGAATTGGCCTCCACTGCCTTAGGAGGCAGAGCATTCCACAGATCCACAACTCTCTGGGTGAAAAAGTTTTTCCTCAACTCCATTCTAAATGGCCTACCCCTTATTCTCAAATTGTGGCCTCTGGTTCTGGACTCCTCCAACATCGGGAGCATGTTTCCTGCCTCTAGCGTGTCCAATCCCTTAATAATATATGTTTCAATCTGATCCCCTCTCATCCTTCTAAATTCCAGTGTATACAAGCCCAGTTGCTCCAATCTTTCAACATATGACAGTCCCGCCATCCCGGGAATTAACCTCGTGAACCTTCACTGCACTTCCTTAATAGCAAGAATGTCCTTCCTCAAATTTGGAGACCAAAACTGTGCACAATACTCCAGGTGTGGTCTCACCAGGGCCCTGTACAGCTGCAGAAGGACCTCTTTGCTCCTATACTCAACTCCCCTTGTTATGAAGGCCAGCATGCCATTAGCTTTCTTCACTGCCTGCTGTACCTGCATGCTTACTTTCAGTGACTGATGTACAAAGACACCAAGATCTCGTTATACTTCCCCTATTCCTAACTTGACACCATTCAAATAGTAATCTGTCGTCTTGTTCTTGCCACCAAAATGGATAACCTCACATTTATCCACATTTAACTGCATCTGCCCACTCACCCAACCTGTCCAAGTCATCCTGCATTATCTCAACATCCTCCTCACATTTCACACTGCTACCCAGCTTTGTGTCATCTGCAAATTTGCTAATGTTACTTTTAATCCCTTCATCTAAATCATTAATGTATATTGTAAATAGCTGTGGTCCCAGCAACGAGCCTTACATTACCCCACTAGTCACCTCCTGCCATTCTGAAAGGGACCCGTTAATCCCTACTCTTTGTTTCCTGTCTGCCAACCAATTTTCTATCCATGTCAGTACCCTACTCTCAATACCATGTGCTCTAATTGTGCCCACTAATCTCCTATGTGCAACCTTATCAAAGGCTTTCTGAAAGTCCAGGTACACTACATCCACTGGCTCTCTCTTGTCTATTTTCATAGTTACATCCTCAAAAAATTCCAGAAGATTAGTCAAGCATGATTTCCCCTTTGTAAATCCATGCTGACTCGGACCGATCCTGTTACTGCTATCCAAATGTGCCACTATTTCATCCTTTATAATTGACTCCAGCATCTTCCCCACAACTGATGTCAGGCTAACTGGTCTATAATTCCCTGTTTTTTCTCTCCCTCCTTTCTTAAGAAGTGGGATAACATTAGCTACCCTCCAGTTCTCAGGAACTGATCCTGAATCTATAGAACATTGGAAAATAATTACCAATGCGTCTACGATTTCTAGAGCCACCTCCTTAAGTACCCTGGGGTGCAGACCATCAGGCCCTGGGGATTTATCAGCCTTCAGTCCCATCAGTCTATCCAACACCATTTTCTGCCTAATGTGAATCTCCTTCAGTTCCTCCGTTACCCTAGGTCCTCCGGCCACTATTACATCTGGGAGATTGTTTGTGTCTTCCCTAGTGAAGACAAATCCAAAGTACCTGTTCAACTCGTCTGCCATTTCCTTGTTCCCCATAATGAATTCACCCATTTCTGTCTTCAAGGGCTCAGCTTTGGTCTTAATTAATTTTTTCCTCTTCACATACCTAAAGAAGCTTTTACTATCCTCCTTTATATTCTTGGCTAGCTTGCTTTGTATCTCATCTTTTCTCCCCTTATTGCCTTTTTAGTTATCCTCTGTTGCTCTTTAAAAGTCTCCCAATCCTCTGGCTTCCCGCTCATCTTTGCTATGTTATACTACTTCTCTTTTATTTTTATACTATCCTTGACTTCCCTTGTCATCCATGGTCGTCCCTTACTCCCCTTAGAATCTTTCTTCCTCTTTGGAATGAACTGATCCTGCACCTTCTGTATTATTCCCAGAAGTACCTGCCATTGTTGTTCCACTGTTATCCCTGCTAGGATATCTTTCCAGTCAACCTTGGCCTGCTCCTCCTTTATGGGTCCATAGTTCCCCTTGTTCAACTGTAATACTGACACTTGTGGTTTTCCCTTCTCCCTCTCAAATTGTAGTATTATGGTCACTACCTCCTAATGGCTCCTTTACCTTGAGTTCCCTTATCAAATCCTGTTCATTACACAACGCTAAATCCAGAATTGCCTTCTCCCTGTTAGGCTCCAGTACAAGCTGTTCTAAGAATCCATCTTGGAGGCACTCCACAAACTCCCTTTCTTGGGTTCCTGTACCAACCTGATTTCCCCAGTCTACCTGCATGTTGAAAATCCCCCATAACAACCATAGCATTACCTTTGCTGCATGCCAATTTTAACTCTTGATTCAACTTGCACCCTATATCCAGGCTACTGTTTGGGGGCCTGTAAATAACTCCCATTAGGGTCCTTTTGCCCTTATAATTTCTCAGTTCTATCCATACCGACTCTACATCTCCTGATTCTGTCCCCCCCCTTGCAAGGGAGTGAATTTCATTCCTCACCAACACAGCCACCCCACCCCCTCTGCCAATCAGTCTGTCCTTTTGATAGGACATATACCCTTGAATATTCATTTCCCAGCCCTGGTCCTCTTGCAGCCATGTCTCTGTTATTCCTACAACATCATACTTGCCAATTTCCAACTGAGCCTCAAGCTCATCCACTATATTTCTTATACTCAGTGCATTCATATATAATACTTTTAATTCTTTACTCCCCTCACCTTTCACATCGATTCCTTTTCATAGTCATAGTCATACTTTATTGATCCCGGGGGAAATTGGTTTTTGTTACAGTTGCATCATAAATAATAAATAGTAATAATCATGGAAATAATAAATGGTAATAGAAAAATAGTAATAAATAGTTAAATAGTAATATGTAAATTATGCCAGTAAATTATGAAATAAGTCCAGGACCAGCCTATTGTCTCAGGGTGTCTGACCCTCCAAGGGAGGAGTTGTAAAGTTTGATGGCCACAGGCAGGAATGACTTCCTATGACGCTCTGTGTTGCATCTCGGTGGAATGAGCCTCTGGCTGAATGTACTCCTGTGCCCACCGATTACATTATGTAGTGGATGGGAGACATTGACCATACTCTGCACTTTTGCACTTGGCCATACTCTCCGATCCCTTCCTGAGCTTTCTGCCCTGTTAATTCTGTTGTCTTTCTTAACTTTGCTGATTCTCTCTTTCCCTTTAACTCCTTCCTTGTATTTCCTACCCCCCCCCCCCCACTACTTAGTTTAAACACAACCATATAGCAGTGGCGACCCTGGCAGATTTATATTTGCATTTATACAGCTTGTCATTCATTGATC
This sequence comes from Mobula birostris, assembly GCF_030028105.1. Lineage (NCBI taxonomy): Eukaryota > Metazoa > Chordata > Chondrichthyes > Myliobatiformes > Myliobatidae > Mobula > Mobula birostris. Next base: position 4,776,961 of record NC_092395.1, read on the forward strand.
CTGGTTACAGTTATTATTCTATGGATTAGCTAAGTATGCCTGCAAGAAAAAGAATCTCGGGGTTGTATGTGGGGACATGTACATACTTTGATAGTAAATTTTACTTTGAACTTTAAAACACTGGAGAGGTACATTTTCTGTTATAGTGTTATATCTGCTTTCTCTCGTGACACTGGTTTACTAAAAGGAAGAGCTGAAAATATAACCCAACTATTTTCCCTACTATTTGAAAATGCTGAGTAAGTCAATGTTTAAGTTTTTACAATAGTTATTTGCTCAGTGGCCACTTTATTAGATACAGGAGTGGAACCCTGTGTGATCTGCTGTGGCCTATCCACTTCAAGGTTCAATGTGTTGTGCATTCAGAGACGCTCTTCTGCACTCCATGAAGGAGCGGTGTCTCAGAAGGGCAGCGTTCATTATTAAAGACCTCCAGCACCCAGGGCATGCCCTTTTCTTACTGTTGCCACCAGGTAGGAGGTACAAAAGCCCGAAGGCACACACTCAGTGATTCAGGAACAGTTTCTTCCCCTCTGCCATCCGATTCCTAAATGGATGCTTAATGCTTGGACACTACCTCACTTTTTCAAGATATATTATTTCTGTTTTTGCACGATTTTTAATCTATTCAATATGCATATGCTATAATTGATTATTTATTTATTATTTTTTTTCTATATTATGTACTGCATTGAACTGCTGCTGCTAAGTTAACAAATTTCACGACACATGCTGGTGATAATAAATCTGATTCTGATTCCGTCAGTTGAACCAGTATGGCTATTCTTCTGACCTCTCTCATTAACAATGCATTTTAGCCCACAGAATTGCCACTTATTGGATGTTTGTTTTGTATTTTGTACCATTCTCTGTAATGAGATAGTTGTGTGTGAAAAGCCCAGGAAATGAGCAGTTTGAGATGCACAAGCCACCCCGTCTGAAACCAACAATTATACCGTAGTTGGAACAAAAACTGAACCTCTTGACTGTGTCTACCTGCTTTTATTCATTGAGTTGCTGCCACATGATTGGCTGATTAGATATTTAGATTCATGAGCAGGTGTACCTAATAAAGTGGCCACTGAGCATAGATCTTGTAGGTGCAGTATTGTTCATTTCTCCCCACCTTCAATCTTCTTAAAATATCTTCTTCCTGCAGTAGCTGCATCTTTAACCACTGGTTACTAAGCTACAGCCACAAAAAAGAAAACAAACTTTGTTTTTTTTTCTAGTATCTGTTTGAGCTGATGGTGGAGAGAAATGCAACCAACGTGATCCTACAGTGCTGTCATGAATTGACATACGAAGGAAGGGTGGGGAATTCCCAGGTCATTTCTGAATCACACAATGTTTCTTAGTATTTGAAGAAAACCCCAATATATGACTGTCCAGGCACCACAGTTCCCAGCGTTATTTAATATACACAAGTTTCAGAATCGGGGTTAATAGCTCTGGCATATGTCACAAAATATTTCTGGGGCAGCAATAAATAGCAGTAATGATATAAATATAAATTACAATAATAAATATAAACATGTATACTTATATATAAAATAACTACTGCAAAAAAGAAAAATGCATATAATGAGATTGTGTACAGTACATCACAACTGATGCTTCATGTGTGATAAGCCCTGCGTGGTAGCAGGGAGTTCAGTAGTCTCACAGCCTGGGGAAAGAAGCTGTTTCCCATCTTAATAGTTCTTGTCCTAATGCTGTGGTACCCCGTCTGATGGTCGTGGTTCAAAAAGATTGTTAGATCATAAGACATTGCCGAATTAGGCCACTTGACCCATTTGGTAGTGTAGCGATTCATCAGACTACAATGTACAAGTAAGTGGTTGAAGAAATTGCCGGTGAATTCACAAAAGGTACTAGAATTGTAGAACTGAAAACATTGGTTGTAGATCGATTTATTGTAAAGTACACATTTGTACTGTTTCTCCAGTCCAGTTCCTGGCAAGCTGATATTTTTTTACACAGATCAAAGTTCAAAGTAAATTGATTATCAAAGCATATATATGGCACCGTATACAACCCTGTGACTCATTTTCTTACGAGCATATTCAGTAAATCCAATAACCGTAATAGAATCAGTAAAATACCACAGCCAGCAGGGTGGGCAACCAGTGTGCAAAAAAGAACAAATTCTGCAAATACAAAAGAAAATAAATAAATATTGAGAACATGAAATGAAGAGTCTTCCAAGGTGAGTCCAAGGGTTGTGGGAACATTTCAGTGATGGGCGAGTGAAGTCATCCCCTCTGGTTCAGGAGCCTGATGATTGAGGGGTAATAACTGTTCCTGAACCTAGTGGTCAGAGGCCAAATGCTCCTGTACCACCTCCCTGAAGAGAGCACGAGCTGGGTGCTGGAGGCCCCTGATGATGGATGTTATTTTGCTGCGACCATGCTCCATGTAAATCCGTAGTTCCATGTGGAATTGTGCGGGAATTGTTCTCTTAAAGGAGGACAGTGCGCAGCGAGACTCCTAATAAGAGGCTGATAGGGCATAATTATTGCAACGTAAAAGGTGGACAAAATCAGAGGGTGAATACTGGACTGAAGGTGCTATATTTGAATGTGTGCACTCTGAGGTAGTTGAACTAGAAGCACAGTTACAGATTGGCATGTATGATGTAGGCAATTCTGAATCACGGCTGAAAGATGATTATAGCTGGGAGCTTAATGTCGAAGGATACACGTTGTATTGAAAGAATAGCCCGGAAGGCAGGGGCGGTGGCATTTTTGGTTAAAACAAAAGTAAATTAAATCATTAGAAAGAGGTTACATAGGATTGGAATGTGTTGAATCATTGACAATAGATCTAAGTAACTGCAAGGGTAAAAAGACTCTGATGGGAGTTGTATACAACTCCCCAAACAGTAGTGAGGATGTGGTCTACCAATTACAATGGGAAATAGAAAATGCATGCCCAAAGGGCAATATTACGATAGTCATGGGGGATTTCAATATGTAGGTAGATTGAGAAAACCAGGTTGATGCTGGATTCCAAGAGAGGGAATTTCTAGTATGCCTATGAGATGGCTTTTTGGAACAGCTTGTGGTTGAGCCCAGCAGGGGTTCGGTTATGCAATGAACCAGATTTGATTAGAAAGTTTAAGATAAAAGAATCCTTGGAAGCAAGTTTATTGTCACTTAACTATAAACATGTATATAATGTATATAACCATATAATGCATACAGAAACGAGATGTTTCTCCAAACCAGAGTACTGCACACAATACAATAACATGATGTGATCATAATATGATTGAATTTACCCTAAAATTTGAGAAGAAGGAGCTAAGGTCTGTTGTATTAGTATTACAGTGGAGTAAAGGGAATTACAGGGGCATGAGAGAGGAGTTGGTCAGAATTGATCGGAAAAGAACACTGGCAGGGATGATGGCAGAGCAACAATGGCTGGAATTTCTGGAAGCAATTCGGAGGCACAGGTTGTATACATCCCAAAGAGGAAGTATACTAAAGTCAAGGACACTCACCTATGGCTAAAAAGAGAAGTTCAAGCCAGAGGGAGGTCATATAGTAGAGCAAAGATTAGTGGGAAGTTAGAGGATTTGGAAGATTTGAAAAACCAACTGAATCAGAATCAGGTTTATTGTCACCTGCATGTGACGTGAAATTTGTTAACTTAGCAGCAGCAGTTCAATGCAATACATTTACTAGCAGAAAGAGAAAAAAAAATAATAAATAAAATAAAAATAATAATAAACAAGTAAATCAATTACGTATATTGAATAGATTTTTTAAAATGTTACAAAACAAAAATACTGTATATTTAAAAAAAGTGAGGTAGTGTCCAAAGATTCAATGTCCCTTTAGGAATCAGATGGCAGAGGGGAAGAAGCTGTTCCTGAATTGCTGAATGTGTGCCTTCAGGCTTCTGTATCTCCTTCCTGATGATAACAGTGAGAAAAGGGCATGCCCTGGGTGCTGGAGACCCTCAATAATGGACACAGCCTTTCTGAGACTCTGCTCCCTAAAGATGTCCTGGGGACTTTATAGGCTAGTACCCAAGATGGAGCTGACTCGATTTACAACTTTCTGCAGCTTCTTTCGGTCCTATGCAGTAGCCCCTCAATACCAGACAGTGATAACTAAACAGAAGGCAACTAAAAAGTCATTAAGAAAGTAAAGATAGAATATGAAAGTAAGCTAGCCAATAATTAGAAAGGATACCAAACGTTTCTTTAGATACATATGTATAAAAGAGAGGTGAGAGTGGATATCGGACCACTGGAAAGCACTACTGGAGAGGTAATGGCAGACAAGGAAATGGCAGATAACTGAATAAGTATTTTGCATCACTCTTCACTATGGAAGACACGAGCTGTATGGTGGAAATTCCAAGTGTCGGGGTCATGAAGTGTATAAAGTTACCGTTACTGGGGAGAAGGTTCTTTGGAAACTGAAAGGTCTGAAGGTAGATAAGTCAACTGACCAGATGGTGTACACATCAGGGTTCTGAAAGAGGTGGCTGAAGAGATTGTTGAAGCATTAGTAATGATCTTTCAAGAATCACTAGATCCTGGAATGGTTTTGGAAGACTGGAAAATTGCAAATGTCACTCCACTCCAAGAGGAGGAGAGGCAGAAGAAAGGAAACTGGAGGCTAGTTAGTCTGACCTCAGTGGCTGGGAAGATGTTGGAGTTGATTATTAAGGATGAGGCCTTAGGGTACTTGGAGGCACATTATAAAATAGTTCATAATCAGCATGGTTTCCTCATGAGAAAATCTTGCCTAACAAATCTGTTGGACTTCTTTGAAGAAATAACAAGCAAGATAGACGAAGAATTGGTTGATATGTACTTGGATTTTCAGAAGGCCTTTGACAAGGTGCCACACATGAGGCTACTTAACAAGCTATGAGCCCATGGTATTACAGGAAAGATTCTAGCATGGATAAAGCAGTGGCTGATTGACAGGAGGCAGAGAGTGGGAATAAATGGAGCGTTTTTTGCCTGACTGCTGGTGACTAGTGGTAGTCCACAGGTGTCAATGTTGGGACTGATTTTTATTTTAAATGTCAATGATTTGGCTGATGGAATTGATGGTTTTGTTGTAAAGTTTGCAGACAATATAGAGGAACAGGTAGTTTGAGGAAGTAGAGAGGCTACAGAATAATTTAGATTTGGAGAATGGGTAATAAAGTGGCAAATGGAATATAGCGTTGGGAAGTGTATGGCCATGCACTTTCTAAAAGAAATGAAAGGGTTGACTACTTTCTAAATGGAGAGAAAATACAAAAGAAACTGAGGCACAAAGGGTCTTGTGAGTCTGTGAGCAGGATTCCCTAAAGGTTAATTTTCAGGTTGAGTCTGTGATGAGGAAGGCAACTGCACTGTGAACATTCATTTCAATGGAATGCAATAGCAAGAATGTAATGTTGAGACTTTATAAAGCACTGGTGAGGCCTCACTTGGAGTATTGCAAGCAGTTTTGGGCACCTTATCTCTGAAAGGATTGCTGATATTGGAGAGGGTTCAAAGATTTACAAAAATTATTCCAGGTTTGAACCGCTTGTCATATGAAGAGCATTTGATAGCCCTGGGCCTGATTCACTGGAATTCAGAAGAATGAAGGGTGAAAGGCCTTGATAGTGGGTGTGGAGAGGATGGTTTCTATGGTGGGAGGGTGTAAGACCAGAGGACACAGCCTGAGAATAGAGGGGCAACATTTTGGAACAAAGATGAGGAATTTCTTTAGCCAAACAGAGGTGAATCTGTGGAATTCTTTGCCACAGGTAGCTGTGGAGGCCATATTTATGTATATTTAAGGCAGAGGTTGATAGGTTCTTGACTGGTCAGGGCATAAAGGGATACTGGGAGAAGGCAGAAGATTGGGGCTGAGAGGAAAATTGATAAGCCATGATGGACCAAATGGCCTAATTTTGCTCCAATATCTTATGGTCTTGTATCTCCTCAAGCTAGTCCAGGCAGACATCTGAGGTTCTAGGACAGGTCAGTTGTGTACCCAAGCCACTTTTTTTTGCAAGATGACAAAGATAGTTATTTGCCTAAGCTTTTAGTAATTGGTAGTAACTGGGGAAACTCGACTCCAGAACTATTCACAGAATCTGAATAGTCGGTTATTTGAATGAATTGCTTTTTGGTGGTTCTTTCGCCGTATCCAACGATGACAGGGAACCTGTGTGGGAGAGTTTTCAAAGTTGAAAAGCCCTTGCACTGGGGCAGTTCCACTCTCTTGACCTCGGAGATCTGGGTCCAGTGGTAGGAGTATTCATCACAAACTGGGCTCTTCCTTGCAATAGAGGACCATGACTACTTCTGTGTCTTGTCATGCCCTTCACTCTCCACGGAGCATTGCAGAACCACCTTCCTGGCCATTGGATCTCACTGTAGATCTCATCTGTCCAGTACGCCGGAAATGACTTCACGTGCTAGGGCAGACATCACCGGGGTACGAGTCCCGCTTGCTACCTTCACCTGGTTTAGACCCACCTGCCAAAGCAGTGTACTGGGGTGTAGCCACTGTCACATGCAAACAGCTACTGGAGCCACAGGTGAGAGTGAGTGTCTGGTGGGGCCTAAAGCTGAGTGAGCTACCCTGGAATGGACACAATGAGCTCCTTCACCAGTGCTGCTACCCTCCCTGCACACCCCATACAGCTCCAAATTTCTTGTTAGTGGCTGGGTATTTCATGTAATAATTTAAAAAATCACACAGGAAATGACACGCCTGGGAAGTTCCCTAAGTATTATATTGTTGCTGGATTTCCCCGTGCTTTTATTTGCCGTGGTACATTCCAGTAGAGTTGCTTGAGAGAATCTGAAATCATATAGTGCACAGATGTTTTGCTCCGTCATTCATTTAATGTTTATATTCAAACAGTAAAATCGCATCTTCAGGAAAATAGTGACCTAAGATAAGTTATTTTTGTGTTTAAACCTGTACTCTGAATCCAGCGATGGTAAAAGAAATTTATTTGTGTAGAAAGGTAAGTGAATGCATCATTTTGAAGGTAGGGGAAACATTTTGTTGCCTGCAAAAAAAATTTGAATGTACCAGTAAAACAAAACATTCTTTTACAGAGAGGCAACATGAATATTTTTTTTAAAATACTGTAATGTTTGGGGTGTATTTTGGCTTTCAAATTTCATAATTCTCATCAGTCTCTGAGGTTTGCTGTTTTTTGAAAATTGATTTGGAGATTAATGCTCTGAAAGTGGAAGAACCAAATGCATGCAAATTGCTGCTGAATGAATCACTCTCGGAAGAGTCCCTTATGTAAAAGGTAAAAGAGCATTATAGAAAAAACCCTTAATATAAACATGAGATTCCGTAGATGCTGGAGATCTTCAGCAACACACAAAATGCTGGAGGAATTCAGCAGGTCAGTCAGCATCTAAAGGATGGGAATAAACAAGTTTGGGACTAGAAAGGAAGGGGCAGAGGCCAGAATAAGAATAAGGTCCTTATTATAATTGTAGTGCTATGCAGAAGTCTTAGGCACGTATATATAGCTAATGTCTTTTTGCACAGTACTGTAGTAATTTTATGTATTGCGCTGTCCTGCTTCCCAAAAAAAAAACAAATTTAATGGCATATGATAGTGATGGTAAACCTGATTCTGATATGGGTCTCTATTGTGGACTGAGAGTGGAAAGGGGGAGGGAGCAGGAAGCACCAGAGAGACATTCTGTAATGGTCAATAAACCAGTTGTTTGGAATCAAATGACCTTGTCTGAAGTCTCAGGCCCGGGTGTGTCTGCAGCCACACCACCCCCTGCCCCTGGCACTCCTTCTCTGCCACCCATCCCAGACCCCTCCCTCACTGTTACACCCTCACCATTCTCAATATCCTTTGCTCCTGCCAGGTTTACAAATTCACTCACTGTTCCCATTGACAAATACAGTAGTGTGCAATAGTCTGAGGCACCCTAGATATCTCAGTTTTGCACAGTACTGTATTTTTGCGCATTTTTATTCATCTTTAATATAGCTGATGTATACAATTGCTCCGTATTTAAACAGTATATTGTGGTTGTTATAGGAAGGCAGTGTTCTGAAATAATGAGGATCAACATATCAATAAGTACCTAAATTCATAATTTGAGCAATTATGCAATTTGTACATCTGCAATTGCCCATATTTGTTCATTCAAGATATTTCTGGAGGGTGAAACACGCAGTGAGTTTTCTGGTGTACAAACCAAGAGCATCCTAGGTTTGATGTATGTCAGGCTGGTCTTGTCCTGAGGTGTTAACTATTCAGTAGGGAAGTTAAAAGACCATTCTGGGTTCTCTTTTTGAATCTTGCTAATTTGGGATCATTAAGTCCATATTTATTATTTTCTGATTTTATATTGAATTTATAACATTCTGTATTTCATGTTCTGTGTTCTGTCAATTACTGTTGTTAGAGGATTGGACTCTGTAGTTCATGTTATGCATTTCTGATTTCTAGTTGCTCCTTTTTTTGTTGCTATTTTGGGTGACTTTGAATTGGGACAACCTACGGATAACGAGCACTGAGCTGACTGAATACGTCTGGATTCTTTCGATTTTGTTATATATTCTGTTTTTCGCTTTTTTTTTTGTTACCTTTTGTGCGATTCTTTTTCACTTGGGGGGAAAGGGGTTGATGTTTTTCTTTGAACAGGTTCCATGGTGTTTCTTTGTTTCGCGGCTGTCTGGGGAGATGAATCTCAGGGTTATATACTGTATACATACTTTGATAATAAATGTACTTTAAGTCAGCCTGCGCTTGTCAAATATTCAGTCGTCTTCAAATTACAGTTTATGGATCTACACGTACACATGTTACTTTATGTCAAGGGACGTCCATTTAGGACAGATGAGGAATTTCTTTAACCAGAGGGTACTGAATCTGGGGAATTTGTTGCCACAGGTGACTGTGGAGCCCAAGTGATTGGGTATATTTAAAACGGAGGCCGATAGGCTCCTGAGTGGTAAGGACATAAAAAGTTACAGGTAGAAGGCAGGAGAATGGGGCTGAAACAATAATAAATCAGCCATGATGGAATGCTGGAGCTGAATCGATGTACTGACTGGTCTAATTCTGCTCTGGTGTCTTATGGTCAAAGTTTACATGTGCTTTTGCCCAGCTGAGAAATGCAAACTCCTCTTGTATGATTAATGTTCATATGAGGCAGTTGTTGAGGCCGCAACACACTGTAACGGAATAAATGGAAGGTTCATGTCCGTGACTGCTTTTGTGCTAGCTTGCCTTCAGAGGGAATATCTGTTGTGTGGGATCAGGAGCAGGATTGATCCAACCAGAGGTGAAAAAAGGATAACTGATTAGAATCAAAATACCTGTAGTAATTGGCACAGGTCAGATGGAAGAATCTCTCTTGTATTCCAGTTTTCCTGGCTGATTGTAAATAAATCTGTTGGTCCATCAGAGGTTCCATTCACACGTGGAAAGATAGTTAAGCCTATCCCTCCTACTGGGGTATGGGGTATGTTTCAGAGATGAGGACTTTTGAGTTTCAGTTGCAGATTCTCTTTCTGGGTTTTTAATGGGATGGGTTTGCTTGACCCATGCCCAATCCTCCTTTCACAACCGAACTTGAAACCGTTCTTGGCAGAGTTACAAGAAAAGGTGCTGTTCATAATTTCTTCAACACAAAGAAAATATCATGTTGGAGCATGAAGCTGTAGGAATGAAGTACTGTGTCTACATATAAGCCTGAATGTGGCATCTCAAAGCATTTAAAATAACTTAATCCAGGTCAGAGACTTAATATCTACATAGCACAAACTACCCTATCTCAGAGAAGTGGCTCAAATATTACTTTTTGAATTATTTCAAAATTTCAAGCAAATGGCTTTAAAAAAAGCCTTGATGCATGATGTGAATCATCTGTTTTCTGACTAAAGCAACTAAACCAATAACTTTCCACAGAGCCAAGGCATGTGTTAGAGGATTGGTCTTCCTGTTCGCTCAGGACTGTGTGCAAACTTGTACTGTAGCCAAACCACTGCCTTTACTTGCCTGTGGAGCTCTGACCCTACGTGACTCATTAACCAGAGGAAGTAGGAGGGGAATTAACCACTGATATAATAAACTTCTTTGCAGTAATGTACTTCCTCAATCACCGGCGTGTATGTATGGTGTAAGGTGATTAACACAAATTAGACATGATTTGCTGAGTGCAAACAAGAATGATATTTAATTCCTTTTGAAGAAGCCATATTGTTTTCCAAATCAACACACACAAATGCTGGAAGAATTCAACAGATCAAGCAGCATCTATGGAAATAAATAAACAGTTGTCATTTCGAGCCAAGACCCTTCATCAGGATGAACAGAACTAATGAAAGGTCTCGGCCCAAAATGTCAACTATTTATTCCTCTCCATAGTTGCTGCCTGATCTGCTGAGTTCTGCAGCATTTCATGTTTGTGTTTGTTTTTCTGCATTTCCAGCATATGCAGAATCTCGTGTTTGTTTTCCAACTGACTGCTGTTATTCGATTTAGACCTGAATGAAATAAAAAGCAATCTATGTGCTTAGGAGTAATTTTAGCACTAATTATTACATGAAAAATTACTTTGCATAATTCTACATTTAATCCCCTTAAGTTTATGACTGGGACAGGTGTAATTTCTAAAGAACCAACCAGAAGTGTGATATAGTCATGAAGTATAATATGATTTAATTTTTGTTTTCTGTTTTTCACAGAACTGAAGCATTGAGCAAAAGGAACTTCTTGAGGTGCGCAAGCAGAGTAAATTGTCTCAAGTAGCCCTCTTTATCTTGAAGAATTGCCAGTCCACCTCTTTGCAGACTGCCGCCAAGAGTTTAATATGGCCGTGGCCTTGAAACAAGTGTTCAATAAGGACAAGACTTTTCGTCCCAAGCGCAAGTTTGAGCCGGGTACGCAGAGATTCGAGTTGCACAAGAGGGCACAAGCATCGCTGAATGCTGGTCTGGATCTGAAAGTGGCAGTTCAGCTTCCCTCAAATGAGGATCTCAATGACTGGGTAGCTGTCCACGTGGTGGATTTCTTCAACCGTATCAATCTGATTTATGGAACTGTATCGGAGTTCTGCACTGACGCCACCTGCCCTGTCATGTCTGGAGGACCTCGGTATGAATACAGGTGGCAAGATGAAAATAAGTACAGGAAGCCCACCGCCCTCTCAGCACCACAATACATGAGTCTGCTTATGGACTGGATTGAAACCCAAGTCAACAATGAGAGCATATTCCCAACCAATGTTGGTGAGTTGGAAAAATTGTCGTCTCTTGTTTTTGCAGGTAGTATGGAAGGTACATGCAATGTTAGCATTCGTTTTGGGAGGACTAGAATATAAAACCAAGGATGTAATCCTGAGGCTTTATAAGGTATTGGTCAGACAATAACTGGAGTTTTGTGAGGAGTTTTGGGTTCCATATCCAAAAAAGGATGTCCTGGCATTGGGGAGTGTACAGAGGGAGTTCACGAGAACGATCCTGGGAGTGAAAGGGTTGATGTGTGAGGAGTGTTTGATGGCTCCGGATCTGTACTTCATTTGAAAGGCCTAAATAGAGGAGATGTGGAGAGGATGTTTCCTATATTGGGCGAGTCTAGGACCAGAGGGCATTGAATCTGTGCAATTCATTGCCACAGACAGCTGTGGAGGCCAAGTCATTGAGTATATTTAAAGTGGAGATTGATAAGTTCTTGGTTAGTCAGATCATCGAAGGTAATGGGGAGAAGGCAGGAGAATGGGATTGAGAGGGATAATAAGTCGGCCATGATGGAATGACGGAACAAATTCAGTCATGGCTGATTTATTTTTCAACACAGAACGATGGTCTGATTTTCCTCCTATGTCTTATGTCTTTTCCTGTAAGTTCCCTATTTTCTCTGAGAAAATGTTGTACTCATTGATAGATACAGCAACTGGCCTTTTGGCCAGTCGAATCTGCTGACCACAAACACCTGGTTACACTAATCCTCCTGTAATGCTATTTTGTATTCTCTCCACACTCACATCAACTTCCCTCATCAGATCCTCTCACTCATCTACACCCAGGCCGTGATCCAAAGAGGCCCGTTCATTCACCAACTCACAGGTCTTTGCGACCTGGGAGAAAACCAAAGCCCCTGGGTGGGGTGGGGGGTGGGGAATCCCTTGTGGTCGCAGGGAAAATGTGCAAATTCCAACCGTGATTTCTGGCGCTGAGAGGCGACAGCTCTGATAACTATTTCGCTGTGGATCTCAATGCCATTCAGATCCCGTTTAAACAAAAACAGCAAATAAAAAAGGTTGTGTAAATTTTCTGAATGACTGAAGGGCTGCCAATTATCTGACTTCATGCAAGTTAGTGTTTTTATTCAAATATAAATGGACATTCCGGTAAAGGAGGGGCTGTCTACATTATGGACTATGCACCTGTTGTGTTTGCTGGAGTTTAGAGAATAAGAGGGCATCTCAGTGAAACCTATCAGATATTCATAGGTCTGCAGTGGATGTGGAGAAGATGTTTTCAATAGTGGGGGGGTTTAGGATCAGAGGGAATAGCCTCAGAATACAGGGTCATCTACAATACTATGCAAAGGTCTTAGGCACATATATATAGCTAGGATATATTGCACAGTACTGTAGTAATTTAATGTATTGCTCTGAACTGCTGCTGCAAGACATCATCAAATTTCATGACATATGTGAGTGAGAAATCTGATTCTGATATGGGTCTCTATTGTGGACTGAGGGTGGGAAGTACCAGAGGGACATTCTGAAATGATCAATAAATGTATTGTTTGGATTCAAATGACCTTGCCTGGTGTCTCAGGGTTGGGCATGCCTGCACCCGTGCCACCCCCCACCTCCCGCGGTACTCCACCTTCGCACAGCCTCATGATAAAATGTCTCTTTAAACTGAGATGAGGAATCTCATTTGGAGGCACAATGGTAATGTAGCGGTTAGCGCGACACAGTTACAGCTCAGGGCATTCTAGAGTTTGCAGTTCCATTCTGGCGCCATCTGTGAGGAGCTTTTATGTTCTCCCCATCACCACATGGGTCTCTGGGTGTTCTGGTTTCCTCCCGCATACCAAAAACGTACTGGGTAGTAGGTTAATTGGTCAGTATAAATTATCCTCGGCTAGGGTTAAATAGGTGTGTTGCTGGCTAGTGCAGCTCTTTAGACTGGAACATTCTGTTCTGCCCTGCATCTCTAAATAAAGTGTTTGTTTATTTAAGGACACAGTGTGGAGTGCGTCCTTGTGGCTTATCGATCCACACTGCCCCAGCAACGCCTGACAACCGCAATTTAATCTTAACCTAACCACGGGACAGTTTACAATGACCAGTTAACCTACCCAATGCACCTTTGGACTGCGCGAGGAAACCGGAGCACTGGTGGGGGGGGGGGGCACACATTCCACAGGGAGGATCTACAGAGACTCCTTACAGGCAGCACTGTCATTGAACTCCGAACTCCAACTCCCCGAGCGGTAATAGTGTCTTGCTAACTGTGGTACCCAGAGAATCTCTTCAGCCACAGATGATGAATTTCTGGAATTTGTTGCCACAGATGGATGTGGAGGCAATGCCATTGGGTGTATTTAATCTAGAGATAGGTTCTTGATTGGTAAGGGGTTACTGGGAAGAAAATAGTATAAGGCTGGGAAAAAAAAGCCATGATTGAATGGCAGAGCAGATTCGATGAGCTGAATCGCCTAATTCTGCTTCTGTGTGTGTGTGTGTGTAGGTGGGGGAGGGACAGGGCACGTTTTGCTGGTGGTGGTTCATTTCATGTTGGGTTCTGTGTTCTGCCAAGTATTGTGGGGTGTCACGTTGGAGCCAGAATATATGGCGACCCTTGCGTGCCCCCAGCACACCCTTGGGTGTTTTGGTTATTAACGAATTTCACTGTATGTTTCAATGTTGATGTGATAAATAAATGTGAATATTGAATTTAATTTTATTTGTAGACACCAAATCCCTCAGAAATAGAAGATATTTAAAAAGTATTGATTAACCTATCGATCTATGACTAACCTGTAAAGAAATATCCATAAAAACACCATTCAGTTTGACAATTTCAGTGATGTACACTCAACTGATTTCTATTGTCATTCAAAGTTATTCACTTGCCCTGTGCACCCTTCATATTTTGCTTCAGTCATTATTAATCAAGGAGATGGTTTCAGATTGAAAGGAAAGCTTCGATCTCCACTCCTCTATACTGCCATGATGAGGCCACTCTCAGGTTGGAGGAGCAACACCACCTATTCCATCTGGATAGCCTCCAACCTGAAGGCATGAACATCGATTTCTGAAAATTATGGTAATTTCTTGCCCCTCCTCCTCCTCCTGTCTTTCTGCATTCCCCATTATGGCACTCCTCTTATCCCTTCACTTCTCACCTGTCCATCATCTCCCTCGGGTGCCCCCCTGCTCTTTCCTCCCTCCCCCCCGGTCCACTTTCCCCCTTTTGATTACTCCTCCTTTGGCCTGTTACCTTTTCCACCTATCACTTCATTACCACTTCCCCCACACACTCGCCTTGCCCCTTACCTGCTTTCAGCTTTCAGTTTTTGGCTTGTACTCCTTCACCTCCCCCTACTTTTTCTGGCTTTCCCCGCCTTCCTTACGAGTCCTGATGAAGTTTCTCAGCCCAAAGCTTTGGCTCTTTATTCCTCTCCATTGATGCTGCCTGACCTGCTGAATTCCTCCAGTACTTTGAGTTACTGCTATCTCCACTGCATGGAAATATTGAATGGTGGTCAGCATTCAGATCAGCAAGTGAATTAAACCAGAAAAATGCACATGTAGCACTGGTAGAACTCAGCAGGTCAGGCAGCATCTATGGTGAAGAATAAACAGTCAACATTTTGGGCTGAAACCCTTCATCAGAACTCAGCCTGAAACTTTGACTATTCCCCTTCCTCGATGCTGCTTGACCTGCTGAGTTCCTCCAGCACTTTGTGTGTGCTGCTCTGGATCTCCAGCATTGCAGAATCTCTTGTGTTTAGATAATTAAACTGTGTATTTTTCATTCCTCCTCAGGAACCCCGTTCCCCAAGAACTTCCAGCAAGTTTGCAAGAAGATCCTCTCTCGGCTTTTCCGTGTTTTTGTCCATGTGTACATCCACCACTTCGACCGAATTGGCTTCATGGGGGCAGAGGCCCACGTTAATACTTGTTACAAACATTTTTACTACTTTGTTAAGGAATTCAATCTTATAGACGACAAAGAATTAGTACCCCTGGTATGTAACTTTAAATTTACCATAAGAAAACTTGGTAGATTTTAATATCTTTAGTGAGTGGTCTGTAATATTTTTTAAAAAGGCACAATAATAACTTAGTGACGTGCAGAGAAAGTGGTGACTAATACAGTGTGTTAGGGAGGATCTTTTTCAATGTACAGTAAACCTGATACTCCACTACCCTACTGATGTGAAATCCTGGTGATTTGCCATCAGTGCTCCATTCCTAAGTTTTAAACACGTTGGGGTCCATTCACATATCATCCCTCGATACACATTGAGGTCCCATTCATACCCTACTGGACATTTGAGTTCAATTCCGGCATCCTCTGTAAGGAGTTTGTACGTTCTCCCCCTGATAGGACCACAGGGTTTTTAAATCTTTATCAGGTACAGGAGTGGAACCCATTGTGGCCTGTTGTTGTAGCCCATCCATTTCAAGATTCAATGTGTTGTGTGTTCAGAGATGCTCTTCTGCTCATTGTTATAATGTGAGGTTATTTGAGTTACTGTCATCTTCCTGTCAGTTTCAACCAGTCTGGCCATTCTCTGACCTTTCTCATTAACAGAGTGTTTTTATTCACAGAACTGCCATTCTCTGTAAACTCTTGAGACTGTTGTATGTGAAAATCCTAGATCAGCTTTTGAAATACTGAAACCACCCTGTATGGTACCTCTACGACACATTTCTTCCACAGTCTGATGTTTAGTCTAAAGAACAACTGAATCTCTTGACCTGTCTGCATGCTTTTATGCATTGAGCTGCTGCCTTATGATTGGCTGATTAGATATTCGCATCAATGAGCATGTGTACCTAATAAAGTGGCCACTATGTATTCTCACAATTCTTTCTTGGTATTTTCCTTGCTTTTCAACTCTTCTTTTTTCTCCCCCTTAAAAGCTTCAGTGTTAGCCTCAGCATTTCATTTTGCCACCAGCAGTCTGCAAGAACATTTTCGGATCTTTTACATCTGCTAGTAACAGTTTCTTTTCCTTCCACAGAAGGAGATGACCATGAGAATGTGCCATTGAAAAGCATCAACTCATCGATCACACATGAAGCTGTACCATCCACATCGTTATTGAAATGGATTATCTGAGCAGAAAAGAAATTTTGAAAGAAAAATATTGGTCCTATTTCAAATGATCATTGACATTGAAACATGAAAGGTTAAAACATCTGATGGGGAATTTTCTGTTGCTGTTGGCAACTGCAATGATTACAGAAAATTCTATTCACCACTGAAGCATCTTCCTGGGATAGTTAATTGTTTCATTACAATAACAGGATTCTGCAGTTACAATGGTGCAAACAACAAAGCATTTTGATGATAAATATCCTGCTTGATATAAAATCTGTGGACATTTTATGCATTTTATTGTATGTGAAGCGCTTCTGAATGTTTCTGGTAAATTTGATAAAGCACTATTCAACCTCCAGAAAAACAAAATAGTTCATCTATCAACACACACAAAATGCTGGTAGAACACAGCAGGCCAGGCAGCATCTAAAGGAAGAGGTACAGTCTTCGGGCCTGGCCTGCTGTGTTCTACCAGCATTTTGTGTGTGTTGCTTGAATTTCCAGCATCTGCAGATTTTCTCGTGTTATAGTTTATCTATTTCGTTTACTGGCACGGTAACTAGCTGATACTACAGGGTTTGGCTGGTGCCAAAACCTCTAAAAATAGATTGCAACATTCCTGTCATATTTAATTCATTCGTCTTTCTTTAACAGGAATACCAAGCATTCTTTTCAAAATATATTTCCTGTGATGGTACAGTGCTCCATATGGCACAGTCTTCAGAAAATAAATTGTCCTGAACGGTACATAGAATATTTGTTCCAAATGAAAGAAAAGTTTTCAGACTTTTTTTTAAATATTTAAAAAAGAACAATATACTTTTTTACTATATTTCTTTAAAATCTTACTGATAATGAATGATACAGTATAGTTTTGCAGTTCAAGGGGGACATCTGTGGTAAAAGCAAGTTCTTTTTGAAATTTATATCATATTTTTCTTTGTTATATCATGTGCTCTGATTTCTGACTGTCTGAAATTTGTTATTTTTGCTTTTGATTCTGTGATGAGAGTTTCTGCTTCAGATTAAAGTATAATGTTATTAAAACATCATAAGTTTTGTTCTCTATTTTTGCTGCTTCATATTTATTGAAAAGTTACTAATCACAGTGACTATCAGTGCAGTCCTCTACAGCAGCCAGCTGCAAGATCAAGGTTTGATTCCTGTCACTGCCTGCAAGGAGTTTATGTGTTCTGCCTGTGACTGAGTGGGTTTCCTCTGGGTGCTCCAGTTTCCTCCCACATTCCAAAGATGTATGGTTTGGGCTAGTGAGTTGTGGGCTGGTGCAGGTGTGGTGACACTTCCTGGTTCCCTGCAAAATCCTTGCTGATTTGATTTGACCCAATTGCAGCATTTTACTGTATGTTTAAATGTACATATGACAAATAAATTTATTTTATCTTTCTTTGAGGTGGGGGGGGGAGAGAAAAGAAATTTGCTGAGTTGTGTGTAACTCCTAATATTTATTGTAAAATGGACTTGGACAGAGAAAGTCACTTAGGTCTACCACAACACCATTTCCCTCTTTTTATATATATTTCTGTGCAGACTAACCAATTGTTATGAGCAGGAAATTTTTACATGACCAGAAAACTGCACTGCACTTTAAATGTTTTTTTGTAGTATGCGTACCGGAGCCCCAGGTCTTTAAGGGAAGGATCAGACCAGAAGGCAGATGTAGGTGTCAGTATTGAAAGACAAAATCAAAATAATGGGTATGATGACTTGGGTAATTTGAAGTGTGTTATTTTAATACCAGGAATATTATGGGTAAGGGTGATGAGTTTAGAGCATGGATCAGTATGTGGAACTGCGATGTTGTAGCCATTACTGAAACTTGTTTGAGGGAGGGACAGGAATGGGTGATTAATGTACCAGGTTTTCAAAGTTTTAGAAAAGACAGAGGCAGAAGTAAAAGGTGTGGGGGTGGGGGATTGCACTACTGATTAGGAATGATATCACGCTGCACCCAGGAGACATAATGGAGGGGTCAGACAGTGAGTTCATTTGGAATGGGAAGGGTGCAATCACACTGATGGGATTGTACTACAGACCTCCCCCCACCCCCCAGTAGCCACCAGAACATTGAGTACCATGATTGTTGTCATGGGGGATTTCAACTTCCCTAATATAAATTGGGACCACCTTAGTGCAAGGGATTTAGATGGGACCGTAAGTATACTCAGGATGGTTTCTTAAATCAATATGGGGACAGTCCAACGAGAGGAGGGCCTGATGTTGGGTAGAGCCTGGCCGGGTGACTGACCTTTCAGTGGATGAACAGTTAGGGAACAGTGACCACATCTTAACTTTCAGAACAAGTATAGTCCTTGCGCAAGAGATTGAAATTGGAGTAGTGCAAATTGAGGGCACTAGGCAGGAACTAAGGAAAGTTAATTGGGAACACCTCTCCTCTGGCAAGTCCATATCAGACATGTGGAAGCTAGTTAAAGAGTAAAGGAAAGGTATGTTCCTGTCAGAAGGAAGGACGGGGATGAAAAGCTAAGAGAACCCTGGATGTCCAGAGAGGTGATGAATTTAATCAAGAAGGAAAAAGGAAAAGTATATGAAGCTTCAGAAGTTAGGACCAAACAGAGCACATGAGGATTATAAAGAAGCCAGAAAAGAACTAAAGAAGGGAATGAGGAAAGCCAGGAGGGGCCATGAAAAGCCCTTGGCAAGAAGGATTGAGGTGAATCCCAAGGCATTCTATGAATACATCAAGAGCAAGGGAGAGGGTGGGAACACTCAAGGATAAAAGGGGGAACATTTACTTGGATGCGGAGAATGTGAGTGAGGTAGTTAATGAGCATTTTACTTCAGTACTTGCCAAGGAAAAGGATGTGGAGGACCAGGAGATCAGTGCTGAGTGTATAAATGCGTTAGGGCATCTAGAGGTCAAGGAGGAGGAGGTGTTGGGCCTCCTAATGAGGATTAAGGTTGATAAGTCGCAATTTATCTCATGTGACTGAAGGAGGCAAAAGATGAGATTGCTGGGACCTTGACTGGTATTTTCATACCCTCTCTAGCCACAGGCAAGGCCCCGGAGGACTGGCAAGTGGTTAATGTTGTACCTCTTTTTAAGAAGGGAACAAGAGAAAACCCATAGACTGGTGAGTGTCATGTCAATTGCAGGGAAATTGCTGGAGAAAATTCTTAGGGTATATGATAATTTGGAACTCATGGCCTAATTAGGGAGAGCCAGCATAGCTTTATGCAGGGCTGGTCATGCCTTACCAATGTGAAATGGTGACGAGAGAGATTGAGGATAAGGAAGTACAGTACAACAAAGAAAATCTTTCACATTTCGTAAACGTTTTCTCATCTGTCTTTATTCTAGCTGTGCGACAACAAAGGCTGTGTGCATGGGAGCATTTCAGTTACTCTGCGGCTGTGCACCCATGCAGCTTAGAGAGAACAGTGTACCACAGTTTCCAAGATTTCACTCAATTGTCAGTGCCACTCTGTACTGGGCTGTGACATTTGCCAACCGTAATACCTTTCTGTATGTGTTTTCCTTTACACAGGAGTTCCCAACCCAGGGTCCACAGAGCCCTTGCTTAATGGTACTGGTCCAGGACATAAAGGTTGGGAACTCTTGTTCTACAAGGATGCTTTTTGTACTTCTCTAGACCGTTGGAGAGGATTGTCAAGGATATGCTTTCATCAGGCAGACTGAAGGCCAAAGCAATTAATATTTACGGAGCATTGTTTAAAATATAATAGAACATTATAATGCTGCACAGGAACAGACCCAGATCCAATTAAATCAGTAATCAAATGGCAAACTAAATAATAGTAATTACTTTATTGATCTCCAGTGGGAAATTATTTTGTTACAGCAGTAACATTTAAAAACACACTTAGCAATAATAATAAATATAATAATGTTAACTAATAAGTATAGAATAATACACACAATGATAACTTACCAATGTGCAATAATGTACAAAATAATAAAACAGACTATTGTAAAATGATGTGTGTTCTTCTGTCACACAGAGATGAACCGTTGTATATGCTTATTGCATTTGGTAGGAAAGGTTTTCTGTAATGATCTTTGTGACAGTGGAGCTGAATGAGTCTGGTAGAAAGGGTGCTCTGCTGCTTATTCTGTAGGTCATGGAGAGGATGTGTCTATTTGTCCATAATGGATAACAGTTTGTTTAGTGACCTCCTCTCCACCACTAACTCAAAAGTGTCCGGATTGTAGCCAAGGACGGATCCAGTCTTCTCGAGGAATTTATTTAGTCTTTTTGCATCACCACTACCCACCCTGCTCCCCCAACATAAAGCCACAAAGAAGACTGCACTCGCTACAACAGCCTGGTAAAGAATATCCTGCATCCTGCTGCACACATTGGAGGATCTCAGCTTCCTTAGAAAATAGTCTGCTCATCCTCTTCTTGTAAACAACCTTGGTGTTGGTTTTCCAGTCAAGTCTGTTGTTGAGGTGAACACCCAAGTACTTATACTCTTCCACCACCACAACTTTTTCACCCAGAATGTATGCAGGAGTTGCCACAGTCCTCTTCCTCCTAAAATCAATCACCATCTCCCTGGTTTTGGCCACATTCAGGAGCGGGTGATTCCTCCCTCACCATCCCACATACTTGTCCACCAATCCTCTGTACTCCGACTCCTGCCCGTCCCTGATAGTCCCAGCTGCCGCAGAGTCATCAGAAAACTTTTGCAAGTGAGAGGACTCAGGTTTCTACTGAAAGTCTGGGGTGTACAGTGTGAACAGTGTAATCTCACCTGCTTGCACAATGTCCACGTGCCCATCTAAACGTCAGCCTGTGGAGGCCAAGTTATTCGGAATATTTAAAGGTTCTTGATTAGTCAGGGCACCAAGGGTTACCAGGTTTAGACAGGTAATAAATCAGCCATAATGGAATGATAACGCAGATACAATAGGCCGAATGGCCTAATTTTGCTCCTAAGTTTCATGTTCCATGTTTCAAAAAGAACAGAGACCGAAGCAAAAGAGGTGGGGTGTGGCATTGCTAATTAGGGATAGCGTCGTAGCTGCAGAAAAAGAGGAAGTTATGGAGCGATTGTCTACTGAGTCAGTGTGGGTGGTCAGGAACAGGAAGGGGGCAATAACTCTACTGGGTGTTTTTATAGACCCCCCAATAGTAACAGGAACATTGAGGAGCAGATCGGGAGACAGATTCTGGAATGGTGCAATGATTGTAGGGTTATTGTGATGGGTGATTTTCCCTTTCCTAATTTTGATTGGCATCTCCTTAGCGCAAGGGGTTTAGATGGGGTGGAGTTTGTTAGGTGTGTTCAGGGAGGTTTCCTGATGCAATATGTAGATAAACCAACTAGAGGAAAGGCTGTACTTGATCTGGTATTGGGAAATGAACCTGGTCAGGTGTCAGATCTGTCCGTGGGAGAGCATTTTGGAGGTTGTGACCACAACTCTTATCTCCTTCACCATAACACTGGAGAGGGATAGGAGCGGACAATTTGGGAAAACATTTAATTTGGGAAGGGGGAAATATGATACTATTAGGCAGGAACTTGGGAGCAGATGTTCTCAGGGAAATGCATAGCAGAAATGTGGCAAATGTTCAAGGAACATCTGCATGGAGTTCTGCATAGGTATATTCCTTTCAGGCAGGGAAAGGATGGTAAAGTTAAAAAACCATGGTGTACAAAGTACGTAGAAAATCTAGTTAAGAAGAAAAGAAAAGCTTAACGAAAGGTTCAAGAAACTAGGGACTGTTAGAGATCTAGAAAATTACAAGGTTGCTAGGAAGGAGCTTAAGAATAGAATTAGGAGAGCCAGAAGGGGCCATGAGAAAGCTTTGGTGAGCAGGATTAAGGAAAACCCCAAGGCATTCTACAGTATGTGAAGAAGATGAGCCATGTGAGAATAGGACTAATCAGGTGCGATAATGGCGACGTGTGCATGGAGCCGGAGGAGGTAGGGGAGGTACTTAATGAATACTTGGCTTCAGTATTCACCAGGGAAAGAGACCCTGGCAATTGTGGGGATGACTTACAGCGACCGAAATGCTTGAGCATATAGACATTAAGGAAGAGGATGTACTGGAGCTTTGAAAAGCATTAAATTAGATAAGTCACTGGGACCGGATGAGATATATCCCAGGCCACTGTGGGAAGCGAGGAAGGAGATGCTGAGCCTCACATGATGATCTTTGCATCATCAATAAGGGCGGGAGAAGAAACGGAGGATTGGAAGGCTGCAAATGTTGTTCCCTTGTTCAAGAAAGGGAGTAGAGATAACCCAGGAAATTATAGACCAGTGAGTCTGACTTCAGCGGTGGGCAAGTTGTTGGAGAATATCCTGAGAGGCAGGATTTATGAGCATTTGGCGTGATATAATTGGATTAAGGATAGTCTGCATAGCTTTGTCAAGGGCTGGTAGTGGCTTACGAATCTGATTGAATTCTTTGAGGATGTATCAAAACACATTGATGAAGGTAGAGCAGCGGATGTAGTGTGTATAGATTTCAGTAAGGCATTTGATAAGTTTCCCTATGCAAGGCTCCTTCAGAAAGTAAGGAGGCATGGGATCCAAGTAGACCTTGCTTTGTGGATCCAGAATTGGCTTGCCCACAGAAGGCAAAAGGTGGTTGTAGATGGTTTGTATTCTGCATGGAGGTCGATGTTCTGCAGGGATCTGTTCTGGGATAAAAATCTCCTTGTGATTTTTATAAATGACCTGGATGAGGAAGTAGAAGGGTGGGTTAGTAAGTTTGCTGATGACACAAAGGTTGGGGGTGTTGAGGATAGTCTGGAGGGTTGTCAGAGGTTACAGCAGAACATCAATAGAATGCAGAACTGAGCTGAGAAGTGGCAGATGGACTTCAACCTAGATAAATGAGAAGTGGTTCTTTTTGGTAGGTCCAATTTGAAGACAGAATATAATATAAGTGATAGCTCTTGGCAGTGTGGAAGATCTGAGAGATAGGACACTCATAGCTGCTATGCAGGTTGACAGTTTTGTTAAGAAGGCGTGTGGTGTGTTGGGGTTCATCAACCGTGGGATTGAGTTCAAGAGCCGAGAGGTAATGTTACAGCTACATCAGACCTTGGTCAGACCCCACTTGGAGTACTGTGTTCAGTTCTGGTCACCTCACTACAGGAAGGATGTGGATACTATAGCGAGAGTGCGGAGGAGATTTACAAGGATGCTGCCTGGATTGGAGGGTGTACTTTATGAGAGTACAGAGGCTCTTTCCCAGGGCTGAAATGGCTAACACTAGGGGCATAGTTTTAAGGTGCTTGGAAATAGGTATCAGGGCGATATCAGAGGTAAGTTTTTCACACAGAGAGTGGTGGGTGCGTGGAATGCACTGCCAGCAGCAGTGGTGGAAGCGGATACAATGGGGTCTTTTAAGAGCCTCTTAGATAGGTACATGGAACCTAGAAAAATGGAGGGCTATGTGGTAGGGAAATTCTAGTCAATCTCTAGAGTAGGTTACATGGTCAACACAACCATGGCCAAAGGGCCTGTAATGTGCTGTAAGTTTCTATGTTCTATGTCTTCTGTCTCTTAAAAATCCCAAATGTTTCTGCCTCCAGCACCACTCCAGGCAGCACATTCCAGGCACCCGGCTCAGTGTAAGAAATAAAACCTTCTCCTCGCACCTCCCTTGAAATTACCCTCTCTCACCTTAATGCATGCCCTAAGGTATTAGACTATTCAACCCTGAGAAAAAAAATATTGTATGTTTACTCGATCTATGCCTCTCATAACCTTACAAACCTTAATCAGGACTTTCGTCAGCCTCTGCCGCTCCAGAGAGTTAGCTCGCTTAGCAGGTGTGGTGTTCAAAGAGCATTAGAGGAACACACACAAAACGCTGGAGGAGCTCAGTGGGTCAGGCAGCCTCTATAGAGGAGAGTAAGGGCCGAGACCCCTCACCAGGGCTGGAAATAGAAAGTAGATTACTGGAAGGGAGTGGTGGAGAGATGCTGTGCTCCTTAGCCGAGTGAGTGTAAGTGATCAGGTGTTGATTGAGGGAGGGGGTTAATTCCTGTATGGGCCTCAGGAGCCCAAGTGGAGCTTGCAAGTTATGGGGTTTCTGTATCTCATTGGTAGGTCACACTCAGGGAGAAACCGCATTGATATAATAGGAATCCTCAATTTAAACCGTTGTGTCAGGGCTGTAGTAGGATTGAAGAAACTGCACTGGGGTCTCCAGTCCTGATGAAGGGTCTCGGCCCAAAATGTCAACTGTTTATTCCTCTCCATAGATGCTGCCTGAACTGCTGAGTTCCTCCAGCATTTTGTGTGTGCTTCTCTTGATTTCCAGTGTCTGCTGAATTTCTTGTGTTTGTGTTGGGAGTTTCTCCCAGCAGGTGGCACATGACGCCTGCTCGATGATGGTGTTGCAAGATCTAAAACCCTATGATTGACCTGATTTTGCTCGCCACAGTATTAACCTATTTTACCGATACAACGTCCACAAGATTACAAAAACAGAGCTGAGTTTACTGAGTCCACTTTTCAATTCAGGCCAACGTTAGTTATTCACTGAACAATGAAGAGAATTATTTTTAAAAAAGAGCACAAGGATGGTCACAGTCCATCGAGTCCATGCCAACCATCGGGCACAACGATGCTACATCAGATTTCAATCTTCTCGTCCTCTGTAAGGGGTTTCTGTACATCCTCCTCATGGAATTGCACAGGTTTACTCCAGGTCCTCTGGTCTCCTCGCATAGTCCACAGACATATCGGGGAGGAGTTGGTCATTGTCAATTGTCCTGTGACTAGGTTAGGGTTAAATCTGTGTTGTCAGGATTTGCTGGGCAGTGTGGTGTATCTCTAAATAAATAAATAAAAATCAACTATCCATTTTCCCTAATCCTACACTAATCCCATTCATCCCATAATCCCATTAGTGGAAGAGTCTAGGACCAGAGGGCACAGCTTCAGAATAGAGGGATGTTCGTTTAGGACAGAGATGAGGAGGAATTTCTTTAGCCAGAGGGTGGTGAATTGTGGAACTTGTTGCCACAGACGGCTGTGGAGACCGAGTTATTGAGTATATTTAAAGCGGAGGTTGATAGGTTTCTCATTGGTCAGGCCTTCGGAAGGTTATCAGAAGAAGGCGGCAGAATGGGATTGAGAGGGATAGTAAATCAGCCATGATGGAATAGTGGAGCAAACTCAATGGGCTGAATGGCCTAATTCTGCTCATCTGTCTTATGTCTACAGAAATAGCCTCTTATTATCTTCCGACCAGCAGAAGATCTATTCCCTTTTACTAGAACTTTGGATTATGGACAGATCTTTGAAGTGTTACTCCCTTTGTAAGCCTTCCAAGGACGGTCCATGACCTGAAGTTTATGTAAGTCTGAAACACTGCTGGCTGAGGCAGCAAAAGTTGTACTGATAGCTTAATTATTTACAGATTAGTGCAGATCACACTTAATTTTAGATTTTAATTGGAATTAGTTAATGAATACAGATCTGTACTGGAGAGAAAATACACACCAGACTGCAAGAGTTGCTGGAACACAGGGTACCAGACCAGAGAGTTTCAACAAAGCAAATATGATAGAGGCTTTAAAAAGGCTCTTAGATGGGAAAATGAATGTGCAGAGAACAGAGGGATATTAACATTGTGTAGGCTGAATGGCCTGTCCCTGTGCTGTGTTCTATGTTAACCTGTAAGCAGAGAGTGAAAGAGGGAATGAATTACAAGAAATAAAAGAACAAGTTGATGTGGCCCTCCATTGGTCGGGGTCAACTACAGATGTTGCATCCCAGCTGCCAATGTGATACACATAGAACATAGTACAGCACAGTACAGGCCCTACGGCCCACAATGTTGTGTCGATCCTCAAACCCTGCCCCCCATATAACCCCCACCTTGAATTCCTCCATATACCTGTCTAGTAGTCTCTTAAACTTCACTAGTGTATCTGCCTCCACCACTGACTCAGGCAGTGCATTCCACGCACAACCACTCTCTGAGTAAAAAACCTTCCTCTAAAATTCCCCTTGAACTTCCCACCCCTTACCTTAAAGCCATGTCCTCTTGTATTGAGCAGTGGTGCCCTGGGGAAGAGGCGCTGGCTATCCACTCTATCTATTCCACTTATTATCTTGTACACCACTAGTCACAACCCTCCAATCTGAATGTAGTTCCTCCACCACCACCCTCTGGGCCTTCTGCAGGCAAGACTCATTCCACCAAGATGCAACACTGAGCATCATAGGAAGTCATTCCTGCCTGTGGCCATCAAACTTTACAACTCCTCCCTTGGAGGGTCAGACACCCTGAGCCAATAGGCTGGTCCTGGACTTATTTCCATCTGGCATAATTTACATATTATTATTTAATTATTTATGGTTTTATGTTGCTACATTTATACTCCATTCTTGGTTGGTGCAACTGTAATGAAACCCAATTTCCCTCGGGATCAATAAAGTATGTCTATCTATCTAAGCCAATTCTGAATCCACCTGGCCAAACTTCCCTGGATCCCATGCCTTCTGACTTTCTGAATAAGCCTACCATGTGGCCAGGGCAGTACGATATAGAGAGCAAGCTGTTGCCCGTGTAGCAGGCTCTCCTCCCCAAGCAGCTGATGAACCCAAAGGAACAGCAGGAACGATACAGTTTGGCACCAGTAGCATTGTAGGAGTTGCCAATCAGCATGAACTCAACGTAAGACTGTCTTAGGGATTCCAGCTCCGGATTTTCCCTCAGAGTTTACTCCCAGAACCTTCCCCATGAGTGGGCATAGCCACAAGGCAGCGGAGGTTTGAGATCAGAGCTTTCCTTCTCCTAGGTGAGCTGCCAACCACGGCTGATGATCCACATCTGCCCGAAGTGACTGGTTTTAAGATGCCCCTTTGTCCCTTCTCCCGTCAATAGAAATGGTTCTCTGGGCTTAGTAGCTAAGCCACACATGAAGGCCAGGAGCTGAACTTGGTTGTCAGAGGCTATTTGAGACACATACCATTGAGAGCATTTAATAGATAGTGGGAGCTTCTCCCCACAACCTCTGCCACCTCCCCTCCGAACTCGGCTATGGCGGCCTTATGGCGACTTTTAAGGTGGTTGGAGGTAGAGGTGGGGATGTTTTTTACACAGAGAGTGGTGGGCTTGTGCATCGAGCTGCCAGGGATGGTGGTAGAGGCGGATACATTAGAAATATTTAAAAGATAAGCAATGAGAAAAAGAAAAATAGAGACCTATATAGGAAGGAAGAGTTAAACTGATCTTATAGCAAGTTGAAAGATTGGCACTACATCACGAGCTGAAGAGCCTGTACTGCGCTCTGTTCTAAGGCGACAGTTCCTGTGACTTTGTCACCAACCTGTCATCTCAGCTGCATTGTTGTTTCTGTGACATTTGAACCTAACAGCAGGGAACATTGTTAGCCTCACTGTTACTGTGGCATCACAGCGTGATATGGAGATATTGTAAATGATATCTTTAATGAAACTGGTGTCTTATGGTGTGATGGGAATAGTAGGTCAGTTTTACTAGGTTTACAGTCTCCACATTGCCTTTAAGTGAATAGTCTGACTTTCCTGTGCTGTAAATATTCTTACAGACTCTGGGCCTGTACTTGCTGGGATTTAGGAAAATAAGGAGGGATCTTATTAAAAACCATTGAATATTGAAAAGCCTGGGTAGAGTTAACATAGAGAGGATGTTTTCAATAGTGTAAGAGTACGCATGTTTTTTTTTGTGTTCTAACTTGCCTCGTACGCGGTTCCCCATCACGTCAGGGAGGCGTGGAGGGAAAGCGTCCGCTAACGGGAGAAACTCCGGATGCGACCTACCTTTCCTTTTTATCGCTGAGCAGCAGTGAACCATCTGATTGGCCTATCAGAGTTCTCTTCGGCAACTAGTTGACGTGATCAGCATTTCTGATCTGGCTATTGTTCACGATTGCGCTTAATTATAAAAAAAGAGTCTAGAACCAGAGGGCCCAGCCTCAGAATAGAAGTGAGTCCCTTTAGGACAGAGATGAGGAGCAATCTCTTGAGCCAGAGGGTGGAGAAACTGTG
Source organism: Mobula birostris (assembly GCF_030028105.1). NCBI lineage: Eukaryota > Metazoa > Chordata > Chondrichthyes > Myliobatiformes > Myliobatidae > Mobula > Mobula birostris. The sequence continues at coordinate 4,805,278 of NC_092395.1, forward strand.
GAATTCATTGTCACAAGATGGCTGAGGAGATTCAAAGCATCAGAGTACATTCATTATCAAAGTATGTATGCAGTATACAACCCTGAGATTCATCTCCCCAGAGACAGCCACAAAACAAAGTAACACCATGGAACCCGTTCAAAGAAAACATCAGATATCCAATGCACAAAATAAGAGAACAAATTGCACAAGTCACTTGGGTCTAATCTTTAGAGACTGTAAAATAAAAATAAGTCAACTTTGCTAAGGTTACAATCTTTAAGTGAACCGTCTGATAGACAGGCAGAGGACCTCACTGTGGTGTAAGTATTTCACTTTTTCATACACAGGTCACTAATTCAATGAATGTGGCATCACAGGTAGATGGAGGTCTGAGGAAAGCTTTTGGCACATTGGCCTTCATAAATCAAAAGTTTTGAGTACAGGACATGGGATCTTATGTTGTAACTGTATAAGACATTGGCGAGGTCTAATTTGGAGTGTTGTATGCAGTTCCGGTCTCTTACCTACAGTAAAAATGTAAATAAAGTTGAAAGAGTACGGAGAAAATTTACAAGGATGTTGCCGGGACTGGAGGAACTGAATTAGAGGGAAAGATTGAATAGGTTAGGCCTTGATCCCTTAGAACATAGAAGACTGAGAGGAGATTTGATGGAGGTGTATGAAATTATGAGGGGTATAGACAGGGTAAATACAAGCAGGCTTCTTCCACTGAGGTTGGGTGAAACTACAACAAGAGGTCATGGGTTAAGGGTGAAATGTTGAAAGCTTAAGGGGAACATGAGGGAAAACTTCACTCAGAGAGTTGTGGGAGTGTGGGACGAGCTGCCAGCGCAAGTGGTGCATGCCAGCTTGATTTCAAAGTTTAAGAGAAGTTTGGATAGGTACATGGATGGTAAGGGTCTGGACGGCTATGGTCCCGGTACGGGTCATTGGGAGTAGCCAGTTTAAGTCGTTTGTTACGGTCTGTTTCTGTTCTGTACTTTTCTATGACTCTAACACGGAATCCCTGTAAGCGGCACGGCGGGGTTCCTTTCTGTTCAACAAGCCACAGTTGCCTCTTGTATCAGGAGTACAGCTGATAAATTGCCAGGTGGTAATGGCTGAACAGGTTCATATCTTCTGATGCTGATCGGTACCTGTGACTTGTGTAATCTGCATTTATTTATACGGACATTCCTGCAGTTATTATGTCTACCATGCCATGGCAGCAGACTCAAATTAAAACAAAAAATGTTACAAATACGAGCTTATTTTTTGTGAGATGTTTCGACTATGATGGAGAAATGGATCCGCACATAGCCTAAAGCTCACTCCAGCTAGTTCCTTGTATAGGTCTGCTCTCCACAGCGTATCTTCAGAGATGCAGACACTTACAGATTTATGTTCAGTTTTCAGATTCATTTATCTGTCACATGAACATTGAAACATATAGTAAATTGTATTGTTTGTGTTAACAACCAGCATACCCTTCCTTAGATGCTGATTATGTCCTGATGAAGAGTCTTGGCCTGGAGCATCGAATGTTTGTTCATTCTGATAGATGCTGCCTGACCTGCTGAGTTCCTCCAGCATTTTATGTGTGTTGCTCTGGATTTTTAGCACCTGCAGAATTTCTTGTGTCCATGGTTTGCCTTCATTGGATGTGCTGTTTGCTTCTTATACGTCCCTCTTTGCTATCCTCTATCGCAAGATCCCTTTTGCCTCTCAGTTCCATTCATATTTCCCTTTCCTCCAACTCTGTCCCAGTACCTGTGTGCCTGCCAGAGTAGTTTACACCCTCTCTTGGGCAACACTGCCATGGGAATATTCACCCCAGTCCTTCCACTCGACCTTGGACCCGATGTTCTCTCTAACTGTTTTACAGCTGTGCAGATCAACCATTGCTCTGAGCAGGAATATTTTACATGGGCTGAAAACTGCCCCGCCATTGTTTTTGTTCTAACAATTTTTCAAGTTAAAGTTCTTATTAGATTATGATTATTTTTTGAAAGAGTACTTGCCAAAAATGTCAGCATATAGAATTTTTCACGTCAATCCAACACAACTCACAACCCAAAGAATGAATGACAGTTAAATTTTAGAACCCCAAAGCCCCCCCGCCACCTCTCCCACGCATAAGCAGCAGCAAAGCAACGACCCCCTCCCTCCCCAGTAAAAAGCATCAGCATCCCCCTCCAAGCACTCAAGCGCACAGCAAAGCCTCAATAAAGACACAGACTTGCAGTACCCTAAAGAATACTCATTCACCCAGTAATTCGACACACCACAGGCCCTGTCTCTCCTTAGTAAGGGAAAAAGAGATGTCCCCGTTTCACAGTGAGAGGGAAGACATAACAAAACAACTCACCAATTTATGGTGTTAAAAGTCTGTTGCATCGCTTTTTCTGATCTCTGTGCCCAAAGAACTCGGGTCTCTGGGCACACAGCCAGCAACCAGCTTGCTGCTTTCAATCTTCTGTCTCCCACGATGCACCAGGCGGCGGCACCGACCTCGAGTCCGCCCGCTTCCAGAGCCATGAAAATCTGGCACCCTGAAGGCCTGCTAGTCTTCTAGGCCGCATCCTTGGCAGATCGAAAAGTGGCTGGTCATGAGACCCCCGAGAGCAGGTCCCATTTCCGCAAAGAACTGAAGTCAGAATATAACTCTAGGTCGGGGTCTTCAAAAGAACACTGAAAAGGAAAAAAAGAGATATTAAAGATAGAAATAGAGCTGTTTCCAAAGAAGCAAGCAAAGTAGTCACCGTTAGGTGCCATTGTCCTCCTAAGCTCCACTCTGTTCAGAATGAGTAAACAATGTCACACAGTCAAAACAACTGACATGCACAATGGCAAAAGTAAAATGTTTTGACTAGATGGCATTGGAGTTCAGCAGGCCAGTACTTTATTAACAATGAGTTACTGACTTCCATTCTGTGTCTATTATTACAATTTGTAACAGTGTTGTAACTTGAAATACTAACAATGTAAATACGTTGATGCTCTAAAATGTTTCAAAGTAAATGTTGTGGTATGTTTATTATTTAGAAAATTTATGGATTATAATCATGAATATGTACAGAGAATTTCACAATGATATTAACATAGATTTCAAAATTTTATCAGCATAACTTCAAAATTATATTAACGTTATATAAAAGAAAATTCCAGCGGCACGGCATCAAAGGCTATGTGTGTGGGAGCCTTTCCGCTACTGTGCGGCTGCCCCCCACCTCGGCTCAGTTTAAAGGCGACAGTGCCTCGACCACATGTTACAATACCTACGTTAGACTGCTGTTTGTTGATTGCAGTTCAGTGTTCAACACCATCGTTCCCTTAGCTCAAATCAACAAGCTACAAAACCCGAGCCTCTGTACCTCCCTCTGCAACTGGATTCTTGATTTTCTCATTGGGAGACCACAGTCAGTGGCCTGCCTCAATTTCTTTTGCTCCTTCATGCACTGCTTATTTAATTTAATTTTTTTTAAATATACTTCTTATTGTAATTTATAGTTTATTTATTATTATGTATTACAATGTACAGCTGCCACAAAACAACAAATTTCATGACATATGCCAGTGATATTAAACCTGATTCCAATTCCTAGGTGTAACACCATTATACAGGCCCACATTCTCCAGAATCAATCATCATAAATGAGGAACCTAAATCTCACCCTCATGAACCAACCATAAGACCATAAAACGCAGGAGCAGAATTAGGCCATTTGGCCCATTGGGTCTGTTCCACCTTCCTTCCATCATGGCTGATTTATTAACCCTCTCAACCCCATTCTCTGTCTTCTCACTGTAACCTTTGACACCCTATCTAATTAAGAACCTATCAACATCCACTTTAAATATACCCAATGACTTCGTCACAGCAGTCTGTGGTAATGAATCCCACAGATTCACCAGCGTATGGCTCAAGAAATTCCTCCTCATCTTCATTATAAAGGCCATCCTCCTAATCTGAAGCTGTGCCCTCTAGTCCTAGGAAACATCTTCTCCACATCCACTATATCTAGGTCTTTCAATATTCAGTAGGTTTCAGTGAGATTCCCCAACGAAATTCCCGCCTCATTCTTCTGAACTCCAGTGAGTACAGGCCCGGGGACATCAAACAGTCCCCAAACATTAACCATTTCATTCCTGTGATCTTTCTCATGAGCCTCTTCTGGATCCTCTCCAACGCCAGCAGATTCTCTCTGAGATATGGGGTCCAAAACTTTTCACAATATTCCAAGTGCAGTCTAAAGCCTTATCACAAGGCTCAAGGACAGCTTCTATCACAATGTCATAGATTCCAATTCAGATTCAGATTTATTTATCACATACAGGATCTAGTGCTTTCCCGGCATATACGTTGTATAAACTCCTCTAGGGTTTCCAGCTGGGTACAGGTTTCAATTTGAACAGACACTTCGATAACAAACTCTGCCATCTTCATCAGGGATGATGCCTGGGCGTGTCTAGTCTGATAGTATATATAATACCTGTCATCTGTCCCTCCTGATTGGTTAGGTCTCATCCACTCAGGTTCCACTGTCCCACCTTGTTTACAATGAAATTCCAGTTCTTACTTAAAACGAGACCTTCGTCTGTGTTAAAATTCTTTTTCTCTAGTTTTATTTCACTGGCTTCCTTTACCAGACGCTCCCAAAAGTCACTGCGGTGGCACAGCAGTTTTGTGCTGTTGAAGTCAATCCCATAGCCATTGCAAATGCAGTGTTTTGCTGCTGCCATTTTCTCTGGGTAACCCAAATGGATATACTGTAACTCCTGTGCTCCTCGATGTGGGTTTCCACCGTGCGTCCCGTTTGGACGATGTATGCTGATGTGTGTCCACAGGGAATTCTGTAAACACCAGCCGTCCTAGGTGTCAGGTTATCTTTGACCCGCATAAGCTGTGAGAACTGAAATTCGATTGTAAACAAGGTGGGACAGTGGAAACCTGATTGGATGAGGACTGACCAATCAGGAGGGATGATGATGGGGGTATAAGCATATCACTGAACTAGACGTGCCCAGGCATCAACCCTGATGAAGATGGCAGAGTTTGTCACCAAAACATTGGTTAAAATCAGTACCTGTATCTGACTGGAAGCCTGAGAAAAATTTATTTGTTGACACATATACACCAAACCATACAGTAAAATACAAAACTCACTGATGGCCAAATATTTCACTTCTGATTCCCATTCCCATTCCGACACGTCAGTCCATGGTCTCCTCTTGTGTAAGATGAGACTTCCCTCAGGATGGATAAGGAGCACCTTATATTCTGTCTGGGTAGCCTAAAGCCTGATGGCATGAATATTGATTTCTCCTTTTGATATAAAAAAATTCCCTCCCCCTCATCTCTTCTTCTAATCTCCACTCTGACCTCTTACCTCCTTTCACCTGCCTATCACCTCCTCCTGACCTCCCTGACCTAGGGGGCTTTGATCTTTGGGCCTCCAACATCAGGGCACCGTGACCTAGGGGCTTAAACCTTTCAGCCTCAACCTTTGGACTTGCCAACGAAAACTCCCAAGTACTTTTGTTCTGCACTGCTTGGCCATTATCACAGAGACACCCAACGAGAAGGAAAATCTGTGGCTGTCCTCTGTCAGAATTGGAAAAACTAGAAAATCAAGCATGCTTTAAGTTGTAGGGACATTCCATGTGCTTATTGCTACCATCAGGGAGGGGTGCAGGAAACTGAAAAACACACACTTAACATTTGAGGAACAGCATCTTCCTCTCCACCATCAGATTTCTGTCTGGACAATGAATCCATGAACACTAGCTCACTACAGATTCTTTTCTTTTTTTCTCTCTTTTTACACTATTTATTTTATTTAATTTATATTTACTTATTGTAATTTATATATATTTTTATTATTATGTAGTAAAGGGGCTGTCAAGTCCATTCTGGAGCAGCTCACTCACCTTTCATCCCCACCGGACACTCAGCTCTCACCCGTGGCTCCGAGTAGCTGTTTGCATGTGACAGCAGCCACACCCCAGTACTCCGCGTCAGGCGGGCTGAACCAGGTGAGGACAGCTGACAGACCTCATACTGTGGTTGAGACAGGGACATGCCTGTCCCAGCCTGCAAAGTCAGCTCTGGCGGACTGGGTGGATGAGATCTACAGTGAGATCCAGCTGGAATGTGGTTCTGTAATCCCCTGTGCAGAGCAAAGAGCATGACAAGGCACAGAAGACATCATGGTCATCCACCGCAAAACAAAGAAGACCCCAGTTTGTGATGCTTGTTTGTGCCACTGGACCTGGATGTCTGAGGTCGAGAGAGTGGAACTGCCCAGTGCAATGGCTTTCCACTTTAAAAACTCTCCTGCACGTTTCCTGTCATTGTTGGATATGATGGACAGTCACGACTACAATGTACTGCTGCCACAAAACAACAAATTTCGCAGCATATGCCAGTGATATTAAACCTGCTTCTGATCCCAGAAAGGTGGAGAGGAATGATGGGAGTCACTCTGGAAGGGTGGAGAGGAACGATGGGAGTCACTCTGGTAGTGTGGAGAGGAACGATGGGAGTCACTATGGAAGGGTGAAGAGGAACGATGGGAGTCATTCTGGAAAGGTGGAGAGGAACGATGGGAGTCACTCTGGAAAGGTGGAGAGGAACGATGGGAGTCACTCTGGAAGGGTGGAGAGGAACGAAGGGAGTCACTCTGGGATGGTGGAGAGGAACGATGGGAGTCACTCTGGTAGTGTGGAGAGGAACGATGGGAGTCACTCTGGAAAGGTGGAGAAGAACAATGGGAGTCACTCTGGGAAGGTGGAGAGGAACGATGGGAGTCACTCTGGAAATGTGGAGAGGAACGATTGGAGTCACTCTGGTAGTGTGGAGAGGAATGATGGGAGTCACTCTGAAAGGGTGAAGAGGAACGATGGGAGTCACTCTGGAAAGGTGAAGAGGAACGATGGCAGTCACTCTGGAAGGGTGGAGGGGAACGATGGGCATCACTCTGGAAGGGTGGAGAGGAACGATGGGAGTCACTCTGGGAAGGTGGAGAGGAACGATGGGAGTCACTCTGGTAGTGTGGAGAGGAACGATGGGAGTCACTCTGGAAAGGTGGAAAGGAACGATGGGAGTCACTCTGGGAAGGTGGAGAGGAACGATGGGAGTCACTCTGGAAGGGTGGAGAGGAACGATGGGAGTCACTCTGGGAAGGCGGAGAGGAACGATGGGAGTCACTCTGGAAGGGTGGAGAGGAACGATGGGAGTCACTCTGGGAAGGTGGAGAGGAACGATGGGAGTCACTCTGGGAAGGTGGACAGGAATGATGGGAGTCACTCTGGGAAGGTGGAGAGGAACGATGGGAGTCACTCTTGGAAGGTGGAGAGGAACGATGGGAGTCATTCTGGGAAGGTGGAGAGGAACGATGGAAGTCACTCTGGGAAAGTGGAGAGGAACGATGGGAGTCACTCTGGGAAGATGGAGAGGAACGATGGGAGTCACTCTGGGAAGGTGGACAGGAATGATGGGAGTCACTCTGGGAAGGTGGAGAGGAACGATTGGAGTCACTCTGGAAGGGTGAAGAGGATCGATGGGAGTCACTCTGGGAAGGTGGAGAGGAACGATGGGAGTCATTCTGGGAAGGTGGAGAGGAACGATGGAAGTCACTCTGGGAAAGTGGAGAGGAACGATGGGAGTCACTCTGGGAAGATGGAGAGGAACGATGGGAGTCACTCTGGGAAGGTGGACAGGAATGATGGGAGTCACTCTGGGAAGGTGGAGAGGAACGATTGGAGTCACTCTGGAAGGGTGAAGAGGATCGATGGGAGTCACTCTGGGAAGGTGGAGAGGAACGATGGGAGTCACTCTGGGAAGGTGGAGAGGAACGATGGGAGTCATTCTGGGAAGGTGGAGAGGAACGATGGGAGTCACTCTGGGAAAGTGGAGAGGAACGATGGGAGACACTCTGGTAGTGTGGAGAGGAATGATGGGAGTACTCTGGAAGGGTGGAGAGGAACGATGGGAGTCACTATGGAAGGGTGAAGAGGATCGATGGGAGTCACTCTGGTAGTGTGGAGAGGAACGATGGGAGTACACTGGAAGGGTGAATAGGAACGATGGGAGTCACTCTGGGAAGGTGGAGAGGAACGATGGGAGTCACTCTGGGAAGGTGGAAAGGAACGATGGGAGTACTCTGGAAGGGTGGAGAGGAACGATGGGAGTCACTCTGGAAGGGTGGAGAGGAACGATGGGAGTCACTCTGGTAGTGTGGAGAGGAACGATGTGAGTCACTATGGAAGGGTGAAGAGGAACGATGGGAGTCACTCTGGAAAGGCGGAGAGGAACGATGGGAGTCACTCTGGAAGGGTGGAGAGGAACGATGGGAGTCACTCTGGGAAGGTGGAGAGGAACGATGGGAGTACTCTGGAAGGGTGGAGAGGAACGATGGGAGTCACTCTGGAAGGGTGAAGAGGAACGATGTGAGTCACTCTGGAAAGGTGCAGAGGAACGATGGGAGTCACTCTGGGAAGGTGGAGAGTAACGATGGGAGTCACTCTGGGAAGGTGGAGAGGAACGATGAGAGTCACTCTGGAAAGGTGGAGAGGAACGATGGGAGTCACTCTGGGAAGGTGGAAAGGAATGATGGGAGTACTCTGGAAGGGTGGAGAGGAACGATGGGAGTCCCTCTGGGAAGGTGGAAAGGAATGATGGGATAACTCTGGAAGGGTGGAGAGGAACGATGGGAGTCACTCTGGAAGGGTGGAGAGGAATGATGGGAGTCACTCAGGTAGTGTGGATAGGAATGATGGGAGTCACTCTGGAAAGGTGGAGAAGAAAAATGGGAGTCACTCTGGGAAGGTGGAGAGGAACGATGGGAGTCACTCTGGGAAGGTGGAAAGGAACGATGGGAGTACTCTGGAAGGGTGGAGAGGAACGATGGGAGTCACTCTGGTAGTGTGGAGAGGAACGATGTGAGTCACTATGGAAGGGTGAAGAGGAACGATGGGAGTCACTCTGGAAAGGTGGAGAGGAACGATGGGAGTCACTCTGGAAGGGTGGAGAGGAACGATGGGAGTCACTCTGGTAGTGTGGAGAGGAACGATGGGAGTACTCTGGAAAAGTGGAGAGGAACGATGGGAGTCACTCTGGAAGGGTGAAGAGGAACGATGTGAGTCACTCTGGAAAGGTGCAGAGGAACGATGGGAGTCACTCTGGGAAGGTGGAGAGTAACGATGGGAGTCACTCTGGGAAGGTGGAGAGGAACGATGAGAGTCACTCTGGAAAGGTGGAGAGGAACGATGGGAGTCACTCTGGGAAGGTGGAAAGGAATGATGGGAGTACTCTGGAAGGGTGGAGAGGAACGATGGGAGTCCCTCTGGGAAGGTGGAAAGGAATGATGGGAGTCACTCTGGAAAGGTGAAGAGGAACGATGGGAGTCACTCTGGAAGGGTGGAGAGGAATGATGGGAGTCACTCAGGTAGTGTGGAGAGGAACGATGGGAGTCACTCTGGAAAGGTGGAGAAGAAAAATGGGAGTCACTCTGGGAAGGTGGAGAGGAACGATGGGAGTCACTCTGGTAGTGTGGAGAGGAACGATTGGAGTCACTCTGGTCGTGTGGAGAGGAATGATGGGAGTCACTCTGGACGGGTGAAGAGGAACGATGGCAGTCACTCTGGAAGGGTGGAGAGGAACGATGGGCGTCACTTTGGAAAGGTGGAGGGGAACGATGGGAGTCACTCTGGAAGGGTGAAGAGGATCGATGGGAGTCACTCTGGGAAGGTGGAGAGGAGCGATGGGAGTCACTCTGGTAGTGTGGAGAGGAACGATGCGAGAACTCTGGAAAGGTGGAGAGGAACGATGGGAGTCCCTCTGGGAAGGTGGAAAGGAACGATGGGAGTACTCTGGAAGGGTGGAGAGGAATGATGGGAGTCACTCTGGAAGGGTGGAGAGGAATGATGGGAGTCACTCAGGTAGTGTGGAGAGGAACGATGGGAGTAACTCTGGAAAGGTGGAGAAGAAAAATGGGAGTCACTCTGGTAGTGTGGAGAGGAACGATGGGAGTCACTCTGGTCGTGTGGAGAGGAATGATGGGAGTCACTCTGGAAGGGTGAAGAGGAACGATGGGAGTCACTCTGGAAAGGTGAAGAGGAACGATGGCAGTCACTCTGGAAGGGTGGAGAGGAACGATTGGAGTCACTCTGGTCGTGTGGAGAGGAGTGATGGGAGTCACTCTGGAAGGGTGAAGAGGAACGATGGCAGTCACTCTGGAAGGGTGGAGAGGAACGATGGGCGTCACTTTGGAAAGGTGGAGGGGAACGATGGGAGTACTCTGGAAGGGTGGAGAGGAACGATTGGAGTCACTCTGGAAAGGTGAAGAGGATCGATGGGAGTCACTCTGGGAAGGTGGAGAGGAACGATGGGAGTCACTCTGGTAGTGTGGAGAGGAACGATGGGAGTACTCTGGAAGGGTGGAGAGGAACGATGGGAGTCACTCTGGAAGGGTGAAGAGGAATGATGGGAGTCACTCTGGAAAGGTGGAAAGGAACGATCAGAGTCACTCTGGGAAGGTGGAGAGGAACGATGGGAGACACTCTGGAAGGGTGGAGAGGAACGATGGGAGTCACCCTGGGAAGGTGGAGAGGAACGATGGGAGTCATTCTGGGAAGGTGGAGAGGAACGATGGGAGTCACTCTGATAGTGTGGAGAGGAACGATGAGAGTCACTCTGGTAGTGTGGAGAGGAACGATGGGAGTCACTCTGGAAAGGTGAAGAGGAACGATGGGAGTCACTCTGGAAGGGTGAAGAGGAATGATGGGAGTCACTCTGGAAAGGTGGAGAGTAACGATGGGAGTCACTCTGGGAAGGTGGAGAGGAACGATGAGAGTCACTCTGGAAAGGTGGAGAGGAACGATGGGAGTCACTCTGGTCGTGTGGAGAGGAATGATGGGAGTCACTCTGGAAGGGTGAAGAGGAACGATGGCAGTCACTCTGGAAGGGTGGAGAGGAACGATGGGCGTCACTTTGGAAAGGTGGAGGGGAACGATGGGAGTACTCTGGAAGGGTGGAGAGGAACGATTGGAGTCACTCTGGGAAGGTGGAGAGGAGCGATGGGAGTCACTCTGGTAGTGTGGAGAGGAACGATGCGAGAACTCTGGAAAGGTGGAGAGGAACGATGGGAGTCCCTCTGGGAAGGTGGAAAGGAACGATGGGAGTACTCTGGAAGGGTGGAGAGGAATGATGGGAGTCACTCTGGAAGGGTGGAGAGGAATGATGGGAGTCACTCAGGTAGTGTGGAGAGGAACGATGGGAGTAACTCTGGAAAGGTGGAGAAGAAAAATGGGAGTCACTCTGGGAAGGTGGAGAGGAACGATGGGAGTCACTCTGGTAGTGTGGAGAGGAATGATTGGAGTCACTCTGGTCGTGTGGAGAGGAATGATGGGAATCACACTGGAAGGGTGAAGAGGAACGATGGGAGTCACTCTGGGAAGGTGGAGAGGAACGATGGGAGTCACTCTGGAAGGGTGGAGAGGAACGATGGGAGTCACTCTGGGAAGGCGGAGAGGAACGATGGGAGTCACTCTGGAAGGGTGGAGAGGAACGATGGGAGTCACTCTGGGAAGGTGGAGAGGAACGATGGGAGTCACTCTGGGAAGGTGGACAGGAATGATGGGAGTCACTCTGGGAAGGTGGAGAGGAACGATGGGAGTCACTCTTGGAAGGTGGAGAGGAACGATGGGAGTCATTCTGGGAAGGTGGAGAGGAACGATGGAAGTCACTCTGGGAAAGTGGAGAGGAACGATGGGAGTCACTCTGGGAAGATGGAGAGGAACGATGGGAGTCACTCTGGGAAGGTGGACAGGAATGATGGGAGTCACTCTGGGAAGGTGGAGAGGAACGATTGGAGTCACTCTGGAAGGGTGAAGAGGATCGATGGGAGTCACTCTGGGAAGGTGGAGAGGAACGATGGGAGTCATTCTGGGAAGGTGGAGAGGAACGATGGAAGTCACTCTGGGAAAGTGGAGAGGAACGATGGGAGTCACTCTGGGAAGATGGAGAGGAACGATGGGAGTCACTCTGGGAAGGTGGACAGGAATGATGGGAGTCACTCTGGGAAGGTGGAGAGGAACGATTGGAGTCACTCTGGAAGGGTGAAGAGGATCGATGGGAGTCACTCTGGGAAGGTGGAGAGGAACGATGGGAGTCACTCTGGGAAGGTGGAGAGGAACGATGGGAGTCATTCTGGGAAGGTGGAGAGGAACGATGGGAGTCACTCTGGGAAAGTGGAGAGGAACGATGGGAGACACTCTGGTAGTGTGGAGAGGAATGATGGGAGTACTCTGGAAGGGTGGAGAGGAACGATGGGAGTCACTATGGAAGGGTGAAGAGGATCGATGGGAGTCACTCTGGTAGTGTGGAGAGGAACGATGGGAGTACACTGGAAGGGTGAATAGGAACGATGGGAGTCACTCTGGGAAGGTGGAGAGGAACGATGGGAGTCACTCTGGGAAGGTGGAAAGGAACGATGGGAGTACTCTGGAAGGGTGGAGAGGAACGATGGGAGTCACTCTGGAAGGGTGGAGAGGAACGATGGGAGTCACTCTGGTAGTGTGGAGAGGAACGATGTGAGTCACTATGGAAGGGTGAAGAGGAACGATGGGAGTCACTCTGGAAAGGCGGAGAGGAACGATGGGAGTCACTCTGGAAGGGTGGAGAGGAACGATGGGAGTCACTCTGGGAAGGTGGAGAGGAACGATGGGAGTACTCTGGAAGGGTGGAGAGGAACGATGGGAGTCACTCTGGAAGGGTGAAGAGGAACGATGTGAGTCACTCTGGAAAGGTGCAGAGGAACGATGGGAGTCACTCTGGGAAGGTGGAGAGTAACGATGGGAGTCACTCTGGGAAGGTGGAGAGGAACGATGAGAGTCACTCTGGAAAGGTGGAGAGGAACGATGGGAGTCACTCTGGGAAGGTGGAAAGGAATGATGGGAGTACTCTGGAAGGGTGGAGAGGAACGATGGGAGTCCCTCTGGGAAGGTGGAAAGGAATGATGGGATAACTCTGGAAGGGTGGAGAGGAACGATGGGAGTCACTCTGGAAGGGTGGAGAGGAATGATGGGAGTCACTCAGGTAGTGTGGATAGGAATGATGGGAGTCACTCTGGAAAGGTGGAGAAGAAAAATGGGAGTCACTCTGGGAAGGTGGAGAGGAACGATGGGAGTCACTCTGGGAAGGTGGAAAGGAACGATGGGAGTACTCTGGAAGGGTGGAGAGGAACGATGGGAGTCACTCTGGTAGTGTGGAGAGGAACGATGTGAGTCACTATGGAAGGGTGAAGAGGAACGATGGGAGTCACTCTGGAAAGGTGGAGAGGAACGATGGGAGTCACTCTGGAAGGGTGGAGAGGAACGATGGGAGTCACTCTGGTAGTGTGGAGAGGAACGATGGGAGTACTCTGGAAAAGTGGAGAGGAACGATGGGAGTCACTCTGGAAGGGTGAAGAGGAACGATGTGAGTCACTCTGGAAAGGTGCAGAGGAACGATGGGAGTCACTCTGGGAAGGTGGAGAGTAACGATGGGAGTCACTCTGGGAAGGTGGAGAGGAACGATGAGAGTCACTCTGGAAAGGTGGAGAGGAACGATGGGAGTCACTCTGGGAAGGTGGAAAGGAATGATGGGAGTACTCTGGAAGGGTGGAGAGGAACGATGGGAGTCCCTCTGGGAAGGTGGAAAGGAATGATGGGAGTCACTCTGGAAAGGTGAAGAGGAACGATGGGAGTCACTCTGGAAGGGTGGAGAGGAATGATGGGAGTCACTCAGGTAGTGTGGAGAGGAACGATGGGAGTCACTCTGGAAAGGTGGAGAAGAAAAATGGGAGTCACTCTGGGAAGGTGGAGAGGAACGATGGGAGTCACTCTGGTAGTGTGGAGAGGAACGATTGGAGTCACTCTGGTCGTGTGGAGAGGAATGATGGGAGTCACTCTGGACGGGTGAAGAGGAACGATGGCAGTCACTCTGGAAGGGTGGAGAGGAACGATGGGCGTCACTTTGGAAAGGTGGAGGGGAACGATGGGAGTCACTCTGGAAGGGTGAAGAGGATCGATGGGAGTCACTCTGGGAAGGTGGAGAGGAGCGATGGGAGTCACTCTGGTAGTGTGGAGAGGAACGATGCGAGAACTCTGGAAAGGTGGAGAGGAACGATGGGAGTCCCTCTGGGAAGGTGGAAAGGAACGATGGGAGTACTCTGGAAGGGTGGAGAGGAATGATGGGAGTCACTCTGGAAGGGTGGAGAGGAATGATGGGAGTCACTCAGGTAGTGTGGAGAGGAACGATGGGAGTAACTCTGGAAAGGTGGAGAAGAAAAATGGGAGTCACTCTGGTAGTGTGGAGAGGAACGATGGGAGTCACTCTGGTCGTGTGGAGAGGAATGATGGGAGTCACTCTGGAAGGGTGAAGAGGAACGATGGGAGTCACTCTGGAAAGGTGAAGAGGAACGATGGCAGTCACTCTGGAAGGGTGGAGAGGAACGATTGGAGTCACTCTGGTCGTGTGGAGAGGAGTGATGGGAGTCACTCTGGAAGGGTGAAGAGGAACGATGGCAGTCACTCTGGAAGGGTGGAGAGGAACGATGGGCGTCACTTTGGAAAGGTGGAGGGGAACGATGGGAGTACTCTGGAAGGGTGGAGAGGAACGATTGGAGTCACTCTGGAAAGGTGAAGAGGATCGATGGGAGTCACTCTGGGAAGGTGGAGAGGAACGATGGGAGTCACTCTGGTAGTGTGGAGAGGAACGATGGGAGTACTCTGGAAGGGTGGAGAGGAACGATGGGAGTCACTCTGGAAGGGTGAAGAGGAATGATGGGAGTCACTCTGGAAAGGTGGAAAGGAACGATCAGAGTCACTCTGGGAAGGTGGAGAGGAACGATGGGAGACACTCTGGAAGGGTGGAGAGGAACGATGGGAGTCACCCTGGGAAGGTGGAGAGGAACGATGGGAGTCATTCTGGGAAGGTGGAGAGGAACGATGGGAGTCACTCTGATAGTGTGGAGAGGAACGATGAGAGTCACTCTGGTAGTGTGGAGAGGAACGATGGGAGTCACTCTGGAAAGGTGAAGAGGAACGATGGGAGTCACTCTGGAAGGGTGAAGAGGAATGATGGGAGTCACTCTGGAAAGGTGGAGAGTAACGATGGGAGTCACTCTGGGAAGGTGGAGAGGAACGATGAGAGTCACTCTGGAAAGGTGGAGAGGAACGATGGGAGTCACTCTGGTCGTGTGGAGAGGAATGATGGGAGTCACTCTGGAAGGGTGAAGAGGAACGATGGCAGTCACTCTGGAAGGGTGGAGAGGAACGATGGGCGTCACTTTGGAAAGGTGGAGGGGAACGATGGGAGTACTCTGGAAGGGTGGAGAGGAACGATTGGAGTCACTCTGGGAAGGTGGAGAGGAGCGATGGGAGTCACTCTGGTAGTGTGGAGAGGAACGATGCGAGAACTCTGGAAAGGTGGAGAGGAACGATGGGAGTCCCTCTGGGAAGGTGGAAAGGAACGATGGGAGTACTCTGGAAGGGTGGAGAGGAATGATGGGAGTCACTCTGGAAGGGTGGAGAGGAATGATGGGAGTCACTCAGGTAGTGTGGAGAGGAACGATGGGAGTAACTCTGGAAAGGTGGAGAAGAAAAATGGGAGTCACTCTGGGAAGGTGGAGAGGAACGATGGGAGTCACTCTGGTAGTGTGGAGAGGAACGATTGGAGTCACTCTGGTCGTGTGGAGAGGAATGATGGGAATCACACTGGAAGGGTGAAGAGGAACGATGGGAGTCACTCTGGAAAGGTGAAGAGGAACGATGGCAGTCACTCTGGAAGGGTGGAGAAGAACGATGGGCGTCACTTTGGAAAGGTGGAGGGGAACGATGGGAGTACTCTGGAAGGGTGGAGAGGAACGATTGGAGTCACTCTGGAAAGGTGAAGAGGATCGATGGGAGTCACTCTGGGAAGGTGGAGAGGAACGATGGGAGTCACTCTGGTAGTGTGGAGAGGAACGATGGGAGTACTCTGGAAGGGTGGAGAGGAACGATGGGAGTCACTATGGAAGGGGGAAGAGGAATGATGGGAGTCACTCTGGAAAGGTGGAAAGGAACGATCAGAGTCACTCTGGGAAGGTGGAGAGGAACGATGGGAGACACTCTGGAAGGGTGGAGAGGAACGATGGGAGTCACCCTGGGAAGGTGGAGAGGAACGATGGGAGTCATTCTGGGAAGGTGGAGAGGAACGATGGGAGTCACTCTGATAGTGTGGAGAGGAACGATGAGAGTCACTCTGGTAGTGTGGAGAGGAACGATGGGAGTCACTCTGGAAAGGTGAAGAGGAACGATGGGAGTCACTCTGGAAGGGTGAAGAGGAATGATGGGAGTCACTCTGGAAAGGTGGAAAGGAACGATCAGAGTCACTCTGGGAAGGTGGAGAGGAACGATGGGAGACACTCTGGAAGGGTGGAGAGGAACGATGGGAGTCACCCTGGGAAGGTGGAGAGGAACGATGGGAGTCATTCTGGGAAGGTGGAGAGGAACGATGGGAGTCACTCTGGAAGGGTGGGGAGGAACGATGGGAGTCACTGGAAAGGTGGAGAGGAATGATGGGAGTCACTCTGGAAAGGTGGAGAGGAACGATGGGAGTCACTCTGGAAAGGTGGAGAGGAACGATGGGAGTACTCTGGAAGGGTGGAGAGGAACGATGGGAGTCACTCTGGAAGGGTGAAGAAGATCGATGGGGTCACTCTGGGAAGGTGGAGAGGAATGATGGGAGTCACTCTGGAAAGGTGAAGAGGAACGATGGGAGTCACTCTGGAATAGTGGAGAGGAACGATGGGAGTTACTCTGGGAAGGTGGAGAGGAACGATTGGAGTCACTCTGGTAGTGTGGAGAGGAAAGATGGGATTCACTCTGGAATGGTTGAGAGGAACGATGGGAGTCACTGGAAAGGTGGAGAGGAACGATGGGAGTCACTCTAGAGGGGTGAAGAGGAACGATGGGTGTCACTCTGGAAAGGTGGAAAGGAACGATCGGAGTCACTCTGGGAAGGTGGAGAGGAACGATGGGAGTCACTCTGGAAGGGTGGAGAGGAACGATGGGAGTCACCCTGGGAAAGTGGAGAGGAACGATGGGAGTCACTCTGGGAAGGTGGAGAGGAACGATGGGAGTCATTCTGGGAAGGTGGAGAGGAACGATGGGAGTCACTCTGGGAAGGTGGAGAGGAACGATGGGAGTCATTCTGGGAAGGTGGAGAGGAACGATGGGAGTCACTCTGGAAAGGTGAAGAGGAACGATGGGAGTCACTCTGGAAGGGTGGGGAGGAACGATGGGAGTTACTCTGGGAAGGTGGAGAGGAACGATGGGAGTCACTCTGGTAGTGTGGAGAGGAACGATGAGAGTCACTCTGGTAGTGTGGAGAGGAACAATGGGAGTACTCTGGAAGGGTGGAGAGGAACGATGGGAGTCACTGGAAAGGTGGAGAGGAATCATGGGAGTCACTCTGGAAAGGTGGAGAGGAACGATGGGAGTCACTCTGGAAAGGTGGAGAGGAACGATGGGAGTCACTCTGGAAGGGTGAAGAAGATCAATGGGAGTCACTCTGGGAAGGTGGAGAGGAATGATGGGAGTCACTCTGGAAAGGTGAAGAGGAACGATGGGAGTTACTCTGGGAAAGTGGAGAGGAACGATGGGAGTCACTCTGGTAGTGTGGAGAGGAAAGATGGGATTCACTCTGGAATGGTTGAGAGGAACGATGGGAGTCACTGGAAAGGTGGAGAGGAACAATGGGAGACACTCTGGAAAGGTGGAGAGGAACGATGGGAGTCACTCTGGAAAGGTGGAGAGGAACGATGGGAGTCACTCTGGTAGTGTGGAGAGGAACGATGGGAGTACTCTGGAAGGGTGGAGAGGAACAATGGGAGTCACTCTGGAAGGGTGAAGAGGAACGATGGGAGTCACTCTGGAAAGGTGCAGAGGAACGATGGGAGTCATTCTGGGAAGGGTGGAGAGGAATGATGGGAGTCACTCTGGGAAGGTGGAGAGGAACGATGAGAGTCACTCTGGAAAGGTGGAGAGGAACGATGGGAGTCCCTCTGGGAAGGTGGAAAGGAACGATGGGAGTACTCTGGAAGGGTGGAGAGGAATGATGGGAGTCACTCTGGAAGGGTGGAGAGGAACGATGGGACTCACTCAGGTAGTGTGGAGAGGACCGATGGGAGTCACTCTGGAAAGGTGGAGAAGAAAAATAGGAGTCACTCTGGGAAGGTGGAGAGGAACGATTGGAGTCACTCTGGTAGTGTGGAGAGGAACGATTGGAGTCACTCTGGTCGTGTGGAGAGGAATGATGGGAGTCACTCTGGAAGGGTGAAGAGGAATGATGGGAGTCACTCTGGAACGGTTAAGAGGAACGATGGCAGTCACTCTGGAAGGGTGGAGAGGAACGATGGGCGTCACGCTGGAAGGGTGGAGAGGAATGATGGGAGTCACTTTGGAAAGGTGGAGGGGAACGATGGGAGTACTCTGGAAGGGTGGAGAGGAACGATTGGAGTCACTATGGAAGTGTGAAGAGGATCGATGGGAGTCACTCTGGGAAGGTGGAGAGGAACGATGGGAGTCACTCTGGTCGTGTGGAGAGGAACGATGGGAGTACTCTGGAAGGGTGGAGAGGAACGATGGGAGTCACTCTGGAAAGGTGAAGAGGAACGATGGGAGTCACTCTGGAAGGGTGAAGAGGAATGATGGGAGTCACTCTGGAAAGGTGGAGAGTAACGATGGGAGTCACTCTGGGAAGGTGGAGAGGAACGATGAGAGTCACTCTGGAAAGGTGGAGAGGAACGATGGGAGTCACTCTGGTCGTGTGGAGAGGAATGATGGGAGTCACTCTGGAAGGGTGAAGAGGAACGATGGCAGTCACTCTGGAAGGGTGGAGAGGAACGATGGGCGTCACTTTGGAAAGGTGGAGGGGAACGATGGGAGTACTCTGGAAGGGTGGAGAGGAACGATTGGAGTCACTCTGGGAAGGTGGAGAGGAGCGATGGGAGTCACTCTGGTAGTGTGGAGAGGAACGATGCGAGAACTCTGGAAAGGTGGAGAGGAACGATGGGAGTCCCTCTGGGAAGGTGGAAAGGAATGATGGGAGTCACTCTGGAAGGGTGGAGAGGAATGATGGGAGTCACTCTGGAAGGGTGGAGAGGAATGATGGGAGTCACTCAGGTAGTGTGGAGAGGAACGATGGGAGTAACTCTGGAAAGGTGGAGAAGAAAAATGGGAGTCACTCTGGGAAGGTGGAGAGCAACGATGGGAGTCACTCTGGTAGTGTGGAGAGGAACGATTGGAGTCACTCTGGTCGTGTGGAGAGGAATGATGGGAGTCACTCTGGAAGGGTGAAGAGGAACGATGGGAGTCACTCTGGAAAGGTGAAGAGGAACGATGGCAGTCACTCTGGAAGGGTGGAGAGGAACGATTGGAGTCACTCTGGTCGTGTGGAGAGGAGTGATGGGAGTCACTCTGGAAGGGTGAAGAGGAACAATGGGAGTCACTCTGGAAAGGTGAAGAGGAACGATGGCAGTCACTCTGGAAGGGTGGAGAGGAACGATGGGCGTCACTTTGGAAAAATGGAGGGGAACGATGGGAGTACTCTGGAAGGGTGGAGAGGAACGATTGGAGTCACTCTGGAAGGGTGAAGAGGATCGATGGGAGTCACTCTGGGAAGGTGGAGAGGAGCGATGGGAGTCACTCTGGGAAGGTGGAGAGGAGCGATGGGAGTCACTCTGGTAGTGTGGAGAGGAACGATGCGAGAACTCTGGAAAGGTGGAGAGGAACGATGGGAGTCCCTCTGGGAAGGTGGAAAGGAACGATGGGAGTACTCTGGAAGGGTGGAGAGGAATGATGGGAGTCACTCTGGAAGGGTGGAGAGGAATGATGGGAGTCACTCAGGTAGTGTGGAGAGGAACGATGGGAGTAACTCTGGAAAAGTGGAGAAGAAAAATGGGAGTCACTCTGGGAAGGTGGAGAGGAACGATGGGAGTCACTCTGGTAGTGTGGAGAGGAACGATTGGAGTCACTCTGGTCGTGTGGAGAGGAATGATGGGAGTCACACTGGAAGGGTGAAGAGGAACGATGGGAGTCACTCTGGAAAGGTGAAGAGGAACGATGGCAGTCACTCTGGAAGGGTGGAGAAGAACGATGGGCGTCACTTTGGAAAGGTGGAGGGGAACGATGGGAGTACTCTGGAAGGGTGGAGAGGAACGATTGGAGTCACTCTGGAAAGGTGAAGAGGATCGATGGGAGTCACTCTGGGAAGGTGGAGAGGAACGATGGGAGTCACTCTGTTAGTGTGGAGAGGAACGATGGGAGTACTCTGGAAGGGTGGAGAGGAACGATGGGAGTCACTCTGGAAGGGGGAAGAGGAATGATGGGAGTCACTCTGGAAAGGTGGAAAGGAACGATCAGAGTCACTCTGGGAAGGTGGAGAGGAACGATGGGAGACACTCTGGAAGGGTGGAGAGGAACGATGGGAGTCACCCTGGGAAGGTGGAGAGGAACGATGGGAGTCATTCTGGGAAGGTGGAGAGGAACGATGGGAGTCACTCTGATAGTGTGGAGAGGAACGATGAGAGTCACTCTGGTAGTGTGGAGAGGAACGATGGGAGTCACTCTGGAAAGGTGAAGAGGAACGATGGGAGTCACTCTGGAAGGGTGAAGAGGAATGATGGGAGTCACTCTGGAAAGGTGGAAAGGAACGATCAGAGTCACTCTGGGAAGGTGGAGAGGAACGATGGGAGACACTCTGGAAGGGTGGAGAGGAACGATGGGAGTCACCCTGGGAAGGTGGAGAGGAACGATGGGAGTCATTCTGGGAAGGTGGAGAGGAACGATGGGAGTCACTCTGGAAGGGTGGGGAGGAACGATGGGAGTCACTGGAAAGGTGGAGAGGGATGATGGGAGTCACTCTGGAAAGGTGGAGAGGAACGATGGGAGTCACTCTGGAAAGGTGGAGAGGAACGATGGGAGTACTCTGGAAGGGTGGAGAGGAACGATGGGAGTCACTCTGGAAGGGTGAAGAAGATCGATGGGGTCACTCTGGGAAGGTGGAGAGGAATGATGGGAGTCACTCTGGAAAGGTGAAGAGGAACGATGGGAGTCACTCTGGAATAGTGGAGAGGAACGATGGGAGTTACTCTGGGAAGGTGGAGAGGAACGATTGGAGTCACTCTGGTAGTGTGGAGAGGAAAGATGGGATTCACTCTGGAATGGTTGAGAGGAACGATGGGAGTCACTGGAAAGGTGGAGAGGAACGATGGGAGTCACTCTAGAGGGGTGAAGAGGAACGATGGGAGTCACTCTGGAAAGGTGGAAAGGAACGATCGGAGTCACTCTGGGAAGGTGGAGAGGAACGATGGGAGTCACTCTGGAAGGGTGGAGAGGAACGATGAGAGTCACCCTGGGAAAGTGGAGAGGAACGATGGGAGTCACTCTGGGAAGGTGGAGAGGAACGATGGGAGTCATTCTGGGAAGGTGGAGAGGAACGATGGGAGTCACTCTGGGAAGGTGGAGAGGAACGATGGGAGTCATTCTGGGAAGGTGGAGAGGAACGATGGGAGTCACTCTGGAAAGGTGAAGAGGAACGATGGGAGTCACTCTGGAAGGGTGGGGAGGAACGATGGGAGTTACTCTGGGAAGGTGGAGAGGAACGATGGGAGTCACTCTGGTAGTGTGTAGAGGAACGATGAGAGTCACTCTGGTAGTGTGGAGAGGAACAATGGGAGTACTCTGGAAGGGTGGAGAGGAACGATGGGAGTCACTGGAAAGGTGGAGAGGAATGATGGGAGTCACTCTGGAAAGGTGGAGAGGAACGATGGGAGTCACTCTGGAAAGGTGGAGAGGAACGATGGGAGTCACTCTGGAAGGGTGAAGAAGATCAATGGGAGTCACTCTGGGAAGGTGGAGAGGAATGATGGGAGTCACTCTGGAAAGGTGAAGAGGAACGATGGGAGTTACTCTGGGAAAGTGGAGAGGAACGATGGGAGTCACTCTGGTAGTGTGGAGAGGAAAGATGGGATTCACTCTGGAATGGTTGAGAGGAACGATGGGAGTCACTGGAAAGGTGGAGAGGAACAATGGGAGACACTCTGGAAAGGTGGAGAGGAACGATGGGAGTCACTCTGGAAAGGTGGAAAGGAACGATGGGAGTCACTCTGGTAGTGTGGAGAGGAACGATGGGAGTCACTCTGGAAAGGTGCAGAGGAACGATGGGAGTCATTCTGGGAAGGGTGGAGAGGAATGATGGGAGTCACTCTGGGAAGGTGGAGAGGAACGATGAGAGTCACTCTGGAAAGGTGGAGAGGAACGATGGGAGTCCCTCTGGGAAGGTGGAAAGGAACGATGGGAGTACTCTGGAAGGGTGGAGAGGAATGATGGGAGTCACTCTGGAAGGGTGGAGAGGAACGATGGGACTCACTCAGGTAGTGTGGAGAGGAACGATGGGCGTCACTCTGGAAAGGTGGAGAAGAAAAATAGGAGTCACTCTGGGAAGGTGGAGAGGAACGATGGGAGTCACTCTGGTAGTGTGGAGAGGAACGATTGGAGTCACTCTGGTCGTGTGGAGAGGAATGATGGGAGTCACTCTGGAAGGGTGAAGAGGAATGATGGGAGTCACTCTGGAACGGTTAAGAGGAACGATGGCAGTCACTCTGGAAGGGTGGAGAGGAACGATGGGCGTCACGCTGGAAGGGTGGAGAGGAATGATGGGAGTCACTTTGGAAAGGTGGAGGGGAACGATGGGAGTACTCTGGAAGGGTGGAGAGGAACGATTGGAGTCACTATGGAAGTGTGAAGAGGATCGATGGGAGTCACTCTGGGAAGGTGGAGAGGAACGATGGGAGTCACTCTGGTAGTGTGGAGAGGAACGATGGGAGTACTCTGGAAGGGTGGAGAGGAACGATGGGAGTCACTCTGGAAGGGTGAAGAGGAACGATGGGAGTCACTCTGGAAAGGTGGAAAGGAACGATCGGAGTCACTCTGGGAAGGTGGAGAGGAACGATGGGAGTCACTCTGGGAACGTGGAGAGGAACGATGGGAGTCACTCTGGTAGTGTGGAGAGGAACGATATGAGTCACTCTGGTAGTGTGGAGAGGAACGATGGGATTCACTCTGGAAAGGTGAAGAGGAAAGATGGGAGTCACTCTGGAAGGGTGGGGAGGAACGATGGGAGTTACTCTGGGAAGGTGGAGAGGAACGATGGGAGTCACTCTGGTAGTGTGGAGAGGAACGATGAGAGTCACTCTGGTAGTGTGGAGAGAAACAATGGGAGTACTCTGGAAGGGTGGAGAGGAACGATGGGAGTCACTGGAAAGGTGGAGAGGAATGATGGGAGTCACTCTGGAAAGGTGGAGAGGAATGATGGGAGTCACTCTGGAAGGGTGGAGAGGAACGATGGGAGTTACTCTGGGAAGGTGGAGAGGAACGATGGGAGTCACTCTGGTAGTGTGGAGAGGAAAGATGGGATTCACTCTGGAATGATTGAGAGGAACGATCGGAGTCACTGGAAAGGTGGAGAGGAACGATGGGAGTCACTCTGGAAAGGTGGAGAGGAACGATGGGAGTCACTCTGGAAAGGTGGAGAGGAACGATGGGAGTCACTCTGGAAGGGTGAAGAGGAACGATGGGAGTCACTCTGGGAAGGTGGAGAAGAACAATGGGAGTCACTCTGGGAAGGTGGAGAGGAACGATGGGAGTCACTCTGGAAATGTGGAGAGGAACGATTGGAGTCACTCTGGTAGTGTGGAGTGGAATGATGGGAGTCACTCTGAAAGGGTGAAGAGGAACGATGGGAGTCACTCTGGAAAGGTGAAGAGGAACGATGGCAGTCACTCTGGAAGGGTGGAGGGGAACGATGGGCATCACTCTGGAAGGGTGGAGAGGAACGATGGGAGTCACTCTGGGAAGGTGTAGAGGAACGATGGTAGTCACTCTGGGAAGGTGGAGAGGAACGATGGGAGTCACTCTGGTAGTGTGGAGAGGAACGATGGGAGTCACTCTGGAAAGGTGGAAAGGAACGATGGGAGTCACTCTGGGAAGGTGGAGAGGAACGATGGGAGTCACTCTGGAAGGGTGGAGAGGAACGATGGGAGTCACTCTGGGAAGGCGGAGAGGAACGATGGGAGTCACTCTGGAAGGGTGGAGAGGAACGATGGGAGTCACTCTGGGAAGGTGGAGAGGAACGATGGGAGTCACTCTGGGAAGGTGGACAGGAATGATGGGAGTCACTCTGGGAAGGTGGAGAGGAACGATGGGAGTCACTCTCGGAAGGTGGAGAGGAACGATGGGAGTCATTCTGGGAAGGTGGAGAGGAACGATGGAAGTCACTCTGGGAAAGTGGAGAGGAACGATGGGAGTCACTCTGGGAAGATGGAGAGGAACGATGGGAGTCACTCTGGGAAGGTGGACAGGAATGATGGGAGTCACTCTGGGAAGGTGGAGAGGAACGATTGGAGTCACTCTGGAAGGGTGAAGAGGATCGATGGGAGTCACTCTGGGAAGGTGGAGAGGAACGATGGGAGTCACTCTGGGAAGGTGGAGAGGAACGATGGGAGTCATTCTGGGAAGGTGGGGAGGAACGATGGGAGTCACTCTGGGAAAGTGGAGAGGAACGATGGGAGACACTCTGGTAGTGTGGAGAGGAATGATGGGAGTACTCTGGAAGGGTGGAGAGGAACGATGGGAGTCACTATGGAAGGGTGAAGAGGATCGATGGGAGTCACTCTGGTAGTGTGGAGAGGAACGATGGGAGTACACTGGAAGGGTGAATAGGAACGATGGGAGTCACTCTGGGAAGGTGGAGAGGAACGATGGGAGTCACTCTGGGAAGGTGGAAAGGAACGATGGGAGTACTCTGGAAGGGTGGAGAGGAACGATGGGAGTCACTCTGGAAGGGTGGAGAGGAACGATGGGAGTCACTCTGGTAGTGTGGAGAGGAACGATGTGAGTCACTATGGAAGGGTGAAGAGGAACGATGGGAGTCACTCTGGAAAGGCGGAGAGGAACGATGGGAGTCACTCTGGAAGGGTGGAGAGGAACGATGGGAGTCACTCTGGGAAGGTGGAGAGGAACGATGGGAGTACTCTGGAAGGGTGGAGAGGAACGATGGGAGTCACTCTGGAAGGGTGAAGAGGAACGATGTGAGTCACTCTGGAAAGGTGCAGAGGAACGATGGGAGTCTCTCTGGGAAGGTGGAGAGTAACGATGGGAGTCACTCTGGGAAGGTGGAGAGGAACGATGAGAGTCACTCTGGAAAGGTGGAGAGGAACGATGGGAGTCACTCTGGGAAGGTGGAAAGGAATGATGGGTGTACTCTGGAAGGGTGGAGAGGAACGATGGGAGTCCCTCTGGGAAGGTGGAAAGGAATGATGGGATAACTCTGGAAGGGTGGAGAGGAACGATGGGAGTCACTCTGGAAGGGTGGAGAGGAATGATGGGAGTCACTCAGGTAGTGTGGAGAGGAACGATGGGAGTCACTCTGGAAAGGTGGAGAAGAAAAATGGGAGTCACTCTGGGAAGGTGGAGAGGAACGATGGGAGTCACTCTGGGAAGGTGGAAAGGAACGATGGGAGTACTCTGGAAGGGTGGAGAGGAACGATGGGAGTCACTCTGGAAGGGTGAGGAGGAACGATGGGAGTCACTCTGGTAGTGTGGAGAGGAACGATGTGAGTCACTATGGAAGGGTGAAGAGGAACGATGGGAGTCACTCTGGAAAGGTGGAGAGGAACGATGGGAGTCACTCTGGAAGGGTGGAGAGGAACGATGGGAGTCACTCTGGTAGTGTGGAGAGGAACGATGGGAGTACTCTGGAAAAGTGGAGAGGAACGATGGGAGTCACTCTGGAAGGGTGAAGAGGAACGATGTGAGTCACTCTGGAAAGGTGCAGAGGAACGATGGGAGTCACTCTGGGAAGGTGGAGAGTAACGATGGGAGTCACTCTGGGAAGGTGGAGAGGAACGATGAGAGTCACTCTGGAAAGGTGGAGAGGAACGATGGGAGTCACTCTGGGAAGGTGGAAAGGACTGATGGGAGTACTCTGGAAGGGTGGAGAGGAACGATGGGAGTCCCTCTGGGAAGGTGGAAAGGAATGATGGGAGTCACTCTGGAAAGGTGAAGAGGAACGATGGGAGTCACTCTGGAAGGGTGGAGAGGAATGATGGGAGTCACTCAGGTAGTGTGGAGAGGAACGATGGGAGTCACTCTGGAAAGGTGGAGAAGAAAAATGGGAGTCACTCTGGGAAGGTGGAGAGGAACGATGGGAGTCACTCTGGTAGTGTGGAGAGGAACGATTGGAGTCACTCTGGTCGTGTGGAGAGGAATGATGGGAGTCACTCTGGACGGGTGAAGAGGAACGATGGCAGTCACTCTGGAAGGGTGGAGAGGAACGATGGGCGTCACTTTGGAAAGGTGGAGGGGAACGATGGGAGTCACTCTGGAAGGGTGAAGAGGATCGATGGGAGTCACTCTGGGAAGGTGGAGAGGAGCGATGGGAGTCACTCTGGTAGTGTGGAGAGGAACGATGCGAGAACTCTGGAAAGGTGGAGAGGAACGATGGGAGTCCCTCTGGGAAGGTGGAAAGGAACGATGGGAGTACTCTGGAAGGGTGGAGAGGAATGATGGGAGTCACTCTGGAAGGGTGGAGAGGAATGATGGGAGTCACTCAGGTAGTGTGGAGAGGAACGATGGGAGTAACTCTGGAAAGGTGGAGAAGAAAAATGGGAGTCACTCTGGTAGTGTGGAGAGGAACGATGGGAGTCACTCTGGTCGTGTGGAGAGGAATGATGGGAGTCACTCTGGAAGGGTGAAGAGGAACGATGGGAGTCACTCTGGAAAGGTGAAGAGGAACGATGGCAGTCACTCTGGAAGGGTGGAGAGGAACGATTGGAGTCACTCTGGTCGTGTGGAGAGGAGTGATGGGAGTCACTCTGGAAGGGTGAAGAGGAACGATGGCAGTCACTCTGGAAGGGTGGAGAGGAACGATGGGCGTCACTTTGGAAAGGTGGAGGGGAACGATGGGAGTACTCTGGAAGGGTGGAGAGGAACGATTGGAGTCACTCTGGAAAGGTGAAGAGGATCGATGGGAGTCACTCTGGGAAGGTGGAGAGGAACGATGGGAGTCACTCTGGTAATGTGGAGAGGAACGATCGGAGTACTCTGGAAGGGTGGAGAGGAACGATGGGAGTCACTCTGGAAGGGTGAAGAGGAATGATGGGAGTCACTCTGGAAAGGTGGAAAGGAACGATCAGAGTCACTCTGGGAAGGTGGAGAGGAACGATGGGAGACACTCTGGAAGGGTGGAGAGGAACGATGGGAGTCACCCTGGGAAGGTGGAGAGGAACGATGGGAGTCATTCTGGGAAGGTGGAGAGGAACGATGGGAGTCAAGCTGATAGTGTGGAGAGGAACGATGAGAGTCACTCTGGTAGTGTGGAGAGGAACGATGGGAGTCACTCTGGAAAGGTGAAGAGGAACGATGGGAGTCACTCTGGAAGGGTGAAGAGGAATGATGGGAGTCACTCTGGGAAGGTGGAGAGGAACGATGAGAGTCACTCTGGAAAGGTGGAGAGGAACGATGGGAGTCACTCTGGTCGTGTGGAGAGGAATGATGGGAGTCACTCTGGAAGGGTGAAGAGGAACGATGGCAGTCACTCTGGGAAGGTGGAAAGGAATGATGGGAGTCACTCTGGAAGGGTGGAGAGGAATGATGGGAGTCACTCTGGAAGGGTGGAGAGGAATGATGGGAGTCACTCAGGTAGTGTGGAGAGGAACGATGGGAGTAACTCTGGAAAGGTGGAGAAGAAAAATGGGAGTCACTCTGGGAAGGTGGAGAGGAACGATGGGAGTCACTCTGGTAGTGTGGAGAGGAACGATTGGAGTCACTCTGGTCGTGTGGAGAGGAATGATGGGAGTCACTCTGGAAGGGTGAAGAGGAACGATGGGAGTCACTCTGGAAAGGTGAAGAGGAACGATGGCAGTCACTCTGGAAGGGTGGAGAGGAACGATTGGAGTCACTCTGGTCGTGTGGAGAGGAGTGATGGGAGTCACTCTGGAAGGGTGAAGAGGAACAATGGGAGTCACTCTGGAAAGGTGAAGAGGAACGATGGCAGTCACTCTGGAAGGGTGGAGAGGAACGATGGGCGTCACTTTGGAAAGGTGGAGGGGAACGATGGGAGTACTCTGGAAGGGTGGAGAGGAACGATTGGAGTCACTCTGGAAGGGTGAAGAGGATCGATGGGAGTCAGTCTGGGAAGGTGGAGAGGAGCGATGGGAGTCACTCTGGGAAGGTGGAGAGGAGCGATGGGAGTCACTCTGGTAATGTGGAGAGGAACGATGCGAGAACTCTGGAAAGGTGGAGAGGAACGATGGGAGTCCCTCTGGGAAGGTGGAAAGGAACGATGGGAGTACTCTGGAAGGGTGGAGAGGAATGATGGGAGTCACTCTGGAAGGGTGGAGAGGAATGATGGGAGTCACTCAGGTAGTGTGGAGAGGAATGATGGGAGTCACACTGGAAGGGGGAAGAGGAATGATGGGAGTCACTCTGGAAAGGTGGAAAGGAACGATGGCAGTCACTCTGGAAGGGTGGAGAAGAACGATGGGCGTCACTTTGGAAAGGTGGAGGGGAACGATGGGAGTACTCTGGAAGGGTGGAGAGGAACGATTGGAGTCACTCTGGAAAGGTGAAGAGGATCGATGGGAGTCACTCTGGGAAGGTGGAGAGGAACGATGGGAGTCACTCTGGTAGTGTGGAGAGGAACGATGGGAGTACTCTGGAAGGGTGGAGAGGAACGATGGGAGTCACTCTGGAAGGGGGAAGAGGAATGATGGGAGTCACTCTGGAAAGGTGGAAAGGAACGATCAGAGTCACTCTGGGAAGGTGGAGAGGAACGATGGGAGACACTCTGGAAGGGTGGAGAGGAACGATGGGAGTCACCCTGGGAAGGTGGAGAGGAACGATGGGAGTCACTCTGGAAAGGTGAAGAGGAACGATGGGAGTCACTCTGGAAGGGTGGAGAGGAACGATGGGAGTTACTCTGGGAAGGTGGAGAGGAACGATGGGAGTCACTCTGGTAGTGTGGAGAGGAACCATGAGAGTCACTCTGGTAGTGTGGAGAGGAACGATGGGAGCCACTCTGGAAAGGTGAAGAGGAACGATGGGAGTCACTCTGGAAGGGTGGGGAGGAACGATGGGAGTTACTCTGGGAAGGTGGAGAGGAACGATGGGAGTCACTCTGGTAGTGTGGAGAGGAACGATGAGAGTCACTCTGGTAGTGTGGAGAGGAACGATGAGAGTCACTCTGGTAGTGTGGAGAGGAACAATGGGAGTACTCTTGAAGGGTGGAGAGGAACGATGGGAGTCACTGGAAAGGTGGAGAGGAATGATGGGAGTCACTCTGGAAAGGTGGAGAGGAACGATGGGAGTCACTCTGGAAAGGTGGAGAGGAACGATGGGAGTACTCTGGAAGGGTGGAGAGGAACGATGGGAATCACTCCGGAAGGGTGAAGAAGATCAATGGGAGTCACTCTGGGAAGGTGGAGAGGAATGATGGGAGTCACTCTGGAAAGGTGAAGAGGAACGATGGGAGATACTCTGGAAGGGTGGAGAGGAACTATGGGAGTTACTCTGGGAAAGTGGAGAGGAACGATGGGAGTCACTCTGGTAGTGTGGAGAGGAAAGATGGGATTCACTCTGGAATGGTTGAGAGGAACGATGGGAGTCACTGGAAAGGTGGAGAGGAACGATGGGAGTCACTCTGGAAAGGTAGAGAGGAACGATGGGAGTCACTCTGGAAAGGTGGAGAGGAACGATGGGAGTCATTCTGGTAGTGTGGAGAGGAACGATGGGAGTACTCTGGAAGGGTGGAGAGGAACGATGGGAGTCACTCTGGAAGGGTGAAGAGGAACGATGGGAGTCACTCTGGAAAGTTGCAGAGGAACGATGGGAGTCACTCTGGGAAGGGTGGAGAGGAATGATGGGAGTCACTCTGGGAAGGTGGAGAGGAACGATGAGAGTCACTCTGGAAAGGTGGAGAGGAACGATGGGAGTCCCTCTGGGAAGGTGGAAATGAACGATGGGAGTACTCTGGAAGGGTGGAGAGGAATGATGGGAGTCACTCTGGAAGGGTGGAGAGGAACGATGGGACTCACTCAGGTAGTGTGGAGAGGAACGATGGGAGTCACTCTGGAAAGGTGGAGAAGAAAAATGGGAGTCACTCTGGGAAGGTGGAGAGGAACGATGGGAGTCACTCTGGTAGTGTGGAGAGGAACGATGGGAGTCACTCTGGTAGTGTGGAGAGGAACGATGGGAGTCACTCTGGTCGTGTGGAGAGGAATGTTGGGAGTCACCCTGGGAAGGTGGAGAGGAACGATGGGAGTCACTCTGGGAAGGTGGAGAGGAACAATGGGAGTCACTCTGGTAGTGTGGAGAGGAACGATGAGAGTCACTCTGGTAGTGTGGAGAGGAACGATGGGATTCACTCTGGAAAGGTGGAGAGGAATGATGGGAGTCACTCTGGGAAGGTGGAGAGGAATGATGGGAGTCACTCTGGTAGTGTGGAGAGGAACGATGGGAGTCACTCTGGAAAGGTGAAGAGGAACGATGTGAGTCACTCTGGAAGGGTGGGGAGGAACGATGGGAGTTACTCTGGGAAGGTGGAGAGGAACAATGGGAGTCACTCTGGTAGTGTGGAGAGGAACGATGAGAGTCACTCTGGTAGTGTGGAGAGAAACAATGGGAGTACTCTGGAAGGGTGGAGAGGAACGATGGGAGTCACTGGAAAGGTGGAGAGGAATGATGGGAGTCACTCTGGAAAGGTGGAGAGGAATGATGGGAGTCACTCTGGAAGGGTGGAGAGGAACGATGGGAGTTACTCTGGGAAGGTGGAGAGGAACGATGGGAGTCACTCTGGTAGTGTGGAGTGGAAAGATGGGATTCACTCTGGAATGGTTGAGAGGAACGATGGGAGTCACTGGAAAGGTGGAGAGGAACGATGGGAGTCACTCTGGAAAGGTGGAGAGGAACGATGGGAGTCACTCTGGAAAGGTGGAGAGGAACGATGGGAGTCACTCTGGAAGGGTGGAGAGGAACGATGGGAGTCACTCTGGAAGGGTGAAGAGGAACGATGGGAGTCACTCTGGGAAGGTGGAGAGGAACGATGGGAGTCATTCTGGAGGGGTGGAGAGGAACGATGGGAGTCATTCTGGAAGGGTGAAGAGGAACAATGGGAGTCACTCTGGAAATGTGGAGAGGAACGATGGGAGTCTCTCTGGAAGGGTGAAGAGGAACGATGGGTGTCACTCTGGAAGGGTGGAGAGGAACGATGGGAGTCACTCTGGAAAGGTGGAGAGGAAAGATGGGAGTCACTCTGGAAAGGTGGAGAGGAATGATGGGATTCACCTTGAAAAGGTGGAGAGGAACGATGGGAGTACTCTGGAAGGGTGGTGAGGAATGATGGGAGTCACTCTGGAATGGTGGAGAGGAATGATGGGAGTCACTCTGGTAGTGTGGAGAGGAACGATGGGAGTCACTCTGGAAAGGTGAAGAGGAACGATGGGAGTCACTCTGGAAGGGTGGGGAGGAACGATGGGAGTTACTCTGGGAAGGTGGAGAGGAACGATGAGAGTCACTCTGGTAGTGTGGAGAGAAACAATGGGAGTACTCTGGAAGGGTGGAGAGGAACGATGGGAGTCACTGGAAAGGTGGAGAGGAATGATGGGAGTCACTCTGGAAGGGTGGAGAGGAACGATGGGAGTTACTCTGGGAAGGTGGAGAGGAACGATGGGAGTCACTCTGGTAGTGTGGAGAGGAAAGATGGGATTCACTCTGGAATGGTTGAGAGGAATGATGGGAGTCACTCTGGAAGGGTGAAGAGGTACGATGGGAGTCACTCTGGAAGGGTAGAGAGGAACGATGGGAGTCACTCTGGAAGGGTGAAGAGGAACGATGGGAGTCACTCTGGAAAGGTGGAGAGGAATGATGGGAGTCACTCTGGGAAGGTGGAGAGGAACGATGGGAGTCACTCTGGTAGTGTGGAGAGGAACGATGGGAGTTACTCTGGGAAAGTGGAGAGGAACGATGGGAGTCACTCTGGTAGTGTGAAGAGGAATGATGGGAGTCACTCTGGGAAGGTGGAGAGGAACAATGGGAGTCACTCTGGTAGTGTGGAGAGGAACGATGGGAGTCATTCTGGAAAGGTGGAGAGGAACGATGGGAGTACTCTGGAAGGGTGGAGAGGAACGATGGGAGTCATTCTGGAAGGGTGAAGAGGAACGATGGGAGTCACTCTGGAAAGGTGGAGAGGAACGATGGGAGTCACTCTGGGAAGGTGGAGAGGAACAATGGGAGTCACTCTGGGAAGGTGGAGAGGAACGATGGGAGTCACCTTGAAAAGGTGGAGAGGAACGATGGGAGTACTCTGGTAGGGTGGTGAGGAATGATGGGAGTCACTCTGGAAAGGTGGAGAGGAACGTTGGGTGTCACTCTGGAAGGGTGGAGAGGAATGATGGGAGTCACTCTGGAAGGGTGGAGAGGAACGATGGGAGTCACTCTGGTAGTGTGGAGAGGAACGATGGGATTCACTCTGGAAAGGTGGATAGGAATGATGGGAGTCACTCTGGGAAGGTGGAGAGGAATGATGGGAGTCACTCTGGTAGTGTGGAGAGGAACGATGTGAGTCACTCCGGAAAGGTGAAGAGGAACGATGGGAGTCACTCTGGAAGGGTGGGGAGGAACGATGGGAGTTACTCTGGGAAGGTGGAGAGGAACGATGGGAGTCACTCTGGTAGTGTGTAGAGGAACGATGAGAGTCACTCTGGTAGTGTGGAGAGGAACGATGGGATTCACTCTGGAAAGGTGGAGAGGAATGATGGGAGTCACTCTGGGAAGGTGGAGAGGAATGATGGGAGTCACTCTGGTAGTGTGGAGAGGAACGATGGGAGTCACTCTGGAAAGGTGAAGAGGAACGATGGGAGTCACTCTGGAAGGGTGGGGAGGAACGATGGGAGTTGCTCTGGGAAGGTGGAGAGGAACGATGGGAGTCACTCTGGTAGTGTGTAGAGGAACGATGAGAGTCACTCTGGTAGTGTGGAGAGGAACGATGGGATTCACTCTGGAAAGGTGGAGAGGAATGATGGGAGTCACTCTGGGAAGGTGGAGAGGAATGATGGGAGTCACTCTGGTAGTGTGGAGAGGAACGACGGGAGTCACTCTGGAAAGGTGAAGAGGAACGATGGGAGTCACTCTGGAAGGGTGGGGAGGAACGATGGGAGTTACTCTGGGAAGGTGGAGAGGAACGATGGGAGTCACTCTGGTAGTGTGGAGAGGAACGATGAGAGTCACTCTGGTAGTGTGGAGAGGAACGATGGGATTCACTCTGGAAAGGTGGAGAGGAATGATGGGAGTCACTCTGGGAAGGTGGAGAGGAATGATGGGAGTCACTCTGGTAGTGTGGAGAGGAACGATGGGAGTCACTGTGGAAAGGTGAAGAGGAACGATGGGAGTCACTCTGGAAGGGTGGGGAGGAACGATGGGAGTTACTCTGGGAAGGTGGAGAGGAACGATGGGAGTCACTCTGGTAGTGTGGAGAGGAACGATGAGAGTCACTCTGGTAGTGTGGAGAGAAACAATGGGAGTACTCTGGAAGGGTGGAGAGGAACGATGGGAGTCACTGGAAAGGTGGAGAGGAATGATGGGAGTCACTCTGGAAAGGTGGAGAGGAATGATGGGAGTCACTCTGGAAGGGTGGAGAGGAACGATGGGAGTCACTCTGGAAGGGTGGAGAGGAACGATGGGAGTCACTGGAAAGGTGAAGAGGAACGATGGGAGTCACTCTGGAATGGTGGAGAGGAACGATGGGAGTTACTCTGGGAAGGTGGAGAGGAACGATGGGAGTCACTCTGGTAGTGTGGAGTGGAAAGATGGGATTCACTCTGGAATGGTTGAGAGGAACGATGGGAGTCACTGGAAAGGTGGAGAGGAACGATGGGAGTCACTCTGGAAAGGTGGAGAGGAACGATGGGAGTCACTCTGGAAAGGTGGAGAGGAACGATGGGAGTCACTCTGGAAAGGTGGAGAGGAACGATGGGAGGCACTCTGGAAGGGTGGAGAGGAACGATGGGAGTCACTCTGGAAGGGTGAAGAGGAACGATGGCAGTCACTCTGGGAAGGTGGAGAGGAACGATGGGAGTCACTCTGGTAGTGTGGAGAGGAACGATGAGAGTCACTCTGGTAGTGTGGAGAGGAACGATGAGAGTCACTCTGGTAGTGTGGAGAGGAACAATGGGAGTACTCTTGAAGGGTGGAGAGGAACGATGGGAGTCACTGGAAAGGTGGAGAGGAATGATGGGAGTCACTCTGGAAAGGTGGAGAGGAACGATGGGAGTCACTCTGGAAAGGTGGAGAGGAACGATGGGAGTACTCTGGAAGGGTGGAGAGGAACGATGGGAATCACTCCGGAAGGGTGAAGAAGATCAATGGGAGTCACTCTGGGAAGGTGGAGAGGAATGATGGGAGTCACTCTGGAAAGGTGAAGAGGAACGATGGGAGATACTCTGGAAGGGTGGAGAGGAACTATGGGAGTTACTCTGGGAAAGTGGAGAGGAACGATGGGAGTCACTCTGGTAGTGTGGAGAGGAAAGATGGGATTCACTCTGGAATGGTTGAGAGGAACGATGGGAGTCACTGGAAAGGTGGAGAGGAACGATGGGAGTCACTCTGGAAAGGTAGAGAGGAACGATGGGAGTCACTCTGGAAAGGTGGAGAGGAACGATGGGAGTCATTCTGGTAGTGTGGAGAGGAACGATGGGAGTACTCTGGAAGGGTGGAGAGGAACGATGGGAGTCACTCTGGAAGGGTGAAGAGGAACGATGGGAGTCACTCTGGAAAGTTGCAGAGGAACGATGGGAGTCACTCTGGGAAGGGTGGAGAGGAATGATGGGAGTCACTCTGGGAAGGTGGAGAGGAACGATGAGAGTCACTCTGGAAAGGTGGAGAGGAACGATGGGAGTCCCTCTGGGAAGGTGGAAATGAACGATGGGAGTACTCTGGAAGGGTGGAGAGGAATGATGGGAGTCACTCTGGAAGGGTGGAGAGGAACGATGGGACTCACTCAGGTAGTGTGGAGAGGAACGATGGGAGTCACTCTGGAAAGGTGGAGAAGAAAAATGGGAGTCACTCTGGGAAGGTGGAGAGGAACGATGGGAGTCACTCTGGTAGTGTGGAGAGGAACGATGGGAGTCACTCTGGTAGTGTGGAGAGGAACGATGGGAGTCACTCTGGTCGTGTGGAGAGGAATGTTGGGAGTCACCCTGGGAAGGTGGAGAGGAACGATGGGAGTCACTCTGGGAAGGTGGAGAGGAACAATGGGAGTCACTCTGGTAGTGTGGAGAGGAACGATGAGAGTCACTCTGGTAGTGTGGAGAGGAACGATGGGATTCACTCTGGAAAGGTGGAGAGGAATGATGGGAGTCACTCTGGGAAGGTGGAGAGGAATGATGGGAGTCACTCTGGTAGTGTGGAGAGGAACGATGGGAGTCACTCTGGAAAGGTGAAGAGGAACGATGTGAGTCACTCTGGAAGGGTGGGGAGGAACGATGGGAGTTACTCTGGGAAGGTGGAGAGGAACAATGGGAGTCACTCTGGTAGTGTGGAGAGGAACGATGAGAGTCACTCTGGTAGTGTGGAGAGAAACAATGGGAGTACTCTGGAAGGGTGGAGAGGAACGATGGGAGTCACTGGAAAGGTGGAGAGGAATGATGGGAGTCACTCTGGAAAGGTGGAGAGGAATGATGGGAGTCACTCTGGAAGGGTGGAGAGGAACGATGGGAGTTACTCTGGGAAGGTGGAGAGGAACGATGGGAGTCACTCTGGTAGTGTGGAGTGGAAAGATGGGATTCACTCTGGAATGGTTGAGAGGAACGATGGGAGTCACTGGAAAGGTGGAGAGGAACGATGGGAGTCACTCTGGAAAGGTGGAGAGGAACGATGGGAGTCACTCTGGAAAGGTGGAGAGGAACGATGGGAGTCACTCTGGAAGGGTGGAGAGGAACGATGGGAGTCACTCTGGAAGGGTGAAGAGGAACGATGGGAGTCACTCTGGGAAGGTGGAGAGGAACGATGGGAGTCATTCTGGAGGGGTGGAGAGGAACGATGGGAGTCATTCTGGAAGGGTGAAGAGGAACAATGGGAGTCACTCTGGAAATGTGGAGAGGAACGATGGGAGTCTCTCTGGAAGGGTGAAGAGGAACGATGGGTGTCACTCTGGAAGGGT
Organism: Mobula birostris; assembly: GCF_030028105.1. NCBI lineage: Eukaryota > Metazoa > Chordata > Chondrichthyes > Myliobatiformes > Myliobatidae > Mobula > Mobula birostris. The sequence continues at coordinate 4,841,558 of NC_092395.1, forward strand.
GGAGAGGAACGATGGGAGTCACTCTGGAAAGGTGGAGAGGAAAGATGGGAGTCACTCTGGAAAGGTGGAGAGGAATGATGGGATTCACCTTGAAAAGGTGGAGAGGAACGATGGGAGTACTCTGGAAGGGTGGTGAGGAATGATGGGAGTCACTCTGGAATGGTGGAGAGGAATGATGGGAGTCACTCTGGTAGTGTGGAGAGGAACGATGGGAGTCACTCTGGAAAGGTGAAGAGGAACGATGGGAGTCACTCTGGAAGGGTGGGGAGGAACGATGGGAGTTACTCTGGGAAGGTGGAGAGGAACGATGAGAGTCACTCTGGTAGTGTGGAGAGAAACAATGGGAGTACTCTGGAAGGGTGGAGAGGAACGATGGGAGTCACTGGAAAGGTGGAGAGGAATGATGGGAGTCACTCTGGAAGGGTGGAGAGGAACGATGGGAGTTACTCTGGGAAGGTGGAGAGGAACGATGGGAGTCACTCTGGTAGTGTGGAGAGGAAAGATGGGATTCACTCTGGAATGGTTGAGAGGAATGATGGGAGTCACTCTGGAAGGGTGAAGAGGTACGATGGGAGTCACTCTGGAAGGGTAGAGAGGAACGATGGGAGTCACTCTGGAAGGGTGAAGAGGAACGATGGGAGTCACTCTGGAAAGGTGGAGAGGAATGATGGGAGTCACTCTGGGAAGGTGGAGAGGAACGATGGGAGTCACTCTGGTAGTGTGGAGAGGAACGATGGGAGTTACTCTGGGAAAGTGGAGAGGAACGATGGGAGTCACTCTGGTAGTGTGAAGAGGAATGATGGGAGTCACTCTGGGAAGGTGGAGAGGAACAATGGGAGTCACTCTGGTAGTGTGGAGAGGAACGATGGGAGTCATTCTGGAAAGGTGGAGAGGAACGATGGGAGTACTCTGGAAGGGTGGAGAGGAACGATGGGAGTCACTCTGGAAGGGTGAAGAGGAACGATGGGAGTCACTCTGGAAAGGTGGAGAGGAACAATGGGAGTCACTCTGGGAAGGTGGAGAGGAACAATGGGAGTCACTCTGGGAAGGTGGAGAGGAACGATGGGAGTCACCTTGAAAAGGTGGAGAGGAACGATGGGAGTACTCTGGAAGGGTGGTGAGGAATGATGGGAGTCACTCTGGAAAGGTGGAGAGGAACGTTGGGTGTCACTCTGGAAGGGTGGAGAGGAATGATGGGAGTCACTCTGGAAGGGTGGAGAGGAACGATGGGAGTCACTCTGGTAGTGTGGAGAGGAACGATGGGATTCACTCTGGAAAGGTGGATAGGAATGATGGGAGTCACTCTGGGAAGGTGGAGAGGAACGATGTGAGTCACTCCGGAAAGGTGAAGTGGAACGATGGGAGTCACTCTGGAAGGGTGGGGAGGAACGATGGGAGTTACTCTGGGAAGGTGGAGAGGAACGATGGGAGTCACTCTGGTAGTGTGTAGAGGAACGATGAGAGTCACTCTGGTAGTGTGGAGAGGAACGATGGGATTCACTCTGGAAAGGTGGAGAGGAATGATGGGTGTCACTCTGGGAAGGTGGAGAGGAATGATGGGAGTCACTCTGGTAGTGTGGAGAGGAACGATGGGAGTCACTCTGGAAAGGTGAAGAGGAACGATGGCAGTCACTCTGGAAGGGTGGGGAGGAACGATGGGAGTTACTCTGGGAAGGTGGAGAGGAACGATGGGAGTCACTCTGGTAGTGTGTAGAGGAACGATGAGAGTCACTCTGGTAGTGTGGAGAGGAACGATGGGATTCACTCTGGAAAGGTGGAGAGGAATGATGGGAGTCACTCTGGGAAGGTGGAGAGGAATGATGGGAGTCACTCTGGTAGTGTGGAGAGGAACGATGGGAGTCACTCTGGAAAGGTGAAGAGGAACGATGGGAGTCACTCTGGAAGGGTGGGGAGGAACGATGGGAGTTACTCTGGGAAGGTGGAGAGGAACGATGGGAGTCACTCTGGTAGTGTGGAGAGGAACGATGAGAGTCACTCTGGTAGTGTGGAGAGGAACGATGGGATTCACTCTGGAAAGGTGGAGAGGAATGATGGGAGTCACTCTGGGAAGGTGGAGAGGAATGATGGGGGTCACTCTGGTAGTGTGGAGAGGAACGATGGGAGTCACTGTGGAAAGGTGAAGAGGAACGATGGGAGTCACTCTGGAAGGGTGGGGAGGAACGATGGGAGTTACTCTGGGAAGGTGGAGAGGAACGATGGGAGTCACTCTGGTAGTGTGGAGAGGAACGATGAGAGTCACTCTGGTAGTGTGGAGAGAAACAATGGGAGTACTCTGGAAGGGTGGAGAGGAACGATGGGAGTCACTGGAAAGGTGGAGAGGAATGATGGGAGTCACTCTGGAAAGGTGGAGAGGAATGATGGGAGTCACTCTGGAAGGGTGGAGAGGAACGATGGGAGTCACTCTGGAAGGGTGGAGAGGAACGATGGGAGTCACTGGAAAGGTGAAGAGGAACGATGGGAGTCACTCTGGAATGGTGGAGAGGAACGATGGGAGTTACTCTGGGAAGGTGGAGAGGAACGATGGGAGTCACTCTGGTAGTGTGGAGTGGAAAGATGGGATTCACTGTGGAATGGTTGAGAGGAACGATGGGAGTCACTGGAAAGGTGGAGAGGAACGATGGGAGTCACTCTGGAAAGGTGGAGAGGAACGATGGGAGTCACTCTGGAAAGGTGGAGAGGAACGATGGGAGTCACTCTGGAAAGGTGGAGAGGAACGATGGGAGGCACTCTGGAAGGGTGGAGAGGAACGATGGGAGTCACTCTGGAAGGGTGAAGAGGAACGATGGGAGTCACTCTGGGAAGGTGGAGAGGAACGATGGGAGTCACTCTGGAAGGGTGGAGAGGAACGATGGGAGTCATTCTGGAAGGGTGAAGAGGAACAATGGGAGTCACTCTGGAAATGTGGAGAGGAACGATGGGAGTTACTCTGGGAAGGTGGAGAGGAACGATGGGAGTCACTCTGGAAGGGTGAAGAGGAACGATGGGTGTCACTCTGGAAGGGTGGAGAGGAACGTTGGGTGTCACTCTGGAAGGGTGGAGAGGAACGATGGGAGTCACTCTGGAAAGGTGGAGAGGAAAGATGGGAGTCACTCTGGAAAGGTGGAGAGGAATGATGGGAGTCACCTTGAAAAGGTGGAGAGGAACGATGCGAGTACTCTGGAAGGGTGGTGAGGAATGATGGGAGTCACTCTGGAAAGGTGGAGAGGAATGATTGGAGTCACTCTGGTAGTGTGGAGAGGAACGATGGGAGTCACTCTGGAAAGGTGAAGAGGAACGATGGGAGTCACTCTGGAAGGGTGGGAAGGAACGATGGGAGTTACTCTGGGAAGGTGGAGAGGAATGATGAGAGTCACTCTGGTAGTGTGGAGAGAAACAATGGGAGTACTCTGGAAGGGTGGAGAGGAACGATGGGAGTCACTGGAAAGGTGGAGAGGAATGATGGGAGTCACTCTGGAAGGGTGGAGAGGAACGATGGGAGTTACTCTGGGAATGTGGAGAGGAACGATGGGAGTCACTCTGGTAGTGTGGAGAGGAAAGATGGGATTCACTCTGGAATGGTTGAGAGGAACGATGGGAGTCACTCTGGAAGGGTGGAGAGGAACGATGGGAGTCACTCTGGAAGGGTGAAGAGGAACGATGGGAGTCACTCTGGAAGGGTAGAGAGGAACAATGGGAGTCACTCTGGAAAGGTGGAGAGGAATGATGGGAGTCACTCTGGGAAGGTGGAGAGGAACGATGGGAGTCACTCTGGTAGTGTGGAGAGGAACGATGGGAGTTACTCTGGGAAAGTGGAGAGGAACGATGGGAGTCACTCTGGTAGTGTGGAGAGGAATGATGGGAGTCACTCTGGGAAGGTGGAGAGGAACAATGGGAGTCACTCTGGTAGTGTGGAGAGGAACGATGGGAGTCACTCTGGAAAGGTGGACAGGAACGATGGGAGTACTCTGGAAGGGTGGAGAGGAACGATGGGAGTCACTCTGGAAGGGTGAAGAGGAATGATGGGAGTTAATCTGGAAAGGTGGAGAGGAACGATGGGAGTCACTCTGGGAAGGTGGAGAGGAACAATGGGAGTCACTCTGGGAAGGTGGAGAGGAACGATGGGAGTCACCTTGAAAAGGTGGAGAGGAACGATGGGAGTACTCTGGAAGGGTGGTGAGGAATGATGGGAGTCACTCTGGAAAGGTGGAGAGGAATGTTGGGTGTCACTCTGGAATGGTGGAGAGGAATGATTGGAGTCACTCTGGAAGGGTGGAGAGGAACGATGGGAGTCACTCTGGTAGTGTGGAGAGGAACGATGGGATTCACTCTGGAAAGGTGGAGAGGAATGATGGGAGTCACTCTGGGAAGGTGGAGAGGAATGATGGGAGTCACTCTGGTAGTGTGGAGAGGAACGATGTGAGTCACTCTGGAAAGGTGAAGAGGAACGATGGGAGTCACTCTGGAAGGGTGGGGAGGAACGATGGGAGTTACTCTGGTAGTGTGGTGAGAAACAATGGGAGTACTCTGGAAGGGTGGAGAGGAACGATGGGAGTCACTGGAAAGGTGGAGAGGAATGATGGGAGTTACTCTGGGAAGGTGGAGAGGAACGATGGGAGTCACTCTGGTAGTGTTAAGAGGAAAGATGGGATTCACTCTGGAATGGTTGAGAGGAACGATGGGAGTCACTGGAAAGGTGGAGAGGAACGATGGGAGTCACTCTGGAAAGGTGGAGAGGAACGATGGGAGTCACTCTGGAAGGGTGGAGAGGAACGATGGGAGTCACTCTGGAAGGGTGAAGAGGAACGATGGGTGTCACTCTGGAAAGGTGGAGAGGAATGATGGGAGTCACTCTGGGAAGCTGGAGAGGAACGATGGGAGTCACTCTGGTAGTGTGGAGAGGAATGATGGGAGTCACTCTGGGAAGGTGGAGAGGAACGATGGGAGTACCCTGGAAGGGTGGAGAGGAACGATGGGAGTCACTCTGGAAGGGTGAAGAGGAACGATGGGAGTCACTCTGGAAAGGTGGAGAGGAACGATGGGAGTCACTCTGGGAAGGTGGAGAGGAACAATGGGAGTAACTCTGGGAAGGTGGAGAGGAACGATCAGAGTCACTCTGGAAAGTTAGAGAGGATCGATGGGAGTCACTCTGGAAATTTGGAGAGGAACGATGGGAGTCACTCTGGGAAGGTGGAGAGGAACGATGGGAGTCACTCTGGAAGGGTGGAGAGGAACGATGGGAGTCATTCTGGAAGGGTGAAGAGGAACAATGGGAGTCACTCTGGAAATGTGGAGAGGAACGATGGGAGTCACCTTGAAAAGGTTAAGAGGAACGATGGGAGTACTCTGGAAGGGTGGTGAGGAATGATGGGAGTCACTCTGGAAAGGTGGAGAGGAACGTTGGGTGTCACTCTGGAAGGGTGGAGAGGAACGATGGGAGTCACTCTGGAAGGGTGAAGAAGAACGACAGGAGTCAGTCTGGAAGGGTGGAGAGGAACGATGGGAGTCACTCTGGAAGGGTGAAGAAGAACGATGGGAGTCACTGTGGAAGGGTGGAGAGTAATGTTGGGTGTCACTCTGGAAGGGTGGAGAGGAACGATGGGCATCACTCTGGTAGTGTGGAGAGGAATAATGGGCATAGAGGGGAGAGCCACTACATCACATCTCCAGTGACACAGAGTCAATCCTGACATCAGCTCCTGTCATTGTGGAGTTTGCACATACTGCAATTTCCTCCAACATGCTCAATCTGTGTGAGTGGACAGGTTAAACAGCTGCTGCAAATCGCTCCCAGTCTTTGGCTCGGTGTTTGAATCTGTGGAGAAGAAACAGAAACATAGAAACCCTAGAGCACAATACAGCTCTTCAGCCCACAAAGCTGTGCCGAACATGTCCTTACCTTAGAAATTACCTACGGTTACCCACAACTCTTTATTTTTCTAAGCTCCATGTACCTATCTAGAAGTTGGAACAAGGGATGAATAAATGGAATTAATTAAGGAATGATGTTAACAGGGGTTTGATGTTAGGAGTGGATCTGGGTGAGTTGTTGAAGGAGATGTTTCCATGTAGAGTAACATTGGCATCAGGACCAGGACTGTCAGACTGGGTAACAGCTTCTTCCCTCAGGCTGTGAGACTAATGGAGACCCTGTCACCACCGAGTCTTATCACTGGGACAGCGAGTTGTTTACTGTTTACTGTTTACCGGTGTCATGTGTTACAACCTGCATTTGAATTACATTTTATTAACTTATTTACAGTATAATATTTTGGTTTTTGTGCTGTGTGTGATATACGTTTTGTGGGTGCACCGTGGTCAGGAGGAACATTGTTTCGTTTAGTTGTATACATGTACAGTCAGATGACAACAGAGCTGAACTTTGACCAATGAAGTGGGTATGAGTGCTCCTCTACACCCTCCTCTCCATCCCAGGCTGTTGCAATGTTCAGGTGAAGTGTAATGAGATGCCCACTTTGATCTTCAAGCACTCTTGATGCTGTCGATGAACTCTAAGGGAAGAAAATGAATGTTTGCTGGATGCAACTGAACTGCCTAAAGGAAATGAAATAGAGAAAAATGAATCGGGGCGGTAAAGAGCATTTCTCCCCCTCCCCCTTCTTGCTTTTTCCATTCTGCACGCTAGCTCCCCTCTCATCCCTTCTTTTGTCCTTACTTGCCCATCGCCTCCCTCTGGTGCCTCTCCTCCTTCCCTTTCTCCCATCGTCCACTCTTTTCTCCTTTCAGATTTCTTTTTCTTCATTCCTTTATCTCTTCCACCAATCACCTCCCAACTTCTTACTTCATCCCCCTCTCCCCACCCACCCATCATCTGCCACCTTGTCCTCCTTCCCCTCTCCCCTCCTTCTTATTCTGGCTGCTTCCCCCTTCCTTTTCAGTCCAGATGAAGGGTCTCGGCCTGAAACACTGACTGTTTATTCCCCCCCCCCCATAGATGCTGCCTGACCCACTGAGTTCCACCGTCACTTTATGTGCGTCACTCAAGATTTCCAGCAGTTGAAGAATTTCTTGTGTTTAAAAACAAACTGTTGCAAATGTGAGATAGAGAACACGGCAGTCACTGGAGATTGAACTCTGGAAACACAGGCAACATCTGTGGGGAGATAAGGTGGGATAATCTTACATCGGAATTGGTCATTTATGACCTAATCAGGAAAAGCTGGTTAACTGAAATAGTTGAATTCAATATTGCATCGCAGGCATTCTCTTCTTTATTTCAGATTTGCTGCATCTGTAGTTTTTTTTAGCAGGCTATATAGGTACTAAAAGATAATTGATTCTCAGCTAAAATGCTACACCAAAGCCACAACTTCACTCCCCAGTTGACACAACCAATCCCCAGCACTTCTGAAGAGACCGTTCTTCCAAATGTGTTGGCAAAAAGACCACATTGATTCAGCCCAGAGCTGCTTTCAGGACATTTCAGTGATGTGAGGTCTGAGTTCACGGAAGGAATTCTGTAAAGAAAACATGGAACTCTGCAGTTACTGTTCCCACTGTGTGGGTGCGTGGCTGCACAGTAACTGAAATGCTCACACGCACGTAGCCATTGTTGCTGTGCAGCTGCAATTTTCTTTCATAGAATGTTAATATAATTTTGAAATCTATTTTAATGTAATTGTGATAATCCCTGTAATTAATTATGTATTAATAAATATAATACATAAATTTTCTAAATAATAGATGCATCACTACCTTTACTTTGAACATTTTAGAGCTTCAATGTATTTACGTTGTCAGTGTTTCAAGTTACAACACTGTTACAAATTGTAACAATAAGCACAGAATGGAAGTCAGTAGCCCATTGTAAATAAACTGCTGGCCCACTGAATGCTGATGCCATCTAGTCAAAACATTTTATGTTTGTCATTGTACCTGTCAGTTGTTATAGCTGCCTGACATCTTTTATTTGTGTGGTGGGTTGTGGTTTCTGTTTGTTTGATGTGCATATTACAAAAAAAACATTTAAAGTACAATGCATTTTTTCAGGGCGTGTAAAAATTTCTTGCTCAGAGCGATGGTTGGTCTGCACAGCTGTATAATATTTTGGATGGAACATTGAGCACCGTACAGTTCAAATTCAAGTTTAATTGTCATTCTACCATAGTCATGAATACTTCCAATTGAAACACTGTTCCTCTGGGGCCAAGGTGCAAAAACAGAACAAACAGTCACACACAGCACACAGCACATATAGATATAATAGCAGAAAAACATGCAGTTACAAAGAGAATAGTTAAAAAGTAATAAATACATTTGTAGTCCAAGTCCTTGATTGTCATGGCCTGTAGGTCGATGGTGTATGGGATGTTGTCCTGGAGCCATGTTTCTGCAAGAAGAAGCCCACAGCAGTTCCTCATATCATGCAGTCAGCCGCAGACTAAGGCAATTCCGCTGTCTTCCACCGAGTGAACACTGGAGGGCAGCACCAATGCGAGGGCCAGCCCCAACCCAGCACTGAATCCAGCGGTACACAGCCAGCTCTGGGGTCCCCTTCCTCAACGTCCACAACAGGCAACCCCAAGCCATGAATGAGTGCTTGGTCTCAATACAGGGCAGGCTCACAATGTTGTGCTAATCTTTTAACATACTCCGAGGTTAATATAACCCTCCTCTCCCTCATAGACCTCCATTTTTCTATCATCATGTGCCTACCTAAGAGTCTCTTAAATGCCCCTAATGTACCTCAGAACCAGAATCAGTTTTATTATCACTGGCAAGAGTCCTGAGATTTGCTAGGTATCTGCCTCTACCACCACCCCTGGCAGCATATTCCATGCACCCATTATTCTCTGTGTAAATAAACCTACCACTTTCTTCCAATCACCTTAAAATGAAACCTCCTTTTATTATCCATTATTGGATTCTGATCTCTTTAATCCAAGTGTTTTTTTTTGCAAGTCAGGAAAGAGGCATAAAGCTTGTTGCTTCATGATGGTCTTACTAAGTGTTGATAGAACAAAGAGAAGTGGAAACAGGGCGAGGCAGAGAGGGAATGGAAAGAAGAAGCAAAGATGGTACACCAATGTGTTCAGCCCTTTTTATAGCCCATAGATAAGAGGCATTCCATTCAAACTGGTACATAAGAGTTAGCTGACAAGATAGCCCCATTCAAATAATATGGTACCAAGAAGCTTCCAGAAAGAGACAGAACTATAAACTGTAACCACTAGGGGATACACTGAACATTGCCTATACAAACTGTGACCGCTAGGAAACATACTAAACATGTTAAATAGGTAGTTATGTAAAATACAAGCAGGCATAAATTTTTAAACCGCAGAGAAAATAACAATTATGCAGTCTATCCCAACAGCCGTTTCCACCCTCTGACATCCTAAGTGTAAGATCTTTCTGGTTCCAATACTCAATGTGCCTGAGTTATTTATTTAGAGATACGGTGTGGAAAAGCCCCCTCCGGCCCTTTGAGCTTTACCAACCAGCATTTAACCCTCATCTAATCACAGGATCATTTACAATGACCAATTAACCCACCCAGTATGTCTCTGGACTGTGGGAGATAACCCATGCATTTCACAGGGAGGACATACAAACTTTATAGAGGATGACTCTGAACTCCAGTGCCTCAAGCTGTAATTACGTCACCAACTGCTTACTCTGTGGTGCCCAGTTTACGAGGAGAGACTGAAACAGGCTTTCCATCCTTGCACAGTGATGTTACACTGGAGAGTTCAGTGGAGAGGAGGAGGTGACTCGATAACACTACTCCAAATCACACGAGTAGGAGAAAGAGATGCAGGTTCAAAACCCTGGGACTGACATAAGGAAATTACCTTTCACACGTAATGATTCTGTTATTGCTTTACTTTATTGTTGCCAAACGATTGATACTAGAGCATACAATCATCACAGCGATACTTGATTCTGCACTTCGCGCTCCCTGGAGTACAAATCGATAGTACATATGGTAAAAATTTAAATTATAAATCATAAATAGAAAACAGAAAAGGGAAAGTAGTGCAAAAAGACCAAGAGGCAGGTCCGGATATTTGGAGGGCACAGCCCAGATCCGGGTCAGATTCTTGCTGTTATCAACATACAGTAAGCAGTGACGTCCGGATGAAATGTTGGAGATAAGAACATCATTTAAGGATTTTGTGGATATCTGTGAAGAGCAAGAATTTCAGATTGTATATTGTATACATTCTCTAATATAAAATGGAACTATTTGAACCATTTGAAATGCCCCCAACCATCGAGGACATCTATCTCAAGGAGGCAGCACCCATCTTGGACGACCCTCACCACCCAGGACATGCTCTCTTCTCAGTACTACCAACAGGGAGGAGGTACAGGAGTTGAAAATGCACACTCAATGTTTTAGGAACAGCTTCTTCCCCTCCACCACCAGATTTCTGAATGGTCTATCCGCCCACACCACCCAATTACACCCATGTGGGCAGATAACCCACTAACCTGTAGACCTTCGGACTGTGAGAGGAAACTCATGCCATCACAGGGAGAGTGTACAAACCCCTCACAGATGAAAACTGAACCCAGGTTGCTGAGATTTTAATGGCATTACACTAACTGCCTGGCTATCATGTCACACCGAGCTATTAATTAGACCCAGGATAGATCTTCAGAGATGTTGACACCCAGCAACTTGAAGCTGCTCGCTTTCCACTGATGACCCCTCGATGAGAACTAGTGTGCGCTCTCCCGATTGCCTATAATAATATTTCTAAACACCAGATTAATTACAGATCTCCCATGCTCAGACGTGTAGGAAATGGGCACACACAACCCTTGGAAATAACTTTGTTCTTTGACAAACAGTGAATTTCCTTTAACCTGTACAGAATTGTGCAAACGTTCTGCCCATTGTATACAGACACCAGTTCTTCAACTGATCCACTCTCCTCCCAATCTTGTTATACTTTCCTTCCCAGTTACGAGAATTTTCAAAATAGACTATGTGGACAAGTCGAGACACGTAGGTGTTTGACTTTTCGATGCATTTGCATCCTATTCATGTTCCGCAAAATATTGATTCAGGATTACTGACGCATTTGCACATGGGATTTGAAGTGTAAACTTTAAACACCAGGAAAGGATCGCCTGTGCTGTTGTTTGGCAGACTTGCTGTTCGTCACGGCATCTAGTTTTGGTCGAGCACCTTCACTCCGCCTGCCACAACAGGCAGGTTTTCCCACTGCGACCTCCTATTTTAATCCCAATCCCCGTTCCCATTCCAACATGTCAGTCTAAAGCCACCATGGTCAGGCCACGTACAGATCGGAAGAGCAGCGCCTCATATTCTATCTGGGTAGCCTCAAACGGGACAGCATGAACAATGATTCCTCCAGCTTGTTTCCACTCCCCCTTCTCTCTTTTTCCATTCCCTATTCTGACTCCCCTCTTACTGTTTCTCCTCTCCCCTCCTGCCAATCACCTCTCTCTCGTGCCCCTCTGCATTCCCTTTCTTCCATGGTCCCCTCTCCTCTCCTGGTAGATCCCTTCATCTTCAGCTCTTTACCTCTTCCACCTATCACCCCCCAGCTTCTTACATCACCCTCGCGCCCCGCACCCAGCTTCCTCCTCACCCAGCCTCACGTATCACCTTCCACCTTGTACTCCCCGTCCTCGCCCCACTTCTTACTCCGGCTTCTGTCACCTTCCTTTCCGGTACCGATGAAGGGTCTCAGCCTGAAATTTTGACTGGTTATTTCTCTCCAGCGATTCTACCTGACCTGCTGAGTTCCTCCAGCATTTTGAGTGTGTTCCTCTAGTTTATAATGTTGCAACATGTCCAGAATTGGACGATTAGGCTCAAGAGTTGAAGCTCAAGATTATTGTCATTCAACCATGCACATGTATACCATCAAATGAGACAATATGCCTCCAGACCAAGGTTCACAGCACGGTACATATAGCATATAAAGTGACATTACCACAAATAAGTTAACAAATAATAAGATGCATATCTGACACAAGTTAATACGGCCAGACACTACTGATGCATCATTCCTGATGAGACCTGGGTACCAGCAGGGAATTCAGTAATCTCACAACCTGGGGGAAGAAGCTGCCTCCCATCCTAACAGTTCATGTCCTAATGCCAAGGTTTCTCTTCTTCTGGCTGCCCAATCAAATCAAGGGAGGAGGCTACACACAGGTCAGGCCAAGAGATTGGAAAGAACCGTTCGCAGGCTTTCGGCTTTTTCCGGTGGCCCAATTGAATCGCCATTCATTAGCAAGGCCAAATAAAAATAAGGTAGGGCCAAGCAGAGTGACGCTTGTTGGAGCGGGACAGTGTTAAAGTGGGGAGGGCTTGGCTCAACAGGCTTAGGCGAGGTAAGTTTCTGGTAAGTTTCTTCTTTGTTCTTTGCCAGTTAGTGCAGGAAGAATGGCTCCAGGGGCTGTGGTCTGTTCTTTGTGTGGGATGTGCGAATTCTGGGAGACGTCCATTCTCCCACATTAACACCAAGCTGCAGCTCCTCAGAGAGTGTGTTACGGAACTGGAGCTGCAGTACAATGACCTTCAGCTAATGTGGGAAACTGAGGAGGTGACAGATAGGAGCTACAGGAAGATAGTCACCCCTGTTGCAGAAGGCAGGTACCTGGGTGACTGTCGCAAGAGGGAATGGGGATAGCTAGCCAGTGCAGAGTACCCCTGTGGCTTTTCTGCTCAATAATAAGTATACTGCTTTCTATACTGTTTAGGGGTTGACCTACCAGGGGACAGTGGCAGAAAGCAGGTCTCTGTCACTGAGTCTGGTGCTGTGGATCAGTAAGGAGGTGGGGCGAAGAGGAACACAGTAGCGATAGGGGATTCCATAGTTCGAGGAGCAGACATGAGATCTTGTTGACGCTATAGAGACACCCAGGTGGTATGTTGCCTCCCAGGTGCCAGGATCAGAGACATCTCGGATCAGGTCCACACCATTCTATAAGGGGAAGGTGAGCAGTCAGGAGTCTTGGTATATACTAGCACCAGTGATATAGGTAGGAAAATGCTGATGATAGGGCTTTCTTCGTAATGGCACTTAAGTGCTGGACCCAGGGCGGATCCCCTGAAATGATAACGCTGAGGAATTTAAAGTTACTGATCCCCCAATGAGGTCTACCTCATGGACCTCCAGTTTCCTCCTCCTGAAGTCAATAATCATCTCCTTGGTTTTCCTGACATTGGGAGAGAGGTTGTTGTTGTTGCACCCTCGCCCAGGTTTTCAATCTCCCTCCTATTTGTCACCACCTGTGATTTTCAGCCACCGACAGTGCTGTTGTCAGCAAGCTTAAATATGACACCTGAGCTGAGCTCAGCCTCACAGTCATAAGTATAAAGCAAGTAGAGCAGGGGCCTAAGCACACAGCCCCATGGTGCACCTGTGCCGAAGATCACGGAGCAAATGTTGTTGCTAATCTGAACTGACTGGGACCAGCAAGTGAGGAAATTGAGGATCCAGTTGTACAAGGAGGTATTGAGATCAAGGGCTTGAAGCTTATTGATTAGTTTTGAGGGGATGATGGTATTGAATGCCAAGCTGTGATCGATAAAGAGCATCCTGATGTATACACCTTCCCTATCCAGATGTTCCAGTATTGAGTGAAGAGCCAATGAAATGGCATCTGCTGTGGACCTGTTGTGCCTGTAGGCAAATTGAAGCGGATCCAGGCCACATCTCGGTGGGAGAGGAGTTGATGTGTTTCGTCACCAAGGGCCCTGTGTATGCAGTGCTCCTGATAAATCACAGCTATCCCCTCTGGTTCAAAAGCCTGATATTTGAGGGGTAATAACGGTTCTGAATCTGGTGTTCCCGAGGCTCCTGTGCCTTCTTCCTGATGGCAGCAGCGAGAAGAGAGCATGACATTGGTGGTGGGGTGTCTGATGACGGATGGTGCTTTCCTGCGACAGTGCTCTGTATAGGTGTGCTCACTGGTGCTGTCTGGGATGGGCAAAAGAGAGACCCCGATGACCTTCTCAGCAGTCCTCGCAATCTTTTTAGGGACTAGCGATCAGGCGCCTTGCAATTCCCCTACCAGACGGTGATGCGGTTGCTCAGAGTGCCTTTCACACAGGAGGCAAAGTCATGGAGATGTTATAACGTCAATGGTTCTTGATCTTTTTGACATTCTCTTTTCTTCTTTGCTTACTCAGTTTTAGTTTTCTCATACAAGAAGGCTCTGCTTGTTATGTGGGTACACCAAACAGGATAATCCAATGCTCTTGTTTCCCACTAGGCTGGGAATATCAGTACTAAAATGCTTCAGGAACATTTGAAGAGGATCTTTAAGTCCCTTCTTTTTCTGTTGACCACCTGACCATTTTCCCTCAGTCAACTTCTGATCAACTGGCTGATTACCAGTCACACTCTCACTAACTAGTCACACTCTCACTAACTGGTCACATTCTCACTAACTAGTCACACTTCCACTAACCAGTCACACTCTCACTAACTAGTCACACTCTCACTAACCGGTCACACTCCCACTAACCGGTCACACTCTCACTAACCGGTCACACTCTCACTAACTAGTCACACTCTCACTAGCCGGTCACACTCTCACTAACTGGTCACACTCTCACTAACTAGTCACACTCCCACTAACTGGTCATACTCCCACTAACTGGTCACATTCTCACTAACTAGTCACACTCCTACTAACCGGTCACACTCTCACTAACTAGTCATACTCCCACTAACCGGTCACACTCTCACTAACCGGTCACACTCCCACTAACTGGTCACACTCTCACTAACTGCTCACATTCTCACTAACTAGTCACACTCCCACTAACCGGTCACACTCTCACTAACTAGTCACACTCTCACTAACTGGTCACACTCTCACTAACCGGTCACACTCCCACTAACCGGTCACACTCTCACTAACTAGTCACACTCTCACTAACCGGTCACACTCTCACTAACTAGTCACACTCCCACTAACCGGTCACACTCTCACTAACCGGTCACACTCCCACTAACCAGTCACACTCTCACTAACTCGTCACACTCTCACTAACCGGTCACACTCTCACTAACTAGTCACACTCCCACTAACCGGTCACACTCTCACTAACTAGTCATACTCCCACTAACCGGTCACACTCTCACTAACCGGTCACACTCCCACTAACTGGTCACACTCTCACTAACCGCTCACATTCTCACTAACTAGTCACACTCCCACTAACCGGTCACACTCTCACTAACTAGTCACACTCTCACTAACCGGTCACACTCCCACTAACCGGTCACACTCTCACTAACTAGTCACACTCTCACTAACCGGTCACACTCCCACTAACTGGTCACACTCTCACTAACTGCTCACATTCTCACTAACTAGTCACACTCCCACTAACCGGTCACACTCTCACTAACTAGTCACACTCTCACTAACTGGTCACACTCTCACTAACCGGTCACACTCCCACTAACCGGTCACACTCTCACTAACTAGTCACACTCTCACTAACCGGTCACACTCTCACTAACTAGTCACACTCCCACTAACCGGTCACACTCTCACTAACCGGTCACACTCCCACTAACCGGTCACACTCTCACTAACTAGTCACACTCTCACTAACCGGTCACACTCTCACTAACCGGTCACACTCTCACTAACTAGTCACACTCCCACTAACCGGTCACACTCTCACTAACTAGTCATACTCCCACTAACCGGTCACACTCTACTAACCGGTCACACTCCCACTAACTGGTCACACTCTCACTAACCGCTCACATTCTCACTAACTAGTCACACTCCCACTAACCGGTCACACTCTCACTAACTAGTCACACTCTCACTAACCGGTCACACTCCCACTAACCGGTCACACTCTCACTAACTAGTCACACTCTCACTAACCGGTCACACTCTCACTAACTAGTCACACTCTCACTAACCGGTCACACTCCCACTAACCGGTCACACTCTCACTAACTAGTCACACTCTCACTAACCGGTCACACTCTCACTAACTAGTCACACTCTCACTAACCGGTCACACTCTCACTAACCGGTCACACTCCCACTAACTGGTCACACTCTCACTAACTGGTCACACTCCCACTAACTGGTCACATTCTCACTAACCGGTCACACTCACTAACCGGTCACACTCTCACTAACCGGTCACACTCACTAACCGGTCACACTCTCACTAACTAGTCACACTCTCACTAACCGGTCACACTCTCACTAACTAGTCACACTCTCACTAACCGGTCACACTCTCACTAACCGGTCACACTCCCACTAACTGGTCACATTCTCACTAACCGGTCACACTCCTCACTAACCGGTCACACTCTCACTAACTGGTCACATTCTCACTAACCGGTCACACTCACTAACCGGTCACACTCACTAACCGGTCACACTCTCACTAACTAGTCACACTCTCACTAACTAGTCACACTCTCACTAACCGGTCACACTCACTAACCGGTCACACTCCCACTGCAGATGGTTGAAGATTCAGCCTGCTCCAAACCATCAAAGATCTCTTGAAAGGCGATGCCTCAAGAAGGCAGCATCCATTATTAAGGCCTCTCGTCACCCAGAACATGCCCTCTTCTCATTTCTACCGTCAGGGGGGAGCTACAGGAGCCTGAAGACACACACTCAACGTTTTTCCCCACCGCCATCAGATTTCTGAACTTCTCATGAACCCATGAACCATACCTCCTTATTTTGCCCTCTTTTTGCCATGGTTATTTGTTTTTTAAATATTCCTTATTGTAACTTACAGCATATTTTAATGTATTGCACTACACTGCTGCTGCAAAATGAAAAGGTTCACAACATATATCAGTAATAAAAACCTGATTTAGATTCTGATACTGACATAGCTTCAGAATTAGGCAGTTCAGCCATTGAGTTTGCTCTGCATTTTGATCTTGGATGGTTTAAATATACCCAATAATTTAGCCTCCATAGCCTGAGTGAATTCCACAGATTCACCACCTCATCTCTCATTCCTCCTCTTCTTTGTTCTGAAGGGACACCCCTCTATTTTGAGGCTGTGACCTCTGGTTCTAATCTCTCCCACTGCAGGAAACATCGTCTCCACGTCCACTCTATCTAGGCCTTCCAAGGAACAGAAGGGAAAGGCATCGTTGATGGGTGTATGTGGTACGGATGAGCAGCTCCAAGTTCCACGGGTCAACATCTTGGAGGATCTATCCCAGAATGTGCACATATTAAAGACCATAAGACCACAGGACATAGAAACAGAATTAGGCCATTCAGCCCATCAAGTCTGAAGTGCCATTCCATCATGGCTGATTTATTAACCTTCCAAATCCCATTCTTCTGCTTACTAATCAAGAACCTATCAATCTCTGCTGTAAATATACCCAATGACCTGGCCTCCACAGCTGTCTGTGGCAATGAATTCCACAGAGTCACTACTCACTGGCTAAAGGGATTCCTCCTCATCTCTGTTCTTTGGGGTATGGAGGTCTCTGGTGCAGGTCGATGGGAGTAGGCAGATTAAATGGTTCATCATGGATTATATAGCCCAAAGAGCCTGTTTCGATGCTGCAACTTTCTGTGACTGTAATCAATGGGTACCCCTCTACTGCGGCTGTACCCCCTGGCCTTAGACTTCCCCACATTGTCTCCACATCCACTTTCAATATTCCATAGATTTCAACGAGATCCCACCTCATTCTTCTAAACTCTAGCGAGTACAGGTTCAGAGTTATCAAATGCTTCTCATGCATTAACCCTTCCATTGCTGGAATCACTCTCATGAACCTCCTCTGAACCCTTTCCAATATCAGCACAACTTTTCTTAGATAAGAGGCCCAAAACTGCTCACAATACTCCAAGTGTGGCCGAGCCAGTGCCTTGTAAAGTCTCAGTATTACATCGTTACGATGCCGTCACAAAGGTGGTGCACCAGCGTTTCTACTTTCCGAGAAGGTTAAGGGGATTCGACATGTCGTCGAAGACTCGGACAAACCTGTTCTGGTTTTTAGCATTCTCACTGTTTACATTATGGCCTGGAAATCCCAGTGAAAAGGACCGCAAGAGACTGCAGAGAGCGGTGGAGTAGATGAGTTCTATTACGGGTACAGCTCTCCCACCATCGACAAGAGGAATTACCCTGGAAGGTGCCACCTATTAGATTAGATTAGATTATGAGGACACGCAGTCCTCTTTTATTGTCATTTAGTAATGCATGCATTCAGAAATGATACAATTTGTTCCTCCAGAATGATATCACAGAAGCACAAGACAAACCAAGACTAAAAAAACTGACAAAAACCACATTATTATAACATATAGTTACAACAGTGCAAAACAATACCGTAATTTGATGAAGAACAGATCATGGGCACGTTAAAAAGAAGTCTCAAAGTCTCTCGAAAGTCCCATCATCTCACTCAGACGGTTGAAGGGAGAAATTCTCCCTGCTATGAGCTTCCAGTGCCGCAAACTTGCCGATGCAGCATCCTGGAAGCATCCGACCACAGTCCGACTCCGAGTCCGTCCGAAAACTCCGAGCCTCCAACCAGCTCTCTGACACCGAGCACCGAGCACCATCTCTGCCGAGCACTTCAACCCCGGCCCTGGCAACAGGCAATAGGCAAAGCCAAGGATTTGGGGCCTTCCCCTCCGGAGATTCTCGATCGCACAGAAGCAGCGGCAGCGAAGCAGGCATTTCAGAAGTTTCTCCAGGTGTTCCTCTGTGCTTCTCACGTCCGTCTCCATCAAATCAGGATTGTGCACGGCCCCTATTTAACAAATATGGTATCAATTCGGAGCGGCTGTCCACACTGCTTCGAGCCGCCATCTTCTCCTTCCCTCTATCACCAGGGACTCTCACCATGTCGGCCATTCCCTCTGCTCAATAGGCAGGAGGGACAGGAGCCTGAAGACCCTCATCTCAAGGTTCAACAACAGCTTCTCCCCCACTGCCATCACGCTCCTGAACTGAGCTGATAAGCTCAAATTTTACCCTGCTCCCTGTTTCCCACAACTTGCACTAATGGCATTATGTGTATTTGGTTCATTTTGCCGGATATATTATGAGTAATTTCTCTTAGTGTGTGCTCATGTAATGTAGGCTTGTCATGCACTGTCCTGCTGCTGCTGCGAGAAGCTATTTTTCATGACGCCTGGGTGTGTGTGCCCACTACAAGAAGCTTGAACTTAATCTTCACTATCTTTAAGTTCTGGCAAAATGTTAACTCTTTTTCTCCTTCCACAGACACTGCCTGACCTGGTGAGTGTTTGCAGTAAGAAGAACATGCTTCTGTAGATTAATAATAATATATTTTTTTAAGTTTAGAGATATACGCAGAACAAGCCCTTTCGGCGCTTTGAGTGGCACCAGCCAGCAACCCCAGTATTTCAACCCAGCCTAATCGTAGGAAAATTTACAATGACCAATTAATTTACTAACTGTTAACTGTGGGAGGAAACAGGAGCACCCGGAGGAAACCCACACGGTCACAGGAAGGAACGTACAAACTTGCTTATGAAGGACACCAGCACTGAACTCTGAACTCCGACACCCCGAGCTGGTATAGCGCCGCGCTGACTGCAACACTACCGTGACACCCCACGATAATGAGAATAACCTGTTCATAGAGCACTTTCCATACTGACAATGCAGTTCAAACTGCTTTATAATGGGATAAAGTGCAAACATGGAAATAAAAGACAAAAAGATGTTAGTTAAAAGCAAAGTGAAATAAGTAGGTTTGATCTAATGTTTAAAAGTGTCAACTGAGTCTGTATCCCTTATAGTTTTAGGTATTGAATTTCACAGTTTAAGAGCATAGTTTCAAAAATTTGACCTGCCTATTGTCTTTTGAAGGAGATTGTTTAAATTTAAAAGACTGTGGGAAGAAGACCTGAGAGTTCGAGCAGGATTGTAAAACAAAAATGATTCTGGGATGTACGCTGGTCCTAGACCATTATGTGATTAAAAAAAACAAGCAAGGTAACTTTAAAATCAATCTAAAAGCTACAGGAAGCCACTGCAGAGTAGTTAGATCGTGGGTCTATAATTTGCTTAAAGGTTACACTGTGCCAGGAAATGATTTGCACACTAAGCCAGTGAGTGGGCAGGGAGTTTTCCTGTGAGGAAGTGAAGAAGGTAGATTGGTTTCTGTAATTCCCTTGAGCTGAGACAAGTATTGTGGTGTAGGGAGGTGAAACAGTCAGTGCACCACAAATTATCTGATGTGAGAGCGAAGATAACGATGTGCTACCTTTTGTTCTGGAGTTGGATGGAAATTTCCAGAACCTCTGTTGCTGAATGAACCACCCGTTTCGTCTTCCTGGTTTTGTGAGTGTGGCACATCGGTGTCTGTCTCCCTCACTCTCAGGCATGTTGGGATCTGAATCCCTTTCACTACACTCCCTATTATGAGTCAGAGGTCTACTAAGTGTTAGAAACTGTAAATACATAATGCCTGGTGAAGGCCTAAAATGTTGACTGTTCATTCCTCTCCGTAGATGCTGCCTGACCTGCTGAGTTCCTCCAGAATTCTGTGTGTGCTCTTTAAGTGGGTTACCCTGAACACACTCTCTGCGTTCATGGCACTGTTTTACCGCTGAGAAAACCACTTGGTTAATGATGTCCACTTCTTTTCCCTGCGAGACCGTGCAGGTTGCAGCTGGGGCACAATATTTTGAAGGGTCTCGGCCTGAAACATTGACTGTTTAGTCCTCTCCATAGATGTCGGTTGACTTGCTGAGTTCCTCCAGCATTTTGTGTGCATGTTGCCTGGTGAAGCTGGGTACTTCTCGTTCCTCAGGGGGTTAAAAATGAATAACTCGGAAGACGTGGCGTTCAGGTGGTTGGTGGCTGGGTTGAGTTCTTCTCCGACTCATGGGTCCTGTCACTGGTTGCATGGTGAATTCTGTGCATTGTGGTCCAGAATTTTTGCTTGTAATTCCTTATAAATGGTATTGAGGTCTACATGTCTGTTTATAGAATTGTTTGCAGAAAACCTTGCTTCTAGGAATTCTCTAGCATGCCACATATTTGCTCATGCCATGACTTATGCCCAGTCAAATTTGTGCCCCTCTTGATCTTCAAGGGTGGTGACCAGGGAGAGTTGGTCATGTTGCTTCACAGCCAGTTGATGTTCGTGGATCCTTGTGGATAGAGTTCACCACGCAACCAATCAGTGATGAGATCCCCTTCCTACGTCACAGCTGGGTTTCCATGACCACAAATCAGCTGATTGGTAAGTATATAAGCTTTAGAGGACACACCACAATGAGCAGCTCACTGATGATGTCTCCTCGTATGGTGACGAATCATTTGCAAATGGATTGCCAAGATCGGAGAACAACTCAGCCCAACCATTAAAAATGAACATATACAGCAACAAATGTTAAGCAGCAAACATTTCTGTTGCACATTTGACTTAGTTTCTAATATCTTTGAAGAGGGTAAACCCTCACAAGACATTCGGCCCCGACGAGGTATCTGGCAACCCTCTGAAAACCTGTGCCAACCAGCTGTCTGCAGTATTTCAGGACAGGACATCTTCAATCCCTCATTGCTGCAGTCAGAGCCTCCACAGTTGTTTGTGACAATGAATTCCACAGATTCCCCACCCTCATTCCTCATCTCTGTTCTAAAGAGACATCCTTGTATTCCTTGTGTGCTGGAGGAACACAGCAGGTCAGGCAGCATCTATGGAGAGGAATTAAAAAGCCGATGTTTTGGACCAAGGTCCTGATGAAGGGTCTAAGCCCAAAACATTGGCTCTTTATTGCTCTCCATACTGTACGTGGCTGACTTGCTGAGTTCCTCCAGCATTTTGTCTGTGTTGCTCTGGATTTTCAGCATCTACAGAATCTCTTGTGTTTAATCTTGTTTTTTGGGGCTGTGCCATCTGGTTCTAGACTCCCCCACTACAGAAAACATCCCCTCCATGTCCACCCTGTCTCGGCCCTTCAATATTCAGTAGGTTCCAATGAGTTCTCCTCTCATTCTTCTAAACTCCCATGAATACAGGCCCAGAGCCAAAACACACTCATAATACGTTAACCCTCTATACCTAGGAGCATTCTTGTAAACCTCTTCTGGACCCTCTCCAATCTTTTCTAAGATCTGGGGCCCACAATACACCAAAGGAAAGAAGAGGAGAGGGAGGTTGGTGGTGGGGCATTGGTTTCTGAGGATGGAGGGGTGACGTTTGTTTTCTTAGGGGGGTGAGAACAGTAGGTTTGAAGGAGGGGGTTCAGAATTCAGTGGAGAGAGCCAGTGACAACATCAAAATGAAGGCGCATAAACTTTGGATTATAACTCAGTGGCCACTTTATTAGATACACCTGCTCATTAGTGCAAATATCTAATCAGCAACTCAATGTGTAAAAACACGCAGACATGGTCAAGAGGTACAGTTGATGTTCAGACCAAATAACAGAATGGAGAAGAGATGTGATCTCAGTGACTTTGACTGTGAAATGATTGTTGGTGCCAGATGGAGTGGTTTGAGTATCTGAGAAACTGCAGATTGCCTGTGATTTTCACACACTACTGTCTATAGAGTTTACAGAGAATGGTGAAAAAAAAACTCCAGTGAGCTTTAGCATCTTTCATGAGAGTGGGAGGTGGGTGGGAGTGGTGTGGGGTCACTCTGCTTGGCAGGTGAGACTTGTCGCTGTGCAACAGGCTCCGGTTCTGGGGCTTTCTCCATGGTGATAGTAGGAATTGACTCTGGGACTGCAGGAAGCTGCTTTTCTGTGAGCTTAAACACTTTCTTAATGAGAGTGGTCAGAGGAGAATGGCCAGGCTAGGTCAAACAGCGGTGTGCACTATACATCAACCCCTGAAGCGGACGGGCTACAGCAACAGAGTCCCACAGACATACACTCAGTGGCTACAGGAGGTACCTAATAAAGTGCAGTACTTCCAAGAGGACCACAGCCTTGTTTTGGGGTTTGGATGCTTGCGTGCCTCCGTGATCCAGAGAGCTACGTTGGCTGAAGTCAAGGCTTTATGCTTCGACTCTTGGCAGGCTCACCCATGCCAAACAGGTTAAAGGGTAGAGTTCAGACCAAGAGTGGTCCACCAGTCTTCCAGGTTCGGGGCTTCAGCTCAGGGCTAACAACCTCAACTGGTCAAAAAAAAATTGTTACAGGAACAGTAATGAAGAGTCCTTCTACATCCGTGTGTGTGGACGGACCGAGGTGGAGGACCTTCATTGCCAGAGGTGCTCTTCTGCACACCTGTTTGAACCATTACCCTCTGCTCTCATTCATTAACAAGGCGTTTTCACCCACGTAACTGCCACTCACTGGATTTTTTTTGTTTGTTTTTCGCACCATTCGCTGTAAGCTCTAGAGACTGGTGCATGTGAAAATCCCTGGAGATCAGCGATTTATGAGCTACTCAAACCACCCATTCTGGCACCAGCAATCATTCCAGTAAAGTGAGTCTGCTTTAATTTCACTGTTTATAAACTTTTCGAGTTCCTTCTATGTGCAATGTTTGCGCTGCAGGGTTAAATCAATATTTCATCATCTGTCTCGTCAGTACTGGTGATGTGCCAGGATACAGCAAGAGGAGTGAGTTAAATCATTCTGTTTCCAGTGTCATCATGAAACGCTTCCCATTATTTGGAACTATCCAGACATAGTTCATTATGAACACATATATATAGATCATTATTTATTTTTGCTTTTTAAATTTTGAAGTACTTGCAAGGAGAATGGCTCTGTGAATGGCTGAACCATTTGGAACAATAAACTAAAGGACAAAGAGTCAGATCTGATACTGATCTTGCTGGTGTGCGGTGTCCCACAGCGTGTGCTGTGAACTGGGGTTCACTTTCACCCCACCCTTTAATTCCATAGTTTTTTTAAATTGCCAGTTGCTGGAAGTATAAATTAAGACCAGTGTAGATCACATCTGGAAAGCACTGTAGAGCGATTAAAACAAAACCATCACACCATCTTAAACACGAGAGATTCTGCAGATGCTGGAAATCCAGAGCAACACACACAAAATACTGAAGGAACTCTGCAGGTCAGGCAGCACATCCAAGGAAATGACTAAACAAATAACGTTTTGGGCTGAGACTTTTCTTTAGGACTGGAAAGGAAGGGGGAAGATGCCAGAATCAAAAAGGTGCGAGGAGGGGAAGGAGGATAGCTGGAAACTGATGGATGAAGCTAGGTGGGTGGGAAAGGTAAAGGGCTGGAGAGGAAGGAATCTGACTGGACCATGGGAGAAAGGGAAGGAGGAGGGGGCCCAGGGGGAAGTGATAGGCAGGTGAGAAAAGGTAAGAGGCCAAAATGGGGAATAGAAGAAGAAGGTTGGGTGAGGGAAACATCTTTTACTGGAAGGAGAAATTGATGTTCATGCCATCAGGTTGGAGGCTACCCAGATGGAATATAAAGTGTTGCTCCTCCATGCTGAGGGTGGCCTCATCTTGGCACAAGAGGATGTCATGGGCCGACATGTCGGAAATCCTGTCATCTTAAAAAATTCTTCCCCCAGGCAGTTAATCTGACCAACCATTCTGGTTAGCCCCACCCACTTCCTCCATCTATTACACTAGTAACTATTGATCAGTAAACACATCAACCACTTTTTATAAGACTGCTTATATGTCGGTTCTTGTGTATTGATGCACATTTGATTCCATATCCATACTTGTAATTTTATTCCCATCACCCAGGTCATGCCATCTTCTCATTGCTACCATCAGGGAGGAGGTACAGGAGCCTGAAGACACACGCTCAGTGTTTCAGGGACAGCTTCTTCCCCACCGCCATCAGATTTCTGAATGGACAATGAAACCATGAACACTGTCTCAATATTAAAATGGTTTTTTTTGCTCCCTTTTTTACACCTCATTTAACATAAATATTTATATGGACTGTATATGCATATTGTAGTAATTTGTAGTTTTTTAGTTACAATGTATTGGATGTACTGCTGCTGCAGAACAGCAAATTTCACAACAACACGCACAAAAAATAGAGTGCCCCGCTAGCATGGCAGTTAGCGCGGCACTATTACAGATCCGGAACATTCCAGAGTTTAGATCTCAACTCAGGCACCATTCTGAAAGGAGTCTCCGTGCATCCTCCCCGTGGAATGCATGGGTTTTCCCCAGATGCCCTGGTTTTCTCCCACAGTCCAAAGACTAACCTGCTAGGTTGATTGGTCATTGTAAATTGTCCTGTGATTAGGTTAGTGTTAATCGGGTTTGTCGTGGGTTGCTGAGGCAGTGTGGCTCAAAGAGCCTATTGCACGCGTATTGCTGGAGGAACTCAGCAGATCAGGCAGCATCTATGGAATTGAATAAACAGTTAGCTGGGACCCTTCAATGCATATGCCTGTGACATTAAATCTGATTCTGATACGTAATTATTTACTTTTTATAATTGTTGTATGCTGTTTTTAGTGCATGACCCGCCCTAATCAGCACACCACCTTCAAATTCCTGATACGTGTAAATGTGTACAGTGAAAAAGTTGGTCCTTGAACATTGAGGTTTCTGGGACTTTGCAAACAACGAAGTCATTTGGTCGAAATCCGCAGCCAATTACTGTAATGCAAAAACACTAAAACAGTGCATGAGTCACATTTGAAAGAGTAAAGGGAGAAGGGAAATGGATTGTTTAAGGAAAAGAGAAAAGAAAGAGAAGTTTAAAAGCATCTCTCATAACTATTTATTTAGCGAAAGACTTTTCCGGCCTTTTGAGCCACATTGCCCCAGCAACTCCCAACAAAACCAATTAACCCTAACCTAACCATGGGATAATTTACAATGACCAATTAACCTAGCCAGTATGTCTTTGGACTGAGGGAGGAAACCGGAGGACCAGGAGAAAACCCACACATTCCACGGGGAGGATGTACAGAGACTTCTTACTAAACAGCCCCAGAGTTGAAACCCAAAATCCTGAGCGGTACTACTGAAGCATTAATTGCTCTGCTACCCTTTAGTATCTGCAGGTGAGACTCCACTACTTCATTTGCAACTTTTTTTTTGTAATTTATTTTTTATTAAATTTCATAATCAAACAAACATTTCCATAAGATGTATTTGAGGCCAATAAGACCATAGATACAGAAAGGTGCCGGGAAATGGCCAGTGAAGAGACTTGGAGGCCACTTATTCAACACTTTCATATGCTGTAGTTTGACCTTTTGCGAATCCTTTTTATTAACCTAGAATATATGGAAAAAGGAGTGGAGTTAACGACTTTAATGATTGTAGTCGATGTAATATATTAGCCCAGCCTTGTTTGTTTTGTTTAGATCAGTTTTTGGTTCAGTTTACTTTAGTTTTTTTTAACTTAGTTTTTTTTTCACTTTGGGGTTTTTTGTTTGCTCGTGATTTTTTTTCACTTTTCTTTCTATCATGGTTAACTATATCAAGAGTTTGGGAGATCTTTTATACTTGTATTATCTGTAGTTTTTACTTGCATATGTCAATTACCAATAATGTAATCCCAATCTTTTTGTATTAGTACTGTTATGTTTATGAACTTGAAAATTAATTAAAAAGATTATAAAAGAAAGGAAAAGGGCCAGTAACATCATGGAGGATCTCACCCACCCTCCTCGGGGTGGAGGCTACACAGCGTCCACACCAGGACCACCAGACTCAAAAGCAGTTACTTTCCCAAAGCAGTTTGGCTGATAACACCTTCACCCACTATTTTATTATTTCCCGTCAGTCATCCACGTATAGCCTAGCGTCACTTTGTGGACATACAATCAGTTTAGAAGATTTCATGGTCACCCAAGGCAACTGAGGAAGACCCCAGTTTGTGATGCTTGTTTGTACCACTGCCCCTGGACGCCTGAGCTCCAGGGAGTGAAACTGCCCCAGTGCAGCAGCTTTTCCACTTTAAAAGCTCTCTCACGCAGGTTTCCTGTCATTGACAGACACAATGGGCAATCACCAACAATGAAAAAGGATCTTGTACCTTCCCGGCGTGTATGATGAATAAACTCTTCTTGAGCTTCCAGCTGGATACAAGCATTGATTATGACTGATATGTTGATGCCAAACTCTGCCAGCTTCTTCAGGGATGATGCCCACCTTCCAGGTGGAGACTCAGGAATACCGTCGCACTCAGATGTAGAAGGGTTCTTCATTGCTGTTTCTGTAGTTACTTTGTTTTACCAGTCTGGGCTGTTAGCTCTGATCTGAATCCCCAAACCCAGAGGACTGGTGGACCACTCTGAGTCTGGCCTCTACCCTTTGACCCGTTTGGCATGGGTGACCCTACCAAGAGCCGAACCATAAAGCCCTGACTCCAGCCAACACAGCTCTCCGGGTCATTGAGGCACACAGGCCTCCAAGCCCAACGGCAAGGTTGTGTCCTCTCAGAGGAAGTTCTAAATGACAATGATGAAACTCATTTGGAGCATTGGATTCCGTTCTGGTTGACACATTACATAAAGGGCATGGAGGCTTTGCAGAAGAGGGTCACCAGGATGCTGCCAGGATTAGAGAGCGTGAGCTATTAGGAGAGCTTGGACAAACGAGAGTTGTTTTCTCTGGCGTGTCGGAGGCTGAGGGAACTCCTGATACAGTTTTTTCAAATTATTAGAGACCTTGACAGCTGATATCTTTTTCCTAGGGTCAAAATATCTAATACCAGCCTGTATGCGTTTACGGTGAGAGGGGGTAATCTCAAAGGAGATGTGAGGGGCAGAGCGGTGGGTGCATGGAACATGCTGCCGGGGTGGTGGTGGAGGCTGATATGGTCGAGGTGTTTAAGTGGCTCTTCTTAAAGAGTGGAGCAAGAGGCTCTCGGGTATGTGGACGTACAGAGAATGGAGGGATGTGTGGGCAGAAGGAATTAGGTGCCATTAGTTCAGCACAGCATTGTGGGCTGAATGGCCTGATCCTGCACTGTTCTATGTTCTATTTGCACTTACTGTGCAGACACAGCAATTTCTTTGGTGAAAGGCAACAGGGGAAACGATGGTGGAGGTTTTTTCTTGAGGATTAAATCTGGTACAGCGGCTCACGTCGGTCCCATGACTTGTTACAGTTCATATTCCACGACTGATCTCTTCCCTGTCACGAACAGCTGCTCTCCTTACATTCAGAGAATGATACATATTGTGAAACTCATATTTTTCTGACATCGATACTTAACAGCTCTCTCTCCCTTTCAGAGTGCCAGTTACATCTTGCAGAATTTTATTTATTTATCAATATAGTGCGGAGTGGACCCTTTTGGCTCTTCAAGCAAGCCCGACAACCCTGATTTAATAATCAGGGACAAGTTACAATGACCAATTAACATACATCTTTAGACTGTGGGAGGAAACCAGAGCACTCAGAGAAAACACTCACGTTTCACAGGGAGGATATAGAGAGACTCCATACAGAGGACGCTGGAATTGAACTCAGATCTGTCACATTAATCGCTATGCTATCGTGTTTTATAATACAGCTTTGGGTTGTGCAGGGAATGGTGCCTGAGAACATTTACCCATCAAGATCAAGTTGAAACCCTTCGCTGTGGAAGAATGAAAATTGACTGACATTCAGAACAAAATCAGAATCATTTGCGTTCTCCTGTCATGCATTTCCTCCTTTGATCTCTCTGGAGGAGCTCGTGGTCAGTGTGCAGAGCAGAATGCTTTGTGAGAGGAGAGGTTGCTACAGGCTTTTCCAGCATTGGGGAATGCTTTGAGGAATGACCATGCAAAGTTCAAAGTAAATATATGTCACCATCTACAACCCTGAGGATCATTTTCTTGTGGGCATTTGCAGTAGGTAGAAAGAAACCCAAATGGAGTGAATGAAAAACTGCACGCAAAGATGGAGAAACAACCAGTGGGCAAAAGAAGACAAACTGTGCAATTACAAAAAACAAATAATAATAATAAAGAAATAAACAAATAATACTGAGAACACGAGATGAAGAGTCCTTGAGGGCGAGTCCACAGGTTGTGGAGTCAGTTCAGAGTTGGGGTGAGTGAAGTTATCCACACTGGTTCAGAGACCTGATGGCAGGGGGGTAATAATGGTTCCTGAACCCAGTGGTGGGGTCCTAAGGATTCTGTACCTACTTCCTGATGGTAATAGTCTGGGTCTTTGTTGATGGATACTGGTTTTTAGTGACAGTGCTCCTTACAGATGTGCTCAACAGTGGGAAGGGCTTTGCCTGTGATGGACTGGGCTGTATTGATTATCTTTTGTAGGTCTTACTACTCAGGAGCGTTGGTGTTTCCATACCAGGCCCCGATGCATCCAGTCAATAAACTTTCCACTGTGCATCTACAGAAGTCTGTCAAAGTTTTAGATGACGTGTCGAATCTGCACAAGCTTCTAAGCAAGTAAAGGCACTGCCTTGTCCTCTTTGTAATGACACTTACATGCTATTGAAGAGCGTTCAATGTTGAGGTGTTGGATCCTGGTGTTTTTACAAACGAGAGGAATGCAGCATTAGACTTGTTACTTATGGCAGCTACAAGAACAGAGCATAAACAAAGGAAAGAAGACAAGACAGAGAAGTTCTGATGATCTTATACAAAAAAAATAGCTTCGACTAAAAGGATAGCAGCATCCGAGTGATAACGATTAACCTCTAAAATAGCCAGAATCAAGGGGTGTGACACTTGTGACTGAAAAATAAGAAGCTTCTAGAAAAACACTGAAGGAACTATACTACAATCACTGGAAAATTCACCGAACAATTACACAGATACCCTCTCAGTGGCCACTTTGTCAGGTACACCTGCACACCTGCTCATTAATTTAGATATCTAATCAGTCAATCACGTGACAGTTTAGGCACATTACTGAAGGCTTGATATCGCCTTCTCACAAAGGCATTAAAAGTCATATTGAAGCTGCTATTTAAATACCAGATGGAACATTGAAGATAATGGGCATTAATGATGGTTCTAACATTTAAGTCTCTGAAGAATTAGCAGAATAGTTTATTTATTGAAGACTGTGGGGGAGGGATCTAACAAATATCTACAGATGTACCCTGGAGAGTTTTTAACTGGTTGCATCACCGTCTGATATGGAGGGGCCACTGCACAGAAACGGAATAAGCTGCAGAAAGTTGTAAATTCAGCCAGCCCCGTCATGGGCAGTAGCCTCCCCAGCATCCAGGACATCTTCTAGCAGCGATGCCTCAGAAAGGGGGCATCCATTATTAAGCACCCCCATCACCCAGGACCAATGTTACCTCTAATTTGTAGTAGTCAGTGTGCGCAAAAATCTTATGTTGTGCAAAATTTTTTCCTATGACAAAAGTATGTGCGCACTGAATGCACACGTGGCACAGTTTATGTAGGTTTACAAAATATTTACATAAAACTGCACAGAATAACAACAAAATAACATACATATTTGAGTCACTAGTTAACAGAAACATTTAGCTGAAAGATTATTTTCAATAAGTATAATTATTAATTTACTACATTATTTTAGGTAACTAACCTTTTGTGGGCACATTAATTTCCTTTGTGCGCTGGTTGAAATACATGTGTGCACACGCACAGCTTAGAGGGAACATAGCTGGGGACAGGCCCTCTTCTCATTGTCACCATCAGGGAGGAAGTACAGGAGACCGAAGACACACACTCAATACTTCAGGAACAGCTTCTTCCCTTCTATCATCAGATTTCTGTATGGACAATGAACCCATGAACACTATCTAACAATTTTTTTCAATAGACAGTAGACAATAGGTGCAGGAGTAGGCCATTCGGCCCTTCGAGCCAACACTGCCATTCACTGTGATCATGGAGGATCATCCACAATCAGTATCCAGTTCCTGCTTTATCCCCATAACCTTTGATTCCGCTATCTTTAAGAGCTCTATCCATCTCTTTCTTGAAAGCATCCAGAGACTTGGCCTCCACAGCCTTCTGGGGCAGAGCATTCCATATATCCACCACTCTCTGGGTGAAAAAGTTTTTCCTCAACTCCGTTCTAAACGACCTACCCCTTATTCTTAAACTGTGGCCTCTGGTTCTGGACTCACCCATCAGTGGGAACATGCTTCCTGCCTCCAGCATGTCCAATCCCTTAATAATCTTATATGTTTCAATAAGATCCCCTCTCAGCCTTCTAAATTCCAGAGTATACAAGCCCAGTTGCTCCAATCTTTCGACATATGACAGTCCCGCCATCCCGAGAATTAACCTTGTGAACCTATGCTGCTCTCCCTCAATAGCAAGAATGTTCTTCCTCAAATTTGGAGACCAAAACTGCACACAGTACTCCAGGTGTGGTCTCACCAGGGCCCTGTACAGCTGCAGAAGGACCTCTTTGCTCTTATACTCAATTCCTCTTGTTATGAAGGCCAGCATGCCATTAGCTTTCTTCACTGCCTGCTGTACTTGCATGCTTGCTTTCAGTGACTGATGTACAAGAGCACCTAGATCTCGCTGTACTTCCCCTTTTCCTAACTTGACTCCATTTAGATAATAATCTGCCTTCCTTTTCTTACCACCAAAGTGGATAACCTCACATTTATCCACATTAAACTGCATCTGCCATGCATCTGGCCACTCACCCAGCCTGTCCAAGTCACCCTGCATTCTCATAACCTCCACCTCACATCCTTTTGCACTAGCTGCTTATTATTTACTTAGAGATACAGTACGGTAACAGGCCTTACCAGCCCAATGAGTCCACACTGCACAATTACACCCTTGTGACCAAGTAACGGAGTAACCCATACGTCTTTGGAATGTGGGAGAAAACGGAGGGGATGCATGCGGTCAGAGGGAAAACGTACCAACTCCTTACAGGGAACAGCGGGAATTGAACCCAGACTGCCAGCGCTGTAGAGCATTGTGTTAACCGCTGTGCTACCGTGCCACCCCACGATAGTTAAAAAGTTAAATTTAATTTTATACATACATATTTCTTATTGTAATTTATAGTTTTTTTGTGTAGTGCATTGTACTGCTACCGCAAAACATCAAATTTTACGACACATGCCTGAGATATTAAACCTGATTGTGATTCTGAAATCAGCTCCTGTTCTGTCGAAGGAAGTGAGTAAACACGATGCAGGAAAACTGTGGTCGACTGGACACTGCGGCCTGACCACCTCAAACCTTCTTCTCCAGGTTGAATGGTCACGGTCAGCTTTAGATGAGCATTTGCTAATCCCAAAGCAACATGAAGGAAATAAGGATTCATTGATATTTCATGTTTAGAGAACCCCCAGCTCTGGAACACTGTATACATCTTTGATTTTGGACAACATAGAACAGTACAAAACAGTATCGGGCCCTTCACTCCTCGACACTGTGCCAAGACAAATCAAGCTAGTGACTCTTATTCCTATCTGCCTGCACATGGTCTATGTCCATCCATTCTCTGTACATTCAGGTTCCTATCTGAGAACTTTCTATTGAATCTGTCCCCACTACCACCCTTTGCTGTGCATTCCAGACACCCAACACTCTCAACAATAAAACACTGCACAATTCCATTGAAGTCCCTCCCCACCCACAAATTCACGCTCTCTAGTATGAGACATTTTGTCTCTAGGATAAAGACACCAGCTGTCTGTCAATGTGTCTCCCCTCAGCCTCCACTGTTCCAGAGAAAGCAACAAAAGTTTGTCCAAACTTTTCTTATAGCTCACACTCTCTAATCCAGGCAGCATCTTGGAGAGCTTCTTCTGCACCATCTCCATAGCTGCACAACTTTCCTTTAATAGCTGACCAGATATGAATGTTTGGGGGTTCGTATATAATGCTTAAATAAATAAACAAACAAACAAACAGTAGTAAAGATGTGGCCTACACATTATAACAGAAGATAGAAAATGCATGTCAAAAGGGCAATGTTAAAATAGTCATGGGGTACTTCGATATGCAGGTAGATTGTGAAAATCAGGTTGGTGCTGGATTCCAGGAAGGGGAATTTCTAGAGTGCCTACGGGATGGTTTTTTAGAACAGCCCATGGTTGAGCCCATCAGAGGATCAGCTATTCTGGATTGGGTGTTGTGCAATGAAATAGAATTGATTGGAGAGCTTAAGGTAAAAGAACCCTTAGGGGTAAGTGATAATAATATGATCAAATTCACCTTCAAATTTGAGAAGGAGAAGCTAAAGACAGATGTTTCAGTGTTACAGTGGAGTAAAGGGAATCACTGAGGCATGAGAGAGGGGTTGGCCAGAATTGATTGGAAAAGAACATTGGCAGGGATGACGGCAGAGCAGCAATGACTGGAATTTCTGGAAGCAATTCGGAAGGCACAGGATATATACATTACAAAGAGTAAGAAGTATTCTAAAGGAAAGATGACACAACCATGGCTAACAAGAGAAGTCAAAGGCAACATTAAAGTCAAAGAGAGGGCATATAATAGAGCAAAAATTACTGGGAAGTTATAGAATTGGGAAACTTTAAAAGCCAACAGAAGGCAACTAAAGAGGTCATTAAGAAGGTAAAAATGGAATATGAAAGCAAGCTAGCCAATAATATTGAAGAGGATATCAAACATTTCTTCAGATACACGGAGTGTAAGAGAGAGGCAAGAGTGGATATTGGACTGCTGGAAAACGATGCTGGAGAGGTAGTAATGGGGGACAATGAAATGGTGGATGAACTGAATAAGTATTTTGCATCAGTCTTCATGGTAGAAGACACTAACAGTATAGTGAAAGTTCCAGGTGTCAGGGGTCATGAAGCATGTGAAGTTACCATAACTAAAGAGAAGGTTCTTGAGAAACTGCAAGATCTGAAGGCAGATAAGTCACTTGGACCAGATGGTGTATACTCCAAAGTTCTGAAAGAGGTGACTGAAGAGATTGTGAAGGCATTAGTAATGATCTTTCAAGAATCACTATATTCTGGAATGGTTCTAGAAGACTGGAAAATTGCAAATGTCACTCCACTCTTCAAGAGGGGGAGAGGCAGAAGAAAATTAGAGGCCAGTTCGTCTGATCTCAGTGGTTGGGAAGGTGTTGGAGTCGATTAATAAGGATTAGGTCTTAGGGTACTTGGAGGCACATGATAAAATAGGCCATAGCATGGTTTCCTCAAGGGAAAATCTTGCCTGACAGATCTGTTGGAATTCTTTGAAGAAGTAAAGGCAGGATAGACAAAGGAGAATCAGTTGATGCTGTGCACTTGGATTCTCAGAAGGCCTTTAACAAGGTGCCACACGTGAAGCTGCTTAATAAGCTGTGAGCCCATGGTATTACAGGAAAGATTCTAGCATGGATAAAGCAGTGGCTGATTGGCAAGAGGCAAAGAGAGGGAATAAAGGGAGCCCTTTCTGATTGGCTGCAGATGACTATTGCTGTCCCACAGGGGTCTGTGCTGGGACTGATACTTTTTATGTTATATGTCAATGATTTGGATGTTGGAACTGATGCTTTGTTGCAAAGCTTTTAGATGATATGAAGATAGGTGGAGGGGCTGGTAGTTTTGTGAAGTAGAGAAGCTACAGCAGGACTTAGACAGATTAGGAGAATGGGCAAAGGAATGGCTGATTGAATACAGTGTTGGGAAGTGTATGGTCATGCACTTTACTAGAAGAAATGAAAGGTTTGACTATTTTCTAAATGGAGAGAAAATACAAAAAAAAAACTGAGTTGCAAAGGAACTTAGGAATCCTTGTGCAGGATTTCCCAAAGGTTAATTTGCAGGTTGAATCTGTTGTGAGGAAGGCAAATGCAATATTAGCATTTATTTTAAGAGGACTGGAATATAAGAGCAAAGGATGTAATGTTGAGATTTTATAAAGCTCTGGTGAGGGCTCACTTGGAGTATTGTGAGCAGTTATCTTTAAAAGGATGTGCTGAAACTGGAGAGGTTCAAAGTAGGTTCACAAAAATGATTCCAGGAATGAATGGCTTGTCGTATGAAAAGCATTTGATGGCTCTAGGCCTGTATTCACTAGAATTCAGAAGAATAAGGGGTGACCTCATTGAAACCTATTTAATGTTGAAAGGCCTAGATAGACTGGATGTGGAAAGGATATTTCCTATGGTGGGAGATCTAAGACCAGAGGACACAGCCTCAGAATAGTGGGGCGTCCTTTTAGAAAGGAGATGAGGAGGAATTTCTTTAGCCAGAGAGTGGTGAATCTGTGGAATTCATTGCCACAGGAGCTGTGGAGGGCAAGTCTTTATGTATATTTAAGGCAGAGGTTGATAGATTCATGACTGGCCACAACATAAAGGGATAGGAGAAGAAGACAGAAAATTGGGATTGAGAGGAAAACTGGATCAGCCATGATGAAATGGTGCAGCAGACTCAATGGGCCAAATGGCCTAATTCTGCTCCTATAACTTATGGTCTTATGAATGCAATGCTCTAGATCAACCTCACCACCGATGTGGATTGCAGTTGGGCTGAGCTTATTTTTAGCCAAAGCCCCACTAAAAAACAAACTTTATCACAAGGGAAATTTCAGTTGTATTGTGGCAAGTGTGTAGGCTGCTTAGGAGTTCCCAAAAATTCCTACTGTCAAAAACAGTACCAGTTCATGAGCAAACAATCAGGCTGAGAGTGTTGAAGATCTGTAACATTTCAAGCATCCTGGTAAATTTCCTCTGCACCCTTTCTAACACATCCACATAGAACGATTGACGTATCAGGGCAAAACCCTGAGAAGCAAATAGATCTAAAACCTGTCCCAACTTCATTCTTGAAATCACACCTAGAAAGGCCATTCAGCCTCTCACCCAATGATAACCCATGCTGCACTATTCCCATTTATCTCCTCTTTCATTGTTTTATCTTTTTGCATAATTACACGTAGTGGCCACTTTATTAGGTACACCTTTCCTCCTGCTTGTTAATGCAAATATCTAATCAGCCAATCACCTGGCAGCAACTCAATGCATAAAAGCATGCAGACATGGTCAAGAGGTTCAATTGTTGAGACCAAACATCAGAATAGGGAAGAACTGTGATCTAAGTGACTGATTGCAGGATGGTTGTTGCTGCCAGACAAGGGTGGTTTGAGTATCTCAGAAACTGCTGATCTCCTGAAATGTTCATGCACTACAGTCTTTAGAGTTTACGAGAATGGTGTGATAATCAAAAACAATCCTGTGAGTGCAGTTCTGTGTGTGAAGAAGCCTTGTAAATGAGAGAATTCAGAGGAGAATAGCCAGTGTCATTCAAGCTGACGGGAAGGTGATTGTAATTGAGATAACCAGGTGTTACAACAGTGGTGTGCAGAAGAGCATCTCAGAATACACAACATGACTATCCTTGAAGTGGACGGGCGACAGCAGCAGAAGACCACAAATACACCCTCAGTTATGTGTGGTCTTCCATTGAGTCAGTTGGGTTTCATTGTACTTACTCTGAATGTCTGCAAGAAAGTGAGTCTCAGAGCTGTATATGGTGACATAAATGTAGTTAGATAATAAATTTACTTTGAACTTTGAACAACAATGAAGGTTCTCGGCCTGAAATGTCGATTCTTTATCCCTTCCCATAGGTGGTACCCGACCTGCTGAGTTTCTATTGGTGTTTCTGTACCAGGCCATTTGAACTGCACTTGGCAATTTGCCCCAATATTCGTCAGCCTGATCATTTATTTGGTCAGCAAATATTGTATCAGCAGTGTAAACCCAGTGGATTTTTTAACTGTGTATTTGAACTGTAAGTCTCAGGACCTCCTAATTTGGCAACGGTGCTGTATTGAAGTTAGATTGCACCATACGGTTCAAGTCGTCCACAGGCTTCCTAAGTTTAAAAATAAACAACTGTAGGTTGGAACAAGACCAAGACTACAACAGGCAAGGCTCTTAAACACTTCCATGTGATCCTGTCATAAGGCAATACATTCTAATATATCATGTAAGTTAACTGCAGATGTAAATAATGATCTTAGCTCTCACCTTGGAACAACAATCTGCCTTGTTCATAGCTCAAAGGCAGAGGGTTTTTGACTCTATTCTACTGTCCAGCTAAGAAGCTGATCTATGTGAACTGGATCGCTCCACATTTTCAGACCAGGCCTGGGCAACTCCTAAACAGAAGAGATTATGCATTTGGGGGAAATCCAGAGCAACACTCACCCAAAATGCTGGAGGGACTCAGCAGAGATCGGGATCGATGGAAGGGAATAAACAGTCGAGCCCCTCATCAGGACTGGGAGGGGAAGGGGGCAGAAGCCAGAATGAGAAGGCGGGGGAGGGAAAGGAGTAGAAGCTGGCAGGTGATAGGTGAAGCCAGGTGGGTGGGGGTGGGGGAATGAAGTGAGAAGCTGGCGGGTGATAGGTGGAAGAGGTAAAGGGCTGAAGAAGGAGGAGTCTGATAGGAGAGGAGAGTGGGCCATGGGAGAAAGGGAAGGAGGAGTGGCCCTAGAGGATGGTGATGGGCTGATGAGGAGAAAGGGGGAGAGGGGAGCCGGAATGGGGAATGGGAAAATAGAGAAGTGGGAGGAGAAAGAACTTAACAGAGTTAGAAAAATTGATGTTCATGCCATCAGATTGAACCGGACAGAATATAAGGTGTAACTCCTCCAACCTGAGAGTGGCCTCATCATGGTAGTAGAGAAGGTCATGGACGGACACATCTGAATGGGAAAGGGAAGCAGAATCAAATTGGGGTAAAATCATGTCCATTGTGGCAGATGGGGTGTAGGTGCTTGACAAGATTGGCCGACCGTTAATGACAGCCCTGTCAATGACATGGGGCCTTACGTTGCTCGAGAACAGGCTCGGTCAGGCTAGATTAATCACTGTGTCTTGATCCCTGCTGGGAACTACATGGACAGTTTGAAACCGGCTACGCTGGCCAGCCAGAGCACTGA
Source organism: Mobula birostris (assembly GCF_030028105.1). NCBI lineage: Eukaryota > Metazoa > Chordata > Chondrichthyes > Myliobatiformes > Myliobatidae > Mobula > Mobula birostris. The sequence continues at coordinate 4,879,287 of NC_092395.1, forward strand.
GCGAGGCACAATTGCCTTAATGCTGAGGGCAATTCAGCAGCAGCACATCACAGCCTGGGTTTAGCACAGGTCAGCCTTCCAGCATAAACAGGCCTGTTTTCACTCTGAACAAAATTGCTCCATTTTCCTCTCTCTCATTACGACGTTTCCTTTAATGTTGAACCAAAGCTTTAGAAGCTGCCGGCACACCAGATTTCACAAACAGCAGGCTGTGCTCTCTAGGTGATCTTTCTCCCTGACATCAGTTGCTACAAACCAGGGGAAACTCCCACTGTAGAAAGCCAAGGCCTCTGATATGAACACGAGTGTACCTACACCACAGGCTGACATTGACACTTCCACATCCTCTGCACAAGTGCAACACTCATTTGGTTTGAACATAGGATATAGAACATAGAACATAGAATACAAGATTTAGAACATAGAATATAGGATATAGAATATAGGACATAGGACACTACAGGACAATATAGGCCCTTCATGTGTACTGACCTTTAACCCTACTCTCAGGTCAGCCTAACACTCTCCTCCTGTATAATCACAAACAAGAGAAAATCTGCAGATGCTGGAAATCCAAGCAGCACACACAAAATGCTGGAGGAACTCAGCAGGCCAGGCAGCATCTATAGAAACAAGTACAGTCGACGTTTCAGGCCAGGACTGAGTCCTGCTGAAGTGTCTCAGTCCGAAACGTCGACTGCAATTTTTTCTATAGATACCTTTTGCCTGGCCTGCTGAGTTCCTCCAGCATTTTGACCCCTTATATAGGTATATGGAGGAATTTAAGGTGGGGGGTTATATGGGAGGCAGGGTTTGAGGGTCGGCACAACAATGTGGGCCGAAGGGCCTGCACTGTGCTGTACTATTCTATGTATGTGTGTTCTATGTTTATATAACCCTTCATTTTTTTTTAATCATCCACAGGTCTGGATGTGAAAGTGAATGCTCCATGCTCTTTTCGTGACATCATTTTGCGGATACCTCTGCTCCATCCTCAAAAAGCAGGATGTCCCGGTGGCCAACCATTTTAATCCCCATCACCATTCCTGTTCTGACATGTTGTTCCATAGTCTCCTCTTCTGCCATTAGAAGGCTAATCTCAGGGTGGAGAAGCGATACCTCATATTCCTTCTGTGTAGCCTCCAACTGGATGTCATGTCTTCAACTTCTGGCAATATTTTCCCCTCTCCCTTCCCTCTTCTTCACCTTCCCCACTCTGGCTTCTTAGCTCTTCTGCCCACCTACCGCTGGTACCCCTCCTCCTTCCCTTTCTCCCACAATTCACTCTCCTGTCCTATCGGATTCCTTCCTTTCCAGCTCTATTCCACCTATCACCTCCCAGCTTCTTACTTCATCTGCCCCCACCCCCCGCACCCACTGGGCTTCATTTATCAACATCTAGCTGTCCTCCTCCCTTCCCCCCACCTTCTTATTCTGGCCTCTTCCCCTCTTCCTTTCCAGTTGGACCGAGATGTCACCAGTTTATTCCTTTTCATAGTTGCTGCCTGATCTGCTGAGTTCCTCCAGCACGTTGTGAGTGCTTGCCTTGTGGCACCTATCTTTCTCCTCTACGTGGGATGACCCACTGGTAAACCTGAAGGACAATGTTCGGTGCTCTCTGCTTCGAAGTTCATATCTGATGCATCACGCCTTGGAAGGTCCAGCACTAGACCACACAAGACCGCAAGAAATAACAGACAGTTGTGAACACAGTCCAGTCCATAGAGAGAAGCATCCTCTCGTCAAAAGGAAAAATCTCTGGGGGATGGCGGGGGGGACTTTGGGGTTCTCACGTTTAACTGTTGTTCATTCTTTGGGGCACTTCTCTGTTTTTGTGGATGTTTTGCGAAGAACCTTTGAACCTTTGAATATCAGAATGCAGAACACAGAGTTACAGTCACCGAAGAAGTGCAGTGCAGGGAGACAGATAAAGAGCAAGAGCCATGAAGGGGTAGATTGAGAGATCTACATCTTTGTCACACAAAAACTCTTATAACAATGAGATAGAAACTGTCCTTGAGTCTATTGGTAGGTACTCTGGAGATTTTGTACCTTCTTCTCAATGGGAGAGGGGAGAAGAGGGAATGGTTGGGTGAGGTTTTGAATTACCGAGGCAATTGGAAGTGTAGACAGAGTTAACAGAGTGAAGGCTGGTTTTCACAATGGACTAGGCTGTGTTCACTACTCTCTGCAGTTTGGGCAGGGAAGTTACCATACCAATCTGTGATGCATTGGATAGATCCTTAGAAGTGGATAACAAAACAAAATGCTCTTTGGATCATGCCCCATGTAGAGGAGGAAGACAGATGTCACAAAGAGAATGTGGAACATCCCACTTTGCAGATCCAGGTATTTGGCATATTTTTATGATTAGTTTTTTAATTTAGCTTTATTTTCCTTCTCTAAGGATTGTCATCTTGTCACGGTGGAGAGGTTTGTGAGCTGCTGAGATCCCGAGAGTGATGCCATCTGCAGTTCAGCTCCTGGTAGGGTCACCCATTGTGGTAAGGTCCAAGGGGAGGTGCCAAACACAGAGTGATCCCGTCAAGATCTGAATGGTGGAGCTGGTGGAAAATGATGCCACATCACAATGGCAGTGAAGGGTCCTCAGTCACCTTGCATCCCATCCCACCGGACCGTGATCCATACCTGTCGAGGATTGTGTGATGGCTGCCCATGCATCAGCCTCCCCATGCTGAAGTTATGCACAATGTTATCTATGAAAGCAATCCACCTGAGGAGAACATTATCCTCAACCTAAGTGATTGCATTCCTACTATTTATTGCCTGTTCATTAAAACAACTGATTACCTCAATTTCCTTCTTCTCCAGTTCAACCTGCTAATCTTGATGTGCCATCAACCCACTCCTTGAAAGGACCAGACAGAATGGACATGGAGCAGATGTTTCCAGTAATGGGAGAGTCTAGGACCAGAGGGCACAGCTTCAGAGTACAAGCACGTCCATTTAGAACAGAGATGAGGAGGAATTTCATTAGCCACAGGGTAGAGAATCTGTGGAATTCATTGCCACAGACGGCTGTGAAGGCCAAGTCATCGGTATATTTAAAGCAGAGGTTAATAGGTTCTGGGTTAGTCAGGGCATCAACGGTTATGGGGAGAAGGGAGGAGAATGGGATTGAGAGGGATAATAAGTCAGCCTTAATGGAATGATGGAGCAGTCTCAATGGGCCAAATGGCCTAATTTTGCTTCTGTGTCCCACTGTCCAACAGTCTATTTCAATAACTAAGGTATTCTCTCTAGAAAACAGTGACTAACAACCAGCTTCAGATTTACTGACACAGATTAAGGGAGAGTGGGTTGGAACCTTTGACTCCACGTCTAGCTTGGTAATACAACACTGAAACCATATCCTCTGGCTGACTGTAGACCAGATAGCTGCACTCCAGAGTCATCCACCTCTCCAGTCACGTTACTGACCTTCCTGGTGTCTGGAATGTGGAGCACTTGACCCACTCACTCTCGCCCGCCAGCACTTATGCGGGAGTGAATCTGTAGGTGCAGGCGGCACAGGAGGCTGCAGGGATCTCCAGCAACAAAAAGATTGCTGGAGGAACTCAGCATATCATGCCGGCTCTGTCCTGAGGCAAGGTTTCAACCCAAAGCCTCGACAATTCCTCTCCTCCCACGCCCCCAGCTGATCTTTGTGTATCTGTGGGTGAAGCCCATCTCCTGGAGGGGATCTGTTGCTCACACGAAACACCAGAATGTATTTTTGTCCCAATACTAACTATTTACCACTCAGCTTGCTTCAGTAAAGAGTATCAGAGACAAACAGAACTCAAGATTGTTTAAAGTCATTTCCAGTACACAAATGTAAAGGAGAACAAAATAATTGTTACTCGGGATCTGATGCAACATTAAAGAAATGTGAGGTGGCATCACTTCTGCATAGCGGTTAGTGCGATGCCATTAAAACCCGGGCTGTTGGATATATATATCAGATGCCTAAGACTTTTGCACGGTACTGTGGAGTGGAGAGCGAATTTGTAAATCTGGTGGGAGCTAAGGAATTTGGAAACTGTTGGGGACTTTGCTATTGCTTACAGGGTGGGGTGGTGGGGGGGGCTAATGCTTTTGCTGGAGCAAGTGGGGTGAGGGTTGATGTTTTTGCAGCTGCATGTCTGTGGGAGGAGGGGGGGCTTTGGGGTTTGAACATTTTCTGTCATTCATTCTTTGGGTTTTTTTTCTGTTTGGTGGATGTCTGTGAAGAGTAAGCATTTCAGGTTATCTACTGTATACCGTTCTCTGATATTAAGTTGAACCATTGAATTATTGTTGTAAGACTATTGAACAGTGCCCTCGTACAATAAAACGGACTCTTAGCATTACCCGTTTAATGAGCTTACATTCTTTCAGCCAACCACAATGAGTAAATCAAACTGTCATTTAAGATTCAAGATTGTTCGATGTCAATTCCAGTGCACAAGTGTAAAGGAGAATGAAATCATTGTTACTTTGGATCCGATGCAGCACAAAAAAAACAGAATAATAATTTATTTTAAAAAGCAAAATAAATAAGAATACATGAGACAGCTTATATACATTGATTATATGTCCATAAAGTGATACTTGGCACATGAGCGTCTGTGCATCAGTTAGCTGACAGGAAATGATAAAGTTGTTGTGGTTGGAGTTGTGGAGGGCTGGGTTACTGGCAAGGAAAGTCACATAGATGGGCAATCGTTAAGAAGTGCCTGACACTGGTATCAAGGCTCCTTCCACAGTGAGTCAGATATTTTTTTCAACGTAAGAAGACTCAACAAAATGCTACTTTCACAATTTCTCTGTGAGTTTGGTGGAAAGGAAGACTGCTGTCAGGGTGTCAGTCAACGCAGGCGACATACCTGAGGCACCACTAGCATTCTGTGGCTAAGTACGTGAATAAGGCTGGTGTAACAGGACATGTTCCACTTAGGCTGTTAATGTGGGTTTCTTATTACATGAAAATACCACAATTCAGAAGAAACGTGCTATCATCTTGCTTACTCAGCCAAAAGAGGGGCTTAAATCTCGATATGAATCACAAGCATGAGATCAGTGCAATTTGAGACAGGCACCCAACGTAAGAAGGTCATCTATAAAGAAAAAGAAAGAGCCCTGAACAGGGGAGGGGGTCGGTGGGGGAAGAGCCATGGCTGTCCTGAGTCACAGGGCAAGGTCATTTGATTCCAAACAATTGGTTTATTGATCATTACAGAATGTCTCTCTGGGGCTTCCCACTTCCTCCTCTCTCCCTTCCCCCTTTCCCAACCATGATTGCCCTCTCCCTGCCCTGTTCCCACTCCCAGTCCACAATACAGACCCATATCAAAGTCAGGTTTATCATCACTCACATATGTCATGAAGTTTGTTTTTTGTTGCAGCCGTGCATAAAATTACTCCAATACTGTGCAAAAGTCTGAGGCTTCCTAGATATATATATATGTGCCTAAGACTTTTGCACAGTAATGTAGTGTTCATGAGTCCGCGGACCATTTAGGAATCTGATGGAGGTAGGAAAGAAGCTGTTCCTAGAACATTGGTTGTGGGTCCTCTGGTACCTCATCCTTCATGATAGCAATGAGAAGATGGCAGGTATTGGTGGTGAGGATTTTTAGTGATGGATGCCACGTTTCTGAAGCACCGTCTCCTGAAGATGTCCTTCGTGGTGGGGATGGTTGTGCCCATATGGAGCTGGTTGAGTCTACATCAGTCTGTCACCTCTCGCAATCCTTTCTTATTTCGCAGTCTGATCTATAAACATATAAATCTGATCCAAGTGAATTATTGGCATAAGTAATTTCCTCTCTTGCTTTGAATTCCATGTTAATTCAGGGCATCAAAGGTTATGGTGAGAAGGCGGGGGAGTGGGACTAAATGGGAGAATGGATCAGCTCGTGATAAAATGGTGGCGCAGACTCGATGGGCCGAGCTTCTGCTCCTTTGTCTTATGGTCTTATGGTCTAATTCCGTAATAAATATTTACACAACTATTTCTTAACTTCTGGTTGATCTTTTGTATATTATGTTATCATACTTAAGATAGCGCAGAAATAAGTGTCTGAACCAGGAACCTGGGGCCTCTGTCAGTCAGGGTCGAACATGGATGCTACATTCCAGCAGTCCAGATACACGAGCCAGGGCAGTACGATGTGGAGAGCAAGCTCCCCCTCTCCACGCATCCGATGCACCCAAAGGAATGGCAGGGACCGATATAACTTGGCACCAGCAGCATAGCAGGAGATGCCAGCTAGCATTGAACTCAGCATAGGACGACCTTACGAACTGCAGCTCCAGATTTTTCCCTCAAAGTTGACTCCTGAAGCCTTCCCCATGAGTGGCAGCTTATTCCAGAGCACCAGTAACTCACCTTTGCCCCCTCTCCTGTTCGTAGAAACGGTTCCACCAGTCTTACTAGCTAAGAAGGCCAGGAGGTAGACTTGGTTATCAGAGGCTTTTTTTGAGGCATACAGTATTGGGAGCATTTAATAGGGAGTGGGACAGGAATAAAGACCCTACATTTTGCGGCAAGTTCCTTAATCATTACCTGATAAACAGTCCTGATGAAGGGTTTTGGCCTAAATTTTCCTTCTTCTCCAGTTCAGCCTATTGATCTTGATGTGCAATCAACCCTCTCTTCAAAAGGGCAAGATAGAGTGGACGTGGCCAGATGGCACAGCCTCAGAATACAAGCACATCCATTTCGAACAGAAATGAGAAGGAATTTACTTAACCAGAGGGTGGTGAATCTGTGGAATTCATCCCCACAGACAATGTGGAGGACAAATCATCGGGTGTATTTAATGCAGAGGTTGATAGATTCTTGATTAGTAAGGGTGTCAAGGTTATGGGGAGAAGACAGGAAGGGGGAATGGGGGTTGAGAGGGATAATAAATCAGTCATGATGAAACGGCAGTGCAGACTTGATGGGCTGAATGGCCTAATTCTGCTCCTATGTCTTTTGGTCATTTTGTGTGTGTTGCTCTAAAAGCAAAGGTTATTCTTTATTTCTGGAAACATTGGTGAAAAAGACACTGACTGAAGAGAGCAGAGGGCAATGAATGCTTGGGTGAAGTGGCTCAGTTATAGTAAAGCCGAGTGCCAGTTCTCAGGGGAAGGCCTTCAGGAAGGGGAAATTGGAGAGCAAGTCCCATTTCTCATTGATGGATCAGAGGTGGAGGGAATTAGCAGTTTTAAATTCCTTGGCATTAACAGCGTATAGATTCATTCAGATGCTTCAGGAGATCTGTCATGTCATCAAACACTCTAACATACTTCCACAGATGTGCTGTTGAAATAATCCTCACTAGTTGCACCATGCTGTGGTGAGGCGTTTGCAAAGCACAGGAATGCAAGAAGCTGCAGGTAGCCGCGGGCACGGCCTTGCCCTCTACTGGCAGCGCCTACAGGAGGCACTGCCTCAGGAGGGCAGCATCTGTTGTCAAGGATCACCACCGTTCGGGAAAGAACTGCTCGCTAACACCGCCATGGACGGTCCCAAGCCCGGCTGCAAAAGGAGGAGGGTTGGGCACGGGGCTAACAGCCCCATCCTGTAAAAACCCAGAGCTACAGGGGTGCTGGAGACCTCATCCCTGGGAGAGGACGGATACAGCAGGAAGATGGACTTCATCAGACATCTTGAAAGACTGGCCCAGGACAGAGGACACTGGCGGGCTGCTGTCGGCTGCCAGTGCCCCAGTATGGGTGATGGGCTTTACATTTCTCGCTGCCACTGTCAGGCAGGAAATACAGAAATCTGAAATCCCACACCACCGGCTTCAGGAACAGCTACTTTCCTGCAACCATCAGGTTTCTGAATCAACCCACGGAAACCTAACATTATCTGAGCAATAGAACACCATGGACCACCTCGTGCACTACCATGGGCCTGTCTCTCATTGTGGCATTCTTGCATTTATGTTTGGTTTCACAAAGTCTTTTTTATTTATATTTATATTTATTTTATTGAGATACAGTGTGGAACAGGCCCTTCTGGCCCTTCGAGCCGCACTGCCCAGCAAACCCTGGTTTAACCTTAGACTAATCAATTTACGATGACCAATCAACTTACCCACGGGCAGGTCTTTGGACTGTGGGAGGAAACCCGAGCACCCGGAGGAAACCCACGTGGTCACGGGAAGAATGTGCAAACTCTTACAGACGGAATTGAACCTGTGTCGCTGTACTGTAAAGTGTTGTGCTTACCACTACTCTACCGTGCTGCCTAACGGCACTGCCTTACTCTCTCTACTGTCTTGTACAATTTCTATATACTTTAGGTAAGACTTCTATTCTGTGTGTTGTCTGAACTTCTGTGCCCATGACGCTGCTGCTAACAAGCTTTTCATCGTACCTGCCCATCACCGTTCTCGTGCATGTGACAAGAAACTGCAGTTAACTTGACCTGATCCCCACCCTCACGGTAATCTGCCTAGGGTGCGCTTAGAAGTGATGGTATGACTGCCAGTTATCCTGCTCATTGTCCTACTGGCTAATGGATCTAGCAACGAGATAGGCTGTTGGCACAACCACAGACACTGCCGCAGAGTCTCAGCCGGGTCCCTGAAAGAAGACGGCAATCATGCACATGAGAATGTTCCTACTCCAGCCAATTCAGGCTTCTTTGTAATTGTATTTAACTCCCTTCGTTTTGTTTCAGTCTTGTCAGGTATTGATTAAAGCACAGCGATGACAATGCTCCCTCCTTACCTTAACCCATATTCTGGGAAAGAATATAGATGATTTAGATAGGCGCTGCTAAAGGAGTGGTATTAACTTAGTTCTAAGCTACTGTTCTTGAGTCCCAGTGGCGGTGTTAGTTTTTAGTGAGCTTGGGAGATCTTAGTTAGTGGCCCTGTTGACCTGACCTTACTTCTGAACAGTCCTTATTCAAACTCAATGAACAGTTCGTTCTGTCTCTGTGTCTCTCTCTCTGCACGCGGGCCATTACTGAACTCCTGTCAGCTGCTCATCTTCAATCAGGTGTGAGAGAACAAAGGATCTTCATAACGCAGAAACCTAGATAAAGCTAAACCAAAACTGATAGCTTGAAATGAAACTAAACCTAACCACTTGTTTCTTTGTGGTTTATTAACCTGATTTATTTTATGCCCAGCTGTGAAATTTGACATCTTGACATTCATCCTGCTTCCAATATGTACACAGAAAATTACAAAAGCTGTTTTTAAAGATGGTGAGGATCCATAAGAGCATAATTCATCCAATTGGCCCATTGAGTCTGCTTCACCATTCCATATGGCTGATTTATTAACAAAGGTCAGAGAAATGTATACAATATACATCCTAAAGTGCTTATTATCCCTCTCAAACCCACTCTCCTGCCTCTACCTTAGATGCCTTTACTAATCAAGAACCTACTAACCTCTGCTTTAAATATACCCAATGACTTGGCCTCTATAGGCATCTGTGATAATGAATTCCACAGATTCACTACTCTCTGGCTAAAGGAATTCCTCTTTTAGTGATGGATGGCATCTTCTTGAGATGTCAGCTCTTGTAGATATCCTTGATGGTGGGGAGACCTCTCCCATGATGGAACAGAGCCTTTTGCCTTCCCGTGCTTTGGAGTTTCCATACCAGGTCGTGATGCAACCAGTCAGAATGCTCTCTGTGGTACATCTGCAAAAGTTATCACAGACTTTGATGATCTTCTGCACCTTCTTCAATCTCTGATATTTTTTTAGGAATACCAAACGGTAACAGGCCCTTCCGGTCCAATGAGCCCACGATGCCCAGTTACACCCATCTGGTCAGTTAACCTACTGACCCGCTTGTCTTCGGACCGTGGGAGAAAACTGGAGCAGCCAGATGAAACCCAGGTAGTCACGGGGAGAAAGTACAGGATCGTGTTAAAGTACAGGATTGTGTTAAAGTCTAGGATGCCCGAACTTTTGCACAGTACTGCATTTGTCAATGCGAAGCAGAGAGCGAATTTGTAAATCTGGTGGGAGCAAAGAACGTTGTGAATGGTGAGGGTGGAGTGCTGTGGGAGGACTGCGGGACAGGTGGCAGGGGAGGTGGGGGAAGTGGTACGGGTACAGACACACCCAGCCCTGAGACACCAGGCAAGGTCATTTGATTCCAAACAATTGGTTTATTGATCATTACAGAATGTCTCTCTGATGCTTCCCACTCCCTCCCCTCTCCCTTCCCCTTTTCCCAATCATAATTACTCTCTCCTGGCCCCCTTCCCATTCTCAGTCCACAATAGAGACCCATATCAGAATCAGGTTTATCGTCGCTCACATGTCATGAAATTTGTTTTTTTATTGCAGCAGCAGTACAGTGCAATACATAAAATGATACAGTACTGTGCAGAGGTTTTAGGCCCCCTGGCTCGGTACACTGTATATGTGCTTAAGACTTTTACGCAGTACTGAACAAACTCCTTAAACGACCACAACAGGAATTGAACCCGGACCGCTGGAGTGGTAATAACATTACACTCACTGTTCCTCTGCCATGTCACCCATATGTTTTAAACAATCCATCCTGTGTAGGTGGCATTTATACAGCACACTTTGCAAATGAATTGCAGGTATGAGGTGCCTCCCTACCGGGGTTCCATTCACCTGACAGTCTGCTGAGTTACACTGAGGCTTTTGTTCTGAGTTGCAAACCCACAGTGTGTCTGTGGCCAGGTACGCTGTACACTCAGTAGCCTCTTTATTAAGTACACCTGTACACCAGCTCGTTAATGCAAATATCTAATCAGCCAATCATGTGGCAGCAACTCAATGCATCAAAGCATGCAGACATGGTCAGGAGGTTCAGCTGTTGTTCAGACCAAACATCAGAATGGGAAAGAAATGCGATCTAAGTGACTTTGACCATGGAATGATTGTTGGTGCCAGACGGGATGGTTTGAGTATCTCAGAAACTGCTGAATTCCTGGGATTTTCACATACAACCATCTCTAGAGTTTATAGAGAATGGTGCAAAAAGCAAAAGAAAGAAAAATCCAGTTGCAACAATTCTGTGGGGAAAATGGCCTTGTTAGTGAGGGAGGACAGAGGAGAACGGCCAGACTGTTTCAAACTGACAGGAGGGCGACAGTAACTCAAACTTCCACACATTACAACTGTGGGGCAGAAGAGCATCTCTGAACGCAGAACACGTCGAACCTTGACGTGGACGGGCTACAGCAGAGAAGACCACAGACATACACTCAGTGGCCAATTTATTGGGTACAGGAGTGTATATAGCACAATATTTTTGTGGCTCCCGAACTTGCTGAACTATTGAAACCATGAGGGGTTTTTGGCAATGGTCCAGGACAGAGAAATTGGAGTATACCCAGCTGAATAAATTCACTTCTAATCTGCACTAAGATTACAGTGTGTACTCTGTCTGGCTCCTGACGCTGGTACTGTAATGAACATTTATCCTGTTTTTGAATGTCATTATTATAAATCGATTGTACCCACGGCTCTGTTTGCTGCTGACAGCATCACCACCATGGATTTAATATGGGGTTCACTCTTTGCATCACGCTGTATTTTTGACTCTCGGTTTCCTGCCCACTGCGCAAATCAGATGTGCTTTGTGAACATGTTTAATGAACAAAATCCAGACATGATATTTGGCAACACACACAAAATGCTGTTGGAACCCAGCAGGTCAGGCAGTATCCATGGAGGGGAGTAAACTGGCAGCATTTTGTGCTGAAACCTTTCATCAGGACAGGAGAGGAGGGGGAGGAAGCCAGGATTAGTTGGGGGAGGGGAAGGAGGACAAGCTAGAAGGTGATAGGTGAAGCCAGGTGGGTGGCGAGGGGAAAGGTAAGAAGCTAGGAGGTGATAGGTGGGAAAGGTAAAGGGCTGAAGAAGAAGGAATCTGATAGGGAGGAGAGTGGGCCATGGGAGAATGGAAAGGAGGAAGGGACCCAGGATGAGGTGATAGGCAGATAGGCATCTTTTTATTCTAGCTCCTTTCCAATCCTGATGAAAGGTCTGAACCCAAAACGTCAACTGTTTATTCCGCTCCACAAATGCTGCCTGATCTACTGAGTTGCTCTGGTAATTTAAACCATAAAGCCATAACATACAGGAGCAGAATTAGGGCATTTGGCCAATCAAGTCTGCTTTGCCATTTCATCATGGCTGATCCAATTTTCCTCTCATCCCAATCTCCTGTCTTCTCCCCGTATCCCTTCATGCCCTGACCAATCAAGAATCTATCAACCTCTGCCTTAAATATATGTAAAGACTAGGCCTCCACAGCTGCCTGTGGCAAAGAATTCCACAGATTCACCACTCTCTGGATAAAGAAATTCCTCCTTACCTCCATTCTAAAAGGATGCCCCTCTATTCTGAGGATATGTCCTCAGGTCTTAGAATCTCCACCATAGGAAACATCCTCTCTATCAAAGCTTTTCACCATTCAATCTTTTGAATTCTAGTGAATACAGGTCCAGAGCCATCAGATACTCTTCATATGACAAGCCGTTCAATCCTGAAATCATTTTCGTGAACCTTCTTTGAACCCTCTCCACTTTCAGCACATCCTTTCTAAGATAAAGGGGTCAAACCTGCTCAGAATACTCCAAATGAGGCCTCACCAGTGCTTTATAAAGTCTTAACATTGCATCCTTGCTTTTATACTCTAGTCCTCTTGAAATGAATACTAACATTGTATTTGCCTTCTCACCACAGACTCAACCTGCAAATTAACCTTTAGAGAACCCTGCACGAGGACTCCCAAGTCTCTTTGCGCCTCAGTACTTTTGTATTTCTCTCCATTTAGAGTATAGTGAACCCTTTCATCTTTTCTACCAAAGTGCATGGCCTTGCACTTCCTGACACAGTATTCCATTTCTTTACTCACCCACCTAATCTGTCGGTCCTTCTCTAGCCTCAAAACTACCTGCCCCTCCGTCTATCTTCATATCACCTGCAAACTTTGCAACAAAGCCATCAATTCCATCATCCAAATCTTTGACATATAACGGAAAAAGAATCAGTCCCAACACAGACCCCTGTGGAACACCACTAGTTACCGGCAGCCAATCAGCCAGGGCTCCCTTTATTCCCACTCCTTGCCTCCTGCCAATCAGCCACTGCTTTATCCATGTTAGAATCTTTTACTTGTGAAGCAGCCTCATGTAGGGCACCTTATCAAAGGCCTTCTGAAAATCCAAGTACACAACATCAACTGATTCTCCTTTGTCTATCCTGCTTGTTATTTCTTCAAAGAATTCCAACAGATTTGTCAGCCGAGGTTTTCCCAGGAGCAAACCATGCTGACTACAGCCGGTTTTATCATGTGTCTTAAGTACCCTGAGACCTCATCCTGAATAACCGACTCTAACATCTTCCCAACCACTGAGGTTAGACTAACTGGCCTCTAGTTTCCTTTCTTCTGCCTCTCTCTCTTCTCACATTTGCAATTTCCAGTCTTCTGGAACTATTCCAGAATCTAGTGATTCTTGAAAGATCATTACTAATGCCTCCACAATATCTTCAGCCACCTCTTTCAGAACCCTGGGGTGTAGTCCATCTAATCCAGGTGACTTATCTACCTTCAGACCTTTCAGTTTCCCAAGAACCTTTTCTTTAGTAATGGTAACTTCACACACTTCATGCCCTCTGACTCTTGGAACTTCCACCATACTGCTCGTGTCTTCCATCGAGAAGACTGGTGGAGATTAGTGATTTTGTGTGTGTCACTCCGGGTTTCCAGCATCTGCAGACGTTCTCATATTTATATCAGATTAGCTTGTCTCTCCTATCAGATTCCTTCTTCTCCAGCCCTTTACCTTTTCCACCAATCACCTACCAGCTTCTTATTTCAACCCCCCCCCCTTCCCCACCCACCTGACTTCATCTGTCACCTTCTACTCTAGGTGTCCTCCTTTCCCTCCCTCCATCTTTTTAGCCTGACGTCTTCCTTTCCAGTCCCGATGAAAGGTCTTGGCCCGAAACGTCAACTGTTTATTCCCCTATCTGACCTGTTGAGTTCATCCAGCATCTTGTGTGTTGCTTTAGATTTCCAACATTTGCCGAATCTCTTGTGTTTCTGTTAATTGGCAGCTTATTAAGAAAAGAATGCATGACAGGGAATGAGTTTCAAGTTTGAAAGTCTGCACCAAAGATGGAAATCCGTCAGGCGATTTGGACTGGAGGAGATATTCATCTCCTTGCTCAGGTATTTGCTCTCACCTATCAGTCCACTGGAAGTTAAAGGGCTTCAGGACATGGGAGCTCCAGACCAGATAAAGATTCAGATGTATTTGTCACATGCACATCAAAATATACAGTGAAATGCGTCATTTGTTTAACGGCCAACGCACCCAGGCTTGTGCTGGGGTCAACGCCCAAGTGTCCTCACACATTCTGAGGCCAACATAGAATGCCCGCTATGTTCAGCAGAACAACACAAACAACAGCAACAACACAACAAAACAGAAGAACCACAGCAAAACGAACCTATTTCCCACACTCACACACACACAGACACGTCTCCAACCCCAGGACAGGCCACCTGCGGCCACCAGTCCTTTCATTGGAACCGATAAGACCTTAAGGTGAAGGAGCAGAATTAGCACAATTGGTCCATTCAGTCCACTTTGCCATTCCATCATTTATCCCTCTCAACCCCATTGTCCTGCCTTATATGAGATCCTCAGAAATGTGGACACCAAGGAATTTGAAGCTTGATACATGCTCCAGTACAGCTCTGTTGATGTAGATGGGGACATGAGTGTGGCTCCTAGCATGCCTGAAGTCCACAATGATCTCTTTGCTCTTCTGGGTGTTAAGGGCCAGGTTGTTGTCCACATACCACACAGCCAGGTGCTGGACCTCGTCCCTGTAGGCCGTTCCGTCATCCCCTCTGATCAGACCAACCACCGTGGTGTCATCTGTGAACTTGATTATGGAGTTAGAACCACGTACAGGAACGCAGTCATAGGTGAAAAGGGAGTACAGAAGAGGGCTCAGCACACAGCCTTGAGGCACGCCGGTGTTCAGGGTGAGAGTGGAGGAAGAGAGGTTGCCTAACTTAACTGATTGGGGTCTGTTAGTCAGAAAGTCCAAGGTCCAATTGCAGAGGGATGAGCTGATACCAAGCTGGCGAAGTTTGGCGATCAGCTTGGAGGGGATCACAGTACTGAAAGTCAATGAACAGCATTCTGACATAAGAGTTGGGGTTGTCCAGGTGGGTCAGGGCAGAGTGAAGTGCCGTGGAGATGGCATCCTCTGTTGACCTGTTGGTGTGATAGGTAAATTGATGGGGGTCCAGGGTAGTGGGCAGACAGGATTTCAGATGTGATAGAACCAGTCTCTCAAAGCACTTTGCAATGATGGGGGTGAGTGCAACTGGACGGAAGTCATTCAGGCCCGTGGCAGTGGAATGTTTCGGCACTGGCACGATGGTGGCGATCTTGAAGCTTTTGGGGACAACTGCCTGGGCCAGGGACAGGTATAAAATAAGTGATACAAAGATGAAAAACAGTGAGGAAGTATTCATGGACCATCCAGAAATCCCATGGCAGAGGGAAAGAAGCTGTTCCTAAAACATTGAGTGTGTGTCTTCAGGCTCGTGTGCCTCCTCTTGATGGTAGTAATGAGAAGAGAGCAGATACTTGGTGGTGAGGTCCTGAATTATTGACATTTCAGCTGCTTGTGTTTGTTTCTATGAAGCGATTTCCTGTCAGAGTGAAAAGTAAAGCAGGTTCACAGCTGTGCATCTTTTTCACCTCAGAAGGGACTTTCCGCCAACAAGCTGCAGTCATTTACAGACCACGTTATATCCTGACTGTGCTGACGACAAAAGCAAATTAACTAAGAAAAAGAAATTGTAACAGCATCTGAAAAACCATTAATAATTAACTGACCATTACACAAGAACAGTTTGAAGGGTCAATTGTTTATTCCGCTCTGTAGATGCTGCCCGATTTGGTGAATTTTGTGTGTGTTACTCTGAACGTAAATGAGTTATGGTCACCCAAAGGAGAAAGCTGTCATGGAGTTATACATCATTGAAGCTGGCCCCTCAGCCCAACGCATCCATTCTGACCCAGGTCCTTGTTGTGCATTTAATATTTAAATAATATTTGAGTAACCTTGTGTATTGATTAAGTGTTCTTGGTGTTTAAATAATTCATTATGGGTTATATGTATAAATACATTAATTGTCTACATCATCACGCGACTACGTGATACATGCGCCTCGCTTAAAGTAAACCTGAAGTTAAACTGCATTTCGGACTCCCTTATCTTTCTCTGGATTTGTTTGATGTTTTGAAGTCACAAAGCATAATACCCACCTAATTTTCCCTTTCTGGACCATATCCCTCTTCCTTTCCTATCCATGTTCCCGCCCAAATATCTTTTAAAAGTTTTTGTTCTACCTGCCTCGGCCACTGGCAGCACGTTCCATATGCTCAACACCCCCTGCACGAAGAAGTTACCCCTTTCAAATCTGTCCTCTAGTTTTTGGTTCCCTTTCCCTGGGATAAAGACTGTGTATATTCACCCCATCTACAGTATCTTCCTCGAGGTTTCCTGACTTCGTCACTGAGGCCCGACATGTCATTCTGTCGGAAACCTCGAGCGGAACTGACGGTGCTTTGGGAAGACCTGATTGAGGAGGCATTTGAACATAAAAGCCAAATACCAGGTGCTGGTAGAACAGTGCCAGGGACAGCAGCGGAGGGCACATTGCGAGTGTACAGAGGTGGGGTGTAGAGGTTTAACTGGCAGCTGGCTCTGTAGAACCTACTCTCTCCTTGGTATTACGGGGGCTGCAAAGAAAAGAGCCATCAGGACCGTCAGAGAAGCTGCTGAGCGAGCCTCCAGATGGTCATGGATCAAGAGGAGTGACCCGTGGACCAAGGCTGCTGGGCAGAGCCTGATCAAAGCTGGCTGGGTCACCTGGGTGAGAGTGTCAGATGGCGAAAGACCTGAAACTCCTGATGACCCCAGGTTGCTGATGATGTGTCCCAGCGCATCCTCGGATACGTCTCAGCATCAGGTACCTCTGTAGACATCACTGTCAGTGTTTGTAATCTCAGAAAAACACGTTCCTTATCTCTGTTTAAATATGCTAAGTCTTTTCTACTTCCAAACTACAATGCCAGGCCCTGATTGCTCTTTTTCCATAGAATTGAGCATGAAATTCTCAAATCTAAATCTTGGCTTCTGAATTTCATTTTAAATTTTATGTGATTTCTAATGGCCATTGGAAAGAAAACAACTCAAGATTCAAGATACTTTACTCTCATTCTTCAGCACATGGGTGTAAAGGAGAATGAAGTGATTGTTGCTCCAGATCTGATGCAACACAAAAAATAAGCATAAAAACACAATAAATATAAATACAGAAGCTCTTGTGTGTTATGTCAGTAGTATTATAAATATATTGTTTGATTAAGCATTCTTGGGTTGTTTTCTCTGGTGCAGTGGAGGCTGAGGAGAGATCTCATAGAGGTTTATGAGATTATGAGAGGCTTAGCTCGAGTAGACAGCGAATTTCTTTGCCCCAGGGTTGAGATGTCTAATACTAGAGGGCATGCATTGAAGGATCAGTTGTTGTGATTTTTTTTTTAGCTGGTCCAGCACAACATTGTGGGCTGAAGGTCCTGCTCCTGTGCTGTACTGTTCTATGTTCTAAAGAATTCTCAGCTCAGCTGGAGATGTCGTGTTCCTTTCTATGAGCCGATTTGTCTTCTGCTGTTTTCAGGAATGTTCCCTCGCCTGGCTTGAGGTGTTGTTTTAGGGTAGCTGCAAGCTACCCCAAGACTCAGTCTTGATGTCCCCACATTCACGTCCCATTTGCAGCACACTTGTGGGTGGCCAGTGGCTCTCTTGCCTGAAGCCAGCTCACTGTAGGGGATGTCCTTTGTGGCAGACGTGGCCCAGCCGGTGCAGCCTACGCTGACTGAGCAGGGTGTACACACTCGGGAGGCTAGCACGGGAGAGAACTGGGTACTCTGTCTCTCCAGGAGAGGCCCAAGTTGCAATAAAAGCAAATGAATGAACAGTCACCTTTCAGGTCGAGATCCTTCATCAGGACTAGAAAGAGAGGGGGGAGGTGCCAGCATAATGTGGGGAGAGGGGATGGAGGACAAGCTGGAAAGTGATAGGTGAAGACTGGTGGGTTGGAGAGGGGGTTGAAGTAAGAAACTGTGAGGTGATAGATGGAAAAGGCAAAAGGCTGCAGAAGAATGAACCTGATAAGAGAGGAGAGCGGACAATCGGAGAGAGGGAAAGAGGAGGAGCACCAGGGCGAGGTGATAGGCAGGTGGCGAGAAGAGGTAAGAGGCCAGAGTTGGGAGATGAAGAAGAGGTAAGGGAGAGAAGAAAAATTACCGAGAGTTGGAGAAATCAATGCTCATGATATCCGGTGGGAAGGTTACTTACAACAGCTCCTTATCTCACGCAATCATGACTCCACAGAATTCCCCAAATCCATTGGAAGGATAAACAAACCAAGATTCCCTGGGAAAGTCTGTGGCCGTCCACTCGATCAATGCCTCTCATCATCTCGGATATCTCAACTAAGTAAGCTTTCACCCTCCTTTACACCAAAGGGAAAAGCCCTAGCTTTGTCAACCTATCCAGACTGGAACACAGTCCTCCTAGTGCAGTCTAGCTAGGGTTTTATAGAGTTGCAACATTGCCTTGCGGCTCTTGAACTTAGTTCTCTGACTAATGAAGGCCAATACACCATGCACCTTTCTAAACAAGCATATAAATTTGTGTGGCATCTCTGATGGATTTATGGATGTAAAGCCTAAGATCATTCTGTTTGAAGCAATGTGGTGGCCAGTGCGATCATGTTTGCTGTTGTGTGCAGCAGGCTAAGGGTGGCAGACACCAACAGAATCAACAAACTCATTCGTAAGGCCAGTGATGTTGTAGGGATGGAACTGGACTCTCTGACAGTGGTGTCTGAAAAGAGGATGCTGTCCAAGTTGCATGCCATCTTGGACAATGTCTCCCATCCACTACATAATGGACTGGGTGGGCACAGGAGTACATTCAGCCAGAGACTCATTCCACCGAGATGCAACACAGAGCGTCATAGGAAGTCATTCCTGCCTGTGGCCATCAAACTTTACAACCCCTCCCTTGGAGGGTCAGACACCCTGAGCCGATAGGCTGGTCCTGGACTTATTTCCTGGCATAATTTACATAGTACTATTTACTATTTATGGTGTTATTACTATTTATTATTTATGGTGCAATTGTAACGAAAACCAGTTTCCCCCCGGGATCAATAAAGTATGACTACTACTATGTCTGAGGAGTAGATTGAACCTTGGTTGATGTCAGAACTGAGTAAGAGATGGCACCTAATCCTTGGGGACGACCAAAACACCGCCTTATCTTTGGTGAAAGATCAGGAGAAAATTGAGGAACTGCTCTAACTTGCTGATGGTTGCTCATTAGAGATTCCACGGAAGTTGCTCCAAGAAATTTGCTGAGAAGAGTTCTGATTTAAGGGAATCAAGAGAGCTGAGGTTAGTACAGGAAGTCCATTCTGTGATAAGGGATTTGCAATTACCTTGTTGTACAGCAGAACAGGTTTGGTAATATTGGAAGGCCTAGATAGAGTGGATGTGGAGAGGATGTTTCCTAAAGTGGCAGAGTCCAGGACCAGCAGGCACAGCCTCAGAATAGAGCTATGTCCCTTTAGAACAGAGATAAGGAGGAATTTTTAAGCCAGAGAGTAGTGAATCTGTGAAATTCATTGCCACAGACAGCTGCAGAGGCCAAGTCATTGAGTATATTTAAAGTGCAGGCTGATTTATCTTGGTTATTAAGGGCATCAAAGGTTATGGGGAGAAGGCAGGAGAATGGGGTTGGAAGGGATGATATCAGCCATGACAGAGCAGACTCGATGGGCTGTATGGCCTAATTCTGCTCTTGTGTCTTATGGTCTAATAGTAATCTGGGTTTCTTCTTTCTGGTTCTGTATCTTAAGTTCTGGTCCAGTGGTTAAATTGGTGCCACAGATATATTCCGTTCTTTGTTCGGTGGAGTGTTATAGATTTTGTGGATCCACTGTTGAAACTTGACAAGACTGTGATTTACAGACGGATTCCTGAAAACTGTTCTCCACAGGGAGAGTTCCAACTGGGATTGTAGCAAATCAGGCTCAGCCCTAAAATATAGACGGCCTCTGTCCGTGAGGAAGTTATACACTCCGCCCGCCAACATGTGGGTTTCCTCTGGGTGCTCTGGTTTACACTCACAGTCCAGAGGCCTACTGCTTAATTGGTCACATGGGTGTAATTGGGCGGTATGGGCTCGTTGGACTGTTACCGTGCTTTATTTTTAAACAAAAAATAAATAAATAGATAGAGTAATCATTCTATTCACAATTAAGCTCTATGGAAATCTTTCCTATCAGCTGTTCAACTTTCTAGTTCTAAAATTAAAGTGTTCTCACTTGGGGCAAACCATTCTCGATATTTGGTTCAGTTTTCACTGTAAAGATTTTACTGCTAATGTGGTAGGGTATTTCATGTAGTGGTTTTCTGTAGAAAGCAGTGTGTGCTGCTGTTAGTGTTTGGGTTACCGTTAAAGTTAAGGGATGCCTCAGAATGTTGCGTCATCCAATCAGGAGGGTGGAACTGGGGGAAGGTTCTAGAGAATGCTGGGGGTGAGGTTTTGGGACGGACACTGAGGTGGGTCGAGGTCTGTTTTGGCAGGAGATGGAGAGAGAAGAAGCTCAGGAGAACCGGCCGTAGGATTCGACCCAGTGGGAAGGCGTGATTCAATGGAGCCTAGCAGGGGGATTTCTACCAGGGATCGGTGAATAGGAGTTGGCCCGTGAGTACATCAGACACAACGGCTTTTGGAAGATTTGAGGTCCAACTGTGCACATTTGACTGTTGAGTTATGATGGGTCCTTTTGTTTTTTTTTCTTTCTTTTCTTTAATAACTCTGGTTAATTTAACATTCATAAATACACTTTCTTTATAATTGTATGCAGTGTGCAGTCTGTTATTTCTTGCCGACGGGCGATTGCATGGGAGCGGTAAGTTTTGCAGTATTCACACAGATCAGGTTTCAGGTGGGTGAAACATCCCAAGCTCACGGGTTTGTCGGGACCCTAGGCGTACCAGGGACTGAGAAAGGTGGTTGTCTCACAGCTGAGCGTGGTGGCTGTCAGCAAGGGCCTAACGAGCCACTTCTCTGGAGACGCCCAGCTAAAAGAGGTTTCAACTGTGCTTCCTCAACTTAAAATTCCAAGTTCAATTGTCATTCAACCATAGGCGTGTAAATGGCTAAATTAAACATCGTTCTTCTGGGGCCAAGATGCAAACACGATACATGTAGTCACACACAACTCATATAGTTATGATACAGCACATATAGTCACATTTAATTTGTATTTTGTTTAGAGATACAGCATGGAACAGACCCACACCACTCAGCATATTTAACCCTACCCTAATTATGGGATCATTTACAACAACCGCTTAACCTCCTAACCAGTAAGTCTTTAGAATGTGGGAAGGTACCGGAGGAAACCCACAGGCACGTGGGCAGGACGTGCAATGTTTTATAGACAGTAGCGGAAATGAACTCCGAACTCAGACGCCCCAAGCTGCCGTGGCATCAGGCTAACCACTGCGTTACCATGTCGCCCCTAAGATAAAGCAGAATGCAGTCACAAAGTAATCTTGGCGCAAGTCCCCGATTGTCATGGCCTAAAGATTGATGGGGCACAGCTGCTTGTAACTCCCGATTACTAAAGGTGCATACTCTGGTATCCATTTCATATAAGATTCAGAAACTTTTGCAAGCTGATTTCAGGATGGCTCAGTGTTTTACGGTTTGTTTTTATTTGTTTCCCATGGTGTGTTTGGGCTTGACATTTACACTGGATCATCTGAAATCTGCTTTCTATGTTCTCTCGGTCACTAATACTGTCATATCACTATTCACTGCTAAAAACATGTGTCCGGGCTGAATCAAGTGAGTGTAACAGAACCATTTTGTTCCTCATTTACTGCCAGGTCTACACTATGTATAAAAGCCATGTGGTCCCACGATTCAAACAGAGCTTCGGGCCAGACTGGGATTCATAAACACATTCCTGTGGTGAAGCATATCATTTTGCGACAGGATTTGAACTGGTTCTTCACCAGGCTGTGATTGTTGATCTAGGACATCGTTCAAGATATTTAATGTGGAATTAAGTCGCTTGGAAACCTGTCCCATTAAGGGCGGCTTAGCTATTTAAGCACTTTGCACTGATGCCAGCGCACAGGTTGGGAAGAGGTGTAGGCTCAGCCAGCTTCTTCATGGGCACGTCTCTCCCCACTATCGACATCTTCAAGAAGCAGTGCATCAGGAAGGCAGTGTCGAACACTGAGGACCCTCTCGTGTTGTCTTCTCATTACTACCATCAGAAGCCTGAAAATGCACACTCAATGATCTTGGAACAGCTTCTTCCCCTCTGTCATCAGATATCTGAATGGACCATGAACCCATGAACACTTCTTTCATTATTCCTTCCTTTTACACTATTGGGTTATTTTGTAACGCACTGTACCGCTACAGTAAAAAACACCCGATTTCTTGTCATGTTAGTCAGTGATAATGAACCCGCTTGCGGCTATGATTTCACTTATGGAAGGCCATGGTTCAGGAGAACAAAATCACTATCACAATCTCTGAAAATATTCATCAGAAATATATTGAACTAAAAGAATTAGTTAACTCCACTAAGTTACAGTGAGTTATTGAATTGTTACAGAATCTTCTGACTTTCATTTGAGATTCAAGATTGTTTAATGTCATTTTCAGTAAAGCAGAATGAAATGATTGTTACTCTGTATCTGATGCAGTGCAAAAAAAAACACAACAATAAAAATAGCACACTAAATATAAATATGCAAGCTAGCTAATAGTCATTGAGGGTATGCCCATAGGCACTGGAGTGTATGTTCATAAAGCGACTGACAGGAAATGATAAAGTAGCTGGGGGTGTGGAGGGGTGGGGGTGGTGGCTGGAGGTGTTGATCAGCTTTACTACTTAGGGGAAATAACAGCTTTTGGGTCTGGTGGTCCTGGCATGGATGCTACGTAGCCTCCTTCCTGAAGGGACTGGGACAAACGGTCTATGAACAGGGTGGGTGGTTTCTTTCATGATGTTACTGGCCCTTTTCAAGCACCTTTCTGTACATATCTCCTTGCTGGTGGGGAGGCTGGTGCCAGTGATGTACTGGGCAGTTTTGACTACCCATTGTAGAGCCTTCCTGTCCACAACAGTTTCCAAACCATTATGATTAAATGGAAATTGTGTGGGTTTCATAACAGTCGAGTGAAGCATTCAGTAAGATCACACCTCCTCCATGAACTCTTTCTACACTTTCTCACTGTATCAGTAAAGCAGCCAGCATAATCAAAGACCCTACCTCCCCCTTCATTCTCTCTTCTCCCCCCTCCCATTGTGCAGAAGGTACAAAAACCTGAAAGCACGTACCAGCAGGCCCAAGGGCAGCTTCTATTCTACAGTTATAAGCCTAAGGAATGGTTCCTTAGTAAACAGAGTAGTCACAACCTAGCTCGTTACAAGCTTGCACCTTATTGTTTACCTGCACAACAATTTCTCTGTAGCTGTTACACTTTATTCTGCATTCTGTGATTGCTTTACCTTGTACTACCTCAATGCACTATGTGCACCTCAATGACAATAGTCCTGTATAAGCAACTTTCAAGACAAGTGTTTCACTCTATCTCAGTACCTGTGACACTAATAAACCAATTCCAGTTCCAGTTTTCAACTCCAAGGTCTACTCCCTGAATTTCAGAATTTAATTTTTGAATCAGTTGCGCCTGTGATGATTGTCAATGAGGAGGAGATGTTATTTTCAATCCACACTGACTGTAGTCTCCTACCGGATATTGGAAGGTGAATATTGACTTCCTAATGAGGGAGTCAAAGATCCAGTTGCAGAGGGAGGTGCAGAGGTTCAGGTTTTGTGGCTTGTTGATTAGTACAGAGGGTATGATGACGTTGAATGCTGATCTGTAATCAATTAAACAGAAGCGTGACATAGGGATTGCTATTGACCATGTCGTCTAAGGCCGAGTGAGATTACGTCCACTATAGATCGAATGTGACAATAGGCACATTGCAGCATGTCCATGTCCTTGCTGATTCTGACAGTGACCAGCCTTTCAAAGCACTTCACCTCAGTCCAACTGGGTGGCAGTCATTGAGGCAGCTCACCCTGCATTACTGGACACTGGTATGAATGTCACCCTGATATCCACTAATCTTCCTACTCTCCTGAGCATTGACTCCATCCACAGCCAAGTGCTCATTAGGTGAAGTGCCAATAAGCAGGAAGCCTTTTCCAGCCTCTCTCAAGGAAATATATCTCGCATCAGAGATTGTCAGATTTCCTGGCCAATGTTATCTGCTGCTCAGTCCAGGAGGGCTGGAATCTAGCACCCAGATCCTGTCCTCATTCCAACCAGTTAACTCAACACTACATGGGGCAGTTAGCAATGCTTGACGATCACTGGCTGTCAGCCTGTGTGCTAACTTCTCAGAACTTCTCAAAATTCTTTCCCTGTGATTGAGGATCTGATTGGTTGAAAGGAGGTCAGGGCCAGCCAATCAGCTAGATTTTAGAATCAGCAATGTATCTGATTACTTCTAATGTAGAAAAGTTTTAGAATGAAATGGCTGTTACTGGTAGAGAGAATTCAAGAGTTCTGAGAGTGTCCTCAGAGAAATCATGCATGCTCTAAATACTTTAGCCTTCACAAAATGCTTACACCTGCCACAAAGGTTAGGGAAGAGAGAAGAGAGGGCTGTAACACCAGGTCTCTGATATTAATCTCAAGGGATTCTGCAGGTGCTGGAGATCCAGAGCGACGCCTTTGGCACCCCCACAGGTGGAGCACAGCCACAAGCCACCTGGACACGATCGGACGGCTCAGCCCACTCCCGGATCGACTTCCTCTTCCTGTCAGAGTCCCTCACAGTCAGATCCACCGACGTCACGCCGGTGTTCTTCTCTGACCACTGCCTTCTGAGAGCCACCTGTCTCTTACAGGAGGACCAGAAGGCAGGCAGGGGGACTTGGAAGCTGAATGTAAAGCTGCTGACCCCAGAGAACATTGAGGAACTAGAAAGGGAGTACACAGGTTGCAGAACCTTGAAAGCCTTCTTTGATTCCCCGGTTCACTGGTGGGAAGCCACCACGGAGAACATCAGGAGGTTCTTCATCCGCAAGGGTAAACAGAAGGCAAGGCAAGAGCAGAGGGAACTGCGTAAACTCCAGACAGAGTTGCAGCAACTTCTCCTTCTGCAGTTGAAGGGGGTGAAGTCAGGGAGGAATTGCGAGAGGTGAAGGGCCGGCAAGCCCAGCACCTCGCCGCCGAATCCTTCAAGATCAGTTCCGATTGAGGGTCCAAACCATGGAGCAGGACGAGACGAGACCTGTCCTTCATAGAAAAGTTCTTCCAGGAGAACGCCTTTGACCACAGGGCCATCAGGCAGCAGTTGGCGCGTAATGTCCTGCAGGCACTGCAGGAGAAGGACGTGATGGACACAGTGGGGTGGTTCCCCGAGCAGACCATCCAGTTCATCTGGCAAAATGCCTCATCGTCAGATCTCACCAACTTGGCTGGCGGTGAGAGGGGCCCTCCCAGTCGGGGCCCTCCCAGTCAGAGCCCTCCTGTACGCCCAGAATGTTGTCGCCGCACCCCACTGCCCATGGGAGGACTGCAGTGAGGAGGAGTCTGTAACCCACCTCTTGGCACACTGCCAGTTCGCAAAGAGGGTGTGGAGGAGGATGGACGGGCTAGTGTCACGTTTCATCCCCATCAGCTGCATAACAGAGGACTCTCTGATCTACGGGCTGTTCCCGGGGATGGACACGGAGACCAACATCTGGGGCTGCTGGCAGATCATCAACTCAGTGAAAGACGCTCTTTGGTCAGCCCGAAACTTGATGATCTACCAGCACATGGAGATGTCCGTGGGAGAATGCTGCCGACTGGCATATTCTCGGCTGCAGGAGTACGTGCTGAGCGACGTGCTGAAACTCGGTGCAGCCACCGCAAGGGCCCGGTGGGGAAGGACCACGGTATAGGTTTCTCCACCCGCGGGAGTGGGAGGGGTCAGGTGGCGGGGAGTATACCCCTCAACAATGATATGGTAAGGTGAACAACTGGAGTGCCACGTGGGTGGCCATAAGTATGGATATGAACTGACTATAATGCAAACGTATGTAAAGGTTGGAAAGTTATTGAATGGTTTATTATATATAATTTTATTTTTGAATAAAGTATATTTTGAAATAAAAAAAACATCTCCCCCACACTGCTTATTCTGGTTTCCTCCCCTTTCCTCTAAGGAACAGCTTCTTCCCCTCAGCCATCAGATTTCTGAATGGACAATGAATCCATGAACACTAGCTCAATATTTTTTCCTCTCTTTTGCACTACTTATTTAATTTAATTTTTATATATTTCTTATTGAAATTTATCATTTTTTCATTATTATTGCAATGTACTGCTGCCGGAAACAACAAATTTCCCAACATATGCCATTTGGATAATTAATTAAAAAAGAAAAATTTAATTGAAATAGTTTGGAAAAATGAAATTTGGATCCAGATGAACTTTCACCCACCTCTTGATCATTGATCCCTCTAAGATGTGCAGTACACGACCACACAGTAACGAAAATACTCCCATACACATAGCCTTCGTGGCTGTGCATCTAGAGTTTTCTCAACATTTAAATGTTTAAAATGCCACACAGTTTTCAGGCCATAAAAAACTTTCCTGCTCAGAGCAATGGCTGGTCTGCACAGCTGTTAAAAAAAATAGAGGGAGTGTTGCTCTTGTCTGCCTCTGGATGTGGGGCAGACTGATATGAGAGTCAGGGAGAATTTGTGGAATCGGTACTGAGTCAGTGTTGAATGGACTGTGATGAGATCAAATGTACAAATTAACACAGTGCATCTCAGATTAAATTCCCAGTGAAAACACCTGAACCAGTCAAATTTTGTTCTGAGATCCATAAAACTAATATTACAGTTGAGATATCTACAGTCTGGAAAGGAAAATATATGTACTTTCAGCTTGCTAGTCAGGATTGTAACATTGCAAAATGTTGGAAGAAATACCAAGTAAAATATGTTGAAAAGGATCTTTTATTTTAATCTTCTAAGGTATTTAATTCCAAATTATTGTGGATTTAGAACTATAAAAATACCAACTAGTATTAAACATGAAAATTATACTGGAAGACTTCAGTCCCAGTTCTGGGCTTCACAGACTGCTGAGTAATGTGTAACCCCATCCTCGGCTGTACTTGCCTCGGGGAATTTCCTCCTACACTAACGGCTGGAATGTTAGGAACATCAGCAGCTTAAGTTAGAACTAATCTCTGAGACTCAGAATCAGAATTGGGTTTAATATCACTGGCATACATCATAAAATATGTTGTTTTGTGATAGCAGTACAGTGCAATACACAATAATAAAAAAACTATAAATTACTATTTTATATATATATATAATATATATTATGTATATAAAATTAGATAAGTCACGCTCGTGCTCATAGTAGAGCCGGCTGAGTTTACAACTTTCTGCAGCTTTTTCCAATCCTGTGCAGTGGCCTCTCCATACCAGATGGTGATTCAACCAATCAGAGTGCTCTCTTGCTCTCTACGATACATCCGTAGAAATTTGCGAGAGTCTTTGGCGACGTACAGGCCTCCTAAAGCTCCACTGCAGTCACTGTTATGCCTCCTGTGTGATGGCATCACTATGTCAGAGTTATTGAAGACAATTCCCTGTTTGCACGTCAGTGCTTGCAGATACTTTTGGCAGTCCAGTTTATTTTTGTTTTCCCAGCTTCCCTAGGTCAGCAAGTGTGTAACATAAGTGAGGGGACAGAACTCAAGACCTGCTCTGCCTCCTTCAGTTACGTTGGCATCTCAGTCACCAGGTGACTAGCAAGTAACACACACACAAAATGCTGGAGGAACTTTGCAGGTCAGGCATCATCTATGGAAGGGAATAAACTGTTGACTTTTCTGGCTGAGACCCTTCATGAGAAGGGTCAGGTGAGAAGGCAGGTGTGTGGGGTTCAGTGGGATCCGGGATCAGCCATGATGGAATGGCAGAGCAGACTCGGTGGGCTGAATGGCCTCATTCTGTTCCCATGTCTTTTGGTCTTATAAGGACTGGAAAGAAAGGGGCGAGAAGCCAGAACACAAATATAGGGGTAGGGAGGGAGTACAAGCTAGGTTGATTAGTGAAGCCGGGTGGGTAGGAATGTGATTGGTGAGGCCGGGTGGGTAAGAAGGTGATTGGTGAGGCCGGGTGGGTCGGAAGGTGCTTGGTGAGGCCGGGTGGATTGGAAGGTGATTGGTGAGGCCGGGTGGGTAAGAAGGTGATTGGTGAGGCCAGGTGGGTTGGAAGGTGATTGGTGAGGCCGGGTGGGTCGGAAGGTGATTGGTGAGGCCAGGTGGGTAGGAAGGTGATTGGTAAGGCCAGGTGGGTCGGAAGGTGATTGGTGAGGCCGGATGGGTCGGAAGGTGATTGGTGAGGCCAGGTGGGTAGGAAGGTGATTGGTGAGGCCAGGTGGGTAGGAAGGTGATTGGTGAGGCCGGGTGGGTAGGAAGGTGATTGGTGAGGCCGGGTGGGTCGGAAGGTGATTGGTGAGGCTGGATGGGTCGGAAGGTAATTGGTGAGGCCAGGTGGGTAGGAAGGTGATTGGTGAGGCCGGGTGGGTCAGAAGGTGATTGGTGAGGCCGGGTGGGTAGGAACGAGATTGGTGAAGCTTGGAGGGGGAATGAAGCCAGAAGCTGGGAGGTGATAAATAGAAAAGGTAAAGGGCTGAAGAAGAAGGAATCTGATAGTAGAGGAGAGTGGCCATGGGAGAAAGGGAAGGAGAAGGGGCACCATCAGAGGTGAGGAGGAGAGAAGAGGTAAGAGGGCAGCTAGAGTGGGGAATGGAAGAAGAGGGAAGGGGGAAGGGGGAAAATTGCCAGATGTTAGAGAAATCGATGTCCATGCCATCAGGTTAGAGGCTACCAAGACAGAATATGAGGTGCTTATCTTGTGTTTATTTTCTCCAGGTTCCAGGGTGTCAACATCACTGAAGATCTATCCTGGCCCCAGCATATTGGTGCAATTACAAAGAAGACATGCCAGCAGCTGTATTTCATTGTGAGTTTGAGGTCACCAAAGATTGTAGCAAATTTCAACAGCTGTATCATAGAGAGCATTCGCACTGGTTGCATCACTGCCTGGTATGGGAGCATTACTACACAGGGTCAGAAAAGGCCGCAGAGGGGTGTTAACTCAGCCAGCTCCACCACGGATACAAGGCTCCTCAGCATCGAGGACATCCTTAAAAGTTGATGCCTCAAAAAGGCAGCATGCATCATGAAAGACTCCCACCACCCTGGACATGCTGTCTTCTCATTACCTCCATCAGGGAGAAGGTATATGAGCCTGAAGATGTACACTCAAAGTTACTCAAAGAACAGCTTCTTCTCCTCTGCCTTCATATTTCTGAATGGACAATGAACACCTGAACATTATCTCACTATTTTTGCACATCAAAGACCCTCACCACCCAGGCGACATTCTCATGTAGAAGGTACCGGTGCCTCAGGACTTGCACCACCAGACTCAAGAACAGTTGCTGCCCCTCGACCATCATGCTTGAGCAAAAGGAGATAACTGCATCCACTTGCCTATCCTTTGAGATGTTCCCACAATCAACAATCTCACTTTAAGGATTCTTTATCTCATTATCTCATGTTCTCGTTAATTTTTGCTATTTGTTATCTGCATTTGCACGGTTTGTTGTCCTCTGCACTCTAGTTGATCCTGTTAGAGTTACTATTCTATAGATTGGCTGTGTATATCTACATGAAAATGAATCTCTGGGTTGTATATGGTGACATGTGTACTTTGATAATAAAATTTATTTTACTTTATACTCGTACTTGTAGTATATTTTATGTGTTGCAATGTACTGCTGCCGCAAACCAATAAATTTCATGACCTATATTGGTGATATTAAACCAGATTCTGATTGTCTTCCTCCCTTCTTCAGCCTGCCACCAAACAAGGTAAGGTATCTCCAGTCTGTGTACTGTTTCTATATATCTGCATGACATTGCAGGAAGCCATTTGTCTACGTGAGTCACTGTTGTGTCACACAGCAACCTTAACTCCCCCAACACCATTAGCTTTCCTGCAGCCTTTACTTCCCATACTCCCATCGTTTTTCCCTCTTCTTTTCGGGGTAATCTTCAGTGACCAATCAACCTAACATTCAGCCTGTCTTCAGGCTCTTCTCCGAGGATCATCGCCTTGTGATGAAGGGTCTTGTGAATTATAGTTACTGAACGATGCCGTCTGGAGTCTAGCCGTCTGACACTTAGATCCTTGTAGGGTCACGCACAGCGGTAAGGTCAAGGTGGAGGTTCCAGACAAAGATCGATCCAACCAAGCTCCCAGTGGTGGTGTTGGTGGAAGATGATGCCACATCACAATGGAGTGAAGGGTCCCCGGTCATCTTGTGTTCAACGCCACTGGACCCTGACTTTGATCTTTCAAGGTCTATATGGTGGCTGCCTGCGCATCAGCTTAAAAAACAGCCGATGACACAACTATAGTTGGCAGCATTTCCGGTGGTGATGAGGAGGTGCACAGGAGCGAGATTGATCAGCTAATTAATTGGTGTTGCAACCACAACCTCGCACGCAATGTCAGTAAAACCAAGGAACTGATTGTGAACCTCAGGAAGGGGAAGTTGAGGGAACACACATGAATTGTCATCGAGGCATCCGGAGTGGAAATGGTGCAGTTTCAAGTTCCTGGGTGTCAACGTCACTGAAGATCTATCCTGATCCCAACACATCGATGCAATCACAAAGAAGGCATGACAGCAACTGTATTTCATCAGGAGTTTGAGGAGGTTTGGTATGACATGAAAGAGTCTCACAAATTTCTACAGATGTATCATGCAGACCATTCTGGCTGGGTGCATCACCTCCTGGTATGGAGGGGCCACTGCACAGGATTGGAAAATGCTGCAGAATGTTGAAAACTCAGCCATTATGGGCACCGGCCTCCCCAGCATCGAGGACACCTTCAAAAGGCGATGCCTCAATAAGGTAGCATCCATCAGTAAGGACCTCATCACCCAGGACATACCCCTTTCTCATTGCTGCCATCAAAGAGGGGTAGAGGAGCCTGAAGACACACACTCAACATTTCAGGAATGGCTTCCTCCCCTCTGTCAGTAGATTTCTGAATGAACAATGAACTCATGTACACAACCCCACTATCTTTGTCCCTCCCTTCTTGCACAACTTATTTAATTTATTTTTTGTTACTTTTTGTAATTTATAAATTTTAAACTATGTATTACTATGTACTACTGCTGCTGCTGTGCAAATGAACAAATTTCACAACATATGCCAGTGACATTAAACCTTATTCTGATCCTGATTTTGAGCCTCCTTATGTTAAACAAAGTCACACGCAGGCTTTCTGTGGTAAACCATATATATATGATGTAACTGGGTTACCTGTCTGGACACACCCCTCTGCTGACTGTCCCTGTGGCTCCTCCCATAGAACCCTGAATAAAGGTGATTGTGCCATTGCTCCTCCTCTCAGTCCAGGGCAGATACTCAGCATGGTGGAGGTCACATTTTACTGCGAATAAAAGCCTTTCAGTATTTACCCTACTTCAGTCTTTTGGAGTAATTGAAGGTGTATCACTCTCTCCATCAAGTGGACAAGCACTTACAGGGTTTCCTAACCTGGGGTCCACCCCCACTTGGCTCACAGTAAGGGTCCATGGCATAAAAAGGGTTGGGAACCTCGCCTAGGAGAACATCATACTCAACTCAAGCGATGGCACTACAAGGTTATGGGAGAAAATGGGAGCGCCTGAAGGAAATGTGCACAGTTAAAGAAATAACATGCAAACCTCTCACAGATATCTGCCCAAATATTAAAGATTAGATGAGCTTTATTTGTCATGTGTACACTGAACATACAGTGAAACAGCTTGTTTGTGTTAACGACCAACGCAGTCTGTGGGTGTGCTTGGGGCAGCTTGCCAGTGTCGTCACATGTCTGGCACCAACATAACATGTCCACAACTTACCAACTCTAACACATACGTCTTTGGTCTGTGGGAGGAAACCAGAGCACCCAGA
Source organism: Mobula birostris (assembly GCF_030028105.1). Lineage (NCBI taxonomy): Eukaryota > Metazoa > Chordata > Chondrichthyes > Myliobatiformes > Myliobatidae > Mobula > Mobula birostris. Next base: position 4,911,498 of record NC_092395.1, read on the forward strand.
GGAAGCCCACATGGTCACAGGAGAACATACAAGCTCCTTGCAGACCATGTTGAGAATTGAACCCACGTGTCTGGCACTGTAATAGTGTTACACTACATGCTGCCCGTTTTCCTGGCCATCTTCACCCAGGGACACCTGCAGTCTGTCACGTGGGAAAGATTTGAGAAGCCAGGAGCACACCTTCCTGGGAATCCCGGTCTTACGTCCCGAGGAAATGGAAGAACCATAGGCCCCAAAGGGAGGGGAGACCATGCTAACACTTCCTCTGCAGGACCCCATGGAAGCAGTGGCAGTAAGACATCACAGCACAACATGGTGGGGTGGGGTGCCCAGCCATCCCAGTAGGGAAGGATTTCCTGCGAGAAAGGCACACGGATGAAAGAAAAATGAAGGGCTAATTGGGAGAGAATGTATCTATCTATTTACTTACTGAGAGATACAGCAGGAAACAAGGCCTTTTGGCCCAACGACCACACTGTCCAGCAACCCGATTTACCCCTAGCCTAGTTACAGGACAATTTACAAAACCAGTTAATCTACTACCTGCTACAACTCTGGACTGTGGGAGGAGACCACAGCCCCTAAAGGAAACTCACACTATACTAACCATGCATGCAGTTTACAAAACAAGCAAAAACATTAAAGTGATATGATGGTCTTCATCATTCAGGGATTTCTTATCATCTTCCTCAGTCCATAAGTCTTTGGACTGTGGGAGGGAATGGGGCACCCAGAAGAAACCCATGCAGTCTCGGGGAGAACATACAAATTCCTTACAGGGTGCACTAGAATTGAACTCTGAACTCCGACACCCCGAGTGGTAATAGTGTCATACTAACCATTACGTTACCATGGTGCCCAAAGGGTTAGATAGATCTTGGAGCAGGTTAAAAGATTGGCATAACATCATAGGCCAAGGGGCTGTTACTGAGCTGCATTGTCCTATGTTCAATTACCCACTTGTGTTCAACAGTCTCCATACAGAATCACTGTATTAACCATTGGTTCCTGTATCTTAAGCAGAATCAGAATCGGGGTTATTATCACCGATTTAGATTAAGTGAAATTTGTAATTATCTGGCAGAATCATTTGTTTGTTATGTGTTGTGTCATTACATGGATGATCATGGTCTTTCACCATGATTGTTCTTGGCAAATTTTTCTACAGAAGTGGTTTGCCATTGTCTTCTGGGCAGTGCCTTTACAAGACGGGTGATCCCAGCCATTATCAATACTCTTCAGAGACTGTCTACCTGGCATCAGTGGTCGCATATCCAGGACTTGAGCTATGCACCAGCTGCTCATACGACCGTCCACCACCTGTTCCCGCGGCTTCACGTGACCCTAATCCAGGGTGGCGGGGGCTAAGCAGGTGCTACACCTTGACCTGCAGGCTAGGGGAGGGAAACAGTGCCATACACTTCCTTTGTAGAGACGTACCACCACCCTGCTACCCTACAAAACAAATAACAAGTGCAAAAAAAGTAACAGTGAGGTATGTTCATGGGTTCGTGCACTGTTCAGAAATCTGATGGCAGAGGGGAAGAAGCAGTTCCTGAATCAGTGAGTGAGCCTTCAGGCCCCTGTACCTGCTCCCTGATGGTATCAATGAGAAGAGGACGTGTCCTGGGTGGTGAGGGTCATTAATGATGGACGTTACGTTCCTGAGTCGCCTTCTTGATGCCTTTACAGATGCTTGTTTCTCTGGCATTGGAGCCTCGGTGTACTCTATTCACTAACAATGGCTTTCCCCTGGATCTGGAATCCTGCTGTGTGTTTCTGTCCCTGAGACTGTTGGTTAACCTTGGTGAACAAAATAAAACCAGATAACAAGCTACTGAGTTAACATCCAGTAAGTGGTAAACATGTTGTGATGCTGGAGAAATATAAAAATAGCACAGTGACCAGTTATACATGGGTGCAGTTAATAAATCCCTCCAGATAGGATCACTTCATTTAGGTTATAAAACCTATTTTAAACCAAGGCTCACACATAAAATGCTGGTGAACGCAGCAGGCCAGGCTGCATCTATAGGACGAAGTATAGCTGACGTTTTGGGCCGAGACCCTTTGTCAGGACTAACTTGAGAAAAGAGCTAGTAAGAGATTTGAAAGTGGGAGGGGGAGGGGAGATCTGAAATGACAGGAGAAGACAGGAGGGGGAGGGATGAAGCTAGGAGCTGGAAAGTTGATTGGCAAAAGGGATACAAGTCTGGAGAAGGGAGAGGATCATGGGACAGAAGGGCTTGGAAGAAAGAAAGGAGGAGGGGAGTACCAGAGGAAGATGGAGAACAGGCAAGGAGTTATTGTGAAAGGGAAAGAGAGGGAAAAAAATAATAATTAGGGATGGGGTAAGAAGGGGAGGAGAGGCATTAATGGAAGTTAGAGAAGTCAATGTTCACACCATCAGGTTGGAGGCTACCCAGACGGAATATAAGGTGTTGTTCCTCCAACCTGAGTGTGGCTTCATCTTTACAGTAGAGAAGGCCGTGGATTGACATATCAGAATGGGAATGGGACGTGGAATTAAAATGTGTGGCCACTGGGAGATCCTGCTTTGTCTGGTGGACAGAGCGTAGGTGTTCAGCGAAGCGGTCTCCCAGTCTGCGTCGGGTCTCGCCAATATATAGAAGGCCACAGCGGGAGCACCGGACGCAGTATATCACCCCAGCCGGCTCACAGGTGAAGTGTCGCCTCACCTGGAAGGACTGTCTGGGACCCTGAATGGTGGTGAGGGAGGAATTGTAACGGTATGTGTAGCACTTGTTCCGTTTACAAGGAAAAGTGCCTGATAAACCAAAGCTCACGGGATAAGCTTCACAACAGGGTGGTAGCCTGAGAGCGAGAGAGGCCGCTGTTGACCGTGGATGTTGCGTCCCAGCTGTCTACATGATACACAAGCCAGGGCAGTACGATATGGAGAGCAGGCTGCTGCTCGTGCTGCAGGCTCTCCCTCTCCGTGCAGCCGACAAATGCAAAGGAACGGCAGAGGCCAATGCAGTTTGGCACCAGCAGCGTTGTAGGAGTCGTCACTCAGTGATGGGCTGCCTTAGGGGCTCCAGTTCCGGATTTTTCACTCGGGGTTTACTCTCCCCATGAAGCCTTCCCCATGAGTGGGTATGGCAGCAGAGTTTGAGAGCAGAGTTTCCTTCTCTGAGAAGAGCTGCCGAGCATGGCTGATAAGCCCCATCTGCCCGAAGCGACTGGTTTTAAGGCACCAGTAAGCCACCTTTGCCCCTTCTCCCGTCAGTAGAAATGGTTCCGTCGGGCTAAGTAGCTAAGCCACACGTGAAGGCCAGGAGGTTGGTTGTCAGGGGCTATTTGAGACCCACCATTGGGAGCATTTAATAGGTAGTGGGAGCTTTCCCCCACTACCCCTCCCCAGGTGCAGTATGACAGCTTTAAGGAATCAAGAGAATGAGACGGGGGTGCTCGGGCAGTTACAACAGAAGCATTACTCATAGAGTCATCATGTTACACAGCACAGAAACAGGTTCTCAGCCCGGTTCATCCATACCGACCAATGCCAGGCCCTTTCTCCTGCGTTTGCCCCAGATCCCTCGAAACATTTTCCATACATGTACCTATCCAAATGATTGCACCCTGCTCCGGCACCTCCACAAAGGCATTAGACTCTTTGTGAGAGATTTGTTCTTCAGATCTCCCTTAAATCTTCCTCCTGTCACCTTCCTCTGAAGCCCATCACCCGTACTGGGGCAGAGGTGCTGATAACAGTTCACCAGAGTCCTCTGTCCGGGGCTGATATAAGGTTGATTGGCCCTGTGTCTTTCACTTTCAGTACACGACTTCAAACGTCTTCTAGGTGAAGTTCCTTCCTCTCCCAGGCATGAGGTGTTTGGAGCTTCTGTTGGAGTTTCTGTAGCCCTGGGTTTTTACAGGGTGGGGTTGCTAGTCCAACCCTCCTCCTGTCGCAGCCGGGTTTGGGATCGTTCACTGGGTTTTTACGGGATGGGGTTGTTAGCCTTGTGCCCAACCTTCCTCTTTTCGCAGCCAGACTTGGGACCGTCTATGGTGCAGTTTCTCTAGTTACAGGGTGGGAAAAAGTATGATTATCTACCCTGTCTAGGTTGAACTTGAAGTAGAGTACAGGGTTAATTCTCAGCAGTGTGGAGTACCAGTTAAGGAGGGAAAGCACCATTATAAAAATACAAGCATTTTACTCGATACAGAGTGCAGCATGATGACATAGGGGTTGCGGTAGGAGGGAAAATTCGAATCTCTGAATCTTTCTGGGCAGCACAGTAGTGTAGCAGTCAGCATATACTTTACAGCAGCTGCAACCGGGGGTTCAATTCTTGCCCCCCCCATGAGGGATGCTGCTGTATCCAATGTGTGCCTCCCAACAGTTATAATCTCCTTTAATAAACCAGGACACATAGCGAAAGCAATATTAATGTTAGCTACCTATGTATCTCACAATTTATAAACAAGAGAAAATCTGCAGATGCTGGAAATCCAAAGCAACACACTCAAAATGCTGGAGGAACTCAGCAAGCCAGGCAGCATCTAGGAAACGAGGACAGTCGACGTTTTGGGCTGAAACCCTTTGTGTGTGTTACTCACCATTTTACATTTCCTTTCAGTTGACGTAAATTATATTATTTTCTCTGAGGATCGTCATCTTAATAATAATAATTATTATAATAATAACTTTTTGATAGATCACTTCTTACACAAGTAGTGCAGTTCAAAGTGTTTCACAGTGGAATAAAATGCAAACATGAAAATAAAAGACAATAAAATGTTAGTTAAAAGCAAAGTGAAATAAATAGGTTTTGAGCTAGAATTCAAAACTGTCGACTGAGTCTGCATTCCTTGTAAGTTTTGGGTATTGAATTCCACAGTTCAGGAGTGTAGTTCAGAAAAGCTGACCTGCCAATTATCTTTGGAGGGAGATTGTTTACACGAAGTAGACCGGTGGGACAAGACCATCCTGTCACAGCAGAGGCTCATGAGTTCCGGAGACCCCAAGAGCAATGGCATCTGGAGTTTAACCCTCTAGCACCTAGCTCTTTGTAGGGTCACCCATGGCGGTAAAGTCAAGGGGGAGGTTCCAGACAATCCAACTGAGACCTCAACAGTGGAGCTGGTGGAAGACAGCGAGACATCAGAATGGCAGTGAAGGCTGCATTAGTGTAGGGTCCCCAGTCATCTTGCACTCCATGCTACAGGACTCTGATCCCAATCTGTCATGGACCATGGGTGGCTGCCTGCGCATCAGCCTCCCCAGGTTAAATAAAGTCACGCATTATTGTTCTCCTTTCAGGGAATCCACCAACCCCTTAGGAGAGCATCATGCTCGATTCGAGTGATTGCAAGAAGGCATCATTGAATCTTTGAAGTATTTTTGAAGAGTGAATTTAGTCAGTATTCCTGTGCAAACACAAGGGAACTGTTCAGATTATCATCACGTAGTAACTCTAAGTTCCCAGAATCGTAATTCTTCCAGGGAAAGATATATCGCAAACCACCTGCGTACAGGTCACCACAAGGAAACGAAGCTAGAGAGTGCTTCAATAAAATTCACAAGAGAAATATTGCCAAACCAGAAGCAAGTTTGGTCTTGTACCGAAAACAAGTATTCCCTCTCTCCAGGGAGCCTCTGCTTTTCTATATCAATGGCATTTCTAATAGAGGCCTATTTAAATATTCACCAGCACCAGCCTACCCACTGGCGAGGACATAGATACAGAAAGGTGTCGGAAGAGGGCCAGTAACATCATAACAGATCCCACCAACCCCGCTCATGGACTGTTTGACCCACTCCCATCAGGGAGGAGGCTACGTAGTGTCCACACCAGGACCTCCAGACTCAAAAACAAGCAAGAGAGCATCTGCAGATGCTGGAAATCCGAGCAGCACACACAAAATGCTGGAGGAACTCAGCAGGCCAGGCAGCATCTATGGAAAAACCAGTTACTTTCCCCAAGCAGTAAGGCTGATCAACACCTCCACCCACTAACCCACTCCTTCACAACCCCAACCACCACTACTTTATCATTTCCTGTCAAAGTCACCTTACGTACAGACATTTCTGTGCCTAGCTTAGCTTTATGGACATAAAATCAATCTACGAATATAAGCCATCTTATGTATTTATTTTTATTGTGTTATTTATCTTACTGTATTTTTTATGCTGCATCGGATATGGGGTAACAATTACTTTGTTCTCCTTTACAATTGTGCTGTGGAAATGACATTAAACAATTTTCAAACTTAAAACAAATATCGCCAACATTACAGGTGTAGTTAAAGCGGAAGTTGATAAGTTTTTGGTTAGGGTTTTAAAGGTGGATCAAGGATTTACTTTATTCCCCATACACATTTACATGTGTTTGGGATTTGTTGTGGTGTAAGGGTGTGACATGTAACAAGAAACACCATTCAACAATTATAAATAATAAAAATTACAGGCAGAAGGCAGGAGAAAGTTGTTGAGAGAGAAAATGAGCCATGACCAAATGGCAGAACAAAACTGATGGGCTGAGTGGCCTAATTCTGTTCCTCTGTCTTGTACTGTAGTACTGTTTAAGTGCATTAAGGATTTCTATCATCCCCACTACTTCAGGCAGTCATCCCTAGACATCATGAATTGAAATACTTACCTCTCCTCGAACCTCTCTACCTTTAACCTATGCCCTGTGGTTATCGGTTACCTACTTCTGATTCTCCTCGGGGTGGGTCAGTAGTGTAGTGGTTAGCGCAATTGGTTTACAGTGCCAGCAATCATTGATTCCCATCCCTGTCTGTGAGAAATTGGTACAATTCTCCCCATGGGTTTCATCTGGGTGCTCCAGTTTCCTCCGCCATTCCAAAGACCTATAGGTTAGGGTAACTACAGTAAGTTCTGGTGTACGATGTTGGCACTGGAAGGCTGAGGCTGGCTCCAGAACAACGCTCCTTGATTTCATTTGCTGCAAACAAGGCATTTCACTGTTTTGATGTACAGGTGACAAATAAAGCTAATCATTAATCTATCTTTAGCTCTCTCTGCAAAGGAATTGCATCTTTTTTGTTTAACCTGTCTCAGCCTTCCATGATAATACCATAACACACAGGGGCAGAATTAGGCCATTGGGCCCATCAAGTCTGCTCTGCTATTTCATCATGGCTGATTTACTATCCCTCTCAATCCCACTCTCTTGCCTTCTCCCTGTAACCTTTCACACCCTGTCTAATCAAGAACCTATCCACCTCTGCTTTAAATATACCCAATGACTTGACCTTCACAGCTGCCTCTAGCAATGAATTCCACAGATTCACCCCCCCCTCCATGGATAAAGAAATTTTTCCTTATCTCTGTCTAAAGATATGTCCTTCTATTCTGAGTCTGTGCCCTCTGGTCCTAGATTCACTCACTATAGGAAACATCCTCTCCATACCCATTCTATCTAGACTTTTCAATATTCATTAGGTTTCAATGATTTTATATTCCTAAATTAAATCTCCCATCGTAAATACAAGAGATTCTGCAGATACTGGAAATTCAAGGGTCTCAGCCTGAAACATCAACTGTTTCTTTCCCTCTATGGCTGACTTGCTGAATTCCTCCAGCATTTTGTGTGTGTTGCTCTAAATCTCTCCTCAGCTGTCTTTGTCCCAAAGGAAACATCCCGAGCATCGCCAATCTGCCTGAGGACCTCCTTTGGCCAGGGTTGACCATGGACGTTGTGCCCTCGCTCTCTACGTTGTTGATGAGCACTGTCAGTCGATACACAAGTCGGGGCAGTATGATCTGGAGAGAAAGCCGTTGTCCATTCAGCAGGTTCCCCTCTCCACGTGGCTGATGAATCCATAGGATGAGCAGAGACCAGTACATTTGGGTACCAGCAACTTCGCAGGAGTTGCCAGTCAGCATTGAACTCAACGTAGGAATGCCTTAGGGTCTCCAGCTCCAGATTGTTCCCTCGGGCTTTACTCCCAAAGCCTTCCCCATGAGTGGGTATAGCCCCAAGGCAGTGGAAGTTTGAGATCAGAATTTTCGTTCTCCCAGATGAGGTACCAACCACAGCTTACAAGCCCCATTTGAGCAACCAGTTTTAAATTGCCAGTAACCCGCCCTTGCTCCTTCTCCCATCAGTAGGAACAGTTCTGCTGAGCTTAATAGCCAAGCCACACGTGAAGGCCAGGAGCTGTCAGAGGTTATTTAAGATGCATGTCATTGGGAGCATTTAATAGGTACTGGAAGCTTATCCGAACTATCCTACCCCCGCCCCCGGTTGACGTTTTGGGCCGAGACCCTTCATCCAATAACCAGAGAGCAGATGCTGGGTAGGGAAGGAATAGCTAGCTCCAAAATCCATACTGGGATTGGGATTGAGTCTTAATCACATATTCCATATTCAGCCATCTACTTCAAAACATTGCCTTTGGTTGTGTGATGTCAGTCATCACAATCAGTCACTATGTGGTTGCTGTTGTACACACAGTTGTTGAGGCTATGGAAACCATTCTTCCAATCCCTAGTTTCACTTATTTGAGCGAGCAAACATAATAGTCACTGTGAGAATAATATCAAACCTTGATTATTCCTTCAGGTATGCTGACAGGAATGTCTGTTGGATTTACCTTCAGGAAGGTTTATTCAGGAAGTATGTATTGCAGATACAGCAATAATAGGGTGGAGGGACCCACAGCAGGTTTATGAGAATTCCCATTGATCCACCTTTTTTTTAAAACACAGGTGGGGTCATTAATAAAGGACTGGTGACTTCATGGAGAAATGTCAAATTATCTCACACCCAGGAAATGGTGCAGCTCCTCAACGTGATCTGTCACAAAGAGACCCAGCCGGTTACACTCAGAAATTAGAGACATCTCGGTGACTGACGAAATGCTATGATGTAAACCTTCAATCTCTTTTCACTTTTGTTTGCATCCCTGAGAAAAGATGATTCTCGCAAGAAGTTGCAGCATTGTTTTCTTGAGAATCATCTGGGTAATAAAAGGGTTATTGCAAGAGGTGTTCTTGAAAGCTCTGGGCTGTACTCACTGGAGTTTAGAAGAATGAGAGAGATCTCACTGAAATGGCTTGAAAGAGTGGATGTGAAGAGTATGCTTCCTATAGAGCTGAACACCACAGATCACAGCCTCAGAATACAAGAACATCCCTTTAGAACAGAGATGAGGAGGAATTTCTTTACCTGGAAGGTGGTGAATCTGTGGAGTTCATCGCCACAGAAGGCTGTAGAGGCCAAGTCATTGGGTATATTTAAAGCAGAGGTCCTTGATTAGTAAGGGTATCAAAAGTAATGAGGAGAAGGCAGGAGAATGAGGTTTTGAGAGGCATTAAATCAGCCATGATAGAATAGCACAGCAGACTTGATGGGCTGAATGGCCTAATGCTCTCCCTCTCTTATAAGATTACTGAAATATTAAATACACAACAATAATAACCTTAGGGAACCATCCTCAGCAATGTACACTTTTCCAGCCGTGGTAACTACCTTACGAATCTCCTCTCCCATTAGATGCAAAGAGTTGCAATTTGATTGGATTAAAAACCAAAAAAAGGAAGTATGTGGACGTGTGGTTGGGTTAAGTCGCTCTCTGATCTTCACAATTTAGTTGCAAACGTTTTGTCACCATGCAAGGAGACAGCAAGGCATCAGTGAGCTGTTGATTGTTGTGTGTCTGTAAACACACAACATAGTGTGTCATTCTGTAAACAAACTCGTAGACCTCCACCTTATTTATGAGCCAATGCGGGCAAAATTCCAGACCACGGTGCTTGAGGTCCACCACGCAGCCAATCAGTGATGAGATTTCCTTCCCACATCACAACTGAGTTTCCAGAATTATGACCAATCAACTGATTGTTAAGTATATAAAGGCCAAGCACTCGGAGGACGCATCACCATCAACAATGCATTGACAATGTCTCATCGGATGGTGACGAAATGTTTGCAAGTAAATTGCCAAGATGGGGGAGCAACTCAACCCAACCATCAACCAACCGAGGTACACATCTTCCGAGTTATTTTCAACTTGAACGTGAGTTTCCTGGTCTGTAAGTCATCAGCACAAGAGATTCTGCAGATGCTGAAAATCCAGAGCAACACACACAAAATGCTGGAGGAACTCAGCAGGTCAGGCAGCATCAATGGAAATGAATAAACAGTTGACATTTCAGGCTGAGGCCTTTCATCAGGACTGGAAAGGAAGGGGGCAGAAGCCAGAATGAGAATATGGCGGGAGGGGAAGGAGGACAAGCTGGCAGTTGATAGCTGAGACCAGTTGAGGGGGAAGGTTGTGGGTGGGGGAGCAGGAATGAAGTAAGAACCTGGGAGGTGATGGGTGGAAAAGTTAAAGGGCTGAGAAGAAGGAATCTGATTAGAGAGGAGTGTGGACTGTGGGAGACAGGGGAAGAGGAGGTGCATCAGAGAGAGGTGATGGGTGGGTGAGGAGAAGAGAGGGGTAAGAGTGGAGCCAGAATGGGATATGGAAAAAGCAAGAAGTGGGAGGGGGAGAGATGGCCAGAAACTGGAGGAACAGGTGCTCATGCCATCAGGTTGGAGGTTACCCAAATGGAATATGAGGTGTTTCTCCTCCAACCTGAGTGTGGCCTCATCATAGTAGTAGAGAGGGCAAAAGACAAACATACCAGTTTTGGAAAGGGAAGTCAAACTGAAATGTGTGTCCATTAAGAAATCCCGTCTTTTGTGGTTGATGGAGCGAATGTGCTTTACGAAGTGATCCCCCAATCTCTGTCAGGTCTCACTGATGTAGGGGTGGCCACACCAGAAGCATCCATCATGAAGGAGCATCACCATCCAGGGGTGTCCTCTTCACATGACTACCATCAGGGAGGAGGCACAGGGGACTGAAGACAAACTCGCAATGTCTTAGGAACAGGACAGCTTCTTCGCCACCACCATCAGATCTTTGACCAGTCCACCAACTCATGAACTACCTTGCTGTCTTTTTTAGAATCAGAATCAGGTTTAATATCACTGGCGTATATTGTCTAATCTGTTGTTTGAGGCAGCAGTACAACGCAATACATAATAATAAAACACCTATAAATTATAATAAGAAATATATATAAAAATTTAATTAATTAAGTAGTGCAAATGGTGACGGGTTGGAGATACGTCTCTCTCAAAGGAGGTGTAAGGCGCTCCTTCCCACCGCTGGCCTACAGGTCACCCTTGGGCAAGGTGGTGCCTATCACGAGTCCTGGTTATGTGACCACAGAACCAGGCAGACAACCTCTGAAGAGTAATGGCTGGGGTCACCCATCTTGTAAAGTCGCTGCCTAGAAGAAGACAATGGCAAAACACTTCTGCAGAAAAATTTGCCAATATCACTCACAGTCGTGTAAAGACCATGATCGCCCATGTCATACAACAAGGCACATAATGAACAAACGAGTGAACAAGTGCAAAATGAGAGCAAAAAATAGAAAAATATGGTGAGGTAGTGTTCATGTGTTCATTGTCCATTCAGAAATCTGATGATTTCTATTTTTTTGAATTTTCTATATTCGTTATGATAACAGATTTTTAAAAATGTATTGCAATATAATGGTGCTGCAAAACAGCAAACCTCACAACCTGTGTCAGCTGATTCTGACTTTGATAACATACCAATGTGCCGGCAGAAGATTTGCAAATTACTTTCACAGAAATTTTGAGAGGTATGGTAGAGGACTGATGCAATTCCTGGGCAATATCACCATTTGCTGAGGGACTCATTCACCGGGCAGGGTGTTATTGACTCACTGTGGTACATGAGTCACAATTTCGGGAGTTTTGTGAGGTTGTGCTGTCAATGTAGAATTATTGCCAAACACAAAGCCAAAGCAGATGATAAGTTGCATCAGAAAAAAATGAACATGAATAATTATTCATTCCAAGGTTTTAGCACAGGCTCTGTTTACTTGGCAAGTACTTCTGTTTTGTAAATATATTTACTAAACAGAACATTAGTAGCATCATGAAGGGATCTGCCTACCCTGTTCGTGGACTGTTTGTCCCACTCCCATCAGGGAGGAGGCTGTGTACCATCCACACCAGGACCACCAGACTCAAAAACAGTTACTTTCCCCTAGCAGTAAGGCTGATCAACACCTCCACCCATTGACCCACCCCTCCACACAACCCCACCACCACTACTTTATCACTTCCTGGCAGTCACCTTATGTACAGACACTCCTGTGCCTAGCGTCACTTTATCGACGTACAATCAATCTCTGTGTATAAACTGTCTTATGTATTTATATGTATTGTGTATTTTTATTATTTATGTTCTTTATCTTATTATTTATTGTGCTGCAACAGATCTGGAGTAACAATTAAAATATTTCATTCTCCTTTACCCTGGTGTACTGCAAGTGACATTAAACAATCTTGAATCTCGGATCAGGGTGGCGGGATTGAGATACATCTCCACCAACGGAGGTGTAAGGTGCTAACCTGCAGGTCACCCTTGGGCAAGGTGTGGCACCTGGCTATTCCACCCCCCACCTCACGATCAGGGTCAAGTGAAGCCACGGGAGCAGGTGGTGGATAGTCGTATGATCAGCTGGTGCATATCACAAGTCCTATCACAAGACACTGCCCAGAAGAAGGCAATGGCAAACCATTTCTATAGGAAAATTTGCCGTGAACAATCATCGCCTGGGACATACTACATTGCACATAATGATGATGTCATTTGACACGGCACATAATGATGATGTCAAACGACATGGCACATAATGACGATGATGGATGTGAACCCTGAACAGAGGCACAAGGATGTAAAATTATTGGGTCATACAGCACAGAAACATAGAACATAGAACATTACAGCACATTACAGGCCCTTCAGCCCAAAGTTCAAAGCAAAATTATTATCAAACTACAAGCTGTATATGCCACCATATACAACCCTGAGATTCATTTTCTTGTGGGCATACTCAGTAAGTACAAAGAAATGCAACCGAATCAATGAAAAACAACAAGACGGACAAAAACCAATGTGCAAAAGTCTACTAACTGTGCAAACACAAAAAGAGAAGAATAACAAGAGATAAATAAGCAATAAATGTTGAGAACATGAGTTGTGAGACCATAGGTAGTGGAACTGGATCAGTGCTGGGATATTTGAAGTTATTCCCTTTGATTCCAGGAGCCCACATTGAGGGGTAATAACTGTTACTGAACCTGGTGATGTGGGTCCTAAGCTCCTGTACCAAATGGCAGCAGCAAGGGTCGGTGGGGTTCCCTGATGATGGATGCTGCTTTCCTGTGACAGTGCTCGATGTAGGTGTGCTTACGATGTTGTGCCAACCTTTTAACCTACTCTGAGATCAATCCAACCCTCCCCTCCAACATAGCCCACCGTTTTTCTATCATCCATGCGGCTTTGAGGAAAAACTTCTTCACACAGAGAGTGGTGAATCTGTGAAATTCCCTGCCACAGGAAACAGTTGAGGTCAGTTCATTGGCTATATTTAAGAGGGAGTTAGATATGGTCCTTGTGGCTAAAGGGATCGGGGGTATGGAGGGAAGGCTGGTACAGGGTTCTGAGTTGGATGATCACCCATGATCATACTGAAAGGCGGTGCAGGCTCGAGGGGCTGAATGGCCTACTCCTGCACCTATTTTCTATGTTTCTATGTTTCTAAGAGTTCCCTAAATACCGCAACGTATCTGCCTCTACCACCATCCCTAACAACATTCGCCACTCTCTGTGTAAAAAATCTACTTCTGACATCACCCCTGTGCTTTCCTCCAACCACCTTAAAATGATGCCCCATTGACACCAAAGCATCTTTTCCCTACCAGTGTTACAGATGAAGATTAGCTTTATTTTTTATGTGTGCATCAATACACACAGTGAAGTGCATCGTTTTGCAGCAAATCGAATCAGCAAGGGTAGCCTGCAATGTTGCCACACTTCTGGCTCCATCTTAGCACGCCCTCAGCTAACAAACCTTAACCCAAGTGTCCCTGGAATGTGGGAGGGAACTGGAGCACTGGAGGAAATCCAAGCAATCACGGGCAGAACATTCAAGGTCCTCACAGACAACAGCAGAAATGGAGCCCCAATCTTACAGCTGACGCTGTAAAGCATTGTGTTAACTACCATGCTACCAGGATGCATGCCAAGATGCCAAGCCAGTGGACAAAGACCAATTTAACTAAAGGCAGAGCACAGCTGAGTTCTCAGATTCCCTGCGTTGGTGTAACTGCCCTGTGCCATTTGTGGGCCTCATCTGTGCAAGGCAATTTTTGCAAGAAATGAAAGCCCATGATGAATGCCACCACGGCCTCGATCTGACGCCCGGAGAACTTCGCAGAAGTTGCTGCGTGCAGACAAAGCATAAGTTCCATTTGCCAGAGGATTTTAGATAAAATTCATTGAAGTGGCTCTCAGATTCATTCCACAATTCACGAGGATTTCTAGGCTGGTAACTCAAAATGGGACATTACAAAAAATCAGAAACAGAGCCAGGTTTATTATCACTGACTTTTGTATGTTTTGTGGCTGCACTGCAGTGCAATATGTAAAATTTACTAAAAATTACAATAAAATATAGATTATGGTGAATAAGTAGTGCAAAATGAGTGGGGGGTAGGGTTCGTGGGTTCATTGTCTATTCAGAAATCCGATGGCGGAGGGAGACAACCTGCTCCTAAAGCATTGAGTGTTTTTCTTCTGGCCTCTGCTTTGGTGGTAGCAATGAGAAGGGGGCACGTCCTGGGTGATGAAGTGGGTGGGGGGGGGGAGTCCTTAATGATGGATACTGTCATTTTGAGGCATGGCCTTTTGAAGGTATCCTCGATGCTGGGGGGGGGCGGGGGTTACTGCCCACGACAGGACGGCCCGAGTTTATAACCTTCTGCAGCTTTTTCCGATGCTGTGCGGTGGCCCCTCCATACCAGTCAGTGAAGCAACCAGAATGGGATTGGTGGAAGATGAAGGAAAAGAGAAGTGGAGATTCAAAAGGCGGGAGATAGTCAGATGTGACATCAGGGTTCTCCTTCCACGGAGTTTTGTGAATTTTTAAAGCCTCTTACACTAAATAGAGGGTGGTGAGAGTGTGGAACGAGCTGCCAGCACCATTTTGATTTCAACGTACAAGAGAAGTTTGATGGAAGGAGTGTGGAGGGCTATGGTCCAGGTACAGGTCAATGGGAGTAGGCGGGCACAGACTAGATGGGCTGAAGGACCTGTTTCTGTGCTATAGCTTTCTATGACTCGATGAATCTAAACTACCCCCAACTAACATTTATTGTTGGCGCTCTGCACACAAAGATTATAACGGCTGACTGTTTGAATATTTAGAAAATATCCCTGGAATGTTCTTCAGGCTGGTTTTAATTTCAATGTGCAGTTAAACCTTAACATTCCAACTAATGAAAAACACATGTATGTCAGTCTGACGGGGAAAGCATCTGCATCTTCCTCTGGCGTCATCACGAGAGGGCCAGGTTATATGTTCCAAAGCCTTGGCCAACAGACCAAAACTTCCCTTCAGTCAAGGATCTGGATGTACCTTTTTCTAAATAAATATGTCTGATGTGCATAAACAGAGAGCATTGCAAAACTCATCTGGGTAAAAAGTTCAAGGTTCTTCACAGTCACACTGGTCTGGGCTGGGCAGGCGTTGAACAGGGTGGACGATGTTGGCAGTGAAGTTACCCAATACCAAAGAGTCTCCTCCGTACCCACAAGAAGGTGCCAAATAAAACCATAAGACCTAAGAGCAGAATTAGGCCATTTGGCCCATCGAGTTTGCTTCACCTTTCCAACATGGCTGATTTATTATCTCTCTCAACCCCACTCTCCTGCTTTCTCCACATAACCTTTGACACCCTGACTAATGAAGAACCTATCAACCTCTGCTTTATATATACCCAGTGACTTAGCCTTGACAGCCACCTGCAACAACAAATTCCACAAATTCACCACCCACTGGCTAAAGGAATTCCTCCTCATCTCTGTTCTAAACGGACGTCCTTCTATTCTCAGGCTGTGCCCTCTGGTCCAAGACCACCCCCCTCCCCACTATAGGAAACATCCTCCCAATATCCACATCTAGGCCTTTCAATATTCGGCAGGCTTCAATGAGATCCCCCCTCATTTTTCTAAATTCCAGTGAATACAGGTCCAGCGCCATCAAACACTGCTCATGTTAACCCTTTCATTCCTAGAATCATTCTCATGAACCTTCTCTGGACCCTCTCCTTCACCTTTCCCTCTCTCCTCCTTCCCTTTCTCCCATGGTCCATTGTCCTGTCTGATCAGATTTCTTCTTCTTCAGTCCTTTACCTCTTCCACCTATCATTCCCCAACTTCCTATTTCACCTTCTCTTCCCTATCCACCTACTTCCCCCTTCACCTGGTCTCACCTATCACCAGCCAGCTTAGATAGATAGATAGATAGATATACTTTATTGATCCTGAGGGAAATTGGGTTTTGTTACAGTTGCACCAACCAAGAATAGAGCATAAATATAGCAATACAAGAACCACAAACAATCAAACAACAAAATGCAAACTATGCCAGATGGAAATAAGTCCAGGACCAGCCTATTGGCTCAGGGTGTCTGACCCTCCACGGGAGGAGCTGCAAAGTTCGATAGCCACAGGCAGGAACAACCTCCCATGACGCCCAGTGATGTATCTCGGTGGAATATGGCCGGAATCCAACAGCAAAAAGTTCAATATCCGGTCTACAAACACGTTCCTCGATCGTAATATGACCCGGATTGCACCATCCGTTGTTAACCAGAACAGCAAGCCCCCAACTCCTTTACGCTTACCACTCTCAGTGCACTTCCGGTCAGCTGGAACGGTCTGGAAGCCGTCCATGGAGAAGTTTTGATCGGGTATGTCCTCGTACAGCCCCGTTCCGGTGAAACACATAACACTGCTCTCCCGAAATGTTCTCTGACGCCTGGCTAGCACCGTGAACTCGTCCATTTTATTACCCACCAAACTCCTCTTCTCCGTAAGTCTCTGTTGTCTCGACCCGGTCCTCTTTCCTCACCTTTGTGATCACCCTCTGCATCCTCTGTGTGTTTTCCTCCAGATTTCAGCAGGGGTGTGCGCCGCTCTGCTCGCTAAACCGGCCGGCATAAGCTAAACCAGCTGGTCCCTGGAATAAACAATGCGATCATACTGCTGCCCCGCTAATGAGACGTGTCTGAATGTAACTATTTCCAGCGCTAATAACCCAAATAAAACTCTCTCTACCAGCATGTTAGAGCGGGTGCAGCTTCAACGTGTTACCGTGAAAAAAAATACAACAAGTAACGTAAGTTAAAAAAGTAAGAAAACTAGTCGGAACGGTTGTAACAGGCTGCATGCACGACCGGTGCATGCGCACGTATTCCCTCCTCTTCTGGTTTCTACTCCCTTCCTTTTCCACCCTGATGAAGGAACTCAGACCGAAACATTAACTGTTTATTCTGCTCCATAGAAGCTGCCTGACCTGCTGAGTCCCTCCAACACTTTTGTGTGTGAAAGACATCCCTTCGGAACAGAAATGAGGAGAAGTTTCTTTAGCCAGAAGGTGGTGAATCTGTGGAATTCATTGCCACAGGTGGCTGTGGAGGCCAAGTCATTGGGTATATTTAAAGTGGAGGTTGATAGGTTCTTGATTAGTCAGGGTGTCAAATGTGGAGAAGGCAGGAGAATGGGGTTGAGAGGGTTAATAATCAGCCATGATGGAATGGAGGAGCAGACTCGATGGGCCAAATGACCTAATTATGTTCTGAGTTCAAAGTTCCAAGTACATTTATTATCAAAGTATGTACACTATATAAAACCTTGAGATCTGTCTCCGTTCAGGCACCTGCAAAACAAAGAAACTCAACAGAACCTATCAAAAAAGACAAACACCCAAAGTGCAAGGAAAACAAAACAAATCGTACAAATAACAAAAGTGAATAAATAACATTCAGAAAGTGAATCTAGTCATCTCTGCAGCCGATCCAGGAGCCCGGTAATTGCAGGCCACAGCCCCAGTTCAGCACAGAGACGGACGAGCAAAACTCGCGAGCGGTGAACTGAACACTGGCCCGTTCCTCGCCTCCAGCCCCAACACTCTCACCTTTTCGTTCTGGCCTGGCATTCAAATCAATGCTCGCGGACCCAGGCCCTCCCGCTTGATACTATGTCTTATGTTTATCTTTTAAATAAGTGGCGAAGACTACGTGTGGTGGTGTGACGGCAGCAGAAGATCAAATTGAATAGCAATCGGAGACACTGATTTCCCATTTTCCTAATGACCTTGGAGACCATTCTGCCTATTGAGCTGGCTCTAAAGAGTATTCCTATCGATCTCGTTCCCCCACATACATTCCTGTAATCTTTCACATGCTCATCCACTCTGTCCTGGTTGTCTTGTCACACATCTACACCCCCTGTAAGTTACAGCCTTAACGTATTTACAAGACAGTTGTGCAGGCGAAGGTTTGCACAATGTCCGAACTGATGATGCATGCCGCCTGATGTCACTATGCAGACTGCATGGCCGTGGTCTGTTTGTCTTACACAAGGAGAAGTTTGCAGAAGATGCAGGCAAAGTGTCTGATTGCATTTCATCAGAGGATTTTAGATAAAATTAATTTCTGCAGCTCACAGGCTCATTTCACAATGTACGTGGATTTCAAGGTTCAAGTTTATTTATCATTTGTACATTGAAATGCGTTGTTTACGTTAACCACACACACACAAAGGTGTGCTGGGAGCAGGCCGCAAGTGTCGCCACACATTCCAGCCTCAACATGGCATCCCTCAGTGCTCAGCAGAACAACACACAGAACACAACAAGCAACAAAACAACAACAGCAAAACAAGCGCCGTTCGTCTCTCCCACAAGCACAGTCCTCTAACCCCAATACAGTCCTTTCTCTCCGGCCACCTTCCTCCACTAGACTTGGACTCAAGCTCATTTCTGATGCGGCCATGCAGGCCTTCGACTACACCAGTGGACTCGCAGAGGCTTATAGACCCAGGGTCTGGCTGGTGGGTTTTAGCCCCCAGGTTCCTGATTTGACCTTCAAGCCCTGATCTTCGGCATCAACCACAGGACACACTGATTTCCGAACACCATGCCTCAAACTCAGAACCCCAAACTCTAGCCCCGATCTTTGGCATTGACCACGGACCCACTGATCACCAAACCCCATGCCTCAAACTCAGGACCCGAAACTCTAGACCTCAAACTCTGGTCTCACCCAATAAATCAAAATGAGACATTACAAATACTTGGGTAGGAGCAGGAAAAGGAAAAATAATAATGACAAAACAGGAGTGGAGGTTCAGAGGGATAGAGATGGTCTAACAGAGCACATTTGTGCTTCAGACTGCACAGTCTCAAAATACAACGTCCTTTCGAACAGAGATGAGGAGGAATTCGTTTAGCCAAAGTGTGGTGAGTTTGTGGAATTCATTGTCAGATGAGGCAGTGGAGGCTAAGTCATTGGGTGTATTTAAAGTACAGGTTGATAAGTTCTTGATTAGTGAGGGCATCAAAGGTTACAGGGAGAAGGCAGGAGAATGGGTTTGAGAGGGATAATAAATCAGTCATGATGGAATGGTGGAGAAGACTCAATGAGCTGAATGGTCTAATTCGGCTCCTATATTTTAAGGTCCCATGGTCTTATAGTCTTTCCCCTTTCTCTTTGCCTCTCCCATCAGGCAGAAAATTCCAAAGCCTGCTACTATCAGACTCATTTCCTCATTATGATCTTGCACTTTTATAAAATTATACAAGAAGGAACACACAATTCACCTTGTTGTGGGCCTTGCATTTTATTGTCTACCTGTATTGCACTTTCTCAGGACTGCAGCATTATATCTTACCTTCCGTTGTTGCCGTTCCCCCACTATGTGCTTATACTTTGAAATGACCTGCGTAGATTGTCACGGTGGCCGCTGGCAGGACTGGACCCAGGTGTGGTGGAACAGCAGGCTCTGACAGGCTTAACCCTAGGTACGGAGCAAAGGCAGACTCCCGTGCAGAGGAGGAAAGGAGAGGTTAGATACAGGAATACCAACAGGAATGACACAGCGAAAGAAGTCTTTCTCCATAAACTTAAGGACGCTGTTCCAGTGCTGATCTATAGTCCAAATTAAGTAATCATGGAATACAGAAAACCCATGCCAGTCGCAACTAACTTGTCAAGATTAAACAGAAAACACCAAGGCTCAATGGCTCCAGTTAAAATTCAAAGATTCAGAGTGCACTTATTATCAAAGATTGTAAATTATACAAACTTGAGATTTGTTTGCTTACAGGCAGTCGCAGATCAAGGAACCTGAATGAACCCAATTTAAAAAAATAAGACCAACCCCCAGTGCCCAGTGAAAAAGAGAAAAAAAAGATCAAAACAAATCATGCGAAGCATAGAAGCGAGCAACAACAGCAATCTGAAGCAAATTGATTCGTTAGTTCCAAATCCCCGGTGTAGGCTCAAAGCCTCAGAGTTCAGTTCATCATATTCGCGGGGCAAATCAACAATTAGTAAATACAGGTGCTCGAGAGAACTAGAAGCCTGATGCTCTACAGCAAGCTGCAGAGGCCTGCAGGGCCAGTGACAAAGATGCTTGCAAACTAAACTTTTCATTGCATCTCAGTACGTTTGCCAATAATAATCCAACTGCCAATCCCAATTTTAATTCCAATCCCAAACTGCCAGAACATTCTGGCCACCTGGGAGTTAACTTAATTTCCTATTTGGATGGCCCAATGACATTTATTGTGGTTCCATTCTATTTGCGCAAGAACCATTGGGCAAGAAGAAGGCAATGACAAACTACTGTAGAAAAAATTGCCAGGTGTAATCATGGTGACGGAAGGACCACAATCGCCTATGTCATACGACACGACACATAACAAACGAATGAATGAGCTCTTGATCTCCTTGTTTACATCGTTGTGGCCCTGAAGCTTATTATCTGCCTGGATTTCGCCTTATCTGTAACACTTCATTCCGCATTCTGTCATTGTTTTCCCTTGTGTGACCTCAATGCACTGATGTGATGAAGTGATCTGTGTGGAACCATGAAAAAAAGGTCTTTCACTGTACCTCAATACGTGTAACAACTCTAAATCCAATTTCCGTTCCACTTCTCCAGCAGACTGTGTCCAAATCTCATCTCTGGTGCTCACTGTATGGAGTTTGCATGTTCCCTGTGTTACTCTGTGTATCCTCTGACTTTACCCCACATTGCGCAGGTTACTAGGCCAGTGTAGACTATCCCTCCAAGGGAAATTAATAGGCACTGGGGAAGAGTAGGTTACAGAGAAAATTAGTGGATTGTTTTACAAACTAATGCAGACTCAATGGGCCAAAGAGGCTCATGTGGTGTCTCAACCTAAATCTTCAACTATCTCATCCCCCACCACATTGATGTGTCCTAGTCCAATGAGATTCTCCTGCACGTAGCCTTTGTTGCTCTAGATCCCAGTAGCTGCAGCCTCTTGTCTCTCTTCCCTCCTGTGTTGTAAGTAAATACTATGCAAAAAAAGATAAGGTGGTCGACAACATTACCTCTAATATTTTCCACAGCTGCACAGACCAGCCTTTGCTCAGAGCAGGAAATGTTTACATGGCCTGACAACTGCACTTCATTTAAAATTTTTTTTTGTAATATGCACATTGAACAAACACAAACCACAACTCATGTAAACAATGTTAGGCAGTCGAAACAACTGACAGGCACAATGGCAAAAGTAAAATGTTTTGGCTAGACGGCATTGGCATTCAGCAGGCCTGCAGTTTATTAACAATGAGCCACGACTTCCATTTTGTGTTTATCATTGCAATTTGTAACAGTGTTGTAACTTGAAACACTGACAATGTAAATTCGTTGAAGTGCAAAAATTTTCGAAGTAAAGGTTTGGTACATTTATTATTTAGAAAATTTACAGATTATTTTCATGAATATATATTACAGGGTATATCACAAATATATTAACATAATTTCAAAATTATATTAACAGCTTATAATAGAAAATTCCAGTGCACAGCAACAAAGGCTATGTGCGTGGGAGCATTTCAGTTACTGCATGACTGTGCACCCTCGCAGCTTACTGAAGAGGCCTTATAAAAGTATTCAACAGTGGTGTTTGACCTGAAATAGAAGCAAACGACAGAATCAGTTTATTGGTGGCATCCATTAGTCTCACGAGACCATGGATCTGTGCCTGGAAAGTCTTGCTTCTCCAGGGCACAGGTCTGGGCAAGGTTGTGTGGAAGACCGACAGTTGCCCATGCAGCAAGTCTCCCCTCTCCACGACACCAATGTTGTCCAAGGGAAGGGCAAGGGCCGATATAGCTTGGCACCAGTGTTGCCGCAGGAGTTGGCAGAATGAGGTTGAAGGCAACGTCGGACTGCCTTAGGGATTTACTCCTCAGGCTTTACTCCCAAAGCCTTTCCCATAAGTGGGTATGGCCGCAAGGCAGCAGAGGTTTGAAATCAGAGTTTTCCCTCTCTTAGATGGACTGCCTTCCCAGGCTGACGAGCTCCATCTACCCGAATCAGTTTATTATCACTGTCTAATTTGTTCTTTTGTGGCAGCAGTACAGATCCAAGGCATAAACTTACTATACATGGAAAATAATTAAGTAGTGTGAGAAACACTACCAGAGGTAGTACATAAGAAATAGGAGCAGGAGTAGGCCATCTGGCCTATCGAGCCTTCCCCGCCATTCAATAAGATCATGGCTGATCTGACCATGGGCTCATCTCCACCTACCTGCCTTTCCCCCATAACCTTTAATTCCCCTACTATGCAAAAATCTATCCAACCTTGTCTTAAATATGGTAGCCTCCACTGCTTCAATGGGCAGAGATTCACCACTCTCTGGGAAAAGCAGTTCCTCCCTCATCTCCATTCTAAATCTACTCCCCCAAATCTTGAGGTTATGTCCCCTAGTTCTAGTCTCAGCTACCAGTGGAAACAACTTTCCTGCCTCTAACTTATCTACCATTTTCATAATTTTATATGTTTCTATTATATCTCCTCTCATTCTTCTGAATTCCAGTCTCAATCGTAGTCTAACCCCCTCATCTCTGGAATCAACCTGGTGAACCACCTCTGCACTGCCTCCAAAGCCAGAATATCCTTCCTCAAGTATGGAGACCAGAACTGCACACAGTACTCCAGATGCGGCCTCACCAGTACCCTGTATAGTAGTAGCATAACCTCCCTGCTCTTGAATTCAATCCCTCTAGCGATGAAGGCCAACATCCCATTTGCCTTCTTGATAGCCTGCTGCACCTGCAAACCAACCTTTTGTGATTCATGCACACACACTCCCAAGTCCCTCAGCACCAGCGGCATCACAGGAGTTGCCAGTCAGTGCTGAACTCAGTGTCGGACTGCCTTAGGGACTCCAGCTCTGGATTTTTTCCTCAGGGTTAACTCCCAAAGCCTTCCCCAACAGTGTGTATAACCGTAAGGCAGCGAAGGTTTGAGATCAGAGTGTTCCTTCTCCTCAGTGAGCTGCCAATCTCAACTAAAGAGCTCTACCCGGCCAAAGCGACCAATTTTAAGTGCCGGTAGCCAGCCTTTCCCCTTCTCCTGTCATTGGAAATGGTTCTGCTAGGCTTAGCAGCTGAGCGACATGTGAAGGCAGGAGGTGGACTTGGTTGTCGGGCTATTTGAGACGCATGCCACTAGGAGCGTTTAATAGGTAGTGGGAGCTTATCCACCCACCAATCCCGGCAATGACAACCTGAAGGAATCATGGTTATGCGCCCTGAAATTCAGCTTACAAGAAGGGTCAGAGCCGTCTCTATTTCCTGAGGAGACTGAGGTCCTTTAACATCTGCCAGCCAGTGCTGAGGATGTTCTACGAGTCTGTGGTGGCCAGTGCTATCATGTTTGCTGTTGTGTGCTGGGGCAGCAGGCTGAGGGTGGCAGACACCAACAGAATCAACAAGCTCATTCGTAAGGCCAGTGATGTTGTGGGGATGGAACTGGACTCTCTCACGGTGGTGTCTGAAAAGAGGATGCTGTCCAAGTTGCATGCCATCTTGGTCAATGTCTCCCATCCACTACATAATGTACTGGGTGGGCACAGGAGTACATTCAGCCAGAGACTCATTCCACCGAGATGCAACACAGAGCGTCATAGGAAGTCATTCCTGCCTGTGGCCATCAAACTTTACAACTCCTCCTTAGAGGGTCAGACACCCGGAGCCAATACGCTGGTCCTGGACTTATTTCATAATTTACTGGCATAATTTACATATTACTATTTAACTATTTATGGTTCTATTACTATTTATTATTTATGATGCAACTGTAACGAAAACCAATTTCTCCCGGGATCAATAAAGTATGACTATGGACTATGACTATGACTATGACTATTTCAGTGAGCAGGAAGATTGGTGGACAGGGTATAGAATTCTACAATGTGTTGATCACTCAGTGAGACCGAGATTGTAAACATAAGATTATGTCATTGCACTTGAGGAAGTGCTTAGACAGTACATTCTTCTCGAACCGGCTCGGCGAAGGTTAAAAAAGTGCGCGTCCCAGGCGGTCCGATTGTCTGATGCAAGCTGGGTGGGGATGGAGCAAGGCTGGGGCGAGGAAGGAGTTAAGTGCACGTAGCGAGGAGCGCTGTGATTGGCGAGGCCGGGCTGGGTGCTGGGTGCTGGGTGCTGGGTGCTGGGTGCTGTGCAGGGCTGCACACTGTTCCCAGGCTCCGTGGCTCCGCGGCTCCGCACGTCCCACTGTCCCGCACGTAGGCGGTCCCGCAATTGGGGCTGCGCTCTGTTTACAGACGGGAGGTTATAAATCCGCTCGTCGCGCAACAGCCGCTCGTAGATTAGCACTAGGCTGCTGGCTGGCTAGTGAAGGAGTGTTGTGCGGGTAAGTGACCCTATCTCTTGTGTTCATGTCTGTGGGTTCCCAGTGCAAATTTAAAGTGCCCACTGACTATTTTTGAATGCAGCTGCTGCACAGTAAAAGCAGGCATTGTAAAGTGTATTTTATGACATGGTTTAGAGAAGAAGAGCTTGGTAGGGATAAATCTGAAGTGCGACCTAGCTCTTGTTTTGAGATTCGTGCGGATTTAATGAAACGGAGGCGCTCCTCAATATAATGTAAGCCTTCTCGTTTGCGTTTCAGGCCATATACACTGAGACAATAGCGGGTTCCTGCCTTCTTCGTATCTGAGACTTTTTGTGGATTTTTTTTGTGTGTTTTGGAAATTGTTACTGGTACTGTGAAGAAAAAAAATGGTTCAGAACAAGATTGCAGAGCTGAAAGGTTTCCACCGTTCCTTTAAGGTAAAAAACTCGCGAGTGTCAACAGAGTGGGTGGGTGGGCGGAGGGAATTGCGGAATAATTATTTATTTGCAAAGAGGCATGAAAATATGGGATTAAATGTTGGTGCGGCCGAACTGTGGCAAAGGTGGGCTATGTAAGCAGACCCGCCGCTTGAAACTAAACAGACAATGTTTTTTCCCGAATTTTCACTGCGCCCTTCTTACATGAATTACTGGTTATTTGGGTTTAGATGAGCTTTTCAGTATGTGAATTAATGTTCCGGTCTTTTTACTTTAAAGCCGCCTCCATTTTGTGGTCCGGCTGATGCAAGAAACAAGTAGGCGGACTTCAGCATATTGCTGAAAGATCCTCAGAATTTTAAATATATATTATGCGTTCTAGTTCTGCTTTGTAGAAACTCTACATTTTATTCAGAGCTAATTTTATAATAATTTTTCAGGGCTCTTTTATAAACAACTTGCTGACGGTTACTATTGTATGACAGGGTCAGACTCCCTTTGATGGATATTGTGATGACACTGAACCATCTCATATTGAGAAGGTGTTTAATTTTGACCGTCCTGGAAGACCTGGTAAGTTGTCAGTGAGTTCAGTTTTTTAATATATTGCATTGTATGCTTAATTATTGTGTTTATGTGCTCAAATTTGAAATTTAAAGCTATTTAAATTGTTTTTATTGTAGACATGCCCTCAAGTAAACCCATTGACATCCCAGACGCAAAGAAAAGGAACAAAAAGAAAAAACGATGTCGGGCCACAGACAGCTTCAGTGGCAAGTTTGAAGGTAGACCCCCTCTTGTAGAATGAATTATTACAGTGACAAGTTTGAAGGAGACCCCCTCTTGTAGAATGAATTATTACAGTGACAAGTTTGAAGGCAGACCCCCTCTTGTAGAATGAATTATTACAGTGACAAGTTTGAAGGCAGACCCTCTCTTGTAGGATAAATTATTACAGTGGCAAGTTTGAAGGCAGACTCTCTCTTGTAGAATAATTTACTTGTGATAGACCGCATTCCAGTGTCCAAGATTCAAGATTGTTTAATGTCATTACCAGTACACAAGTGTGAAGGAGAGTGAGATAATTGTTGCTCCGGATCTGATGCAGCACAAAAAACACAAGATGAGTCACATGATAATTAAAAAAAACAATAAATATAAATACTTTAGATGGCTTATACACTTTGTATGCCGTAAGGTGACACTAGGCACAGGGGTGTCTGTACATAAGGTGACACTAGGCACAGGGGTGTCTGTACATAAGGTGACACTAGGCACAGGAGCGTCTGTACATAAGGTGACACTAGGCACAGGAGCGTCTGTACATAAGGTGACACTAGGCACAGGGGTGTCTGTACATAAGGTGACACTAGGCACAGGGGTGTCTGTACATAAGGTGACTGACAGAAAATAAATAAAAGAAACGCACATAAAGAAAACAATTCTGGATTGTTGGTGAGTTGTGATTTAAACCTCCAGATCTAAACCACAGGCTTCAATGATGTTAATTGGTCAGACTTCCAGCTGTAACTAGAGAGCTGACTGTCAAAGAAATATCAGTCTGAAATAGTTGGTGTGGCTTCACCAGGTATTGCTGAAGTGGAGACTCAGTATGCGAGTTACAAAAATGTTTACATTTGATAATTGGATGGTAACTGTTTCATCCCCACGGTAGGGGTGTCCAAAGCTAGGGGCACATTGACTTCTCTAACTTCCGCTAATGCCCCACCTCCCCCTCGTACCTCATCCGTTATTTATTTATATACACACATTCTTTTTCTCTCTCCTTTTTCTCCCTCTGTCCCTCTCACTATACCCCTTGCCCATCCTCTGGGCTTCTCCCTCCCCCTTTTCTTTCTCCCTGGGCCTCCTGTCCCATGATCCTCTCATATCCCTTTTGCCAATCACCTGTCCAGCTCTTGGCTCCATCCCTCTCCCTCCTGTCTTCTCCTATCATTTTGAATCTCCCCCTCCCCCTCCCACTTTCAACTCTCTTACTAACTCTTCCTTCAGTTAGTCCTGACGAAGGATCTCGGCCTGAAACGTTGACTGTACCTCTTCCTAGAGATGCTGCCTGGCCTGCTGCGTTCACCAGCAACTTTGATGTGTGTTGCTGGGCAAAAGTTTATAGGCTGATGGGGGGGAAAAGATTTAAAAGGCAACCCAAGGATAACTTTTTCACACCGATGGTGTTAAGTGGAACAAGCTGCCAGAGGATGTGGTTGCAGCGGATACAGTAAGCATGTGAGAAGGTACAGGAAGGGTGGGGCTCAGATGGGTATGGGCTGAGTGTAGGAAATTGGTGCAGGCTCTGCAGACGGTGATTGGAATGGACTGGTTGGGCCGAGTGACCTCTCCCCTGAGCTTTTGCTGTCCTGACTGAAGGGGCAAGATCTTGTTCAGAAACTTAGGAGGCGTCTGAAACTGTAAACCACCTTCCTTTGGTTTTCTCTTTTGTAAGCGCAAGTGTGTAGGTGATGTCCGACAAATTCTTACTATGAATAAGTCTAGTAACTGTCCTTGAATTTGTGGAAGTTTTGTGTACAAGTTTGAGTTTTGGAGGAAGTGATGTTTACTTTTTCTTGAACTATTTATTTGTGCATTTTAAGTTTGGTCAACCTTCCTTTTGGTTGCCATGCGTTATAGGAAGGCTGTTATTAAGCTAGAAAGAGAGCAGAAAGTGTATACCAAGATATTACCTGGACTTGGGGGCCTGAGATTCGAGGAGGGGTTGTGCAGGCAAGGACTTTGATTCCTGGAATGGGGGTGTATAAGATTGTGAGGGGGGAGACAGGGTGAAAGCACAGTCTTTTTACCGGGGAAGAGGGGTACTAAAAACAAGAGGGCATTGATTTAAGATCAGAGGTGAGAGACTCAAAAGGGATATCAGAGGCGGCTTTTGCACGTGAAGGCAGTTGCGTTCTTAGAGCGAGCTGCCGGAAATGGTGCTTGAAGTGGGCACATTGGCGCCATTTAAAAGCCATCTAGGTCAGGTTCCCAGCCTTTGTAATGCCAAGGACCGACGCCATTATGCCATGGACCCCTCATGGGTAGAAGAGGTTTAGAGGGATGTGGGCCAAGTACAGGCAGATGGGAGCAGCTGGCGATGCTTTGCTCTGACCGTATGGGTGTGTCTGTGCTGACCCTCTCTGTTTTTTCCCCCGCAGATGTTTACAAGCTGAATGGAGAGATGTTGGGGGAGGGGTCTTTTGCCAGGGTACAGACCTGTGGAAATCTAATCACCAATAAAGAGTATGCTGTGAAGGTGAGTGTTGCACCCCGTACCTCGGAACGTACACTCAGTGGCAACTCTATTAGATACACCTCATTAATTCAAATATCTAATCTGCCAATCGTGTGGCAGCAACTCAGTGCATAAAAGCATGCAGTCATGATCAAGATCTTCAGTTGTTGTTCAGATCAAACATCAGAATGGGGAAGAAATGTGATTTAATTGACTTTGACCATGGAATGATTGTTGGTGCCAGACAGGGTGGTTTGCGTATCTCAGAAACTGCTGATCTCCTGGGATTTTTGTAGGCAACAATCTCTAGATTGTTCCCAACCTGGGGTCTACGGACTGCTTGGTTATTGTTAGGGGCCTGTGGCATAAAAAAGGTTGGGAACCCCAGCTGTAGAGTTTACAGAGAATGGTGCAAAAAAAAAATCCAGTGAGTGGCAGTTCTATAGACAAAAATACCTTATTAATGAGAGAGGTCAGAGGAGGATGGTCAGACTAGTTCAAGCTGCCAGGATGGCGACAGTAACTCAAATAAAAACATGTTAGAACAGAGGTGTGCAGAAGAGCACCTCTGATTGCATGACATGTTGAACCTTGAAGTGGATGGGCTACAGCAGAAGACCACACTGGCTTCCACTCTTGTGGCCACTGAGTGTGGATGGCATCTACTGAGTAATGTGTTAGTTTGGGGGGGGGGGGTGGGGGGGAGAGTGGTTAGCTGCATTAGGAACTGTTACTCCAAGACTTTTTCCTTTTCCTTGCCAACTAGTTAATAAGGATGTGACTGGTTTTGGTGCTGGTATATTGTCCTTTTTTTAAATTCAGATTTTTATTATTATTATTATTATTATTTTACAAAGTAGCACAGCATATCACAGAGCAGATACAGTGCAGTATATTTACACAGCCGTCCCATGACAGGAAAACAAATAAAACTTAGAGGCAGAAAGAAGTTCTAATTTAAGTTTAAATTAACATCCAACCAAAATTGATCCCACGCATCTTGCACTTTTCCCTCACTGTTAATTCTTCCCAACGTGTTCATATGATGAAATCTTAATCATTTCCTCAGTCCATTCCTTCACAGTTTTTTCCAGTTTTGCAATATAATTCTTGCAACTGTGATGAGACCCACCTTTAAAATAGTAAATTTGCCATTGTTTACATTAGGTATCATTGTCCTATCATCCAGCAGACAAAGCTGTGGGCACAAGGGCAGTGTGGGACCCGACCAATTCCCCAACAAATCAACAACTTTGCACCAAAATGGACGAACTATGGAACACTCCCAAATCATGTGAAAATATGTGCCCACCTCATTTTTACATTTCCAGCATAAATTATTATCAACAATCCCCATTTTGTAGAGCCTAGTTGGTGTCCAATAATATCTGTGTACTATCTTATACTGAATAAATTTCCCTCTCGCTTCCCTAATATGTCTACCCACATTTGATAAAATATTTGACCACCCATTATCTTCAATATCGCTTCCAAAGTCCTTCTGCCATACTGCTCTGAGATTGTTACACGGTTCACCCACAGAGTGCTTGAACAGTTTATAAAACACTGAGGCTTTATGAACTTCCTGTGCTAATGGAAAGTATTCAGTTAAAGAGTTACTTTGTGGGTCACTGTTCTTAAATATGCTACTAATGCAATGTCTTATTTGTAAATACTCTGGTATATTGTCCTTGTGTCCAGTGGTAGGATATGCATCACACAGTCATTGTGGGCAGAAGGGCCTTTTTCTGTGCTGTACTCTAGTAGAAGTGTCGAAAGATCAACTTGATGCACACAAGAGGGAACTGGGAAAATGTCATCGAGCCCAGGTCATGTTCAGAATGAGTTGATATTGACATCAGGTTGCAGGCTGATATCCCAATCACCCTCCTGCCTCCACAGACGCTGCCTGACCCACTGAGTTTACCCAGCAGTTTGGTTTTGACTCTAGACCTCAGCATCCATCGTCTCTTGCTTCACAGCCTTCTGTAGCTGTTTCAGTGTTGTGGTCGGTGGAAGGCTAACGTCACGCACCACAACTCTGAAACTGTGCTAATAAATCATATTGAGAACAAGAGTCCTTGGGAATGAGTTATGGAATCAGTTGTCTTCTCTTGCACTCGGTTGTTTGTTAGTCTTTGCTTATGTTTAGGTTTTTGTAAAAAAAAAAAGTGTGAGGGGCAAGTTTTTCTTTACAGAGTGGTGGGTGTCTGGAATGCTTTGCCTGAGGTGGTGGTAGAGGCAGATACATCAGGGACTTTTTAAAAGACATTTAGATAGGCACATAGGAAAATGGAAGGGAATGGGAATCGTGTAGGTAGAAGGGATTAGTCTAGATGGCCTTTTGATTATTTAGTGTAGTACAGCACTATGGGCCGAAAGGCCTGTGCCAGTACTGTACTGTTCTGTTGTTTAATAAATTCTATTATAGTTCTGTGTTTTCTTGCCTATAAAATGAGTGTCAGGATAGTATATGTTATAATAAATTTACTGTGAATTTCAAGGCTGGTACTGGCCACCTTGGTAAATTGGGTCATGTTTACTGAGATACGGTGAAAAACTGTCTTGCATGCCATCCGTACGGATTAATTCATTGAATTAGTACAAGGTAAGACAATAACGTGGAATAAAGTATTACAGAGAAAGTGCGTGGCAGATGATGAGTTAGATTTGCAGAGTCAGATTTAATATCACTGGCATATGTTGTGAAATTTGTCATTTTGCAGCAGCAGTAATTTGCAATATGTAAACTAAATTACAATAATTGCAGTACTGTGCAAAAGTAAAAAAGTTCTGTAAAGTGAAGATGCTTTCAAAAATAATGAAATAATAAGTTTCTAAATATCAAAAAAATTACTATTAAAAAAGGTAACCAGTAAAAAAAAACTAAATCAAATCAATATTTGGTGTGAGCGCCCTTTGCCTTTAAGACTGCATTAATTCTCTTGGGTACACTTTCATGCAGTTTTATAAGATAATCAGCTGGTAGGTTGTTCCAAGCATCTTGGAGAACTTGCCACAGTTCTTCTGCAGACCTCGTCTGTCTCACTGACCTGACCAGACTGCGTCGATGATTTTGAGATCAGATCTCTATGGAGGCTAAACCATCTGAAACTATATTTTTTTAAAAAAATCTAAGGTGCTTAAGACTTTTGCACAATAATGTATATAGGAAAAAAAGTGCAAAAAGTTTTTTTTAAAAAATGGTGTGCTAGTGTTCATTGTGCATTCAGAAATCTGATGATGCTGCGGAAGAACCCTTTCATCTTACTGAACAAAGGACCATTCAGTAGTCTTACAACAAGGATAGAAGCTGTTCTTTGAGCCTGGCTGTGTGTGCTTTCAGAGTTTTGGTATCTTCTGCCTGCTGGGAGGGTGGGGTGGGAAGTTTCAAACTTTTGACTCTGCAGGAGGTGGAATTGGTAGAAATGTCATAACGCGGAGCACAGAGCTTTGTAGCTGCCTTCCGAACTACAAGTAAGAAAACGATGTGGGAGATTGTGGTAGCTACAAATAAATATGCAAATAACTTGCTGTACAAATGTCAAAGCTCAGAAACAGGTTTATTATCTCTGATTGTCGGTAGACTTGTTTTGTGGAAGGAATACATAAAATATACTACAAATTACAATAAGACTATATTAAAAAAGTAGTGCAAAAAGAGAACAAAATGGTGAGGTGGTTACCATCTGTGGATTTTGGTCCATTCAGAAGTCTGATGGCGGAGAGGAAGAAGCTGTTACTGAAACGTTACCTCCTCCCGGATGGTAGTGTTATGAACAGGGCACATCCTGGACGGTGGGTTCTTTCATGATGGATCCCGCTTTCTTGAAGATGTCCTCGATGCGAGGGAGACTAGTGCCCATGATGGGGCTGGCTGAGTTTGCGGCCATCTGCAGCTTTTTCTGATCCTGTGCAGTGGCGTCTGCATAGCTGACGGCAATGCAACCAGTTAGAATGCTCCCTGCAGTACGTCTGTAGGAGTTTGCCAGTCTTTGGTGACATACTGGGTTTCCTCAAACTAATGAAATGCTGGCTTACTTATTACCTAAAGAGTTCTGAAGGCAAATTGACAGCCGGACAGGCTTCAACCCGAGGGGATGGGTGATGGTATTCTTGTAAAAGTGTAGGCTGAATAACTATTAAATCTACAGCTGGAGTTGCAATTTCAGCTGTGGAGAGGGGATAAGAGAAATGCAGGTGGTGGAGAGACAGTGGGACTGGCTAATGGAAGGGTGAACAAGGGCCTCCTTGGGGGATGGAGCCCTTTTGACAGTCTGGTCTGTTGTGATGGTTGTGCACTTGTGCATGTTGGTGCTGGAGACAATGTAGAGAATGATTTTGAATCCCAGCCCAGAGTGTAATTTTTTTTTAAACTTGAGTTTCGGGTTAGTTTCCTGACCATACTTGGCAGTGGCCTTGGCGGAGGAGGATAAACTTTGTGAAGACTAGCTAAAAATCTCAGAGTTAACCCATAATTCTCATGTGTGAAACTCTGTGAAATGATGCGGGCTGGTATTTATGCACATTTTATTCCATATCCAAACTTTAACCTCTAACTTTATTTTTTTAATATAATTCCTTACAATTGTTGGATGTTTTTGTTGCATGTCATGCCAACACACCACAGCAAATCACTAATAAATATAAATGTATATGGCGAATAAAGTTAATCTGTGATTGTTAAACCGGTTAAGACCAGTGTGGTTGCAGTGGGACAAGATAGACTTCCTTCTATAATGTAGGACACAACATAAGGAAGGTCAGGGGTTTTACATTGTTTTGAAATGACAACATGAATTTTAGTATCACTAGTAGAAAGAGGCCAGAAATGATTTGGAGTTACTAAGTGTGACCTGAATAAATATGGTGGCTGTGTAATGTGGAAGGAAAGGGGTATTTAAAATACAGGCGACCTTGAGTTCAAGTTTATTGTCATTTGATTACATAGAAACATAGAAAACTCTATAGTACAATACAGGCCCTTCAGCCCACAAAGCTGTGCCGAACATGTCCCTCCTACCTTAGAACTACCTGGGCTTACCCATGGCCCTCTATTTTTCTACATGTACACAACCAAATGAAACAACGTTCCTCCAGACTACAATGCACCCACAATACATACATCACACACAACACATAAAACAAAATATTACCATAAGTAAGTTAATAAAACATAATTCAGAGTGCATGTTGTGCCAGGGCAGTTAAATGGCTCACTGTACTAGTGATGAGACCTCGGAGGTTAGTCTCACAGCCTGAGGGAAGAAGCTGAACCTAGTCTGGCAGTCCTAGACATGATGCTTGTGTACCTCCTTTCTGATGGTAGTGAGTCTAAGAGACTGTGAGGTGGATGGGAGGAATACTTTGTGCCCTTCATCTGGAATGGGAGGGAGTGATCCCCTGGGCAGATTTTGCTAAATGATATTTGAGGCCTCAGGCAGACATTCTGCAAGCTGCAAGCAAACGGTAGCTTATTTTCAATGAAAATCAAAAACAAAATTCATTACTTTGAGGTAAAACAAGGGCAGTGCAAGTGAAGTGTCTGCCAGATTTCTAGAGGATGAATATGGAAGCTGTAAGAACAGAATCCTGCTTGCGCTGTCTGTCCCATTATGATCTTGCGCCGTGCTGTTTATGTGTGCTGCACTTCCTCTGTAACTCTGCCCGCTGAGAACGGAGAAGTGTTCGGCATGGGGCTAGTAATCCCGTCCTGTAAAAATCCAGAGCTACAGAATGGCTACAGAAGCTCCAAAGACCTCATCCTTGGAAGAGGAAGGATCGTCGATGGGCGGACCCAGGACAGGGGACTCTGTCAGCAGCCTACGCCCCAATAGAGGTGAAGGACTTAAGTCAAAGAAGAACTTTCTTTGTTGCTGTTACACTTGATTCTGCATTGTTATTGTTCCACCTTAATGCACTCTGTAATAATTTCATCTGTATGAACAGTATGCATGACAAGTTTTTCCACTGTATCTCAGTACCTGTGACAACAATACACCAGTTCCAAAT
The DNA here is from genome assembly GCF_030028105.1 of Mobula birostris. Taxonomy (NCBI): domain Eukaryota; kingdom Metazoa; phylum Chordata; class Chondrichthyes; order Myliobatiformes; family Myliobatidae; genus Mobula; species Mobula birostris. The sequence goes on from NC_092395.1 coordinate 4,946,029, forward strand.
TCTGTTAACCCTTCAGAGGGTCGGGCGGCATCCGTGAAGAGAGACGGATAACATTGGGGATTTCTCCTCACAATGTGCTCAGTGTTCCCAGCATTCTGCTTGCAGCTTGTGGAAGCCCCGAACGTTTGCCTACCTTGTCGAAGATTTAAAAACAGCAAAGAACATAATTTTGTGTACCTCTGTGAAATCTAAATCTCCCTCCCCCCATTCTCCTGCGCTCCCAGATTTGATGGAAGTTTACAAAATGGAGGGGTAGAGGTCGGGTAAATGCGAGCAACATTTTTTCCACGGGGGGGGGGTCAGACTAGAATGGGAGGTCATGGTTTAAGCGTGAGAGGTGTGAAATATTTAAGGAGAACACGGGGGGGTGGGGAATCTTCACAGAGGGTGGTGAGAGTGTGGAGCGAGCCTTCAGTGGAAGTGGGGGGTATGGGTTTAGTTTCAATGTTTAAGCGAAGTTTGGATAAGTACATGGATGAGAGAGGTATGGAGGGCTATGGTCCAGGTGAGGGTCAATGGGGCTAGGCAAAATAACAGTTTGGTATGGACTAGATCGGCCGAAGGGCCTGTTTCTGTGCTGTAGTGTTCTATGACTTAAAAGAGCACTTAATCCCATTACCTGCACTTGCCCCATGGCCTTCTCTGGCTTGCCTAGGCAATTGAACGTTCTCAGGGTATTTGCCTTTACCACCTTGGGCAGTCCAGTCCGGATTCCAGCCACCCTGTGTGTGTGGGGAAAAATGTCTCCCTTGGATTGGATCCTGCCCTTTACTTCTGCCTTCTAGTGTCAGACACCTCTGCTGGGGGTGAGCTGGTGGAGAAGAGATGGGCGGCACGGTAGTGTATTGGTTAGTGCAATCACCTGACAGCGCCAGTGATCGGGGTTCGATTCCTGCCACTGTCTGTCAGGAGTTTGTACGTTTTCTCTGCGACCGTGTGGGATTCCTCTGGGTGCTCCAGTTTCCTCCCACATTCCCAAGACGTCCGGGTTCGTAGGTTAACTGGTCACGGGTGTAATTGGGCAGCGTGGGCTCGTTGGGCTAGTGTGCATGCACCGTATTTATGTTTGTTTGCAGATACCCCAAAGGGTAGGCCCTTCTGGCCCACCAAGCCATGTCACTGGATTTGACCCTAGCTTAATCACAGGACAATTTACAACCTCCTAACTGGTACGCCTTTGGATTGTAGGAGGAAACGGGAGCAGCCGGAAGAAAACACGGGAAGACATATGAACCTCCTCACGGGGGACGCTGGAATTGAATTCTAGCTCCCTGAGCTGTAATATCATCGTGCTGACCGCTACGCCAGACACGAAAATGTTAAGGGTATTTGCCTTCTCCCTCTCGGGCAGTCATCTAGATTCAGCTACCCACTGTGCGGGGGAGAGTATTTGTCCTCGGACCCTCCCTAAACCTCCTGCCCCTTACCCCTGCCTCTCTGCTGGGGAGTAACGCAGGTGGATTGATTCTGGTGAGCAACAGAGAGAGCCCAGCCACTCTCACGGGGTGTGACTGTGACCCAGTTGTCTCCAGCGCAATCAGGGCTCATGTTATTGGTGAGTGGAGAGGGTGGGGCTGTTGCCTGCAGCCTGTCTCATGAGCGCCTGCCAGTCAGGACATTGTGTTCAGGGCTGGCAGCCAAAACAACAGCGGTGTTGGTTGGTGTCACTGGGGGAGGGGACGGGAGGGGAAGAGCAAGAGGAGATATTGAGACTGCAGCCATGCAGCTGCTGTGTGCAAACTTTTTCTGCTTGGAGCAGCTGTTTTTAATTTGTGCCCGCAGTGATCACTATAGAGCTTTCCATTTCAATTGCATTGCTGAGCTAAAGAAGCTACCAAATCTTCTGAATTGGGAGAGGATTTGAAAAAAAAAGAGACAGCTTTAAAACATTTCCTTTGTGCTAAAGGAAGCTGAGTTCAGATGGTATGTGAATGGAGTTAAGTGCATTGGTGGAAAATGCATGCTCTTTTTCTCCTTTTCGTTTCCAACTTCAAATGTTTTTGTTAAACTTCTTATTTTAAAAAATCTTTAGACCAAGTGTACATGTGTTGTGTGATAAGCTTTTTTAGGGTGGTTCTGCCTTATGGTTCTGTGTGTGATATGCTTCAGTACAAAGTGTAAACGTGTGTTTGCCTTGTGAGTGGTTGATATCAGCAATATTTTTTTCCTGGAGGCTTTTAACCCTTGCTCAAATTTGGACTCCTGAACCAAACATGGATTACTTCTCACTCCAGCACTGAACTACTTATGGGCTCGCTTTCAAGGTTCATAGTAAATTTATTAGCAAGCTACGTACACTACCCTGAGATTCATTTTCTCCCAGGCATTCTCAGTACATCCAGAACAAAAATGGTAACCACAATAGGATCAGTGAAAGACCATGCCAACTTGGGCATTCAGCCAGCATACAAAAGACAATAAACTGTACAAATATAAAAAGTAAGAAATAATAAATAAGCAATGAATATTGATTCTTGAAAGTGAGTCCATGGGTCATGGGAACATTTCAGTGATGTGGCGAGTGAAGTTATCCTCTCTGGTTCAAGGAAGCTACAACACATTCTCAGTATTTTTTTTCTGTCTGTCTCTCTTTTTTCCTGTATTTGCACAATATGCCTTTTGCGCATTAGTTGTTAGGCCATTTTGTGTGCATTTTTTCAATGTTTCTATTGTGCTTCTTTGTATTTACTCTTCAGCACAGCATTGTGGGCCGAAGGGCCTGTATTGTGCTGTAGTGTTTCTACAGTTCTTTAAATGTCCACAAGAAAATGAACCTCAGTGCTGTATATAGTGACATATACGCACATCAATAATAAATTTATTTGAACTTTGAAATCAGCAAAACTGTCGATGAACTGTGACCGTGCCCTGTTGGCGTGGAATGTGTGGCGACAGTTGCGGGCATACCCTTAGGCATTTTGGTTCTAACGCAAATGGCACGCTTCATTTCACTGTTACCGTGTACGTGTGGTAAATAAATCTGAAGTTGAACCGTCAGTGACAGACCGTTTAAGGCACAGTACTTGCTGCCAGAAGGAACCAGTGTACAAGGCATGCATTGGAGACAGGCTGCAGATGCTGGTTTATTACACTGAGTGCTCCATTCTCCTCCCACATATAGGTCAGGGTTAGGAAGTTGTGGGCTTGCTATGTTGGTGCCAGAAGCGTGACAACCCTTGCGAGCAACCCTCAGCACATCCTCAGACTGTCGGTCGTTGACACAAATGACACATCTCACGGTTTCTATGTAGGCGTGATAAAATAAAGCTAATCTTATTAATCTTGTTACAGATTATTGAGAAACGACCGGGCCACAGTCGCAGTCGGGTGTTCCGTGAGGTGGAGATGCTTTATCAGTGTCAGGGACACAGGTACTGGTTGGCTCTCAGTTAATCCTAAAAGAAGCAAGAGCCTGTTAATGCTCCCGATGTTGGTGTTTGCTGACAGGATCAATTTTAGTCCATCAGGTGATTGCCATAAATAGATAATCCTGATGTAAGACAAGGAAATGACTTTGTTTTAACAAAGCTTAAATGTGGCAGCAGCACAATTATTTCTGCTACGCTGCACTCTAATCTTGTTGGAATATTTTCCCCCATTCAGTGGCATCTTTTATTTAACAAGCCAGCAGTTTTTCATTGTATAAAAAAAATTTCAGCACAGGGTGACGTCAAATGTTTGAATAGAGCTTGGCACATTAGATGTTGCAGACTGAATTGTGATGTTTCGCTTTTTAGAACTTTTTTTTTAATCCTTTACCTCAGGAACATTCTTGAACTTATTGAATTCTTTGAAGATGAGGACAAGTTCTACTTGGTGTTTGAAAAAATGGAAGGAGGTATGAATCTTAACTAATTACTGGGTGTTTTTCGTCAGTGCAGAGTTTGAAAGACGTCTAACCATGGATTCCCTTTCTCCCACAGTCCACTCTCCTCTCCTATCAGATTCCTGCTTCAGTCCATTACCTTTTTCACATCACCTCCCAGTTTGTAACTTCATCCCCCTCTTCACCTATCACCTAGCTTGTCCTCCTTCCCCTCCCCTCACCTTCCTATTTTAGCATCTTCTCCCACTGCCCCCCCCCCCCAGTCCTGATAGAGAGTCTCGGCCCAAAACATCAACCATTTATTCCCTTCCACAGATGTTACCTGACCTACTGAGTTCCCCCGCCATTTTGTGAATGTTGCTATGAATGCTCAAAGGCTGCCTTTGAGTCAACACGGTCTGGTGACAGGCCCTTTGCCACTCTGTGCTGGCCAGCACATACCCACCCGTCGGCACTTGGCTCATAGCCTTAAGTGTCTTGGTGACTCAGGTGCACCCCTGGTTGTGAGAGTGTCTGCCTCCAGCATTCCATCAGTGTGTTCCCACTTCCAGCCGCCCTCCGGCTGAGGGACGTTCCCTTGTATCCCCACTAAACTCCTCACTCAGACTTTCCCCCGCTGGTCACTGACACTTCCTCCATGGAGACGTGTTTATTACTGTGTACCCTTGCTTTGCTTCTAATAATTTCATGAAGCTCCACATCTGGTCACCCATCAGCCTACCCCACTCCAAAATGCCACACATCACTGGCTACAGTGACTTTTCATCCATCTAATCTTGATTTTGGGATCATTATTTGCGTTGTCTATTCCTGTAGATTTTTTTTAATTTCAAAAGTAAATTTTGTTCATAAACATATATGATATATATTTGTGTGTATCTGTATGTAAAATGTGTGTATATATTTTGAATAAATTGCTGCAGATTTTTTAAATTTCAAAAGTAAATTTTATTCATAAAATATACACATAGGAGAAAAAATATTGCAATCTGTTTGCATGAATCGTCTTTACGTTCAGTAGTATGAATATTTTTGAAACCGTAGGTCCATTACCACTCACGTACCCCACTGGGTTTACAAAGTTCAGATGTCAGAGAGGCTTCCCCTCCTGGCTCAGCCCCTCCAGGTACAACAGTGGAAGGAGGCCAGGTCCAGGCTGTGCTCCTGCCCCAGCGAGCCCTCACACTGGCAGCAGCAAACTTCAGTGTGTCCCTCAGCACGTTCTCCCACTCTGAGTGGCGAAATCTCTAGTCAGTCAGGAAAGGATAATGAAAACATCGTGATTAGCTTTCTGTAAGCCTTATGGCCTTGGAGCCACTTTACATTTGGCCTGTGTGATTTTAGTTCAAATCAAATAGAGAATGCCTACTGGTGAAGAAGATAAATGGATCACTTTAGAGAGATGTTTGGATGTTGCCAAGTATTTGATAAGTGTTTACCTTATCTCTCTGGAAAGTTAGAGCTCCGATTAGAATCTTTACCAGTTGGTATGATATACGTTGAACTTCGATAGCAATCAATGTTCCCTCTAATTTTTTTTTACAGCTGTACAGACCAACTGTTGCTCTGAGCAGGAAATTTTTGTGTCCTGAAGACTGTGCGGCACTTTATAATAGTATTGTATAAAAGAAAGTCCCAGCTGCGTGGCAATAAAGGCTATGTGCGTGGGAGCATTTCAGTTACTGCATGGCTGCACAACTTAGAGGGAACGGTGTTTTTTTTTTAAAAAAAAATTTTAAAACATACAGAAAATTTGAAATGAAAGAAGAAGCTGGAAACATTCAGCAGGTCAGGGAGCAGAGGGAGCATCTGCAGAAATCAAGGTTAAAGATCAGCTTTATTTGTCACATGCGCATCAAAGCAGAGTGACCACAGTCCACAAATGTCACTGTGCTTCCAGCACTAACATAGCACTACAGACCAACCCTAACTTACATGTCTTTGGAATGTGTTCGGAAACCAGAGCACCCAGAGGAAACCCATGAGTTGTGGGGTGAATGTAGAGATTGCTTACAGATAGCAGCAGGAATTGAACCCCAGGTCATTGGCACTGTAAAACGCTGTGCTAAGCTAGCTGACCAGGAGATTTCCACCCCCCTGTCCCCCGAGTGGCCCTCTCCCCTTTCCGTACCACATGGCTGCAGATCATGAGCACGGGCCAGCTCCGAGACTTCATCAGCCTCTTTCCACAGATGCTGACTGGCTTGCCGAGTATTCCCAGCTTTTCCTGGTATTTACTTCAGTTTGCCTAGTTACCTGCAGTTCAGGTGGGAAGGTGCTCCCTGGCGCAGAGCACATTTTGGATGTTGCATTTCATCTGTCACTGCAATCATTGCTTTTTTTTTCCCTCCCCAGGGTCTGTATTAACGCACATACACAGACGAAAGCACTTCAACGAACGGGAAGCCAGTATTGTTGTCCATGAGATAGCAAGTGCATTGGACTTCCTCCACAACAAAGGTAATTTTCCTATTGCAAGGAGTATCTAGACATGGTTACAAATGCAGTTAATATAGAAAGGGAGAGTGTACAAGGTGGCAATGCTGTTTTTCAAGTAGTGAGCACCAGATGACCACATTTTTTTACTTTGTTTCGTATATGCTCAGTGGCCACTTTATTAAGTAACCCATACACCTCGTTAAGGCAAATATCTGATTGGCCAATCACATGGCAGCAACTCAATGCATAAAAGCATGCAGACATGGTCAAGAGGTTCAGTTGTTGTTCAGCCCAAACATCAGAATAGAGAAGAAGTGTTATTTAAGTGACTTTGACTGTGGTGTGATCGTTGGTGCCAGATGGGGTGGTTTGAGTATCTCAGAAACTGCTGATCTCCTGGGATTTTCACACACATCCAGTGAGCAGTAGTTCTGTAGGTAAAACTGCTGAGAGAGGACAGAGGAGAATGGCCAGACTGGTTCAAGCTGGCAGGAAGGTGACAGTAACAAATAACCCCATGTTACAACAGTGATGTGCAGAAGAGCATCTCTGAAGACACAACACGTCGAATCTTGGAGTGGATGGGCTACAGCAGCAGAAGACCACACAGGATTCTACTCCTGTACCTAATAAAGTGGCCATTGAGTGTAGTTATGACAACTGTGTCAATACGTAACGGCAACTTCGGTAAGAAGGAAATAACTGAAAATGTTCATCTCCATTGGGAACTGGAAGTGTAGGAAAAGCTTTACTCTGTTAGCTAACTGTGTCTCCACCGATGCCATGTCCTTCTCAGCTTCTCCTTGGGCTGGCAGGATCCACCACGGTCGTTGTCCCATTTATCCAACTCGGTCCATTCTCACCCAACGTGCGGCGTGGTAGCATAGTTACAAATGGCCCAAACTTGAAAAATTTATGGTTTACTTCAGGTTGGTATTGACATTGCTTTGAAAGTAGTCGACATATGATAAGTATGCGTGGCAGGGTAGCGTAATGGTTAGCACGACACTTCACAGCATCAGCCATTGCCTGTAAGGAGTTTGTACGTTCTCCCTGTGACTGCGTGAGTTTTGTCCAGGTGATGAGGTTCCCTCGCGATCCAGAAGTGTAAGAGTTACTAAGTTATTTTGTTCCTCAGGTGTAAATGGGTGACGGCCTTGGACGCAAAGGGACTGTTACTGTGTTGTATCTCTAAATCTAAAAAAAGTAATAAATTACTATTTTCATCCTTGTGTAACCAATACCATTTGGCACTCCTCCGTATCCCCCATCTTGGATCCAACAACCTTGGTGTCAGCCCGAGGTGTTTATTTGTTGAGATCTGGCTCAGCGCCGGCCCTTCTGGCCCTTCGAACCACGCCGCCCAGCTATTCCCCGATTTAACCCGAGCCTAATCACGGGACAGTTTACAAGGACCAATTAATCTACCAACCGGTACGCCTTTGGACTGTGGGAAGAAACTGGAGCACCTGGAGGAAACCCGCACAGTCATGGGGAGAGCATACAAACTCCTTATTGACAGTGGCAGGCATTGAACCAGGTTGCTGGTACTGTAAAGTGTTGTAACCATTACGGTACCGTGCCACACGTATTTGTCATGTGTCGACTACTTTCAAAGTAATGTCAGTACTAACTTGAAGTAAGCCATAAATTTTTCAAGTTTGGGCCATTTGTTACCCAGCAGCCCCTCCCTGTGACGTTCAGATGAAATGATTTGGGTATGGAAGGAGAGCTTTATACCAAAGGCTGATCCAACTCCACTAACGAGAATTCTCTCGTTTGTTAGGCATGGCCCACCGCGATTTGAAGCCGGAGAACATCTTGTGTGAAAACCCAGAGCAGGTGCGTGCCTTTGGAATCCGTATGAAGTTCAAGTTTATCGTTACCTGACTAGATATAGATAATCAAATGAAACAATATTCCTCTGGACTACGGTGCATCCACAAAAAATGTATCACACACAGTGCATAAAACAAAATATTACCATAAATAAGTTAATAAAATATAATTCAAAATACATGTAGTGTGTAGCACAGGTAAACAGCTCACTGTTCTAGTGATGGGATCTTGTTGGTGGCAGCCACAGCCTGAGGAAAGAAGCTGTTACCCAGTCTGGAAGTTCTAGTCCGGATGCTTCTTTATCTCCTTGCTGATGGTAGCGCGTCAAGGTGATTGTCACATGGGTGGTAGGACCCTGATAACCCTCTTGACAGTTTTTACTATCCTGAATTGGAAGGGATTTTCATTAAAAGCAAATGAATGCACCTTTTCATTTGGGAAGAATTTGTTAATGATTCCAGTTTTCCGAATTAAGAGTCTAGCAATCTAGAAACCAAAAGCAAGCACTCACTAAGTAGGAATGAGGGTTTAATGGGGGGTCCCAGTCTTTCTCATCGTGGGTCTCCTTGGGGCACAGCCAGGACTACCTGTACTAAAACTGGCATGATGTTATCACCTCCCCTGAGATGAATTGGTCCTGTAGACTGGTGAGGAGGGATAACATGTTTCTGTAAAACAAATCAATCAATGAATAGCATTGTTGGACATTTGAAACTAAATATAGAAATACACACTGGCAGTCAGCGCCATGGGGGAGTTTCGTCTAGGACAGGGGTTCCCAACCTTTTTTATGCCATGGACACCTACCGAACCGTGGACGCCAGGTTGAGAACCCCTGATCTAGAACCTTTCTGAAACAAAAGCAAGGTGGTGTTGATATGCCGATATGTTGAGATTAGGACATACAGACCCTTCAGTCCATTATACTGTGCTGAACTTTTAACTACTCTAAGATCAATCTAACCCTTCTCTCCCACATAGCCTTCCATTTTTCTATAGGCCATGTGCCTATCAAAGAGCATCTTGAATGTTAGGGTGCCCAGCACTGTAGTAATTTTATGTATTACACTGTACGACTGCCCCAGAAATAACAAATTTCTTGCCTTATGTGAGTGATGATAAGCCTGATTCTGATATGGGTCTCCATTGTGGACTGAGAGTGGGAAGGGGGCAGGGAGAGGGGAATCATGGTTGGGAAAAGAGGAAGGGAGAGGGGAGAGAGCGGGAAACACCAGAGAGACATTCTGTAATGATCAATAAACGAATTGTTTGGAATCAAATGACCTTGCCCTGTGCCTCAGGGCTGGGTGTGTCTGCACCCGTGCCACACCCCCACCCTGCCCCTGGCACAGTACAGTACTGTAGAGCAGCGCTCTGCCACCTGTCCCACATCCCTCCTGTGGCACTTCACCCTCACCATTCCAACACCCTTAGCTCCCAGCAGATTTACAAATTTGCTCTCTGCTCCATGTTGACAAATACAGTACTGTGCAAAAGTCTTGGGCACCCACTTGCGTATGCATTACATGTAATAGTACATACGTATTACATACCTGGTTGGTGAGGCTTGGTAATAATTTAAAGACCAGTATGATGAACCCAGCTGAAATTTGTTTATCAGCTTGTGATTTAATTAATGGCTTTTTCTTCTTTTGCCTTTCAGCTCTCTCCTGTAAAGATCTGTGACTTTGACCTGGGAAGTGGGATAAAACTGAATGGAGACTGTTCCCCCATTTCGACCCCTGAACTTCTGACGCCGGTAAGCGGGGAGTTTAATTAGAACTGTTCTCTGAATTGCACACAGGACCTGCACTTGCCTCATCGCTGTGAAATCTGGAGCTATTAAAAACCTGAAATTCTGCGGCAGACTGCAGATAACTTTATCGTGTTGTAGAGATCCACTTGTTTTAAGATGATCTCAGCTGTCACCAATGGCCCTTGGTCTTTTGCATTGAGGAGTGAAAGGCTTCTCAGATTCAGGTTGCTGGATGTGGGTTTGATTGCAACATTTAAGAGAAATTTGGATAAGCTCATGGATGGGAGGGGTGTGGAGGACAATGGAGCAGGTGCAGTTCAATGGGACTAGGCAGAATAACATGGGCATGGACTAGATGGGCCGAAGGGCCTGTTTCTGTGCTAGAGTGCTCTATGACTGTAGGTTAAATCACATGGCTACAGTGTTTTGGAAAGATTAATCCTGGCCGGTTGGAGTTGGAGGGGTATGGCCTTTCAAGTGTCGCTGAACTTGTGAACCCTCGCTGGCTCGCATGCTGTTGTAGAGTTCTGTTTTGGTACTGTTCTAGTTCAAGGTCGTCATGTTCCAGCCAACAACTGCTTTCTTAGAAAGATTTTCAGCAGTCCTCGGGGATCATGGGCAGGATAATTTTCATTGCGCTAATAGGCTGCCCGGGAGGAGGAAGACCTATGTTTTGGCAAAGTGCTTGAAGTGAAACTGTCACAAATACTTTCCTGTTCGGATTTGTTTATCGAAACACGCGGTGAGATGTGTCATTTACGTTAGTAATCAGCACACGTAGGGATGTTCTGGGGGGCAGCCCGGCAGTGCCACCACAGTTCTGGTGCTAATACAGCAGGCCCCCAATACTCAGCAGAACAACACTAGCTGGGCCCTCTGTTGGCCAGGGTTGACCATGGAAGTTGTGCCTCAGCAGTCTGCGTGATACACAAGCCAGGGCAGTACGATATGGGGAGCAAGCTGTTGCCCGTGCAGCAGGCTCCCCCTCTCCACGCAGCTGATGAACCCAAAGGAACAGCAGAGACGATAAAGTTTGGTACCAGCGACGTAGGAGTTGCCAATCAGCACTTGACGTAGGACTGTCTTAGGGATTCGAGCTCCTTGGGGTTTATTCCTGAAACCTTCCCCATGAGTGGGTACAGCGGAGGTTTTCCTTCCAGATGAGCTGACGAGCCCGTCTGCACAAAGCCACGGGTTTTGAGGTGTCAGTAGCTGCCCTCCCCCACCCCTTCTCTCAATAGAAACTGTTCCGCTGGGTTTGGTAGCTGAGCCGCATGTGAGAGCCAGGTGTGAGACTTGGTTGTCAGAGACTATCTGAGAGGCATGCCAATGGAAACATTTAATGGGTAGTGGGAGCTTATCCCCACGACCTTCCCCCACCCCAGCTATGCCAACCTCGACACCACAAGACAGAAAATCAGCTTGTATGGATTGTGAATGTATTGCTCTGACAAATAGCTGCTGGGCTTGTACAATCAAAAAGAGGTTTAAGTGAGTGCAGATATGAGAACAAATGACAGGAGCAGCAAATCATGAACACCTCACCCAGGGTCAAGGTCCACGCTCCTATCAGAATCCTGCTTCAGACTTTACCTCTTCCAACTATCACCTTTCTGCTTCCTACTTCACTCACCTTCCCCCTCCCCTGGCTTCACCTGCCTCCCTTTTACTTCATCTCCCCTCCCGCCCCCCCCCCAGTCGCCCACCCACTCACCTCCCCCCCATCCCCTCACCTGCCTTCATCTGCCTCCATCTCCCCTCCCCCCATCCCCCCCCACATACCTTCCCCCTCCTTGGCTTCAGCTGCCACCTTCTTACTTCATCTCCCCTCCCCCCCGTCACCCACCCACTCACCTCCCCCCCTCATCCCCTCACCTGGCTTCACCTGCCTCCATCTCCCTTCACCCCCCCCCCATCTCCTCACCTGGCTTCATCTGCCACCTTCTTACTTCATCTCCTCCCCCCGTCCCCCACCCACTCACCTCCCCCCCCATCCCCTCACCTGGCTTCACCTGCCTGCCGCTTCATCTCCCCTCCCACCCTCCCGTTGCCCACCCATTCACCTTCCCCCTCACCCCCTCACCTGGCTTCACCTGCCACCTTCTTACTGCATCTCCCCTCTCCCCCCGTCACCCACCCACTCACCTTCCCCCCTCACCTGCCACATTCTTACTGCATCTTCTCCCCACCCCCACCTCCCCCTCACCCCCTCACCTGGCCTCACCTATCACCTGCCGTCTGCTTACTTCATCCCCCCTCCTCCATTTTCTGATTTATTCTGGCGCCCAGTCCTGTTGAAGCGTCTCAGCCTGAAACGTTGACTGTTTATTCCTCTCCATAGATGCTGCCTGACCCGCTGAGTGCCTCCAGCATTTTTTGTGTGTGTTACAATAAATGATGGGAGAGTATTTTGTTTGAGGAAGCTGCTGCAGTTCAGTCCGGCACACACGCAAAGCCCGGACTGTGGGTTGTCTGTTTTTGATCGCGTCCTCTGGCACCCTGCGGCAAAGTGGGTTCCGCCCTGTTGGAGCTGCCTGTTGCAGTTTTGGATGTGAGAGTGTTTCTCCGAGAAAGAACAGAGATCATTTCAACTCCGCACTAAGTTGTACTGTGGGGGAAGGGTCTGTGCACTTTGCCAAGTCAGAGCTACTTTAGCTCTGTTAACCTTTTCTTAGCAGAATCAGGCTTAATATCTCTGACAAATGTCAAAAGACAGTGCAGGATATAAAAATTATTATTGATTGTAATAACTGAACTACAGTATATTACATAGAAGTTAAATTAAGTTGTTCAAAAAGGGAGCAAATTAGTATTCATGGGTTGATTCATTGTCCATTCAGAAATCTGGTGGTAGGTGGGAGAAAGTTACCATGACACAGGAGCCATTTGTCCCATCGAGTGTTCGCCACCATTCCGTCAGGACTGGTTTACTATCCCTCTCGACCCCATTCTCCTGCGGTTATTGGCTCGTCAGCCATGGTTGGGAGCACATCTAGCAGAAGGAAACTGTCAAACCTCCGCTGCCTTATCTTCTGTGGCCTACTGTGGACAAAATGATAAAAAGATGTTCATGAGATTCATGTGGTTTTTCAATAATTGATTTTTAAATAAAGTCATACGTCTATTGTGAAAGCATATTAGCTTCTCCAGTGTTTATCCATTTCAAACGGAAATGTTTTTTCTCGGAATCGTCTTTAAACTGGGCATATAGCACAGCATGACCTGAATAGTTACCACTCAATGGTTCTCTTGTTTTAGTGCGGCTCAGCAGAGTACATGGCCCCCGAGGTCGTGGAGGTGTTTAACGAGGAGGCTTCGATCTACGATAAACGCTGTGACTTGTGGAGTCTGGGTGTTATACTGTACATCATGCTCAGCGGCTATCCACCCTTCGTTGGGAACTGTGGTACCGACTGTGGTTGGGACCGTGGTGAGGCATGTCCTTCTTGTCAGGTGAGTAGCCAAATGTTTTAATGTTTTTAAACTCTTCGGCGTTTCTAGTCACTCTGTTTTAGTTACTGAAACTTAACCAGCACCGAAGATATCTGGTGAATCAGTTACTGAAGGAATACTCGGTGGTATCGTGTGGTTCTTGCACTGAGTTGGGGATAAGTGATGTCATGAGCGTGGTCACCTTCAAGTTCAGTGCTCTCACAGGCATGTGTAAAGATCAAAGTCACCATGTACTACCCTGGGATTCATTTTCTTGCAGGCATACTCAATAAATCCAAAGAATAGTAAGCACAACAGAATCAGTGAAAGACTACCAATGTGGGGGTTCAACCACAGTGCAGAAGAACACAAACTGAAATAAATAACAATAAATATTGAGAACATCAGATGAAGCATCCTGGAAAGTGAGTCCATAGGTTGTGGGAACAGTTTGGTTTTGGTTCAAGTGTCCGATGGTTGAGGGGTAATAGCTATTCCTGAACCCGAGGCTACTTTACCACCTTCCTGATGGCATCAGTGAGAAGAGAGCATGTCCGTGACAGATGCAAATTAAAATTGATTATCCATGTGTGCAAAAAATAAACAACAGTATAAAATAACAGGACCTGTACAGGTTGAGACAGAAATCCAGTCTGAGGTTGTATTAGGGCTTTAGGTCAGTTGGGGATTCTGATGGCAGTGGGGAAAAAAGCTGTTATACCTGAAGTTGTAGGCTTTTAGGCTCCTATACCTCCTGCCTAGAGTGATGTAACACAAACAGGCCATTCGGCCCAACTGGTCCATGCTGTCTAAGATGCACATCTAAGCTACTCCTGTTTTCCTATGTCCCTCTAATGATTTAAAGATGACGTGAAATGTGTCATTTCTATCAGTGACCAGTGCAGTCTGAGGATGTGTTAGAATGGAGATGAGAAAGAATTTCTTTAGCCAGAGGGTGGTGAATCTGTGGAACTTGTTGCTACAGGTGGCTGTGGAGGTCAAGAAATTGAGTGTATTTAGGTCTGAGGTTGATAGATTCTTGATTGGCTGGGACAAGAAATGATAACGGGGAGAAGGCAGGAGATTGGGTCTGAGAGGGAAAATGGATCAGCCCTGATGAAATGGAGCAGTCTCGATGGACCAAATGGCATAATTCTGCTCCTATAACTTATGGTCTTGTGTGCTGGGGCAGCCCACAAGTGTGGCCACGCTTTCAGTGCCAACATATCGTACTAACAGTGACTCGTACGTCTTAGGAGTGTGAGAGCTCAGCATTTTTCCAATCCACATGTATATCCAAATGACTTTTAAATGTTGTTATTGTTCTTGCCTCGACGCGTGGCAGCTCATTCCACATGTCTACACACCCTCTGTGTGGAGAAGTTGCCCCTCACTCGGATCATTTGTAAATCTCTCCCCCTCACCTTGAACCTATTGCCTGTTTCCCCTTTGATTCTCTGTCCCTGCGATAACTGTGTGCATTCACCCCCAGAGGATAGATTAATGGAATGATAAATCAGTCAAATTTCACAAAGCTGTGTCTGGCCAGCTGAAGGGTAATTAATTTCTCCATAATGTCTCTCCATTTTACCCCTTCTCTTCTCCACTGCCCGTCACCTCCCTCCTGTTCTGCTCCTTCCTGTTCTTCCATAGTTCACTCGGCTCTCCTATCAGATTCCTCCTTCAATCCTTTATCTTTTCTACCTATCACCTCCCGGCTTCTCACTTCATCAACCTTCCCCCTCACCTGGTCTCGCCTATCAGCTGCCAGCTTGTACTCCTTTGCTTCCCCCATCTTCTGCCTCCTTCCTCCTTCTTTTCCAGTCGTGGTGAAGCATCTCAGCCCAAAATTCCAGTGGTGACTAGTGGTGTTCTGCAGGGGCTGGTGTTGAGGCCGCTTCTTTTCACGTTTTTTGTCGATGATTTGGATGACAGAATACTTTTCTGCAGATGAAACGAAGATGAGTGGAGGGGCAGGTCGTGCTGAGGAAGCAGGGAGACTGTAGAAGGACTTGGACATTTTGGGGGGGGGTAGGCAAAGAAATGGCAGATGGAATATAGAATAGGGAATTGTATGGTCATGCACTTTGGTAGAAGGGTTAAATGTGTAGACTATTTTCTAAACGGGGAGGAAATTCAAAATTCAGAGGTGCAAAGTGATTTGGGAGTTCTTGTGGGAGATTCCCTAAAGGTTAATTTGCATGTTGAGTCAGTGGTGAGGAAGGCAAATGCAAGGTAATAATGTGTTGGCATGTGGCCAGGTGGTTAAGGCATCCATCTAGTGATATGAAGGTCGCCAGTTCGATCCTTGGCTGAGGCAACGTGTATGTCCTTGAGCAAGGCACTTAACCACACATTGCTCTGCGACGACACCGTTGCCAAGCTGTATGGGTCCTAATGCCCTTCCCTTCGACAACATCGGTGGCATGGAGAGGGGAGACTTGCAGCATGGGCAGCTGCCAGTCTTCCATACAGCCTTGCCCAGGCCTGCGCCCTGGAAACTTTCCAAGGTGCAAATCCATGGTCTCATGAGACTAACAAATGCCTTTAAAGAATAGTGAAGTTTTATAAGGCATTGGAGTGTTAACAAATAACTCAAACCTGGAGATAAGTCTGTTTTATGGAGGGAGGGTGTAGCCTACTCTGTAACACAGTGTGTGTGGGAACATGATCTCTGCTGAAGGTGGTGAGGGTGTGACCTGTAGGGTCGTGCTGGCTAGATCGGGTGAACAGAAAGCACCATTGTCCATGTTGGGACCAACAGGGACGGCTCTATCAGTTTGGTAAAAGTGTGACTCTGGACAATTGAGACCTCTGGACACTGGGTGTTCAATAGCACAGAGATGCAGCGAGTGGAAGAAATGCATGCATCAAGAGTGACATGTTGGTCCATGGCCGCCTCTTCTGCCACGACGAGGTCACTCTCAGGTTGGAGGAGCAACACCTCATTTTCCATCTAGGTATCCTCCAACCTGATGGATGAACATCAAATTCCCCGACTTCCAGTAGTGATTCCTCTTCCCCTTTCCCTCTTCATTTCGCAACTCTGGGCTCTTGCCTCTTCCTCTCAGCTGCCTATCACCTCCCCCTGGTGCCCCTCCTCCTTCCCTTTCTCCTATGGTCCACTCTCTCCTATCAGATTTCTCCTTTAGCAGCCCTTTACCTTTCCCACTCACCTGACTTCAACTATCACCTAACTTTTCCACCTTCCCCTCCCCCCCATCTTATTCGTGACATCTTCCCCTTTCCTTTCCAGTCCTGATGAAGGCTGTTGCCCGAAATGTCGACTCTTTGTTCCTCTCCGTAGATGCTGCCTGACCTGCTGAGTTCCTCCAGCGTTTAGCATATGCTGCTCTGGATTTCCAGCATCTGCAGAATCTCTGTATTTGTGCATCAAGTTTGTTGTCTGTCACCTTTGAACCTCCCTCAAATTTGGGTGGGTTTTAATCTTCAGATGCATTACAGCTACACCTAACAGTAGTTTTATCTAATGTCCACGGTCACTTTTCCTTCAGACCATTGCTCCTGTCAGCGGCCTTTGATAAGGACAGAACTTGTGTGTCAGTCAAAAGCAGATAACTGACCTTAAACCCTGAGTAGGTTAAAGCCGATGTTTGCTTCCTGTGCTGAAGTACAGGCAGACTGTCAGGTTTTATGAAGAGTAATCCAGTGGCCCTAAGGTATGAGGAGCTCAAATGCTCAGATATCTGGGGAATTTCCACTTAATCGGGAATTAAAACAGTAACAGCAATAACAGTAACCTTGAAACTGAGGGTCTTGAGCACCAGAACTCTGGATTTTCATTTGCGAGCTTTGTGGGAGGGGGTGGAAGAGACAGCAAACGTTGCTAGTTCTGATACTGGAAACCTGGAAAAAAATATAAACTGCTCAAATATTCAGCAGATCAGGCAGTGTCTGTGAAGGAGAAAGTTATTGTTTCAGGTTCGGGAGCCTTCATCAAAATTCTGTGTCAGTCATGTTGGATTCTGGTATTTCTGATCTTAAGTTTCTTTCGGAAGTCGGGAAAAAAGGCGCAAAACTAGTTGCTTCATGATCATTTAATTAAGCGCCAATAGAAAAAAGAAAATTGAAAATGGATGGCAATGGGAGCAGAGACTGGTAGCAAAGAGAAAGGCAAAAAAAAAATAGTGCCATTGCGTGGTCAGCTTATTCTACCCATAGATGAGATGCATTCCATTTAACTTTGCAGATAGAGCCAACCAATCAGTTGCTCCCATTGAAGTAATGCAGCATCAGAGAAGCTTCCAGAATTCTCCAGAATCATGCAAATATAACCATTCTATATACATACTGTAACCACTGGGAAGTATACTAGACAGTTACATATATATAGGTAGTTATATAAAATACAGTGCCTATGGAAAGTATTCACCCACCCCATCCCGGAAGTTTTCATATTTTATTGTTTTACAACATTGAATCACGCTGGATTTGTTTTTTTTTTTTGACACTGATCAAGAGAAAAGGACTCTTTCATGTCAAAGTGAAAACAGATTTCTACAAAGCGATCAAATTAATTACACGAAAGGGTCTTTTTTGGTGGTCAGTGTCCAAAAGAAGCCAAATTAAATCCACTGTGATTCAGTGTTGTAAAACAATAAAACATGAAAATTTTGGGTGGGGGTGAACACTTTTTATAGGTACTGTACACCCGTGTAATTGTTAAGCTTCAAATAAAATAACAGTTAAATAGTCTAATCCAACAGATAAAAAATACAGACTAACCACAGATGCAGACTAATCTGCCAGATATATCCAGCGTTCAGTTTTTAATTTTTGTATTGATTTTTTATTATCTCCTTCTCATGTTATATGTCAATGGTCTGGATGACAGAATTGATGGCTTTGTGGCCAAGTTTGCCGATGATATGAAGATAGGTAGGGGCACAGGTAGTGTTGAGGAAACAGGGTATCTGCAGAAGGACTTGAATTGGGAGAATGGAGAACTGAAAGAAGCGACAGATGAAATATGGAGTAGGGAAGTGTATAATCATGACTTTGGCACAAGGAGTAAAGGTGTGGACTATTTTGTAAATGGGGAGAAAATTCAAAGATCAGAGCTGCAGAGGGACTTGGGAGTCCTCATGCAAGATTCCCTAAAGGTTAACTTGCAGGTTGAGTCTGTAGTAAGGAAGGCAAATGCAATGTTAGGTTCATTTCAAACTAGGATATAAAAGCGAGGATGTAATGCTGAGGCTTTTTTAGGCATTAGTCAGACTGCACTTGGAGTATTATGTGGAGTTTTGGGCCCTTTATTTTAAGAAAGGATGTGCTGGCATTGGAGAGGGTCAAAGGAGATTCACGAGAATGATCCCGGGAAAGAAAAGGTTTTTGATGAGGAGCCACGTGGCCGCCTCCCTGTTGGGAGTGAGACAGCAGTCCGTGAGCAGGGTGGTGGGATCCTTCATGGTGTTACTGGCCCCTTCCTGTAAATAATGTGTGTAGGTTTCGTAGGTTAAATGGTCAAGAGTGTAATTGGCGATGTGGGATGGACTGCTAGCATGCTGCATCTCTAACTGAATAAAAACATTCATCACACAGACAGGTAGCTCGAATGAAACTGCATCAAGCTTCTCAAGGTCAGCAGCAGACAGGCAGTAATTCTAGCGTTGCCCTAACACCTCCATTTCAGTTTCAGTAAGACCTGCTGTGAAGAAGTCGGGTCAACCTGTCTGTACAGTGCAGTAGTTTTGTATTTGTAGCCTGTGTGGGTAGACATCATCTGTAGTCACCGCTGACATAACAGAGGTGTGAAGCTGGAAACGGCTGCTGTGGAAACCACCTACAGAGAGAAGGGGCTCTTAACTCGAGCAGAAACAGCTTTTCAAAACTACTTCTGCTCCAGATTCACAAAAGACATGTTCCTAAGTCTATTCGCTTTTTCAAAAGAGAGTAATAGTCATAGGCAAGCAAGATGAAACCTGTGGGATTGGTGGAAGTTTGGGATTTCATTGACAGTGTGAGTTGAGGCTTGCACTACTTAACCCTCATTAGAATTGGATATAGAAATGGTAATGATCCAGAGATCGCTGTCACTGTAAACACTTTAAACCACTTTGATGCTGTTTACATTATAAATACATGCTGGTATTTATGCACGTTTCATCCCATATCCGTACTTTAATCTGTTTATTTTTTATAATTGTTGAATGTTTTATTACTACATGTCACACCTTGACCACCACCACAGCAAATTTCCAATACATGTAAATGTACATGACAAATATATCTGATCTTTGACCCAAGGATTAAATCATAAATCTTTTATTTACAGAATAACCTATTTGAGAGCATCCAGAAAGGAAAATATGAGTTCCCTGACAAAGACTGGGCTCACATCTCTTTTGGTGCCAAGGATCTCATTACGAAGCTCCTCGTCAGAGACGCCAAGAAGAGGTTGAGTGCAGCACAGGTGCTGGAGCACCCATGGGTGCAGGGGGTATGTATCCAATACAAAGGGCTGCAACTGCCCAAGCTATCAAATTGCTAAATTTCCAGCCTCTGCTCTGTATATTGCACAAATTTCCATTGATTCCTCCTATTCGTCTGTTTTCAGCATGCACCAGAGAACACGCTGCCAACACCTCGTCTTCTCCAGAGGTAGGTCGTCCGATCACTCTTCAGTTTGGAGGGGGGCGCTGTTGGAACGTTCTGAGGCGTGTTTGTCAAATGTTTTGGTTGGGACAATTTTTCTGCTTGCTGACAGCACTAACATTGCAGTGAGGGTGGAGGGGGATCTGACCAGTCAAATACGGACAAAGCCTAGAAGATAAACCATCGAGGTTGGGTGGGAGTAAAACTAGAGGTCGTAAGTTACACACACAAAATTCTGGAGGAACTCAACTGTCAGCTGGAAATGTTGGCTGTTTATTTCTCTCTGCAGATGCTACCTGACCTGCTGAGTTCGTCCAGTATTTTGTGTGTGTTACTCTGAATTTCAAAGTTCAATGTAGATATATTATCAAAGTACATATATGTCACTATATGTAACCCTGAGATTCATTGTCTTGCGGGCATACTCAGTAAATCCAAGAGCCCTGTTTATCTTCCCCCCTGACCTGGATCCACCTATCACCCGTCAGTTCTTGCTCCACCTCTTTATTCTAGCCGTCTCCCGTCTGTCTTTCACTCCCGGTGAAGGGTCTTGTCCCGAAACACTGTCGCTTGGCCGTTTTCCTCCACAGATGCTGCCTGACACGCTGAGTCCCTCCGGCATCTGGAGTATTGCTCCACATCTCAGCCTCTGCAGTCTCTCGTGTCTTCGCAAGCAGCGGTGTTGTCTTCAGCTGTACTGCTCAGCTCAACTGGTTCATCCTGACCAAGACTCCAATCTGAGCTCGTCCACTTCCCCCGGGGTCATTCTGAACTCTTCCTATCCTTGTACCTACCTAACTGCCTTGAGTGTTGTTAACGTACCTCCCTCAACCACTTCCTCTGGCAGCTCGTTCCGTACTCTCACTGCCGTCTGTGTGGGGGAAAACTTTGACCCTCAGGCTCCAATTAAGTCTCTCTCCTCGCATCCTAAACCTGTGCCTTCTGGTTCTCGATTTCCCCAAACCTGGGAAAAGAGGTGTGCACAATTACTCTCTCTGCCCCTTGTCCACATTTTTTTCATGGCTCCTTTTGTATTTTAGTTCTTTATTTTTCTGTTTGACTTCCTATCGCTGTCTTTTCTTTGTATTCTGTACAGTCACACTGATTTTATCTCTAAGCATAACCCCCCCAACTTTCAATTAATTCTGTGTTCATATTTCTGACTTTCTTTATCTGTCGACGTTCCTCCCATACTCGCACTAAATATGCCTCTCGTGAAGTTCCCTTTTTAAATACACAAGCTAGCCACTGCCGGTGACTAGTGGTGTTCCGCAGGGACCTCTCCTTTTCACACTGTCGGTGATTTGGTTAATGGGATTGATGGCTTTGTGGCAAAGTTTGTGGATGATACAGATTTAGGTGGGGGGGTAGGTAGTGCTGAGGAAGCAATGTGATTGCAGCAGGACTTTGACAAATTGAAAGAATGGGCAAAAAGTGGCCGATGGAACTCAGTATTGGGAAATGTATGATCATGCATGTTGGTAAAAGGAGCAATAGTGTAGACTATTATCTCAATGTTGAGAAAATTCAAACATCAGAGGTGCAGAGGGACTAGGAGTCCTCGTGCAAGACTTCCAGAAGGTTAATTTACAGGTCAAGTCTTTGGTAAAGAAGTCAAATACAATGTTTGCATTTATTTCAAGGGGAATAGAATATAAAAGATAGAAGATAATGCTGAGCCTTTATAAGACGCTAGTCAGGCCACACTTGGAGTATTGTCAACAGTGTTGGGCCCCTTTCTGTTCTAAAAGGTCACCCCTCAATTTTGAGGCTGTGCCTCAAAAAGAAACGATGTGCTGTCATTGGAGAGAGTCCAGAGAAGTTTCACAAGGATAATTCTGGGAATGAAGGGGTTAACATTTGAGGAGCGTTTTGCAGCTTTGGGCCTGTACTCAATTGAATTTAGAAGAATGTAAGGGGATCTTGTTGAAACCTACCAAATATTGAAAGGACTAAATAGGGTGGATGTGGAGAGGATGCTTCCTATGGTGGGGGTATTCAGAACTAGAGGACACGGCCTCAAAATTGAGGGGCGACCTTTTAGAACAGAGGAAAGGTGGAATGTTGTCAGTCAGAGAGTGGTGAATCTGTGGAATCACAGACTGTCCGTGGGTATATTTAAAGCGGAAGTTTTAAGTTTTCCAAATGGTCAGGGTATCAAAGGATATGGCAAAGTTAGGTGTATGGGCTTGAGTGGGATCCGGGATCAGCCATGATGGAATGGTAGAGCAGACTCGATGGGCTGAATGGCCTAATTCTGTTCCTATGTCTTGTGGTCTAAACTTGTTTCTTGTTCCTCCCAAACTCATACTAAATCTCCTCTGTCTCTCTGTCTGTCTGTCTATTAAATATACAATCTTTTGTTTGTCTTTTTTCTCCCAAAGTCTCTAAATCTCTCCTGTGTGTCTGTCTCTTGTGAAATTCCCTTTTAAATACACAAGGTGTTACAAAACAGCACCACCACCCCCTCTCTTGGCTGTTATTGCTGGAATTATGTTTTAAATGTTACCTCCATTCAGCTGTAAGCCAAACCTTCCAGTGCCTCCCGTTTTTTTTAAAATGAATCATTTGTTTATCAAAGGGTCTTGGCTTGTTAAAGATTTAAGCTGCTGAGACAAAGGGCTGTGAGTGGGTTATTGAGCAGTGCGGGGCAGGCGGGATTTGGAGCCTGTTGTTTATGTTACACTTTGGGTAGAACTGTGTCAATCCTTTGTTCTGCCCTGTCCCCCAGGAACAGCAGTGCCAAAGATCTCACGTACTTTGCGGCCGAGGCAATCGCCGTCAACAGGCAGCTCACTCAGCACGAAGAAAATCAGGACGAGGAGAGTCAGCCAGTCCTCATCAAAGCTACCTCATGTTCCATGCGGCTGTCTCCTCCCTCCGAGTCTAAGCTGGCCAAACGGAGGCAGAAGACGAGTGCAATCCACGCAGCCAATCAGCAGCTGTTGCCACCCTTGGTCCTGGTTGACAATTGTGCGTGACATCATTTATTCCCTGAAACACATGAGCAATTAAGCCAGGGCTCTCTGGCTGGTTTCCAATTCTGGCAATATTACAATACTGCTTCACACAAGGAGGAGCTGTTTACAGCATTTGAAACCTGTAAAGGATTGTTGCAATTATAAAATGCTTAAGAGTCAAACAGCTGAGAAGCCGAGCAAGAATTTAAGCACCTGTCTCTTCACCAAAGGAATGTTTTCTTCTTTTAAAAAAAAAGCAGTTTTTAAACTTGTACTGTGATCACCTCCATAACAATTGTGGTTTTATTTTAGCTGCTTTTTTTTTCATTGTGTTAGCTTGGGCTACTGAGACTGAGCTGTGTGTCTCTGCATTTTCCAGCAGTTCCCATTCTTTCCATTGTCTTCCCTGGGCACTGGCAATGGGGGCGGGAGAGGGAGGGAGGGCTGGATTTAGAAGGTCTCGGCTGCATAAGACTTGGGAGACTAGACACACCAAACACTCATTGAAAGCTAGTGTACTCTACAGTTTATTTAAAAACAAAAAACACAGCTACTTTTGCATGCCAGAGGAGGGTGTGCAAGAGAGATTTTTGTATATTCTGTTTTTTTTTTAAAAATACTTTAGTTGTGCATTCATCTTACCTGTCACTTTTTTTTTCCATTCTTACTGCATTTTTTGGGAGGGAAAATGTATAAATTCTGCTTCCTTAATTTCTACCAAGTCACACACTTTGATTCTTTGAATTCTGCAGCAGGAGTTAGGGAAAGACGAGAGTATTAGAGGTGGGCTTGGGACAGGAGAAAGATTTTGAGGAAAAAGGCATTCCAGATACAAAAATAAGAGTAGTCTTTTTAAGGTTTGTGTGAAATCTTCCAAATTTTATTGTTTGTGTTCATTTTGTTTTGCAAAACTCTAGATGGGCTCTGAAAGTGCCACATACTGATTTTTTTCTCTTTTCTTTTTGAAGCTTTGAAAAGTGAGTGTTAGTGTGTGTTTTTCTGTGCTTGTGGGCTTACATGCCCGTCCTTGTTAATGTGGTGGTTGTGTTCAAAGCCACTGAATGTATACTTTAAGTTTTTCTCTCTGTTGCTGACTTGAAATCCTGTTTGGAAGTGTCCAGTGAAAGTGGATAGAGAGTGGGGCAGTGGTTCCTCTGTTGCCATAGGGTGGGGTGGCAGGGAAGCTTGTAAGGTGTGGAGTTTATGTAAACAACCTCTGAGGGGGTGGGGAAACTGGCTGTGTCTCGGCCACTGAGGAACATGTAGCTGGAGTGTAACAATCCACTGCCATATTAATAGTGCTTCAGCTCAGAAGCTCGTTCCCAGGTGTGGTCGCATCTGATATTTCCCAAAAAAAAGGCTGCTCGTTTTAATGTAAGAAAACATGTCTCCCTGCTGTACAAACGAAGAGAGCTTCAAATATGTTCAGTCAGTCTCAGTCAAGCCTGCACTAAGGACAAGTTGCAGTCGATCGCTGGGTTACTGGAGGGAGCTCTTGCAGATTGAAAATGTGAAGGCCTTTGCAGGTGGGAGTGAGTTCGGTGATGTCACAAACTTTATCAGCTCTGCACAAAGGAAACACTTATGGGGTCGCAGAGGGCACTTTGCCAGTGGAGGGGTGACAATGTAGTCTGCAGTGTGGGAATGAATTAAAACTATTTCCTTCATCTTCAAGTATTTTGAGTAAAAGTACCTCAAAATGTAACAATTATATAGAAACCATTTCCTTGTAGGTGTACCTTCTGATTCTGTTTGCTGTTATGAATGGGTTTTCCTTGAATGGAAGAGTGGATTGAAAGTATCTTTTGGCTGTAACATTCACTATTTTGTTTTGTAGTTACAAGTTTGTCTGTCTTCTATCTTGAGTCTTCCTGGTGGAATCTATGCAAAAAATAATTGCATTGAGGTGATGTTTGTTGAAGTGAATGACTTTAAATTTGGACTTGCCTCTCACTTTGGGAGGATCCACGGCTGGTGGTGAACCTTCTCAGTTGTGGGAACTATTTTGGATGTGAAAATATTCAGGCAGAAACTTGGAAGCCTTTAAAATCAAAAGTTTTTGTTCTTCTGAACATTGAGTGGATGAAACTGAAGTCCAAACTCACTCATTGGAAATGTGTGAGTGATGGCTTAAGAATATCCTTTTAATGCAAGTTAGATCCATTGCCCAATCTGACTATTTTTTGAAACAGTATTATCAGCGATTGTACGGTACTTTATAATGGACCGCTGGTAGTACACGCAGCCAATTTCGACTCTTGTACATTGCTATTATGTTTTGCTGAGTATGACATGTTCTCGTTGTCTTATACTAAGACAACTAGAATTTTGTAAGTGTTGTATCATCTCATTTGAATGGTGGCCTGCGCTGAGCAGTGGCACAGCTTGGTCTAGTTAAAGCACCAGCTGTAACTGAGTACTGTTGGTATATTAGCTGGCTCCTAAGGGGCATGAAGCAAAAGCACTTTATACACCAGGTGACTGATGAGATTCACTCTGAAACTTCTTACTGTTGTTGCCAGGATATTTTGTATTGTTTTATAAAAATTTTAATAAATGCTTCAAACTTAAATGATTGTCTCTCATCGTTAACAACATTCATGTTGTACACCAACCATTGCCCATCAGATTCGGGTTAAATACCACTGACATACCACATCGATATAACCAGACTTTTGCACAGTACTTGTCAATGTGGAGTGGAGAGCGGGTTTGTAAGTTTGGCAGGAGCAAAGGACGTTGGGAATGGCAAGGGTGGTGTGCTGCGGAAGGGGTGGCAGAGGAGTTGGTGCAGGTGCTAACACACTTGTCCCTGAGACACCAGGGAAGGGAATGTGATTCCACACAGTTGGTTTATTGATCATTGCAAAATGTCTCTCTGGAGCTTCCCGTTTTCCCCCTCCTCTCTCCTTTCCCATTTCTCCCCACCATGATTTCCCTCTCCCTGACCCTTCCCACGCTCAGTCCACAACACAGATCCACAAAACGTTTGTCGTCACTCGTGTCATTAGTGTTTCTTGCAGCGGCAGTACAGCGCAGTTGTTGGATATGTGGGTTATGACCAAACAAAAAAATGGTTGGGATTGATTAGCACTTTAGTTTAACGGTGTTTATTGGGTGCATCAAAAATTAATGAAAACTGCCAGTATTTACAAAATAATACTTACAAGTAAACAATAATTGCATACTTATTCTTGTCCAGTGTGAACTCCTGGAAGCTCCGTCTCTCTCTCTCATCGTGAGGGCATTAGACATGCTGTCTTCAATTATCAACTAGTTAACTTAAGACTACACATGAATTAGAATATGATGCACTCCACAGTGTAGTTACAATCATGTTACAAAATAGACAAGTATCTTCCTTCACTACAGTATACAAACAACATTATTTACATGATTCCTTTACAAGAGAAATGGAATATCACCCCAGTGAATGGCAGGGCAGGCACCATAAAGCCAAGCGGAGTGCATCAGCTCGGTTTAGGACCCAGCAGTGAAACAGCAGAACGCTCAGCACAATCGCACACTTGCAGTGAAGTACAAATAAAGAATAAAATAGTCTGAGCTTCGGTGTCTGACTCAATGTATGTAGCAATTCCGAGGGAAAACGATGAGTTAATTATGAGAATATACCAGGAAGACATTGAAGTGCGTGCACTCACCGCAATGGCCAGGCAATGTTTGTGCGTGTGTGTGGATAGAACAAAATCCTTGTGTGTATTAATACATATAAAACCGTAGTTATATATGTGCCTAAGCCTTTTGCATAGTACCGTATGTCATGAAATGTGTTGTTCTGTGATATCAGTACAGTGCCAGTGGTTCCTTAGGTCTGTGTTGGATTCTGATGTTTAAATCCAGGGTTCTTTCGGAAGTCAGGAAAGGGGCACAAAAATTGTTGCCTCGCGATCATGTTATTAAGCATTAATAGAATGAAGGAAAGAGGAACAAACAGAAGCTAGTAGCAGAAGGTTTAACAACAAGGGATTAAGATGCAAAGATGGTGCCCAGCATGGAACAGAGATGAGGAAAATTCCATTGAAATTTTTAGATGAGAATTAACCAATTAGAAAACTAGTATTCCAATAATGTAGTACCAAATTAACCAATGAGAAATCACTTATTCGAAATTATGCAGAACAAAGAAGCTTTCTGAGCTTTCCAGAATTTTACTCTGTCTAGCCACTAGAGGCATATTCAAAGTTTAAATTAAATTCATTGTCAAATTACATATATATCACTATATACAGCCCTGAGGTTAGTTTTCTTGCGGGCATACTCAATAAATCCAATAGCCATAATAGAATCAATGAAAACTTTGCCAACAGGGCAGACAACCAATGTACAAAAGACAACAGATTGCAAATATAAAACGAAAGTAATAAGAAATAAATATCGAGAACATGAGATGAAGAGTCCTCAAAAGCGAGGCCATTGGTTGTGGGAACAGTTCAGTTGATGGGGCGAGTGAAGTTATCCCCTTTAGTTCAGGAGCCTGATGGTTGAGGAGTAATAACTGTTCCTGAACCTGGTGGTGTGAATCCTGAGGCTCCTGTGCCACCTTCCTGATGGCAGCGGTGAGAAGAGAGCGTGGGCTGATGTTGGATGCCGCTATCCTACAGCAATGCTCGGTACAGATGTGCTCAATGGTGGGGAGGGTTTTACCCCCCATGGACTGGGCCGTATCCACTGCTTGTTGTAGAATTTTCCAAGGGCAAATTTCCAGGCGCTTACAGTACTTTAACAGTTTAATATTGTTTTGCGGGCTATGTACAATATTAAACTGTTAATGCATATAAAAACTACTTAAATACCAACAGATAATTAATTGTTAAACTCCAAAGAAAATAACAATTAAATAGTCTAATCTAAGAATTAAGCAGTCGGATCCAACAACTGTCGTAGCCTGGTGCGGGTGGGGGGGGGGGAGGTTGAGGGAAGAGTGGATGAATTCCCGAGCGCTCCCAATGCCATGCATCTCAAATTGTCTCTGACAACCAAGTCTAGCTCCTGGCCTTCACGGGTGGCTTAGCTACTACGCTCAGAGGAACTGTTTCCACTGACAAGAGAAAGGGTAAAAGTGGGTTGCTGGTGCCTTAAAACCAGTTGCTTTGGAAGATGGGGGGGGGTCATCAGCTGCGGCTGGCTGCTCATCTAGGAGAAGGAAAACATTAATCTCAATCTTTGTGGCTATATGCGCTCATGGGGAAGGCTTCAGGAGTAGACCCCGAGGAAAAATCCAGAGCTGGTGTCTGACATTGAGTTCAACGCTGACTGGTAACTCCTGCAATGCCAGTGGTACCAAACTGTATCGGTATCTGCTGTTCCTTTGGATTAATCAGCTGTTTGGAGAGGACAAGCCAGCTTACTCTCCATATCGTAGTGCTCTGGCTTGTGCATGGAAAGGTAGACGGCTGGGAGGCAACATGCATGGTCAACTCTGACCAACAGAGGGCCTTAACAGTGAGTGCTGTTTGCATGCTACAGCAGCCACACCCCGGTACACTGCTTTGACAGGCATTCTAAACTGAGGGAGGGTTCATACACCGGTGAGATATGGGCAATACTGTCCTAGCATGTGAAGTCTGCTCTGGCAGCCTGGGCAGATGAGATCTACAGCAAGATCCAACAGACAGGAAGGTTGTTCTGCTACAGGCCGTGGAGAGTAAAGGGCATGGCAAGGCACAGAAGATGTCATGTTCATCCACTGCAACCAAGGAAGACCCCTGTTTTGATGACTACTCGTACCACAGGGCCCAGATGACCAAGGCTGAGAGAGTGGAACTGCCCCAGTGCCATGGCTCTTCCACTTTAAAAACTCTTCTGCACAGATCTCCTGTCATTGGAGACAATGAACAACTAATCATTTTAACTATTTAGAAAGTATCTTTGAATTGGTCCTCTTGAAGATCAGAGTGGTCGGCTATGTGCGGAACCAAGGGAAATGGGGGAGACCTTAACTAGGTTTTTTGCGTCTGTATTTACTAAGGAAGCTGGCATGAAGTCTATGGAATTGAGGGAATCAAGTAGTGAGACCATGGAAACTGTACAGATTGAAAAGGAGGAGGTGCTTGCTGTCTTGAGGAAAATTAAAGTGGATAAATCCCTGGGACCTGACAGAGTGTTCCCTCAGACCTTGAAGGAGACTAGTGTTGAAATTGCAGGGGCCCTGGCAGAAATATTTAAAATGTCGCTGTCTACAGGTGAGGTGCCGGAGGATTGGAGAGTGGCTCATGTTGTTCCATTGTTTAAAAAAGGATCGAAAAGTAATCTGGGAAATTATAGGCCAGTAAGTTTAACGTCGGTAGTAGGCAATTTATTGGAGGGAGTACTAAGAGACAGAATCTACAAGCATTTGGATAGACAGGGACTTATTAAGGAGAGTCAACATGGCTTTGTGCGTGGTAGGTCATGTTTGACCAATCTATTGGAGTTTTTCGAGGAGGTTACCAGAAAGTGGATGAAGGGAAGGCAGTGGATATTGTCTACATGGACTTCAGTAAGGCCTTTGACAAGGTCCCGCATGGGAGGTTAGTTAGGAAAATTCAGTCGCTAGGTATACATGGAGAGGTGGTAAATTGGATTAGACATTGACTCAATGGAAGAAGCCAAAGAGTGGTAGTAGAGAATTGCTTCTCTGAGTGGAGGCCTGTGACTAGTGGTGTGCCACAGGGATCAGTGCTGGGTCCATTGTTATTTGTCATCTATATCAATAATCTGGATGATAATGTGGTAAATTGGATCAGCAAATTTGCTGATGATACAAAGATTGGAGGTGTAGTAGACAGTGAGGAAGGTTTTCAGAGCCTGCAGAGGGACTTGGACCAGCTGGAAAAATGGGCTGAAAAATGGCAGATGGAGTTTAATACAGACAAGTGTGAGGTATTGCACATTGGAAAGACAAACCAAGGTAGAACATACAGGGTTAATGGTAAGGCACTCAGGAGTGCAGTGGAGCAGAGGGACCTGGGAATACAGATACAAAATTCCCTAAAAGTGGCGTCACAGGTAGATAGAGTCGTAAAGAGAGCTTTTGGTACATCGGCCTTTATTAATCAAAGTATTGAGTATAAGAGCTGGAATGTTATGATGAGGTTGTATAAGGCATTGATGAGGCCGAATCTGGAGTATTGTGTTCAGTTTTGGTCACCAAATTACAGGAAGGATATAAATAAGGTTGAAAGAGTGCAGAGAAGGTTTACAAGGATGTTGCCGGGAGTTGAGGAACTCAGTTACAGAGAAAGGTTGAATAGGTTAGGACTTTATTCCCTGGAACGTAGAAGAATGAGGAGAGATTTGATAGAGGTATATAAAATTATGATGGGTATAGATAGAGTGAACACAAGCAGGCTTTTTCCACTGAGGCAAGGGGAGAAAAAAACCAGAGGACATGGGTTAAGGGTGAGGGGGGAAAAGTTTAAAGGGAACATTGGGGGGGGGGCTTCTTCACATAGAGAGTAGTGGGAGTGTGGAATAAGCTGCCAGACGAGGTGGTAAATGTGGGTTCTTTTTTAACATTTAAGAATAAATTGGACAGGTACATGGATGGGAAGTGTATGGAGGGATATGGTCCGTGTGCAGGTCAGTGGGACGAGGCAGAAAAATGGTTCAGCACAGCCAAGAAGGGCCAAAAGGCCTGTTTCTGTGCTGTAGTTTCTATGGTTTCTATGGAATTCTCCCTGTCTGTGGCTGCACATTGGGATCTGGTAATGATCAACTGTTTCATAGAATATAGAACTGTAAGCATATGAACCTTGGTTCATGGTATCTTGCCAAACTAATTAAGCTAAAGATGCTAATTACTAGTGCCTTACAACACTCACTTCAGGCAGATGGTCTCGTATGTGTGGTTGGCAGATCATCTGGGAGAAATCCTCTGCCCTCCGCTGCCTCGACGCTATACCCACTCACAGGAAAGGCTTCGGGAGTAAACCCTAAGGAAAAATCCAGAGCTGGAGACCCTAAGGCAGCCCTACACTGGGGTCAACAGTGTCTGGCAACTCCTGCCATGTCGCTGATGCCAAACTATATCATCTCTGCGGTTCCTTTGGATTCATCAGCTGTGGGGAGAGGGGAGGCCTGCTACATGGACCACAGCTTGCTCTCCACATCGTACTGTCCCAGCTTGCGTACGGTTAGGATGCAACATCCATGGTCAACACCAACCAAAGGAGAGTCTCAAGAGATCTAGAGAAGCAATGTCAGAATTTGGAGTTTTGAGAGATTAAGGTTTCATAGCAATAGTGGAACCAAATTGAAAGAGGAGAACTTGAACCACAAATGGGTGGGGAAATCAAAGATAGGGATTGGTGTTATTGCGGAGGGATTTGGAAGAAAGTGAAATTTTTAAATCAAGGTATCACTAGGGCAGGGAGATCATTTGCATCATTCTTCACTGTGGAAGACACTAGCAGTGTGCCATATGTTGTAGTGTTTGAAAGAAGAGAAGTGGGTGCAGTTACTATTACAAGGGAGAAGGTGCTCAAAAAGCTGGAAGACTTAAAACTACTTAAGTCACCCAGACCAGATGAACTGCACCCTAGGGTTCTGAAAGAGGCAGCATTAGAGATTGTGGCAGCATCAGAAATGATCTTTTAAAAATCATTGGACTCTGGCATGGTGACAGAGGACTGGAAAAATGCAAATGTCACTCCACTCTTTAAGAAAGGAGGAAGGCAGCAGAAAGGAGATTATAGACCAGTTAGCCTGACCTCAGTGGCTGGGAAGATGTTAGAGTCAATTGTTAAGGATGAGGCAATGGAGTACTTGGTGACACAAGACAAGATTGGACAAAGTCAGCATGGTTTCTTTCAGGGAAAATCCCACCTGACAAACCTGTTGGAATTCTTTGAGGAGATTACAAGTTGATTTGATAAAGGGGATGCGGTGGATGTTGTATACTTGGACTTTCAGAAGGCCTTTGACAAGGTGCCACACATGAGGCTGCTTACCAATTAAGAGCCCATGATATTACAGAAAAGTTACTAATATGGTTAGAGCATTGGCTGATTGGAAGGAGGCAACGAGTGGAAATGAAAGGATCCTTTTCTGGTTGGCTGCCAGTGATTAGTGGTGTTCTGCAGAGGTCGGTGTTGGGATAACTTCTTTTTATGCTGTATATAAATAATTAGATGATGGAATAGATGGCTTTGTTGCCAAGTTTGCAGATGATATGAAGATTGGTGGAGGGGCAGGTAGTGTTGAGGAAACAGGTAGGATGCAGAAGGACTTAGACAGATTAGGAGAATGGGCAAAAGAAGGGCAAATGAAATATAATGTTGGAACATGCATGGTCATGCACTTTGGTAGTAGAAATAAATGTGCAAACTGTTTTCTAAACAGGGAGAAAATCCAAAAATCTGAGATGCAAAGGGACTTGGGAGTCTTTGTGCAGAACATCCGGAAGGTTAATTTGCAGGTTGAGTCATTGGGTGAGGAAGGCAAATGCCATGTTAGCATTCATTTCAAGAGGTCTAGAATACAGGAGCAGGGATATGATGCTGAGGCTTTATAAGGCACTGGTGAGGCCTCACCTTGAGTATTGTGAACAGTTTTGGGCTTCTGATCTTAGAAGAGATGTGCTGGCATTGGAGAGGATCTAGAGGAGGTTCACAACGATTATTCAAGGAATGAAAAGGTTGTCATATGAGGAACTTTTGATGGCTCTGGGTCTGTACCCGCTGGAATTTAGATGGATGAGGGGGAATCTCATTGAAAGTTTTCAAATGTTGAAAGGCCTAGACAGAGTAGATGAGGAAAGGATGTTTCCCATGGTGGAAGAGTCTGGGACAAGAGGGCACAACCTCAGGATAGAGGGGCGTCCATTCAAAACAGAGATGTGAAGAAATTTCTTTAGCTAGAGGGTGGTGAATTTGTGGAATTTGTTGCCATGTGCAGCTGCGGAGGCTGGGTCATTGGGTGTGTTTCAGGCAGAAATTGGTAGGTTCTGGGCTGGACATGGCATCAAAGGTTATGGGGAGAAAGCTGGGAAATGGGGTTGAGGAGGAGAGGAAAAAAGGATCAGCCATAATTGATTGGCAGAGCAGACTTGATGGGCCAAATGGCCTAATTCTGCTCCCATGTCTTATGGTCTTATGGATGAATAACATTTTGAGGAAATTTAGGGTACAGGCAACAAGAATTTGAATGACCACTTTTGCAGATGTAGATCTCACAGCTATTATCAGGCAGGAGATCAGAAGCCTGAAATCTGATTCCACCAGGTTCAGGAATAGCTTCTTCCCTTCAGCCATTCAGGTGTTGAACCGAATGGCCCGACACTAATCATTACTGCTGTATGGCAACACTAACCCGTTTTGCACAACGGTGAAAGTTCTCAGGTTGGAGGACCAACATCTTATATTCCGTCTGGATAGCCTCCAACCTGATGATATTATACATTGATTGCACAGACTTGGTAATTTCCCCCCTCCCCATTCCCTCTTCTTTTTTTCTCCACTCTGGCCTCTTACCTCGTCTCACCTGCACCTCCCCCGGTGCCTCTCCTTCTTCTCTTTCTCCCATGGTCCTCTCTCCTCACTTCTTCCCCTGAAGAAGGAGTAGGGGAAAACGCAATGGGTAGTAGAAGGAGGCGGAACCATGAGGGAGGTGATAGGCAGCTGGGGGAGGGGGCAGAGTGACATAGGGATAGGGTAAGGGAAGAATTACCAGAAGTTGGAGAATTCTATGTTCATACCAAGGGGCTGGAGGCTACCCAGACGGTATATGAGGTGTTGCTCCTCCAACCTGAGTTTAGCCTCATCACAGCAGTAGAGAAGGCCATGTATGGACATATCCGAATGGGAATGGGAAGCAGAGTTGAAGTGGGTGGCAACTGGGAGATCCTGTCTGTTGTGGCAGATGGAGCGGAGGTGCTCGCCTTGCTGTTTCTTACCTCTTCCCCCATCCACTTGACTTCTCTAGTCCTGATGGAAGGTCTTGGTCGAACACTTCGCCTGTTTATTCATTATCATGTGTAGATGCTGCCTAACCTGCTGAGATCCTCTAGCGTTTTAAGTGTGTTGCAGTGGTGCTTTTTGTTCAGTTCGCGTTACTTCTTGTATAATTTGTGTTTGTTCAGCGAGTGGCTAATATAATGCTTCACAGTGCCTGTACGGAGTTTTGTGTTCTCCCCATGACAATATGGATTTCCTCCGGGAGCTCTGCTTTCCTCCCACATTCAAAATATATACAGGGTAGTAAATTGTGGTCCTGCTATGTCGGTGCCAGAAGTATGACGAAACTTGCAGGCTGCCCCAGAACATCCTCTGACTGCATCGCAAATGACACATTTCGCTATGTTTCAATGTGCATGTGGCGAAAGCTAACCTTTAATCTGGTTTTCGTGATTGCTGCTTATCTGATGATATGTACCTGTAGTGCTGCCACCAGGAAGTTTTCAGTCACCTCTGCACACGTGTACAGCACTGTGCAAATATCTTCGACGCAGATATGTACAGAAAGGGAGCTTAAGGCATGCACAGTACGGAGGTAATTTTATGTATTGTCCTGTACTGCTGCAAAAAAAAAACTAATTTCATGACGTGTGTGAGTGATGATAAACCTGATTCTGATATGGGTCTCTGTTGTGGACTGAGAGTGGGAAGGGGGCAGGGAGAGGGGAATCATGATTGGGAAAAGGGGAAGGGAGAGGGAGAGAGCGGGAAGCAGCAGAGAGACATTCTGTAATGATCAATAAACCAGTTGTTTGGAATCAGATGACCTTACCTGCTGTCTCAGGGCTGGGTGAGTCTGCACCCGTGCCAACCCCCAACCCTAGCACTCTTTCTCTGCCACCTGTCCCACACCCCTGCTGCGGCGCCCCATCCTCGCTCCCGCCAGATTTACAAACTTGCTCTCCATTCCACATTGACAATCTTAGGTACCCTGGCTATCATATATGTGCCTAAGACTTTTGCACAGTACTGTAATTCTGTATAATAATATAAAAACTCAGCACTGACTTATCTTTCACTGGAGAGTGAAGCAGGCTAGAAATCCTATAGCTATACTAGCCTGAAGACATCAGATTTCATCCAAAATCAGAAGCTAAGCAGGCTCAAGCATGGTTAGTACTTGGGTGGGAGACTGCCCGGGAACACCAGGTGCTGTAGGTGTAGTGCTTGTAGGTGTGAGATCAGGTTCAATTCCCACCACTCTCTGTAAGGAGTTTCTACGTTCTCCCTGTGACCGTGTGGGTTTCCTCCCACAGTCCAAAGACATACAGTTTAGGGTTAGTAAGTTGTGGGCATGCTATGTTGGTACCTGAAGCATGGCAATGCTTGTGTTCTGCCCAGCACAATCCTGGCAGATTTTATTTGATACAAATGATGCATTTCACTGTAGTTTTCAATGGGAAACATCTTTATCTTCAGCAGTGTTTCAGAAAATCCATTTCAAAATTAACTGTGACATAACTTGTCAACTAGTAAAGCGGGAGATGGTTATTAGATAAAAGATACCTCGAGATAATGAATCATTACCAGAGGAACGGTGAGAGAGGAAGATCCATCAAAGAGCATCACAAATGGTCTGATGTGGAAATGCATTCGTTTGTCAAGTTAGGAAAGAATCGTGCAGCCTCTCCTTCTGTTGGGCTGGAATAAGCTTGTGCCATCGCCCTGCAGTCAGAAAAGCGACAAAAATGGAAACAGGGAGGAGAGAATAAATAGAAGATTTCACCTGCGAAGCTGTGGAACCAGGGTGAAGCACCCAAAAGGGGATGCATCAAAGAGGCTGCCTCCCTCATTGAAGGACCCCCCACCACTGAGGACCTGCCATCTTCTCATCAAGGAGGACGTACAGGACCCTGAAGATTCACACTCAGCTTCTTCCCCACCACCACCAGATTTCTGAATGGACAATGAACCCAGAGCACTAACTCACTGTTGTTGTTCTCTCTTTTTGTACTATTTATTTAGTTTTTAATGTATATTTCTTATTGTAATCAAGAGTTTTTGTTATTATGTATTGCTATGTGCTGCTGCCGCAAAATACCACATTTCACCTCGTATGCCAGTGATACTAAACCTGATTCTGATCTTGTTTACTGAAGCTAAACAAAAAATGCAGCTGTGTACCTCAAAACAGAAGAGATCTTTTTGTGACACTTGAAGTGATACCACTTGCCATATTTCTTCTAGTTCATATATAGGACATAGAACATAACACTGACCTCAACCACGTCCTCTGAAAGCTCATTCCAAGTACCATCACTTTCTGTGTGAAGACGTTGCCCCTCAGATCTCTTCTAAATGTTCGCCTCTCACCTTAAACACATCCGCTCTAGTTCCCAACTCCTCTTCCCTGAGGAAAAGACTTTGTGCATCTGCCCTATCTATGATGGTCATGGTTTTATAAGGTCACTGCTCAGTTTCCTATGGTCCAGGTAATAAGGTCCCAGTCCATGCCTGCCCAACCTCTCCCTATAACTCCAGCCCTCGAGCCCTGGCAGCATCCTCATAACGCATCCCTGGGCTCTTTCCAGTTAGATGGAGACATGAGAGACCGCAGATGCTGGAATCTGGAGCAAAAAATAATCTGCTGGAGGAACCCAACAGGTCAGGCAGCATCTGCGGAAAGAAATAGACAGTCGACATTTTGGGTCGAGACCCTACATCTGAACTGGTGCCTTAAAACCGGTCACTTCTGGCAGACGGGGCTTGTCAGCCGTGGTTGGCAGCTCATCCAGGAGAAGGAAAACTCTGATCTCAAACCTCCGTTGCCTTGCATCTATACCCGCTCACAGGGAAAGTTTTGGAAGTAAACCCTGAGAAAAAATCCAGAGCTGGAGTTGTTTCAATTTTCATTCCAATATTCACAGTATGCAGATTACAAACAAAACATTTAAAGCATCGTGCAGTTTTCAGGCCGCGTAAACATTTCCTGCTCAGAGAAATGGTTGGTCTGTGCAGCTGTAACAAAAATTAGAGGGGGTGTTGTTTGGGATTCATCAGCTGCGTGGAGAAGGGGAGCCTGCTGCACGGGCACCAGCTTGTTCTCCATATCGTACTGCCCTGGCTTGTGTATGACAGCTAGGACACAATAATCGTGGTTGACTCTGACAGACAGAGGGCCTCAGTAATTAAAGTTAATATGCAAACATGCACACACCTCTGACTATTAACTCCCACTTCAAAAATACAGAGAACTCCAAAATACTGCTAAAAGATACTTAAGCGACTCGTTCAAGATTGATCTTTGTGTAGGTTAAATTGTTGGCACAACATCATCGGCCGAAGGGCCTGTACTGTGCTGTACTGTTCCATATTCTGTGTTCAACCCTCTAACAAACTTGTGGGGATAACTTCACCCAAGTTCACTCACCCCAACACAAAAATGTTCCCTCGACCAATAGACTCACTTTCAAGGACTTCTCATCTCATATTCTCAATATTTATTGCTTATTTATCATTGCTATTTTGCATTTTTTTCTTTGTATTTACATCAAATGCCTGCAAGGAAATGAATCTCAGGGTTGCATATGATGACACTTATGTAGTTTGAAAATAAATTTACCTTGAACTTGAACTTAAGTAAACATGATGTTACTTAGTTGCACACACACGCACACTGCAATTAGAATAAACAGCCAGCCTTTCACTTCTGACACACAAAAGTGAACTTCGACACAGTCCTGAGTAAAAATCTGTGGCAGTAGCAAAGTTTCCTCCTGAATGCTGTACTGACAGGTCGATGCAGGCTCAGAAACGAAACAGCTGCAGAACATGTCAAACAGAACTTGTGGACCTCAGTGAAAACCTAATCATCGAAACCTGACTGTTCAGAAGCCCCAGTGGTTTGGCAACTGGCTCATCAGAGCTATTAGAGATAGAGGCCCAGCAACCCACCGATTTTAACCCCAGCCTAATCACAGGCCAATTCACAATAATCAATTCAAAGTTCAAAGTACATTTTACTATCATAGTACATAAACAGTATCAACCCTCCTTAGAAGTTTTCATGTTCTATTTTGAGTTTTATATTTGTAATTCATTTTGATCACTTTGTAGAGATCTGTTTTCACTTTGACACAAAAGAGTCTTTTCCTGTTTATCAGCATCAAAAAGCCAAACTAAATCCACTGTGATCTAAATTAATTAGATTAGATTATGAGGACACGCAGTCCTCTTTTATTGTCATTTAATAATGCATGCATTAAGAAATGATACAATATTCCTCCGGTGTGATATCACAAAACACAGGACAGACCAAGACTGAAAAACTAAAAAAAAACACATAGTTATAACATATAGTTACAACAGTGCAACAATACCATAACTTGATGAAGAACAGGCCGTGGCACAGTAAAAGAGTTCAAAGTTTCTCGAATGTCCCACGTCTCACGCAGACGGGAGAAAGAAGAATACTCTCCCTGCCATGCCCGACCACATTCCGACTCTGAGTCATCCGAAAAATTCGAGCCTCCGATCAGCCCTCCGACACCGAGTACTGAGCACCATCTCTATCTGAACGATTCGACCTCAATCTCGGTCGCCAGCAGCAGGCAAAGCCGGGGATTTTGGGGCCTTCCCTCCATAAGATTCTCAATCGCCCAGTAACAGCGGCAGAGAACCGACGTTTCAGAAATTTCTCCAGATGTTCCTCTGTGCTTTCACGTCCATTCTCCATCAAATCAGAATTGCCCACGGCCCCTATTTAACGGATACGATATCATTTTCACTGGAGAGCTGTTTGCGCGCAGCGCAGTGCTATCTTCTCCTCCCGCCATATATTACAAATATAAAACAGAAAATAATTGATGGCATAAGTATTCACCCCCTTCAAGTCAGTATTCAATAGATGCAACTTTGGCAGTAATTACAGCCTTGAGTCTGTGTGGATAAGTCTCTATTAGCTTTGCACATCTGGACATTGTGATCTTTCCCCATTCTCTTTCACAAAACTGCTCAAGCTCTGACAGATTGCATGGGGATCATGAGTGAGCAGCCCTGTAAAAGTCCAGCCACAAATTCTCAATTGGATTGAGGTCTAGACTCTGACTTGGCCACTCCAGGACATTAACTTTGTTATTTTTAAGCCAATCCTGTGTAGCATTGGCTTTATGCTTGGGGTCATTATCTCACTGGAAAATAAATCTTCTCCCAAGTCGCAGTTCTCCTGCAGACTGCATCAGATTTTCCTCCAGGATTTCCCCATATTTTGCTGCATTTATTTTACTCTCTACCTTCACAAGCCTTCCAGGGCCTGCTGCAGTGAAGCATCCCCACAGCATGATGCAGCCACCACCATGCTTCACGATTGGGATGGAGTGTTTTGACGATGTGTGGTGATTGGTTTAAACCAAACATTGCGTTTAATCTGATGGCCAAAAAGCTCAATTTTGGTTTCATCAAACATAGAACCTTCTTCCAGCTGACCTCAGAGTCTCCCACATGCCTTCTGGCTGAGAATTCATGTGCGTTTTTTACAACAGTGGCTTTCTCTTTGCCACTCTCCCATAAAGCTGCGATTGGTGAAGCACATGGAAAACAGTTATTGTATGCAGTCTCTCCCATCTCAGCCACTGAAGCTTGTAGCTCCTCCAGAGTTGTCATAGGTCTCTCGGTGGCCTCCCTCACCAGTCCCCTTCTAGCACAGTCACTCAGTTTTTGAGGATGGCCTGCTCTAGTCAGATTTATAGCTGTGTCATATTCTTTCCATTTCTTGATGATTGACTTAATTGTACTCCAAGAAATATTCAGTGACTTGGAAATTTTCTTGTATCCATCTCCTGACTTGTGCTTTTCAAAAACCTTAACTTTTTTGCGGAGTTGTTTGGAGTATTCTTTTGTCTTCATGGTGTACTTTTTGCCAGGATACTGACTCACCAG
This sequence comes from Mobula birostris, assembly GCF_030028105.1. Classification (NCBI taxonomy): domain Eukaryota; kingdom Metazoa; phylum Chordata; class Chondrichthyes; order Myliobatiformes; family Myliobatidae; genus Mobula; species Mobula birostris. The sequence continues at coordinate 4,985,728 of NC_092395.1, forward strand.
CAGTTGGACCCTTCAGATACAGGTGTATATTTACTAAAATCAGTTGAAACAGCTTGACTGCACGCAGGTCTCCAAAAAAAAAATCTCCATTTAACTGGTAATGGGCGGGGATTTTAACTGTTGTTTAAATCCTATGATTGACAAGAGCTCAACCAATCAGCGACTTTCAAATTGCTCTGCGTCACTTATTAACTCCTTTTTGATTGATTTTGGATTGATCAAATTATGGAGGTATCTGCACCCTGATAACAAAGAATATTCTTTCTTTCTACATGTTTATAAAAAAATTCCAGAAATGATTATATTATAATCAATCCCCGCCTAGTGTTAAAACTTGTGAATATGACGCTATTGCTATATCTGATCATGTGCCTCTGAGTTTGTCTTTTGAATTTGATGATGTCATTCTTGTCCGCCCACCTTGGCGCATGTCTCAGACATTATTGCAAAACTCTGACTTTGTCAGTTTCATTGAAACCCGAATAAAAGAATTTTCGTTTTAATGATATAGGATGTATATCCAAATTAATTATATGGAATACATTTAAAGCATTTTTACGTGGTCAGATCATTTCTTATTCAGCTAAGCTTAAAAAACAGACTAAAGCAGAATTAGATAAGATTTCAAAACAAATTAAAGACTTAGATAATATTTGTGTAATTTCTCCTAATATTGATTTATTCAAACAAAGGGTGGAACTTCAATCACAATATAACCTATTACTAACTCATCCCACTGAAGGCTATTTGCTTAAGTCAAAGAGCCAATTTTATATGTTTGGAGATAAAAATAACAAACTGCTTGCATCTCAATTAAAAACAGCTAGAGCCAAAAGGCAAATTTTGAAAATTCGTAGGAAAGATGGTACCATGGCTTGGGAATATGAAGAAATTAATAAGATTTTTCAAGATTTTTATACTGAACTTTATAAATCTCAATGTCCAGTAGGTTCTTCTGAAATGAATGCTTTCTTATGAAAGATTGCTTTTCCTAAAACTTCTGTTGAGGATCAAAAAGCTCTTGATGCCCAAATTACTGAAGCCGAAATTCATAAAGCTATTTTTTTCAATCTGGTAAGGCCCTAGGACTTGATGGCTATCCTGTAGAATTTTATAAAAAATTTGGAAATATTGCTTTCTCTGTATATGTTGGAAATGTTTAAGGATCCTTTTGTGAAAGGTGATTTACCCTCTAGTTTCTATGAGGCTTCTATTTCTTTAATTCTTAAAAAGGATAAAGATCCTACTGACTGTGCCTCATTTCATTATTTCATTAACCTATTTCATAACTGAATGTCAACACTAAGATTCTGTCAAAGATAATGGCCAATCAGTTGGAGGATATTTTGGGTAAAATTATTTTTAAAGATCAAACAGGCTTTATAAAGGGTCGCTATTCTTTTTCAAATGTTCGGAGACTATTTAACATTATATATTCATCCTCTTTTAAAACTCCACAATGCGTCGTCTCTTTGGATGCTGAAAAAGCGTTTGATCGAGTCGAATAGAAATATTTATTTAATGTTTTAGAGAAATTTGGCTTTGGTGTTAATTTTAATAATTGGATTAAAATGATATATAAAGCACCTATTGCTACATTTGTCACTAACTATTGTAGGTCTCCTTTTTTTCAGCTTTCACAGGGGACAAGACAAGGTTGTCCATTAAGTCCTTTGTTGTTTAATTTAATATTAGAACCCCTTGCTATTGCTCTTCGTGAAGCTAAAAATATTTATGGGGTTTTTGTGAATGAGACCATTCATAAGATTTCTCTTTACGCTGACAATTTATTGGTTTATATATCTAATCCCGAAGAATCTATTCCTGCTTTGCTAAAATTATTCAATGAATTTGGAGATTTTTCAGGATATAAAATAAATTTTAGTAAAAGTGAATTGTTTCCTTTAAATGAATCTCTCTCTATATATGATAATACTCCTTTCAAAGTCACGGATTCTTTTAGATATTTAGGTGTTATTATCACTAAAAATGTAAAGATTTTTATAAATCCCTTGGTAGACTCTATGAAGTATTTATTTAGTAGATGGAGTCCACTTACATTTTCACTTGTCGGTCGTATCCATACAGTTAAAATGATGATTTTATCAAAATTTTTATATTTATTTCAGAATATCCCTGTTTTTTTGACTAAGAAGTTTTTTGATTGGATTGATTATATTATTTTATCTTTTATTTGGAATAATAAAATACCAAGAATTAGTAAATGTCACTTACAAAAGTTGAAAAAGGATGGAGGTCTAACTTTGCCTAATTTAAGAATGTATTACTGGGCTGTTAATGTGCGATACATGTCCTTTTGGTTAAATTGGGTTGATAAGAACAATCGGCCAATTTGGGTAGACCTTGAATTGAAAGCTGTGAAACAGTTTTATTTAACCTCATTATTGGGAGCTGCTTTACCTATACAATTAGCTAAAGTTGCTAATTTAAACCTATACCCTGTAATTAAGCATTCTTTACAAATTTGGCTCCAGTTCCGCAATTTTTTTAATCTTAAAAAATTTAAACTTGTAGTTTAATTTATCGAAATTACTTTTTTAAGCCTTCTTTGAGTGATCCAATTTTTTTACTTTGGAAAAATAAAGGTATTAATTCTTTTTTGGATTTATTTAAAGAAGATAGATTGATGTCTTTTGAACAATTAGTTGATAAATATTCTCTTTCATACTCACACTTTTTACAATACCTTCAAGTTAGACATTTCTTACAAAAATATTTAGTAATTTTCCTTACATATTGGAGGCTGACCTGTTAGATACTATTATGAGTATGAACCCTTCAACGAAGGGTTCTATTAGAAGAATTTATAATTTATTATTACAATGGGATAAGCATCCTTTATTTAAGATTAAACAAGATTGGGGAAAGGAACTCAATTTGACTTTTATGACGGAGGATTGGACGCGGATTCTGAAGCTGGTTATCTCTTCTTCGATCTGTGCTAGTCATTCACTGATTCAATTTAAAATTGTACATCATTACCATTTGATGAAGGAAAGACTGTCTAAAATATTTCCTAATGTTGATAGTTATTGAGATAGATGTAAAACTGAGACAGCTACACTGACACACATGTTTTGGTCTTGTTCTATACTGGAACAGTTCTGGAAGTCAGTTTTTTTGACAATTTCTAAAGCACTTAAAATTAATTTACAACCTGACAAATTAACTGTGCTTTTTGGAAAAATTCCTCAAAATATCCATGGTATCTCTGTGTCTGACCAACATGATATTGCACTTGTTACATTGATAGCTAGGAGGGCCATTTTGTTGAAGTGGAAGGATACATCAGCTCCCACTTTGTCACAATGGTTCTCTCAATTGATGCTATGTCTTAGTTTAGAGAAAATTAGGAGTCGAACCTTTGAACCTTTATTTGATTTTGAGAAAAGATGGGATTCATTTGCTCATTATCATTTGAGTTAATTGATAGGTTTCCTCCACGATCCAATTGTAAATTTTTGTTTTTTTTCTTGCTGGCGGTTTGATGTTTATCCTTAGAAGCTTTTTGTATGATGCATGACTCCGGGGTTGTACACCTAATGGAAGTTTTTTCCCACTTTTTCTGCTTAGTAGGGTTTTTTTATTACCACCAAAATTTTTCAATATTTAAAATAATGTATTTTTCCTTGAGACATTGTAAGTGTTGCTTACTTCGATGTACTCGTGTTGTTTTTGAATAATATAATAATAATAAAAAGATTTGAAAAGAACTAGTAATGTAACTTCTAAAACCAATTGGCTGCACCAGTGATGATTTGGTGTGTCTTATTAAAGGGAAGTGAATACTTATGCAATCAATTATTTTGTGTTTTATGTTTATAATTAATTTAGATCACTTTGTAGAGATCTGCTTTCACTTTGACACAAAAGAGTCTTTTTCTGTTGATCAGTGTCAGAGAAAGCCAAATTAAGCCAAGTTGTAGTGTATATGGATTTCAGCAAGGCATTTGATAAGGTACCCCATACAAGGCTTATTGAAAAAGTAAGGAGGCATGGGATCCAAGGGGACATTGCTACCCAGACAGAGGAGCAATTATTATCCAATAATGTCAACAATCAGTTTATCCAAAATACCCAAAATGCCACATTATTGGCATTTCACTGGAAGTACCTGAACTGGCAACTGTGATAGAATGGACAGCAACCATCATCTACATGCTACCTGGCCTGTGCATTTTCACACCTGGCCACGGTTACGTATGTATAGTGAGAGCACTGTGAGGAAATTGTTTGGTAACCATGTACTTTATTCTGTTTTGGAAAGCTTTTAGCGCAGTAAATCTTCCAAGGGAAAATGAGAAGATGTATTTTCAATGCAAAGTTCCCAAGAAAGGTGTAGTTGTTAGCTGAGCACCCATGAGGAGGTGCCGAGACGAGGACGTTGCCCAGCATTGCCTGGAACATGGTCGCTGTCAAATTTGTGACGTCCAACAACTGAAAGAAGAAAACAAGAAGCAATTATCATGATGTTATCAGGAAAACATTGCGTTAGATAAAAATGCTGCTGTGAAATATTAAATGTTATTTATTTTTATTAATTTATAATTCTATTATTAATTGTTAGAAATATTTTAAAATTTTATTTTATTTTCCTGTCTATTATTTATTTATTTAGAGATCCAGTGGAGAACAGGTCCTTCCAGTTCTTCAGGCCACGCCACCCAGCAACCCATCTGTCCAGCCCTAGTCTAATCACAGGACAATTTGCAATGACCAATTAACCTACTAACCAGTACGCCTTTGGACTGTGGGAGGAAACAGGAGTACCCTGAGGAAACCCACATGGCCACTGGGAGTACATACAAACTGCTTACAGGTGGCACTGGAATTGAATTCCGAACTCTGGAACACCCCAAGTAGTAATTGTGTTGTGCTAACCACAATACTTCCATGGCACTTTTATTGAATAGAACAGATCATTTATATATAATGTAAACAGAAGGCACTTTATAAAATATTTCAATTATTATCATTATATTAATTAATGTAAGGTAATGTAAGGTACATCCTAGCTGCTACGCCTTTGCGTTGTCCCCATTAGTGGTGCCCAACGGTGACATTAGCTTGTTCTCAGAATCAGGTTATTATTGTGAAATTTGTTAACTTAGCTGCGACAGTTCAATGCAATACATAATATAGAAGAAGGGGAAAACAAATAATAATAATAATAAATAAATAAATACATTATATATATTGAATAGATTAAAAATCATGCAAAAAACAGAAATTATATATATTAATAAAGTGAGGTAGTGTTCATGGGTTCAATGTCCATTTAGGAAACAGATGCCAGAGGGGAAAGAGCTGTTCCTGAATCACTGAGTGTGTGCCTTCAGGCTTCTGTACCTCCTCCCTGATGGTAACAGTGAGAAAAGGCCATGCCCTGGGTGCTGGAGGTCCTTAATAATGGACACTGCCTTTCTGAGACACTGCTCCTTGAAGATGTCCTGGGTACTTTGTAGGCTAGTGCCCAAGATGGAGTCGACTAAATTTACAACCCTTTGCAGCTTCTTTCAGTACTGTGCAGTGGCTCCCCCGCCCTTACCAACCAGACAGTGATGCAGCCTGTCAGAATGCTTTCCGCAGTACAGCTCTAGAAGTTTTTGAGTGCATTTGTTGACATACCAAATCTCTTCAAACTCCTAATGAAGTATAGTCACTGTCTTGCCTTCTTTATAACTGCATCAATACGTTGGGGCCAAGTTAGATCCTCAGAGATCTTGATACCCATGAACTTGAAGCTGCTCACTCTCTCCACTTCTGATCCCTCTATGAGGATTGGTATGTGTTCCTTCATCTTACCCTTCCTGAAGTCCACAATCAGCTCTTTCGTCTTACTGACATTGAGCTCTCTGCCTAGAGATCTTACCTGCCCTAGCTGAAAGCACTTCATGGGTGGAGTACTTCTTAAACACCACCCACAAAGTTTAACAAATCGATCAGAGGCAAAACTCAGAATGGAGAGTTGAAGTTAAATTCTAAGGACTGAAGAACTTTGCACCACGGTAGTGTAGCGGTTATTGCAACACATGTACAGGTCAGAGCGTCACCTGTATGGACTCTGTATGGCCTCCTTTTGGAATGAGTGGGTTTCCTCCGGGTGCTGTGGTTTCCTCCCACAGTCTAAAGACGTACCAGTTGCTAGGCCAATTGGTCATTGTAAATCGTCCCATGCTTAGGCTCAGGTTAAATTGAGGGTTGCCAGACAGCGTAGATGGAAGGGCCGGAAGGGGTTGTATCTTCAAATAAATAAATAGATAGAGTGTAGTTTGGGTAATCTCACCTTGTAATTTAACTCCTGCAGCGCTGGGAACATTCTGGTTATTGACACTGCATTAAACGCAAACCAATATTCATTCTAAGTGTGTGGTGCATACGACCTCTTGCATTCAGCCAATAGCAATCGCAGTAGCATACTTACCAAACTCTTTATCTGGGCACAGGTATATCTCGCCACCTCACTGGATGGGATAGGGACTGCACTGGCAGTGTGGCCTCAGAGCAGCTAGTTTCTCTCATCTGTACTCTGTAGGCTATAGAATCAAAATTAATATAGGAATTCAGTTCATGGTTAATCATCTCAATAAGCTCCTGTTCTGCGTTGTCACATTCAGTATGCTTCTGAAAAACATTGAGCTAACAAAAATACTTGTTTTTTTAATGAAACAATATGTTCAGGCAGAATTAGACATTGGAATGAATTTGACTTGGAGTCTGGGTAACCTTATTTACTTACTTGTTTGTTTGTTTGTTTATGGAAATACGGCACAGAACAGGGGCTTCCAGTCTGCTGAGCCACGCTATCCAGCAGCCCAGCGATTTAACCCTAGCTGAATCAGATTTAATATCACTGGCATATGTCATGAAATTTGTTAACTTTACAGCTGCAGTACAACACAATATATGATAAATGACTATAGAGAAAAACTTGAATTACAGTAAGCATATATACGTCTATTAAATTGTTAAGCTAAAATAGTAGTGCAAAAAAACCAGCAATGAGGAAGTAGTGAAGTCGTGTTCACGGGTTCAATGTCCATTTAGGAATCGGATGGCAGAGGGGAAGAAGCTGTTCCTGAATCGCTGAGTGTGTGCCTTCAGGCTTCTGCACCTCCTGCCTGATGGTGACAGTGTGAAGAGGGGTGGTGGGGGGTCCTTGATGATCGATGCTGCCTGCCTAACGCACCGCTCCTTGAAGATGGCTTGGATACTATGGAGGATAACTAATCTTTACAAGTTTCTGCAACTTATTTCGATCTTGTGCACAAGCACGCCCCTCCACCCCCCCGACCAGCTGGTGATGCAGTCAGTCAGAATGTTCTCCACAGTACAACGGGAGATGTTATCAAGTGTTTTAGTTAACAAACCAAATCTCCTCAGACTCCTAATGAAATATAGCAATGAAATAACACAGGATGATTTACAATGACCATCTAACCTACTACCCAGTGCGTCTTTGGACCGTGGGAGGAAACTGATGCACTCCGAGGAAACCCACGCGCACATGGGAAGGAATGTACAAACCTGCTTACAGAGGACACGGGAATTGAACTCAGAATTCTGTCACCCCAAGCTGCAGTAGCACCTCACTATCTATGGCAATGTTTGCAAATACTTTTTCAGGAAATTTTCAGGAAGAGCAGTAGATGCAGTGTATATGGATTTCAGCAAGGCATTTGATAAGGTACCCCATTGAAGGGTTATTGAGAAAGTAAGGAGGCATGGGATCCAAGGGGACATTGTTTTGTGGATCCAGAACTGGCTTGTCCACAGAAGGCAAAGAGTGATTGTAGACGGGTCGTGTTCGGCATGGAGGTTGGTGACCAGTGGTGTGCCTCAGGGATCTGTTCTGGGACCCTTACTCTTCGTGATTTTTATAAATGACCTGGATGAGGAAGTGGAGGGATGGGTTATTAAGTTTGCTGATGACACAAAGGTTGGAGGTGTGGTGGATAGGGTGGAGGGCTGTCAGAGGTTACAGCGGGACATCGATAGGATGCAAAACTGGGCTGAGAAGTGGCAGAAAGAGTTCAACACAGATAAGTGCAAAGTGGTTCATTTTTGTAGGTCAAATATGATGGCAGAATATAGTATTAATGGTAAGACTCTTGGCAGTGTGGAGGATCAGAGGGATCTCGGGGTCTGAGTCCATAGGATGCTCAAAGCAGCTGCACGGGTTGATTCTTTGGTTAAGAAGGCATACGGTGTATTGGCCTTCATCAACCGTGGGATTGAATTTAAGAGCCGAGAGGTAATGTTGCAGCTATATAGGACCCTGGTCAGACTGCACATGGAGTACTGTGCTCAGTTCTGGTCGCCTCACTACAGGAAGGATGCGGAAACCATAGAAAGGGTGCAGAGGAGATTTACAAGGATGTTGCCTGGATTGGAGAGCATGGCTTATGAAAATAGGTTGAGTGAACTTAGCCTTTTCTCCTTGGAGCGACGGAGGATGAGAGATGACCTGATAGAGGTGTATAAGATGATGAGAGGCATTGATTGTGTGGATAATCAGAGGCTTTTTCCCAGGGCTGAAATGGTTGCCACAAGAGGGCACAGGTTTAAGGTGCTGGGGAGTAGGTACAGAGGAGATGTCAGGGATAAGGTTTTTTAATGCAGAGAGTGATGAGTGTGTGGAATGGGCTGCCAGCAACGGTGGTGGAGAAGGATACAATAGGGCCTTTTAAGAGACTTTTGGATAGGTACATGGAGCTTAGAAAAATAGAGGGCTATAGGTAATCCTAGTAATTTCTAAGGTAGGGACATGTTTGGCACAACTTTGTGGGCCGAAGGGCCTGTATTGTGCTGTAGGTTTTCTATGTTTCTATGAAATTGGAAATGTCTGGGATTGCCCTGCTGTTTGTAGGATTCTTCTTGCGTTGAAAGCAAATTCTTGGCTTAGATCCGTCATATCACTGTCCTAGACACTTCACAGCGAGTTTCTCTTGCGGGCTATATGGTGTGACCAGGCACGTCTGGTGAAGGAGCTTGTCATGTCCACTTCAGGGCAGCTCACTCACCTTTGGACCCCACTGGACACTTAGCTCTCATCTGTGGCTCCAAGTAGCTGTTTGCAGGTGAACGCAGCCACGCCCCTGTAAACTGCTTCCTCTCAGTCCAGGGCAGACACTCAGCATGGTCAAGGTCACATTTCACCGCTAATAAAAGCCTTTCAGTATTTACTCTACTTCCAGTCTTTTGGAGTAATTGATAGTGAATCACTTATATAATTTAGTTATATAAATATATGACGGATAACCTATATATAGATCATAGATACATACATACATGTACTTCTTACAGTTTTTATTATTATGTATTGTAATGTACTGCTGCCGCAAAACAACAAATTTCATGACATTTGCCAGCGATACGCGGTGAAGGGTGAAAAGCTCCTTGTGCTTGACTGTACTGCAGTGTTAACAGATTTAAATCACAGACTTCTAACCAGCAATCTATTGTCAGTGAGGAGATGCAGGAGCCTGAAGACCAAATTTCTGCTGCTTTTCTGCATTGCCACTTACAGTAGATTTGTTAAAGACATTGAACTAATAAAAATATTTATTTGTTTAATGAAACAACATGTTCAGGCAGAATTAAACAGTGGAATCAATTTGGCTTGGAGATGTGAATCAGGAACAGCTTCTTCCCCTCCACCATCAGATATCTGAACGGTCCATGAACTCAACCTCATTATTCCTTTTTGCATTATTTGTTTATTTTTTAAAGTGATAGATTTTTATATATTTGTTCTGTACTTATGCCACGAAACAACGATTTTCATGCCGTATACTAAAAGTCAGTGATAATCAAACTGATTCTCAGCAATTACAGTGTTACACTCAACTGGGCAGGCAGCATCTATGGAGGGGAATAAACAACGGCATTTTGGTCCGAGTCCTTCCATCAGTACTCGACCCAAAACATCAACTCTTCATTCCTCTCCATAGGTGCTGCCTGACCTACTGGGTTCCTCCAGTGTTTTTTGCTCTGGATTTCCAGCATCTGCAGAATCTCTTGTGTTTCTATGGAATTACAGTTAAAGGTTTGCTCAGGTTCCTGAGAAGAACAAACCATACCTCAGTGTAAATCTCACTCTAAACTCCTTCTGTATTCAAGATTCCAGTGTGTTTAATGTCATTTCCAGTACTCAAGTATAAAGGAGAACAAAATAATTGTTACTCCGGATGTAATGAATAATTGCTGTTCAAAATATGTCTTGTGTCCTTTTATCACAGCAGAGTCAGGTTAATCACCAGGTGTTGCCACAGAAGTTGGTCTAGTTGGCCCAGGAATTAGATGTTATGTCTGACCGGGTACAAGCTTGTGATCAATCTGCAGACAAACTGTTAATTAAATAGTAAAAAAAATGCACGTGATGGAATTCTGAAACAGGAACAGAAAATAGTAGAAATAAAAATAGCTCAGAGTCGCTGGCATTTTCCAATTTTGAGATGAAATAAGTTTTCTCTTTCAAAATGTATTAGCTGGCTTAATGTTGTGATGTCTCTTCCACACCCAATGCACCAACTTCAAGTAAATCATTATTTTTATCAAGGCGGGGAGAAGGCTCAAATCCAATCGAAGGAGCATGCCGGCCTCGTAGGAAGAGCAAAGAGCCGACCTGGGGAAACGGCTCAGGTTCGCTGAGCACATCTCCTCGACAATGCTTAGGCCAGACGTAGTGCTGCTGCCAGAGTCATCTGGACCAGTGGCCATGTTGGAGCTGACCATTCCCTGGGAAGACCAGGCGGAGGAGGCCCATGAACGGAAAAAGACAAAGTACCAAGACTTGCTGCACCGAGGGGTGGTGGGCACATTGTGTGCCCATAGAGGTGGGCTGCAGGGGGTTTGCTGGTCAATCTCTCTGCGGAGCCTGCAGCTGAATGGGCATCTCTGGAGCCCAGAAGAGGAAAGCCATCAGGAACACACAATGGAGTAGAGCGAGCTTCAGGATGGCTGTGGGCCAGGAGGAGTGATCCGTGGCAGAATGCTACTCAGACACAAGTCGAGGCCTAGTCATCCCCAGCTGGGCTGTCCGGGCAAGGGTGTCTGATGTTGAAAGACCCGAAACACATCTGCGACCCCGGGTTACATCACTGATGATGTACCTGAGTGCATCACAAGATATACCATTCTATCTTTCACTGCTTGTGAGACTTCTGGAAATCCTTTATTCATTTTATTTAGAGAGACAGCACAAATCAGGCCCTTCCGGCCCAACGAGTCGCACAAGCCAACAATCTCGATTTAACCCTAGCCAAGTCACAGGACAACTTATAAAGACCAAGTAACCCTCTAACCAGTGCGTCTTTGGACCGTGGGTGAAAACTGTAGCACCCAGAGGAAACCCATGTGCAAACGGGAAGGAACTTACAAACTTGCTAACAGAGGATGCTGGAATTAATCGGCAAACTCCAACGCCCCAAACTGTAATAGCGCCGTGCTAAACGCTAAGCTACCATGGTTGTTCATAAAACAATCCTGCAGATGCTGGACATCTTACGTAACACAAACCAAACATTGGAGGAACTCAGCAGGTCGGGCAGTGTCTATGGATAGAGATAAGCAGTCAATGTTTCAGGTTGAGTACCTTCATCAGGACTGGAAAGGAAGGGGAAACATCCAGAATACCACACCTTATTCCAACTTCTTCCCTCTTTCTTTCCAGTCCTGATGAAGGGTCTCGGCCTGAAAAAAATGACTGTTTATTCACTTCCATAGATGCTGCCCACCTGCTGACTTCCTCCAGCATTTTGTATCTGTTGGTTATAAAACTAATGCGATTATACTTCTAAACTAACGTATTGAGATTTCTTGTTGTGAGGATTGGGAATTTCCATATAAATACAGGTTCTGTCATTTTGAAGTGATAGTGTTGTGAATAGATGACAGGAAACTGCAGACCCTCTGAACAGATTCTCACCATTGAATGGATTTATAATTGATGAATAGATACAAAGTCACAATCAATAATTTCTGATTTTATTTTCAACACCATTCTCCCACCTTCACCCCGTAACCTTTAACCCCTCACCAATCATGAACCTATCAGCGTCTACCTGAAAACACCCAGTGACTTGTCGTCCACAGCCATCTGAGGCAATGAGTTCCACAGATTCACAAACTTCTGGCTGAAGAACTAATAGAAGCATCCTCTCCATGTCCACTCTATCCAGGACTTTCCCCTCCCTCATCCTTCTGAACTTCAGCAAGTACAGGCCCAGAGCCATCAAGCACCCCTCGTGTTAGCTCCTTTCGTTCCTGGGATCATTCTCATTAACCCCCTCTGGACTGACTCCATCTACCCTTCGATATGGGACTCACGATCCGTAGACACTGCCGTTGCTGGAATCTGGAGCAACAAGGGGTCTGCAGGTTGAACAGCATCTGTGGGGGGAGAAGGAATTGTCGATGCTTTGTATCAGAATTGACCCGCTGAGTTCCTCAAGCACACACAAAATGCTAAAGGGACTCAGCAGGTCAGGAGGCATCTGGAGGAGAATGAACAGTCAATGCTTAGGACTGATGAAGGGTCTCAGTCTGAAATGCTGACTGTTCTCCTTCACAGATGCTGCCTGGCCTGCTGAGTTCTTCCAGTACTTTACGTGTGCTGATCCATATTTCCAGCATCTGCGGGATGTTTTGTGTTTTAGTTTTATTTATTTTTATTTTGAGATGTATCGCAGAATAGGCCCATCTGGCCCTTCGAGCCACATTGCCCAGCAATCACCCAGTTCAACTCGAGACTAATCACGGGACATTTTCCAGTGACCAATGAACCAACTACCCAAACACGAGGAAATCTGCAGATGCTGGAATTTCAAGCACACACACAAAGATTGCTGGTGAACGCAGCAGGCCAGGCAGCATCTCTAGGAAGAGGTGCAGTCGACGTTTCGGGCCGAGACTTCGTCAGGACTAACTGAAAGAAGACATAGTAAGAGATTTGAAAGTGGGAGGGGGAGGGGGAGATCCAAAATGATAGGAGAAGACAGGAGGGGGAGGGATGGAGCCAAGAGCTGGACAGGTGATTGGCAAAAGGGATATGAGAGGATCATGGGACAGGAGGTCCGGGAAGAAAGACAAGGGGGGGGGGGAACCCAGAGGATGGGCAAGAGGTATATTCAGAGGGACAGAGGGAGAAAAAGGAGAGTGAGAGAAAGAATGTGTGTATAAAAATAAGTAACAGATGGGGTACAAGGGGGAGGTGCGGCATTAGCAGAAGTTAGAGAAGTCGATGTTCATGCCATCAGGTTGGAGGCTACCCAGACAGAATATAAGGTGTTGTTCCTCCAACCTGAGTGTGGCTTCATCTTGACAGTAGAGGAGGCCGTGGATAGACATATCAGAATGGAAATGGGATGTGGAATTAAAATGTGTGGCCACTGGGAGATCCTGCTTTCTCCAGCGGACAGAGCGTAGGTGTTCAGCGAAGCGGTCTCCCAGTCTGCGTCGGGTCTCGCCAATATATAGAAGGCCACATCGGGAGCACCGGACACAGTATATCACCCCAGCCGACTCACAGGTGAAGTGTCGCCTCACCTGGAAGGACTCCGGTATGTTTTCGGACTGTGGGAGGAAATTGGAGCACCCAGAGGAAACTCATGCATTCCACGTACAAACGTTGAAGCCCCTTAAAGGGGACGCCAGAACTGAACTCCACACTCCGATGCTTCGAGCTGAAACAGTGTCACGCTAGCTACCACGGCCCACAAAAAAGATCCTGAGCAGATTGTACATTACAACCCTGAGTGAAATTTCTTTTATGTGCGACTTGTGCCTAACCACATGTGGGAGGATGGAATTTATGGATTAATCATAATGACCTATGATTCTTGTAAAAATATTACTTCATTTCTCCCTATTGCCACGCCTACTCACTGCAAATCAATGGCACACCGCTGCCACCTACTGCCAGAAATAGAGAATAGCACAACTGCTTTAGAGAGTCCAGTTCAAGGTTAAAAACCTTGTTGTCTTATACATCACATGGTGAACTTCAGTGGGTTAACTAGTATCAGCTCCCACAAAGTGATAGCACTATTCGTCAGAAGTAAAGCATAACATTGTGGCTTTTGAGAGCCCACTTCAGGGTTAAAAACACTGTCGTCTTATACATCACATGGTGAACTTCAGTGGGTTAACTTCTTGCAGTTCTCACAAAATGATAGCAGTTTGCAATGAAATGGAATTTGCGAAATAATATAAATATTTATGCCAAAAGTTTCTGGTTTTGGAGGGATGCTAAAAAATTAACTTTTCTTTACACAAATATTTGATAATTGAACAGTACAGGTGAGAATAATAAAAGCTATAATGTTAGAAGTCTGATATAAAAGCAGGAAAAAGCAAAAGGAATCTCTCAAATGCAGTAAATATTTTATATTAACCCGAGGCAATGAGCAGATGTTGGAAATCCAGAACAATATACACAAAATGTTGAAAGAACTCAGCAGGTCAGGCAGAATCTATGGAAGTAAATAAACAGTCAACATTTCGAGCCAAGACGCTTCATAAGGACTGGAACAGAAGGGAGAAGATGCCAAAATAAAAAGGTGGGGGTGGGAAGGAGTATAGCTAGAAGGTGAGAGGTGAAGCCAGGTAGGTAGGAAAGGTAAAGGGCTGGAGAGGAAGGAATCTGACAGGAGAGGAGAGTAGACCATGGGAGAAGGGGAAGGAGGAGGGGAACCCAAGGTGGGGGGGTGATAGGCAGGTGAGAAGAGGGAACAGGGCAGGCCAGGGAATAGAAGAAGAGGGGAGGGGGAGGAAAAGTATTTTTTTACCAGAAGGATATTCGTGCTGTCAGGCTGGAGATCGATGGTATGAACATTTTATATTGTTACACTACTTCTGTTTCTTTGCGCTAAGATATAATGAGCTTAGATTTATTTTGACTGATGTTTCCATCCATATTAAGAACATAAGAAATAGGAGCAGGAGTCGACTATCTGGCCCGTCGAACCTGCTCTGCCATTCGATAAGATCATGGCTGATCTGGCCATGGACTCATCTCCACCTACCTGCCTTTCTCCATAACCCTTAATTCCCCTACTATGCAAAAATCTATCCAACCTTGTCTTAAATATATTTACTGAGGTAGCATCCACTGCTTCATTGGGCAGAGAATTCCACTCTCTGGGAAAAGCAGTTCCTCTTCATCTCCATCCTACTACTCCCCCGAATCTTGAGGTTATGTCCCCTAGTTCTAGTCTCACCTACCAGTGGAAACAACTTTCCTGCCTCTATGTTACCTATCTCTTTCATCATTTTATATGCTTCTGTAAGATCCCCTCTCATTCTTCTGAATTCCAGCAAGTACAGTCCCAGGTGACTCAATCTCTCCTCATAGTCTAACCCCTCATCTCTGGAATCAACCTGGTGAACCTCCTCTGCACTGCCTCCAAAGCCAGTATATCCTTCCTCAAGTAAGGAGACCAGAACTGCACACAGTACTCCAGGTGCGGCCTCACCAGTACCCTGTACAGTTGCAGCATATCCTCCCTGCTCTTAAATTCAATCCCTCTAGCAATGAAGGACAATGTTCCATTTGCCTTCTTGATAGCCTGCTGCACCTGCAAACCAACCTTCTGTGATTCATGCACAAGCACTCCCAAGTCCCTCTGCACAGCAGCATGTTGTAATTTTTTACCATTTAAACAATAATCTGCTCTTCTATTTTCCTTCCAAAGTGGATGACCTCACATTTACCAACATTGTACTCCACCTGCCAGACCCTTGCCCTATCTATATCTCTCTGCAGACTCTCCAAATCTTTTGAACAATTTGATTTTCCACTTAATTTAGTATCATCAGCAAAGTTAGATACACTACACTCGGTCCCCTCTTCCAGATTATTCATGTATATTGTGAACAGTTGCAGGCCCAGCACCAAGCCCTGTGGCACACCGCTCACCACTGATTGCCAGAGTAACACCCAACTCTCTGCTTTCTATTAGTTAACCAATCCTCTGTCCATGCTGACACATCACCCCAACCCTATGCATCATTATCTTATGGATAAGTCTTTTACGTGGCATCTTATCGAACGCCTTCTGAAAATCTAAGTAAATATCGTCCATCTGTTCTCCTCAATCCACTACACATTATATCCTCAAAGAACTCCAGTAAGTTTGTCAAACAGGACCTGCCTTTGCTGAAACCATGCTGTGTCTGCCTGATGGATCCATTTCTTTTCAGATGCCTGGCTATTTTTTCTTTAAAATAGAAAATACTATAAATATTTCCATCAGTGGAAAGAGAAACAGAGTTCTGTCACAACCACGGTCTTTACTGCAGAGTCTGGGTGCCCTCGCAGGTGAGCAGCTGAAAGAAGTTGGCAATCGCGCAGATGACAATGCACACATTCCAGCCAATTGGTGTTTATGTGTAGTTGTGGTTAACTCACTTCCTTGGGCCATCACCAAAGTTCATCTCTAACGAAAGGTCTCCAATGTGAAATGCCAATGTTCCTTCTTTCCACCAGCGTTGCCAATGAAGGTATAAAGGCCACGAAGGGTTCAAAGTAAATTTATTCTCAAAGTACATATATGTCGCCATATACCACTCTGAGATTCATTTTACTGAGGCCATTCACAGTAAATACAAAGAAGCAAAAGAAAAAACATGCAAAATAACAATAAATATCGAGAACATGAGATGAAGAGTCCTTAAAAGTGAAGGTATTCAGCGCCATGAAATGAATTTAGTTAGTTCAAAGTAAGTTTATTATCAAGGTCTGTATAAATTATACGACATTGAGATTTGACTGCTTACAGGCAGTCACAAAACAAGAAACTTTAAATCACCTCCCTCTGGTGCTCCTCCCCCATTTTCTTTCTTCCATGGCCTTCTGTCCTCTTTTATCAGACTCCCCCTTCTCCTGTCCTGTATCTCTTTCGCCAATCAACTTCCCAGCTCTTTACTTCATCCCTCCCCCTCCCAGCCTCACCTATCACCTTGTGTTTCTCTCTCCCCTCCTTTAATCTACTCCTCAGATTTTTTTTCTCCAGTCCTGCCCAAGGGTCTCAGCCCAAAATGTCAACTGTACTTTTTTCCATAAATGCTGCCTGGACTGCTGAGTTCCTCCAGCATTTTGTGTGTGTTGCTTGGATTTCCAGCATCTACAGATTTTCTCATGTTTGTAAAACAAATGATCAACACCCAATGTGCAGAGGGAGGAAAAAAGAACAAATCACACAAACAATAAAAGCAAGCAACTGCATTCACAAACTAAAGTGAGTACATAGACCCAAAGCTTGGAATAAGCCCTCAGACTCAGCATCAGTTCATCACACAGTGGGGCAAATCGTTGTGAAGCTCACAGACACTGGAGCAGTTAGAGCAGGCCCACAGCCTGGGGCAGTCAGAGCGGGCCCACAGCCTGGGGCAGTCAGAGCGGACCCACAGCCACACCTCAGCCTCAGTTCCGAGGAAGGTGGAGTAAATGTGGCAGAGCAGCAAGCAGAATTGTCCAGACCCTCACCTCCAGTCCCCACACCCTGCCTTTTCAGTCTATCAGGCCTGACATTTAACTTGTCCAAACACCAGCTCGTCACCTGCACTAGGACACAGGCCCTGCTACATTGATAGGCTTTGGGCCTGGTCTCTGCTGCCACGTTCTGGCCCAAAACTGACATTTCCAAATCGACCCTGTGCTTAGATTGATCCACCTCAGTCCCATTTAGGTGGAGGGGTCCAAAACCCCTCCCTTCCGCTCACTCCAACTCTGGCTCCGTCTCTGACTGCACCTCGAACTTACCTCAACCTCGGTCCAACCACTCCGCCTTGACCTCGCTCCAACTTCGCCACATACTCACAAGCCTCGACCCTCGAGTCAGCCTCGCCTTCACTTGCCTCTTGTTTGCAGTGACAGTTTACCTCAATTTTCCACAGATAAAGTATTTTTAATAAAGCATTCAATTGTATTTCTTGCTTTATGAACTGCCAGAAAGCTGTCACCCATCATTAGGGTCTCGGCCTGAAATGTCGACTGTACCTCTTCCTAGAGATGCTGCCTGGCCTGCTGCGTTCACCAGCAACTTTGATGTTACCCATCATCAGTAGCACCATCTTAAACAGGGTTACTTATTCCATTAAATTATTCATTCTAAAAGTAATATCATGTTACTGTACCAGGCAGAAGACTGCTCTTTTCTCTCTCTCTGTAAGACTGAAGCCACCTGGTGTATGTTGCTCTGCTGTTGCAGTTGGCTAGTTCTGTATAGCACATCTGTCCAGGACCCACTTTTGAGACTTTCCAGTAAATGGAATTTCTAATTACTGGTGCAGCCATTGCTGTTACATAGTCAGCTTGTAGGACCCTGAAACAATGTCTAAAAAACATAAACTGGAGGAAAATCGTCAAGCATTCATAGTATATTTACATTCATTATCAATTTATGCTGTATACAACCCTGAGATTCATCTTCACACAGACAGCAATGAAACAAAGGAATTCCATGGAAGTCACTCTAAGAGAAATATCAGACAACCCCCCTCACCATGTGCAAAATAAACAAATCATGCAAACAGCAAACAGCGACAGCAATGGAATATAGAAACACAAAACCAAAAGAGTCCAGGCATATTCATTTCAGCTCAATTCTAGTTCTGGTGATGCTTGTTTGTTATCTGCACTGATCAAAGTCGCCCAAAATAACGCAGAGAAAGAAGCCACCAGAAACCAGAGGCACACCATTACATGAACTACAGAAATCATGTTGATTAAACCTTGCCCAAGGCACAGGTCTCCAGCACCATGCTCTGACAGCATCGAGGGAGAGAGAGACCATTCAAACACTTGGACCTTCCTCCTGCGTCCTTATATGTGAACCTTACTTCTGTGGATCTATCCTGAGCCCAGCATATCGATACAATTGCAAAGAAGGCACAGCAGCAGCTATATTTCATCAGGAGTTTGAGGAGAATTAGTATTTCACCAAAGACTCTCACAAATTTCTATAGATGTACCATGGAGAGAATTCTGACTGGTTGCATCACCATCTGGTGTGGAGGGGCCACGGCACAGGATTGGAAAAAGCTGCAGAAAGTTGAAAACTCAGCCAACTCCATCTTGGGCACCAGCCTCCCCAGCATCAAGGACACCTTCAAATGGCTAAACCTCAACAGAGCGGCATCTATCGTTAAGAACCCCAGTCACCCAGGACATGCCCTCTTCTCACTGTTACCATCAGGAAGGAGGTACAGGAGCCCAAAGGCACACATTCGGTGTTTCAGGAACAGCTTCTTCCCCTCCACCATCAGAGTTTTGAATGAACAAAGAACCCATGAACACGACCTCATTATTTTTTTTCTTTTTTTTGCTCTCTTTTTGCACTACTTAATTAAATTTTTATATAGATTTCTTATTGTAATATATTGTTTTTTTATTATGTATTTATTATAAAACAGCAAATTTCACAAGATATGCCAGCGATATTAAACCTGATTCCGATTCTAAGGTTCAAATTTCCAGGTAAGTTTATTAAGTACATATACAGTGTGTCTCTATATAAAACCCTGAGATTCATTTTCTTGTAGACCTACTCAATAAATCCATAACAGAATAACAAGCATAATACAATCAACAAAAGGCCATTTGTCATTTGTTCATCCAAATGTGCAAAAGACAATATTGTGCAAATACAAAAACAAAGAAATAATAGTAATAAATATATAAGCAATAAATATCGAGCACATGAGATGAAGAATCGTTGAAAGTGAGTCTATAGGTTGTGGGGACATTTCAAAGATGGACCAAAGAGAAGCTGAGTGAAGTTATCCCTTTTGGATCAGGAGTCTGATGGTTGAGGGGTAGTAACTGTTCCTGAACCTGGTGGTGTGAGTCCTGAGGCACCTGTACCTTCTTCCTGATGGCAGCAGCAAGAAGAGAGCCTGACTTGTATGGTGGGGGTCCCTGATGATGGAACTGTCAACATTTCGGCAGGTACCAAGGCAGGATTTTGACCTGAAATGTGAACAATTCCTTCTCCCCCCACAGATGCTGCTCGACGCATTGATTTCCTCCAGCAGATTGTTTGTTATTCCAGATTCCAGCATCTGTGGTCTCTTGCATCTCCATCATTTCCACTGGGAATTCAATTTAAACTTCCTTTCTTTCCCAAGACAATTGTAATACATTTAACACATAAAACTAAACCTGCTCAGAGTCTGTGGATTGATGGTACAACAAAACGACTCTGCTTTTACTTTATAAAATTAGAACATGCCAGAAATACTTTCAAGGACTCTTCACCTCATTCTCGATATTTATTGTTTATTTATTCATTATTACCTTTTTTTGTTTCTCTGTATTTACTGTGAATGCCCACAAGAAAATAAATCTCAGGGTTGTAAATGGTGACTTATATGTATTTTGATAACATATTTACGTTGAACTGTGAAATACTCAGCAGTAAAGGACAATGGACATAGAAATAGAGTTAGCATTTCAGATTGATGGCTTTCATTAGAAACATGGAGATGTAACAGTTTTAAACAGTTATAGAGATGGAGAAATGTGTGAATGGATAGCTCTGTGGCTAGGGAGGCTCAGTGATGATGTGCTGTGGGGGTGGGGGCTGAGGGGTGTCTGACAAATCAGTAAAAGGAGCGAACAAATTAAATTCCAGAAAGAGAGGGACACAACAGTGGCACCAATGGCAGACCACCTGTCTCACGGCTCGAGTGACCCAGTTTCAGTCTTAAAACCATAAAACATAGGAGCAGATCTAGGCCATTCAGTCCATCAATTCTGCACCACCGTTCCATTATGGCTGATCCATTGTCTCTTTTAGCCCCATTCTTCTGCCCTCTCCCTGTAAACCTTTGACCAGAGCACCAACTGTGAGTTGGAGGGCTCTGAGAGAGGAGACAGTGCACAGGTCCAGGAGCGAGGTTTAAAAGAGGAAAGCTTTGTGGGGACTCAATTATAACTGGAGCATCAGTCGTGAGTTGGAGAACAGGGAAGGTTCAGGCATAAAAGGGAGACACTGCCTAGTGGAGCAGTCATCGATGGAGTGGTCATCGATGGAGTGGTCATTGATGGAGTGGTCATCGATGGAGTGGTAGGGCTTTGGCTCATTTGGGCTTTGGCAAGGTAAGTAGGCAAGTGGACTTCATTTTTCCTTGCATTTTTTTTGGAGGAATAGAGAGCATGTCTGTAGGGTTAGTATTTTGCTCTGGGTGTCGGAGGTGAGAATTCTGGGAATCTTCAGTCTCCCAGATGGCCACATCAGCACCAGGTGCACCAAGATGCAGCTTCTGAGAGACTGTGTTAGGGATCTGGAGCTGCGGCTTGATGACCTACAGCTTATTAGGGAGAGTGAGCAGGAGATAGATAGGAGCTACAGGGAGTTGGTCACCCAGAGGCTGCAGGTTAGATAAGTGGGTGACTGTCAAGGAAGGGATGGGAAGAGATCAAACAGTGGAGAGCATCCCTGTGGCCATTCCCCTCAGTAATCATTATCTCGTTTTGGATGCTGTTGAGGGGGGTGACCTGACAGAGGATGACCACGGTGATCAGGTCTCTGGCACTGAGCCTGGTTCCATGGTACAGAAGGGAGAGAAGATGATGAATACATTAGTCATAGGGAATTCCATAGTGAGGGGAACAGACAGGAGGTTCTGTCACCCTGATAGAGATACCCGCATGGTGTGTTGTCTCCCAGATGACAGGGGCCAGGGTATGGGATGTCTCGGAGCAGGTGCAGAGAATACTGAAGGGAGAGGGTGAACAGACAGAAGTCTTGATACACGTTGGTGCCAATGACATAGGTAGAAAAAGGGAGAAGGTCCTGAAGAGAGAATACAGGGAGTCAGGTAGGAAGCTGAAAAGCAGGACCTCCAGGGTAGTAATCTCAGGACTGATGCCTGTGCTACATGCTAACAAGCACAAGGATAGCATGATCAGGCATATCAATTCATGGCTGAGAGATTGGTGTAGGGGACAGGGATTCAGATTCCTGGATCATTGAGGCCTCTTCTGGGGGAGGTACGATCTGTACAAAAAGGACGGGTTACACCTGAACCCAAAGGGGTCCAATATCCTAGCAGGCAGGTTTAATAGAGCTGTTAGGGAGGGTTTAAGCTAATTTGGCAAGGCGATGGGAACCAGAGTGATAGGGCTGAGGAAGGGGAAAACAGAAATAAATTAAAGATAGCATGCAACAGAGATAATAGAAAGGACAAGCAGGAGATGAGGCATAATCACAGCCAGAGGGATGACTTACAGGGCAATAGAGGCGTGGTGCAGTTAAAACAGAAAGCAACAAATACTGGACTGAAAGTGTTACATTTGACTGCACGCAACATAAGAAATAAAATGGACCATCTTGAAATTCAGCTACAGATTGGCAAGTATGACGTTGTGGCCATCTCTGAAACTTGGCTAAAGGGTGGTTGCCATTGGGAGCTGAACATCCAAGGATATACTGTGTATCAGAAAGATAGGTTAGTAGGCAGCGGAGGGTGGTGTGGTCCTGTGTATAAGAAATAATATTAAATCATTAGAAAGGGATGACATAAAAATCGGAAGGTATAGAGTCTCTATGGGTTGAGTTAAGAAATGGCAAGGGTAAAAGGACCCTAATGGCGGTTGTATACAGGCCTCCAAACAGCAGCATGTCAGAAGGGCAATGTCATAATAATTGTTGGGGATTTTAACATGAAAGAGGATTGGGAAAACCAGGTCAGTACTGGACCTCAAGAGAGAGAGTTTGTAGAATGTCTAAGGGATGGCTTTTTAGAACAGGTTGTTGCTGAGCCCACTAGGGGATTGGCTGTGCTGGATTGGATGTAATGCAATGATCCAGAGGTGATAAGAGAGCTTAAGGTTATGGACCCTTGGGGATCAGTGGTCACAATATGATCGAGATCACTTTGAAATTTGAGAAGGAGAAACTAAATTCCAATGTGTCAGCACTTCAGTGGAATAAAGGAAATTACAATGGCATGAGAGGGGAACTGGCCAAGGTCGACTGGAAAGAGACACTAGCAGGAAAGACAGCAGAGCAGCAATGGCTGGAGTTTCTGCAAAAATGAGGGAAGTGAATGACAGATATATTCCAAATAAGAAGAAATTTTAGAATGAAAGGAAGACACTACCGTGGCTGACAAGTGAAGTCAGAGCCAAAGTAAAAGCAAAAGAGAGGGCATACAAGGAAGTCAAAGCTAGTGGGAAGAAAGAGGATTGGAGAGCTTTTAAAAACTTGCAGAAGGAGACTAAGAAGGTCACAAGGAAGGAAAAGATGAATTATGAAAGGATGCTGGCGACTAATATCAAAGAAGATACTAAAAGCTTTTTTAAGTATTTAAAGGGTAAAAGAGAGTAGAGGGTAGATATAGGACCAATAGAAAATGACGCTGGAGATATTGTAATGAGAGATGCAGAGATGGCAGAGAAACTGAAGGCGTATTTTGCATTAGTCTTCACAGTGGAAGACATCTGCAGTATACCAAACATTCAAAAGTGTCAGGGAAGTGAAGTACATGCAGTGAAAATTACGACTGAGAAGGTGCTCAGGAAGCTTAATGGTCTGAGGGTGGATAAATCTCCTGAACCCTCGGGTTCTGAAGGAAGTAACTGGAGAGGTTGCGGCGACATTAACGATGATCTTTCAAGAATCGATAGATGCTGGCATTGTACCGGATGACTGGAAAATTGCAAATATTACTCTGCTACTTAAGAAGGGTGGGAGGCAGCAGAAAGGAAACTATAGACCTGTTAGCCTGACATCAGTGGTTGGGAAGTTGTTGGAATCGACTGCTGGGATGAGATTACAGAATACCTGGAGGTATGTGAGAAGACAGGCCAAAGCCAGCATGGTTTCCTGAAAGGAAAATCCTGCCTGACAAACCTAGTGCAATTTTTTGAGGAAATTACAAGCAGAGTAGACAAAGGAGATGCAGTAGACGTAGTGCACTTGAATTTTCAGAAGGCCTTTGACAAGGTGCCGCACATGAGGCTGCTTAGCAAGATAAGATCCCATGGAATTACATGGAGTTACTAGCACAGAGGAGTTACTAGCACGGCTGATCAGCAGAAAAGAGAGAGTGGGAATGAAGGGATCCATTCTGGCTGGCTGCCGGTTACCAGTGGAGCTCCACAGGGGTTGGTGTTGGGACCACTGCTTTTTACGATGGAACTAATGGACTTGTGGCTAAATATGCTGATGATACAAAGGTAGGTGGACGAGCGGGTAGTGTTGAGGAAACAGAGAGCCTGCAGAGAGACTTAGATAGTTTAGGGAAATGGGAAAAGAAGTGGCAAATGAAATACAATGTTGGACAGTGTATGGTCATGCACTTTGGTGGAAGAAATAAACGAGCAAACTATTATTTAGATGGGGAGAGAATTCAAAACGTAGAGATACAAAGGGACTTGGGACTCCTTGTGCAGGATACCCTAAAGGTTAACCTCCAGGCTGTGTTGGTGGTGAAGAAGGCTAATGCAATGTTGGCATTCATTTCTAGAGGTACAGAATATAAGAGCAGGGATATGATGTTGAAGCTCTATAAGGCACTCGTGAGACCACACTTGGAGTATTGTGTGCAGTTTTGGGCTCCTTATTTTAGAAAGGATATACTGACATTGGAGAAGGTTCAGAGAAGATTCATGAGAATGATTCCAGGAATGAAAGGGTTACTGTGTGAGGAATGTCTGGCAGCTCTTGGGCTGTATTCCCTGGAGTTCAGGAGAATGAGGGGGGATCTCATAGAAACATTCTGAATGTTAAAAGGCCTGAACAGATTAGATATGGCAAAGTTATTTCCCATGGTAGGGGAGTCTAGGATAAGAGGGTGTGACTTCAGGATTGAAGGACGTCTTTTTAGAACAGAGATGCAGAGAAATTACTTTAGTCAGAGGGTGGTAAATCTGTGGAATTTATTGCCACGAGCAGCTGTGGTGGCCAAGTCATTGGGTACATATAAGGCAGAGATAAACAAGTTCTTGATTAGCCAGGGCATCACAGGGTATGGGGAGAAGGCTGGAGAATGGGAATGACTGGAAGAATTGGATCAGGCCATGGTTGAATGGTGGAGCAGATGCAAAGGGCCAAATGGCCTACATCTGCTCCTATATCTTAGGGTCTTAGGATCTTATGGACATCCTGACAAATCAAGAACCTATCAACCTCCACTTTAAATATTCCCATTGACTTGGCCGCCACAGCTGTTTGTGGTAATGAATTCCACAGAGTCACCACCCTCTGGCTAAACAAATTCCTTCTCATATCTAACCTAAAGGAACATCCTTCTATCCTGAGGCTGTTCCCTCTAGTCCCAGACACCCCCCCCCACACACACACACACACCCACACCCCCCCCACACACACACTATATGAAAAATCCTCTATCTAGCTTTGAATGAGATCTCTTCTCATTCTTCTGAGCTCCAGTAAGTACAAGCCCAGAGCCATCAAATGCTCCTCATACATTAACCTTTTCATTCCCAGGATCATTCTTGTGAACCTGACACTCACTAATGGCTGCACATCTTTTCTTTGATAAACCTGCTCACAGGATTCCAAGTGCGGTCCGAACAATCCTAGTGCTCTCTGCATGGAACATACATGTTCTGCCTGTAACCCCATCATGCAGAGGGATTGAAAACCTACAGAGAGACTGTGCTTGATCAAACTTTCAGCATTCCCTTTTCCTGAGCTTCTCTGATTCATTTAACATTAGAGTTAGGCGTTACTGGATGTTACAAGATTCACAATACACTGTACTTTTGTGATTAGTCATAGGGTTTAAGAACAACAACAGAGATGGTGGAGATAGGAGAAGAGGAAGTGAATCTTCACTCTTTGGAAAATTTGATACTTTAGAGTAATGCTATAGATGGAGTGTGGATCTGACATAGTTGGAAATAATTCTGAAGTGATGTTATTAGACCATAAGACATAGGACCATAGGCCATTCCACATCCTCTCTATTCTTTCCAGGCTCCTTTCAATATTCAATAGGTTTCAATGAGATCTCAGCCCGCACCACCCCCCCACCCATTCTTCTCATCTCCAGCAAGTACAGGCCAAGAGCCATTAAATGCTCCTCATACATTAACCCTTTCCTTCCTGGGATCATTCTCATAAACCTCCTCTGGACCTCTCTCTATTGCAGGGGTTCCCAACCTTTTTTATCCATAGACCCCCAACCATTAGCGGAGGGGTCCATTCTATTGTTTCAGCAGGGAACATGGACAACAAACTTAATTACAAGAATCTATCATATCACCATGAGCTCTGGAGTTTATTAACACCACCAAATGTATTGTTGTACAAAGGTTACAAATAATTTCATCCAAAACCTAACAAGTTTGCAATGTGTCACAGTCTTTAAAACTACTTTCTCACCTGTATTCTGGGTATGGTTCAAATTGAACTGAACTGAGCTGAATTGAATTGACTTTATTACTTATATCCTTCATATACAGGAGGAGTAAAAATCTTTACATTACATCTCTGTATAAATGTGCAATGTGCAATTTATAGTAATTTATAATAAATAGTATGTACAACAGGACAGTCAATATAACATAGAAATACAGTTGTGTCAGCATGAATTAATCAGTCTGATGGTCTGGTGGAAGAAGCTGTCCCGGAGGCTGTTGGTCCTGGCTTTTATGCTGCGGTACTGTTTCCCGGATGGTAGCAGCTGGAACAGTTTGTGGTTGAGGTGACTCAAGTCCCCAGTGACCCTTTAGGCCCTTTTTGCACACCTGTCTTTGTAAATGTCCGGAATAGTGGAAAGTTCACATCTACAGCTGCACTGGGCTGTCCGCACCACTCTCTGCAGAGTACTGCGATTGAGGGAAGTACAGTTCCCACACCAGGCAGTGATGCAGCCAGTCAGGATACTCTCAATGGTGCCCCTATAGAAAGTTCTTAGAATTTGGGGGCTCATACTAAACTTCTTCAACCACCTGAGGTGAAAGAGGTGCTGTTGTGTCTTTTTCACCACATAGCCAATATGTACAGACTATATGCGATCCTCGGTGATGTGTATGCCAAGAAACTTAAAGCTGTTCATGCTCTCAACCCCAGATCTATTGATGTCAATAGGGGTTAGCCTGTCTCCATTCCTCCTGTAGTCCACAACCAGCTCCTTTGTTTTTGCGACATTGAGGGAGAGGTTGTTTTCTTGACACCACTGTGTCAGGGTGATGACTTTGCTATAGGCTGCCTCATTATTATTTGAGAATAGGCCAGTCAGTGCAGTGTCATCAGCAAATTTAATTAGCAGATTGGAGTTGTGGGTGTCGACACAGTCATAGGTGTACAGAGAGTAAAGGGGGGGCTTAGTACACACCCCTGAGGGGCACCTGTGTTGAGGGTCAATGGGACAGAGGTGAGAGAGCACACTCTTACCACCTGCCTGCGATTTGACAGGAATCCAACTGCACAAGGCAGGGTGAAGGCTGAGATCTCTGGGCTTCTCGTTGAGAAGGAATTATGGTGTTGAATGCTGAACTGTAGTCCAAGAACAGCATTCTCACATAAGCATCCTTCTTCTCCAGACGTGTGAAGACGGTGTGTAGAGCAGTGGCTATTGCATGGTCTGTCGATCGGTTGTGTCGGTAGGCAAATTGTAGGGGGTCCAGTGTGGGTGGAAGCATGCTGCAGATGTAGTCCTTGACCAGCCTCTCATAGCATTTGGTTATTATTGAGGTGATTGCGAGAGGACACCAGTCGTTCAGGTATGTTACCTTGGTCTTTTTAACTACAGGGACAATGGTGGATGTTTTGAAGCAGGAAGGCACTCTACACTGGGAGAGGGAGAGATTAAAAATGTCAGTAAACACAACTGCCAGTTGTGCTGCGCACACTCTGAATATCCGCCCTGGGATGCCAATGGCATTTCAATGGATGTGAAGGTTAAAACTACCTTACATCTATCAAAATAATTATTTTTTAATTAAGTACCTCAACACAATAGAATGATCTGTATGGAAGACATACAAAACAAAATTTTCCACGGTATCTAGGTAAATGGTTATATGTGGTATACGGACTTTGATAATAAATGTGAAACTTGTCTTTGAATGTGACAATATTAAACCAATTTACCAACTTAAATTGATCAATAATTATTTTGTGGTAGTAATTCGTAAAGCAGCAATGTTCGAAGCAATTCTTTCACGATTGGTTACAGACACTGAGCAACACTTAAAACTCACGGTACTGCTGATTAATGGTATTTCTCTGTAACTCCGAACAAGAACAGCAATTACTATCATTCATGGAAAGCAAGCAAGTTGGTGTACTATTTATTTACTTAGAGACCCTTCCGGCTCAACAAGGCTACGCCACTCAATTACAGCGAAGTGACCAATTAACCTACCAACCTGTACGTCTCTGGAATGTGGGAGTAAACCAGTGCACCCAGAGAAATCACGGTCACGGGGAGAACGTACAAATTCCTTACAAATGGTGGAGGAATTGATATAACTGGCACTACAATTAGACCATAAGACATAGGAGCAGAATCAGGCCATCTGGCCCATCGAGTCTACTCCGCCATTCAATCATGGTTGATCCTTTTTTTTTCCTCCTCAACCCCATTTCCCGGCCTTCTCCCCGTAACCTTTGATGCCATATCCAATCAAGAACCTATCAATCTCTGCCTTAAATAAACCCAACGACCTGGCCTCCACAGCTGCATGTGGCAACAAATTCCACAAACTCACCACCTTTTAACTGAAGAAATTTCTCTGCATCTCTGTTTTGAAATGACGCTCCTCTATCCTGAGGCTGCACCCTCTTGTCTTAGACTCTCCCACCATGGGAAAAATCCTTTGCACATCTACTCATTCTAGGCTTTTCAACATTCAAAAGGTTTGAATGAGATCCCCCCCTCATCCTTTTGAATTCCAGCGAGCACAGACCCAGAGCCATCAAATGTTCCTCGTATAATAACCCTTTCATTCCTTCAAACGTTCCTCATATGGTAACCCTTTGATAATAGTGTTACACTTAACCCCTACGTGACTTTGCTTAGAGCTCAGGATGTACTGACAGGAAAAAGAGCGCTAAAGAGATCATCAAAGCTCAGTGCCCCTCCACCACCTTTGAGGAAGTGACTGCATTGTGAACTCTGGATGTGGAAGAACAATGTAGCCAAATAAAAGAGCGGAAAGACAGCAACTGCTAAACTGAGTGGATGCTAATTTAAAGTATGTATTCCATCTAGGATGATCAGCCTTCTGTAGCGTCGCATTCACCGAGGGTCCAGTGCACTCAGTGTTCAAACACGTTAACAAAATTGAAACAAGGTGAAGATTTTATATCTTGCTCACTGAATTACAAATTACATTTAGATTTGTTTTTAATGAACTGTGCATATATTTTATTATTATTAATGAATGGCTTGGGAATGTTAATATTAGTGTTATGTGGTGGAGAGTATATTGTCTGGCTGCATCATGACCTGGTATGGAAACACCAATGCCCTTGAATGGAAAATCCAACATAAAGTACTAGATATAGCCCAGTGCATCACAGGTAGAGAACTCTCCACCACTGAGAACATCTACATGGAGCACTGTTGCAGGAAAGCAGCATCCATCATCAGGTACCCCCTCTGCCAGGCCCTGCTCTCTTCTCACTACTGCCATCAGGCAGGAGGTTCAGGAGTTTCAGGACTCATAACAACAGGTTCAGGAACAGTTATCACCCCTCAACCATCAGGCTCTTGAACCAGAGGGGATAACTTCACTCACCTATCACTGAACTGTTCCCACAACCTATGGACTCACTTTCAATGACTCTTCATCTCAAGTTCTCAATACTTATGGCTTATTTATTTATTATTATTTTTTTTCTTTTTGTATTTGCACACTGGTTATTTGTCCATCTTGTGTGCAGTTTTTCCTTGATTTTATTGGGTCTCTTTGCATTTAATGTGAATGCCCACATGAAAATTAATATCAGGGTCGTATATGGTGACATAAATGCACTTTGATAATGAATTTACTTTGAACTTTTCAACTTGAACTTTGAGGAAAGATCATAGTGCATGGAATTATGAGAAAATCAAAACCGGGTTGAAATTTGTTAGGTGGAAGAAATTAAGAGTAGTTTGTCTGATTGTTTGCAATTGAATAGTAGTTCAGATCTGCAAACACTCCTGTTTATAGTGGATGATTTGCTGAAGATGAAAGAGCAATAGATTCTGTACTGTGGAAAAGTCTGAGGCATAGAGAGAGAGCGTGTGTGTGTGTGTGTGTGTGTGCGTGTGTGTGTGTGCGTGTGTGTGTGTGCGTGTGTGTGTGTGCGTGTGTGTGTGTGTGTGTGTGTGTGTGTGTGAGATATGGTTTGTGATTCTGATATGGGTCTGTATCGTGGACTGAGAGTGGGAAGGGGGCAGGGAGAAGGGAATGACGGTTAGGAAAAGGAGAACGGAGTGGGGAGGGAGCAGGAAGCACCATAGGAACGTTCTGTAATGATCAACAAAACAATTGTTTGGAATCTAATGACCTTGCCTGGTGACTCAGGGCTGGGTGTGTCTGCACCCCCAACCCCCACCCCTGGAATTCCTTCTTTGCCACCAGACCCACACCCCTTCCGCTGCACTCCACCCTTGCCATTCCCAACATCCTTTGCTCTGCAAAATTTACAAACTGGCTCTCCACTTCATGTTGACAAATACAGTACTGTGCAGAAGTCTTAGACACCCTGTCATGTACATACATCTATTGATGCTTCTGGACACATCTTCAGAGATGTTCCTGGAATCATCCGGTGTTTCGGGTCTTTCAGCTTCATACAACCTCCTCCAGGTGACCCAGCCGGGGCTGATCAGACCCCAGCTTGTGTCCAGGTGGCTAGCTACTTATGACTCCATGGCTCCCCTCTTTTGAGCCACAGCCATCTTGAGGCCCTCTCTGCCGCATTGGTGGTACCGCGGATGGCTCTCCTCTTCCTCTCTCCCTCGATGCCCAAAATGCTGAAGGCTCTAACTAAGGAACGGGCTATGAATCCCCTACAACCCTAAATATATATATACTTCAGACGTTTGCATAGTACTGTAATACGGTGCAAAAGATTAATATTGCAAGTACAGGAAAGATGAAATACAACAGGAAACTGCTGAGAGGAGATTAGGCATGAAATAAGAGACGCTTGTCAACAGACAGGGAGTTTATAGTACACTACAGTTATTGTGTATCCAATTAAAAGTTGTAAGCAAGTTAACAAGAACTTGAGAAAGGAAATACTAGTGCAAGTTGTGAAATACTTGGTGTTGTAAAATGTTGTTACCATGAAATATAAGGCAGCAAAATGTACTACATTCATTGGAAAGGTCACAAATTAACCATGAACACAGCAATAAAAGAGATATTTTTGTTAAATGCTGAATTACCTATTACCAAAGATGAAATAACTAAAGCAATGAAAAGCATGAAACATGGTAAAGCCACCGGACCTGATGAAATTTCAGTAGAAATGATACAAGCCCTAGAAGATCTGGGCATAGATATTCTTTTTGAACTGTTTAATGGCATATATGAGTCTGGTGTATTGCCTGACAATCTCTTGAAATCAGTATTTATAACTCTGCCAAAAATTCCTGGAACTATTGACTGCAAAAATTATAGAACGATCAGTCTGATGAGTCACATAATAAAGACTTAGTTCAGAATTGTTCTGAGTCAAATTAAAAACAAGTTAAGACCAGAAACTTCTAAACTGCAACATGGGTTTATTGAGGATAGAGGAACTAGGAACACAATTTTCATACTACGAATGCTTTCAGAAACGGCAATTGAGTATCAAAATGATGTCTTTTTATGTTTTATTGATTTCACTAAAGTATTTGACAAAGTGCAACATGAAAAATTATTTCAAATTCTTGCTAAACTAAATATTGACGGAAGGGACCAACAACTGCTTCAAAATTTATATTGGAACCAAACGACAGCAGTAAAAATTGATGATAGTATAAGCAGTTGGACTAAAATTCAAAGGGGAGTTAGACAGGGATGTGTTGCCTCACTGGAATTGTTTAATATCTATAGTGAAATGATTCTCAGAGAAATAGAAGACCTAGATGGGATAAAAATTGGAGGTGTTAACATCAACAATATAAGATATGCAGACGATACCACCCTAATAGCAAGCGCTGCAGAAGACCTACAAATCCTCCTAGACAAAGTAGTACCAACAAGTGCAGATTTTGGTCTAACCGTCAACTGTAAAAAAAACAAATGTATGGTAATATCAAAACAGCAGGATAGTCCCAACTGCCAATTGTACATCAGTAACCAAGAGATTGAACAAAAGATCAGCTTCAATTACCTTGGTAGCTTTATCAGTGGTCCCCAACCACTGGGCCATGGACCGGTACCGGGCCACAAAGCATGTGCTATCGGGCCGCGAGGAAACAATATGATTTGACGATATGAGTCAGCTGCACCTTTCCTCATTCCCTGTCACACCCACTGCTGAACTTGAACACAAGTGAGGTCATTACCTACGTGAGGTCATTAACCTACAACTACTCGATGAGTAAAAAACAAACATCGCTTGAGAGTTTCTTTAGAAGAGGTGGTAGGGGACATAAAAGGCCTAACGATGATGATAACGCAGAGACAGCTAAGGCTGAGACTGCAAAAATAAAGAACATTTCCTTCAACAGAAAATACGACGAATCATACATAAAATATGGCTTTATTGCGACCGGTGACTCGCATGCTCCAAGCCCCCTGTGTGTGATATGTGGAGACAAGCTGTCTAATGAGGCAATGAAGCCCTCAAAACTGCTTTGGTACCTTGAGCCCAAGCACCCTGCACTTAAAGACAAACCCGTTGAGTTTTCTGAGCGGAAAAAACGTGAGCAAGGAGAACAGAAGTAAGTGCTGAGAGCCACCGCCTCCACAAATGCTGCTCTGAGAGCGTCATATTTAGTGGCTAGCCGTATTGCAAAGGCTAAGAAGCCTTTCACTGTTGGTGAAGAATTGATTCTGCCTGCTGCCAAGGACATGTGCCGTGAACTGTTGGGAGAAGCTGCAGCTAACAAGATGGCACAGGTTTCTCTTTCAGCGACCACAGTTTCAAGGGGAATCGATGACATAGTGGAGGACATCGAAGCACAGCTGTTGGAACGGCTTAACGAGTCACCATGGTATACTATCCAGGTCGACGAGTCTACCGATGTCGACAACAAGGCAATACTGCTGGTTTATGTGCGATATGTATTTCAAGACGAAGTGCACAAGGATATGTCGTGTGCACTGCCGCTGCCAACTAACACAACTGGGGCAGAACTATTCAAGTCTTTGAATGACTACATGTCAGGCAAACTGGACTGGTCATTCTGTGTTAGATATGCACAGACGGGGCTGCAGCTATGACTGGACGACTGTCTGGTTTCACTACCCGAGTCAAAGAGGTTGCTCCTGAATGCCAGTCTGCACACTGTGTCACACACAGGGAAATGCTGGCTAGCCAAAAAATGTCACCTGATCTTAACAGTGTATTGAGTGACGTTGTTGAAGTTATCAATCACATGAAAGCAAAAGCCCCTAACTCACATCTGTTTGAGCAGCTTTGCCAGGAAATGGATGCAGAGCACAAACGCCTTCCCTTACACACTGAAGTCAGGTGGCTATCAAGGGGGAAAGCCCTGGCCAGGGTTTTTGAGCGAACAGAGCAGCTACAGAGATTTCTTTCAGGAAAAAAGTCACCACGGCCAGCACACTTCAGTGACAAGGAGTGGATAGCAAAACTCACTTATCTGTGTGACATCTTCAACCTGATCAATAAACTCAATTTGTCACTTCAGGGAAGAATGACAACTGTCTTCAAGTTGGCAGATAAAGTGTCTGCTTTCAAAGCCAAACTGGAACTGTGGGGTTGGCAAGTGGACAGGGACATATTTGACATGTTCCCAACATTAGCTGGGAATTTTGGGAGAGTCTGAGGCTGCATCGTCCTTCTCACAGCTGGTGCGCGATCACCTGTCTTCACTGTCGACAGAATTCGAGCGTTACTGCCCAACCGCAAATGACCCAAAACGTGCAAAGGAATGGGTCCGTGACCCATTTGTGAATATCCCCGGTGAATCATCCATGTCAGCACGGGAAGAAGATCAACTCCTCGAGCTTGCAAATGATGGTGGGCTGAGAAGTATGTTTGACATAACATCTCTACACTGAAAACGTTGCTTCCATTTCCAACATCATACCTCTGCAAAGCGGGGTTTTCTGCAATGAGTGCAACTAAAACTAAATTGCGGAATAGGCTGGACATAAGGAACCCCCTTCGAGTATCGCTGTCTCCCATCACTCCTTGATGGGACCGTGTTGTTGCAGGGAAACAAGCCCAGGGCTCCCACTGATTCAGCAATATTGGTGTGTTGCAATCATTTTGTATGTTCATATGAGGAAAATATGCACTGTGTGTTTAATATCCAAATGTTACTTAAAATGTCATGTTGCTATTGACTTATAGGTGACTTATAATTGACTTATCACTATATTCATGCGAGGAAAATATGCGCTGTGTGTTTAATATTAAATATGTTAGATAAACCCTTTTAGAAATGAAATTAAGTGTATTAGCCACTTAAAAGTGACTTATAGTTGACTCATCACCTATATTCCGGTTGTGATTAACACCTCCACACTCCCTCGTTGGCCGATCCGCAAGAATATTGTCAATATTGAACCCGTCCATGGTGCAAGAAAGGTTGGGGACCCCTGCTTTAAATCACAAGATGCTAGAAGTAAAGTAGAAATAAAAAGAAGAATTGCCATTGCCAAAAACAACTTACAAAAAATGAAATCCATTTTTACCAACAGACACATTTCTATGACAACAAGGCTTAGGCTACTAAAATGTTACACCTGGCCAATCTTGCTGTATGCTTCCGAAACATGGACTGTAACACCAGAACTCCGAAGAAACTTAGAAGCAACAGAAATGTGGTTTCTTAGGAGAATGCTGAAAATATCATATAGAGATAGGGTAGCTAATGAGACAGTATTCCAACGTGCCCATACAAAAAGATCTTTAATGAGAACATTAAATGAGAGGAATCTTAAATTCCTGGGCCATGTCATCAGAAAGGGAGAAATAGAATGCCTTACCTTACAAGGCTGTATGCCTGGGAAATGCGGAAGAGGAAGGCAAAGAAGAAAATATACGGACACTGTGAAAGAACTAACAGATCTAAGTGTGCGAGATATCAGTGACGCTGCGAGGGATCGTTCAATGTAGAGAGCCACGATCGCCCAAGCGTGTAACACGCAAGGCACAGGGAGAAGAAAAGCTGAATTACACTCTTAATTGGAATGCCTAAATGCTTCAAATATCTATTTAATTCTACTCTTTCACCACTGGCTAATGCAAGAACAGTCACCAAACTCCAGAAGAAAATCTGATTATGAGTCAGAGAGAATCCCAAATAATCTACTACAATTTTTCTAGCCTTAAGCAGCCAGTTCAGTTTGAATTTCAAAATGGTTGATCATGCTTGACAAAGCTGAGAGTACTCTTTGAAGAAACAACAGTAATGGTGACACAGGGAAAGATGTTTTGTTCATGAACTTTAGCAAAGCTACAACATGGAAGATCACTGGATACGATTATGGTTCATGGGATCAGGAGGAAAGCAAACCTGATTAAAATTAGTTAGATGGAAGAAAACAAAAGTTGGAATTCAAAGTGATTTAACAACTGTTTGGAATTAATAGTAGTTTGGATTGGCAGACATTTCTATTGGCTGTGATGGTTTCCTGAAGATGAAAGTGAAATAGGTGCAAAAGTTTCACACTGTGAGTGTTGGAAATCTGAAATAAAAACAGAAAATACAGAAATATTCAGCACATCATGCAGCATCTGTGTGGAGAGAAGCAGAATTATTAGCCTGAGTTTTCTTGCATGGGCCTGACACCAGACAATTTCTCTCTGTGGTCATCCCAGACTGGATTTAACCTGTCTGGATACCAAGCACCTTTCTGGCTGGCCAGAACAGTCTAGCACCAGGGCTCTGAACATTGTGACGTAATGTACAGGCTCATGTACAGGCAGAAGCTGAAACAAGAGACGACCATAGTTAAAACCATCCACTGTTGGTCCGACCAATCAGTCTTTGACTGATGATATCATCTGGAATGTCTTTCATATTGAGGATGTCTCTGAGTTCATGGAAGGGGTCACGAGCTTCATCCAGAAGTGCATCAAGAACGTTGTCCCCCAAAAATCAGTCAGGTCTATCCAAACCAGAAATCCTGGATCAACAGTTCTACGCCAGTAGCACTAACCAGACGAGACAGAGCTTTCGCCACCAGTAACCACCAGGAACTCAAGAAATGCAGCTACTATCTGCACAAGGTTATCAAGATAGCAAAACAACAATACATCGACAAGATCCACACTTAACTCTCTACCAACAACACACGCAGACCATCGCACACCATCACAGACTTCAAAGCTAAATGCAGTGGTGCTGCCTCTCTCCCAGATGAGCTAAATCTTTATTACGCTTGGTTCATGTCACCAATCCATGCATTCCATAGGGATGATATACAAACTCCTTACAGAGGACGTTGGGATTGAACTCTGAACTCTGACGCCCCAAGCTGTACAGAGCGTGGCGCTAACCGCTACGGCTACCGTGGCTCCCGCAGTACAATTCTATTTTGGTTACAGTCTATTTTAATAAAAAATAAATTTAAAACATTTCAAAAACAATTTTTTAAAATTAAAAATAATTATAAACATTAAAGAAAATAGAAAATTTTGAAGAAAGGAAATTTTGCACCCCACGACTCAATAGTCCTCACTGAAATCAGTGGGATCTATGGGGGAGCCAAGTTGTCAGGTTTATTGTCACATCAGTAGTACAATCAAAACCTTACTTGCAACAGTCTCACATGCACATGAATTCTGACAACACACCGAACATAAAGAGAACACATGGGGGGCTTTTTATGGAAACACCAATGCCCAAGAATGGAAACTTTCTGACCAAAATTTTTAGCAGAGAACTTCTCCATGTGCGTCCTTCCCAAAATTACTGCCTTTTCTTTTCAACCAACTATGCCCAACAAGTAACATCGACGTACAGTACCTGTCAGCTGGCTGTGGGAAGTCTGCTTCTAAATTCTTCATGGAATATAAAAATTGCTTTCAAGAGAAGTCATAGTTGAAAGAAAAGTAGTTGACAGTCACCAATACAATAGTATCGACTGCTCACGGTAAACAGAAATGTTTTCTTCACTGGTTGCTACCAGCAAGATTCCTATAGCAACTGCAGCATAAAGCTGAAAGCAGTAAATAATGTATTTTGCAGTAAGGTTTATTTAAAGCAACATTCCCTTTTTACAGCTCCACGGACCTACCATTGCTCTGAGCAGGAATTTTTTGAATGGCCTGAAAACTGCACAGCACTTTAAATGTTTTTTTTCCATAATGTGCTATGCATAATCTGAATACTTGAATGAAAACCGAGAAATCACATGTTTGATTTGATTTATTAATTGAATGGTAAAATGAAATACAGTACGACAAAGAAAATCTTTCACGTTTCACGAACGTTTCCTAGCTGCGTCCAATTTCAGCTGCATGGCAACAAAGGCTATGTGTGCAAGAGCATTTCAGTTACTGCGTGGCTGTGCAGCTTAGAGGTAACAGTGGTGGTTGATAGCTTACATATTGTGTATTTAAAATTAAATTGTTATGTGTGTTAGGGAGTATTATGAAATTACATGAATTTAAGCAAGAACTAGTCTTCAGTTCTTAATTTAAATTGTAAATTGCAATGGGTAAGTTGAAGGTAAAAGCACACATTGTTGCAAAAAAATGTTCATGTCTGTGACAGGGGTTCCCAATCTTTTTTTATGCCGCAGCCTTACCATTAATCAAGGGGTTTGTGGACCCTAAGTAGGGAACTCCTGGACTAAGAGATATGGTTTGCAAAATGGTGGCCATGAGACTTTTGTGTATGCAACCATTCAAATGTTAAGACAATGGAGTTGTGTTAATTGGCTTACATCAATGCAGGCAGGCAATTATGGGTTTTAGTAACTTTCATCATTGTAAACATGTTGAAGGAAGCTTGCAGACCAGACTGATACTATCACGAGGCTCTGTCAATAGTTGGATATCTGGCTGTCTGTCGTCTGTAGCTTTAGAATATCTTTGTAAATGAGTTTCTCCCAGCAAGTGCATTTGAACCCTCAGAGGTGTCTTGTGAATTACAATCTGTTTCCACTGCAAAATGGTACCTCAAAGGAACCATTTGTCAACCCAAAGTATTGAAGTAAACAATGTCATTGTAATTAGTGAAATTGTATTGAATCACCTGCTGTTACCTTTGACTTAGGGGTATAAGAATGTGATGTACTTTTGAGTTTGTGGGACTCTACCAAGAGAGTGTCCATAAGAATGTCTGTTTGTTGTGATGAATAAAAACTTTCATATCCACAACTCCATTTTCTCCAGAGACTTAGATTAGATTAGATTATGAGGACACTCAGTCCTCGTTTATTTTCATTTAGAAATGCATGCATTAAGACATAATACAATGTTCCTCCAGTATGATATCACAGAAACACAAGACAGACCAAGACTAAAACTGACAAAAAACACATAATTATAACATATAGTTACAACAGTGAAAAGCAATACCGTAACTTGATAAGAGCAGACCATGGGCACGGTAAAAAAAGTCCCAAAGTCCCGATAGCCCCATCATCTCATGCAGACGGTAGAAGGAAGAAAAACTCTCCCTGCCATGAACCTCCACCACCGCAAACTTGCCGGCGCAGCACCCGACCACAGCCGACTCTGAGTCCGTCCGAAACTTCGAGCCTCCGACCAGCCCTCTGACACCGAGCAACGAGCACCATCTCTGCTGAGCGCTTTGACCCCGGCCCTGGCCACCAAACTACAGGCAAAGCTGAGGATTCGGGGCCTTCCCCTCCAGAGATTCTGGATCACACAGTAGCAGCGGCAGCGAAACAGGCATTTCAGAAGTTTCACCAGATGTTCCTCCGTGCTTCTCACATCCGCCTCCATCAAATCAGGATTGTGCACGGCCCCTATTTTAACAAATAACAGATATTCTTTCCGGAGTGCCCGCTGCGCGCTGCGTCGTGCCACCATCTTCTCTTCTCTAGGGAGATTTGGATTTGGATTTAAAATGTTTGCCCACCGGGAAGTTCCTCTTGTGGTGAATGGAGCGGATGTGCTTGACGAAATGGTCCTCCAATTTATGAGAGGTCTCACCAATATAGAGGAGGTTGTATCAGGAGCACCAGGCACAACAGATGACTTCAGCTGATTCACAGGTGAAGTGCTGTCTCACCTGGAAGGACTATTTGGGGCCCTGAAAGGAGGTGAGGGAGGAGGTGATGGGCAGGTGTAGCACTTTGGCCACTTTCAGGGATAAGTATTGGGAGGGAGATTAGTGGGGAGGGATGAATGGACAAGGGAAGCACAGAGGGAGCATCCCCGTAAAATTGGAGAGAGAAATTGAGGCAAAGATGTTTTTGGCGGTAGGATCTCTGTGAAGAAGGCAGAAGTCGTGCAGAATGATGCTTCCTCGCATTCATGTTTGTCCACCCTCTTCCTGATAGCTCACATCCTCTAACTCAGGGACATCCTGGTAGACCTCTTCTGCACCTTCTCCAAAGCCTCCAGATCCTTCCTGTAAGGGGTTAATGAGAATTAACCCCACATCGCATTTGGTGTGGCCTAACCAGAGTTTTATAGAGCTGCAATACAATATCTATATTCTGATATATAAATTGCAGTAGTGATTCGCAGAGTCAGTGTATTCAGGAACTGTGAAAAATAATGATTTGTGAGACTGTCTCCTTGTACAAAGGGTCTTTGAAGGAGTCACACATGTGATGCTAAGAACATCCAAAAGGATGGTTTTACACCTCATTCACGTTCAGTGGATTAACTGATGTCAAGAGTGAGAAAGAAATAATCTTAGACATCCCCAAAAATTTTACAGTGACAGTCCTGGTAACAAATTTTCACTTTTTCATATTCAGATTATT
Source organism: Mobula birostris (assembly GCF_030028105.1). Lineage (NCBI taxonomy): Eukaryota > Metazoa > Chordata > Chondrichthyes > Myliobatiformes > Myliobatidae > Mobula > Mobula birostris. The sequence goes on from NC_092395.1 coordinate 5,025,770, forward strand.
TCTGAGTCTAAAGTAGTTAAGAATAAAGGCAGACATCATCACAGGCAGAGATTTTCTGTACTATGACCAACAGATGCAGATTATCTTTAAAACAGATACAGATTAACAGATGGAAAACTAGAAAATGATAATCTATGTCTGAAAAAAACTCAATAAAACACACCATATGGCTTCATTGCTGTCCTTTCTATGTCTGTGAAGTTACCAGATGGTGCCTTTATTGCAGCAAGATTCAAGATGCAAGAAGTACCATCCCATTGTAGTTGTGTGGTGAATTGATTAGAAAATAATTATTAATGATAGCTGGTTAGTGATCATACCCTACCTATAGTTGATTCAACCAATCTGGAACATTGGCACAAAAGGCAGATCTCCAGGAACTTATAGGGAGGGTGGAAAAGAGTTAGAGAATTGGCTAGCAGAACGCTATTAGAGGTCAGTGTGTATGAAGATTAGGGTTCAAATCCGGCACCATCTGTAAGGAGTTTGTACGTTCTCCCTGTGAACGCATGGGTTTCCTCCGGGCAAACCCATGCTTCGATTTCCTCCCACAGTCCAAAGGCGTACTGGTTAGTAGATTGATTGGTCATTGTAAATTGTCCTGTGATTAGGCGAGTGTTAAATTGGGGGATTGCTGGGCAATGCAGCTCATTGGGCTAGAAGGGCCTGTTCCATGTTGTATTTCTAAAAATAAAATTTATTCCTTGGGATTCTAGTCAGATGTTTTTGCAGTTATGGAATTGACTCAAGAATAGTTGTTTCTCATGATATTCTACCAAAGTTCGAAAGTTCAAAGTAAATTTTATTACCAAAGTACATACATGTCACCATAGACAAACTTCACATTCATTTTCTTGTGGGCATACTCAACAAATGTATAGAATCCATAGTATCTATAACAGAATCAATGAATAGCTACCAAACTAGGGCTTTCAATCAGAGTGCAGAAGACAACAAACTGCAAAATGGAAAAACAAGAAAGAATAACATAAATAAATAAGCAAGGAATATTGAGAACATGAGATGAAGAGTCCTTGAAAGAGAATCCATTGGTTGTGGGAACATTTCAGTGAAGTTGAGTGAGGTTATCCCTTTGTTCAAGAGCCTGATGGTTGAGGGTAGTAACTGTTCCTGAACCTGGTGGTGCAAGTCCTGAGGCTCCTGTACTTTCTTGTACTTCCTTCTTCCTGATGCCTGGATACCATTGAGCAGCAGCAGAACATTCTGGAACATGTTGGTGTTGTTAAGAAGGCATATGGTGTGATGGCCTTCTTCAACCATGGGATTGAGTTCAAGAGCTGTGAAATAACGTTAAAGCTATGTAAGACATCATATAGACCCCACTTGGAGGACAGTGTTCAATTCTGGTCACCTCGCTAAAGGAAGGATGTGGATACTATAGAGAGAGTACAGAAGAGATTTACAAGGATGTTGCCTAGATTGGAGAGCATGCCTTATGAGAATAGGTTGAGTGAACTTGGCCCTTTTTCCTTGGAGCGACGAAGGATGAGAGGTGACCTGACAGAGGTGTACAAGATGATGAGAGGCATTGATCTTGTGGATAGTCAGAGGCTTTTTCCCAGAGCTGAAATGGCTAATGTAAGGGGCATAGTTTTAAGGTGCTTGGAAGTAGGTACAAGGGGAATGTCAGAGGTAAGTTTTTCACACAGGGAGTGGTGGGTGCATGGAATGCACTGCCAGCAACAGTGCTAGGGGCAGATACAATAGGGTCTTTTAAGAGACTCTTAGATAGGAACAAGGAACTTAGAAAAATAGAGGGCGATGCGCTAGGGAAATTCTAGGCAGTTTCTAGAGTAGGTTCCATGGTTGGCACAACATTGTGGGCCGAAGGGCCTGTAATGTGCTGTAGATTTCGATGTTCTATGTCCTCAGGGGAAAGCAAGCAGGCATGAAAAGCACAACCCCAAAGGCAGCAGTCTCCAGATTTCTCCCTGTACCAGCAAAAATTCAATATTTAGAACATAGAATAGTACAACACAGTACAGGCCTTTTGGCCCACAATGTTGTGCCGACCCTCAAACCCTGCCTCCCATATAAGCCCCCACCTTAGATTCCTCCATATACCTGTCTAGTAGTCTCTTAAACTTCACTAGTGTATCTGCCTCCACCACTGACTCAGGCAGTGCATTCCACGCACCAACCACTCTCTGAGTAAAAAACCTTCCTCTAATGTCCCCCTTGAACTTCCCACCCCTTACCTTAAAGCCATGTCCTCTTGTATTGAGCAGTGGTGCCCTGGGGAAGAGGCGCTGGCTATCCACTCTATCTATTCCACTTATTATCTTGTACACCTCTATCATGTCTCCCCTCATCCTCCTTCTCTCCAAAGAGTAAAGCCCTAGCTCCCTTAATCTCTGATCATAATGCATACTTTCTAAACCAGGCAGCATCCTGGTAAACCTCCTCTGCACCCTTTCCAATGCTTCCACATCCTTCCTGTAGTGAGGTGACCAGAACTGGACACAATACTCCAAGTGTGGCCTAACCAGAGTTTTATAGAGCTGCATCATTACATCGCGACTCTTAAACACTATCCCTCGACTTATGAATGCTAACACCCCATAAGCTTTTTTAACTACCCTATCCACCTGTGAGGCAACTTTCAGGGATCTATGGACATGTACCCCGAGATCCCTCTGCTCCTCCACACTGCCAAGTATCCTGCCATTTACTTTGTACTCTGCCTTGGAGTTTGTCCTTCCAAAGTGTACCACCTCACACTTCTCTGGGTTGAACTCCATCTGCCACTCCTCAGCCCACTTCTGCATCCTATCAATGCCTCTCTGCAATCTTTGACAATCCTCTACACTATCTACAACACCACCAACCTTTGTGTCATCTGCAAACTTGCCAACCCACCCTTCTACCCCCACATCCAGGTCGTTAATAAAAATCACGAAAAGTAGAGGTCCCAGAACAGATCCTTGTGGGACACCACTAGTCACAATCCTCCAATCTGAATGTACTCCCTCCACCACCACCCTCTGCCTTCTGCAGGCAAGCCAATTCTGAATCCACCTGGCCAAACTTCCCTGGATCCCATGCCTTCTAACTTTCTGAATAAGCCTACTGTGTGGAACCTTGTCAAATGCCTTACTAAAATCCATATAGATCACATCCACTGCACTACCCTCATCTATATGCCTGGTCACATGTGTGGCACATGTGTGGTTGGAGAGAGAGTGTATGACATTCCTGCGACATTGGGACAAATTCTGGAGAAGACAGACCACATGCAGGATGGCTAAACCTCACTGGGACTGATACCTATCTCTACGCAGATACCTATCTGTATGCATTCACTGTACCTATACGCCTCATTACTTTGTATGTAAGACCATAAGCTATAGCCGCAGAATTAGGCCATTTGGCCCATCAAGGAGGCTCCACAATTTCATCATGGCTGATCCTTTATTCCTCTCAGCCCCAATCTCCTGCATCTCTTCATGCCCTGAGCAGTCAAGAATCAACCTCTGTCATAAAATATATGTGAAGATTTGGCCTCCACAGCTGCCTGTGGCAAAGAATTCCATAGATTTGCCACCCTATGGCTAAAGAAATTCCTCCTCATCTCCATTCTAAAAGGACACCCTTCTATTCTGAGGCTGTGTCCTCTGGTCTTGGACTCCCCTGTCATAGGAAATATCTTCTCCACATCACTTTCACTATTTGATAGGTTTCGATGAGGTCACCCCTCATTCTTCTGAATTCTAGTGAATACAGGCCAGAGCCATCATCCACTCTTCATACGACAAGCCGTTCAGTCCTGGAATCACTTTTGTGAACGTCCATTGAACCCTCTCCAACGCATCATGGGCATGGATGGAGATGTTGCTGCCAGGGTGTTGTGGGTGGAGATGATGTTGTCAGGGTGGTGTGGATGGAGAAGTTGCCGGGCTGGTGTGGATGGAGATGTTGCCAGGGTGGTGTGGATGGAGATGTTGTCGGGGTGGTGTGGATGGAGATGTTGCTGCCAGGGTGATGTGGATGGAGATGTTGCCGGGGTGGTGTGGATGGAGATGTTGTTGGGGTGGTGTGGATGGAGATGTTGCTGCCAGGGTGGTGTGGATGGAGATGCTGCCGGGGTGGTGTGGATGGAGATGTTGCCAGGGTGGTGTGGATGGAGATGTTGTCGGGGTGGGGTGGATGGAGATGCTGCCGGGGTGGTGTGGATGGAGATGCTGCCGGGGTGGTGTGGGTGGAGATGATGTTGCCGGGGTGGTGTGGATGGAGATGTTGCCGGGGTGGTGTGGATGGAGAAGTTGCCGGGGTGGTGTGGATGGAGATGTTGTCGGGGTGGTGTGGTTGGAGATGCTGCCGGGGTGGAGTGGATGGAGATGTTGCCAGGGTGGTGTGGACGGAGATGTTGCCAGGGTGGTGTGGATGGAGATGTTGTCGGGGTGGTGTGGATGGAGATGCTGCCGGGGTGGTGTGGATGGAGATGTTGCCGGGGTGGTGTGGATGGAGATGCTGCCGGCGTGGTGTGGATGGAGATGTTGTTGCCGGGGTGGTGTGGATGGAGATGTTGCCAGGGTGGTGTGGACAGAGATGTTGCCAGGGTGGTGTGGATGGAGATGTTGTCGGGGTGGTGTAGATGGAGATGCTGCCGGGGTGGTGTGGATGGAGATACTGCCAGGGTGGTGTGGGTGGAGATGTTGCCGGGGTGGTGTGGATGGAGGTTGTCGGGGTGGTGTGGATGGAGATGTTGTCGGGGTGGTGTGGGTGGAGATGATGTTGCCGGGGTGGTGTGGATGGAGATGTTGCCGAAGTGGTGTGGATGGAGATGTTGCCGGGGTGGTGTGGATGGAGATGTTGCTGCCGGGGTGGTATGGGTGGAGATGATGTTGCCAGGGTGGTGTGGATGGAGATGTTGTCGGGGTGGTGTGGATGGAGATGATGTTGCCGGGGTGGTGTGGATGGAGATGTTGCCGGGGTGGTGTGGATGGAGAAGTTGCCGGGGTGGTGTGGATGGAGATGTTGTCGGGGTGGTGTGGTTGGAGATGCTGCCGGGGTGGAGTGGATGGAGATGTTGCCAGGGTGGTGTGGACGGAGATGTTGCCAGGGTGGTGTGGATGGAGATGTTGTCGGGGTGGTGTGGATGGAGATGCTGCCGGGGTGGTGTGGATGGAGATGTTGCCGGGGTGGTGTGGATGGAGATGCTGCCGGCGTGGTGTGGATGGAGATGTTGTTGCCGGGGTGGTGTGGATGGAGATGTTGCCAGGGTGGTGTGGACAGAGATGTTGCCAGGGTGGTGTGGATGGAGATGTTGTCGGGGTGGTGTAGATGGAGATGCTGCCGGGGTGGTGTGGATGGAGATACTGCCAGGGTGGTGTGGGTGGAGATGTTGCCGGGGTGGTGTGGATGGAGGTTGTCGGGGTGGTGTGGATGGAGATGTTGTCGGGGTGGTGTGGGTGGAGATGATGTTGCCGGGGTGGTGTGGATGGAGATGTTGCCGAAGTGGTGTGGATGGAGATGTTGCCGGGGTGGTGTGGATGGAGATGTTGCTGCCGGGGTGGTATGGGTGGAGATGATGTTGCCAGGGTGGTGTGGATGGAGATGTTGTCGGGGTGGTGTGGATGGAGATGTTGTCGGGGTGGTGTGGATGGAGATGTTGCCGGGGTGGTGTGGATGGAGATGTTGTCAGGGTAGTGTGGATGGAGATGCTGCCGGGGTGGTGTGGATGGAGATGCTGCCGGGGTGGTGTGGGTGGAGATGTTGCCGGGGTGGTGTGGATGGAGATGTTGTCGGGGTGGTGTGGATGGAGATGTTGTCGGGGTGGTGTGGATGGAGATGCTGCCGGGGTGGTGTGGGTGGAGATGATGTTGCCGGGGTGGTGTGGATGGAGATGTTGTCGGGGTGGTGTGGATGGAGATGCTGCCGGGGTGGTGTGGGTGGAGATGATGTTGCCGGGGTGGTGTGGATGGAGATGTTGTCGGGGTGGTGTGGATGGAGATGCTGCCGGGGTGGTGTGGATGGAGATGTTGTTGCCGGGGTGGTGTGGATGGAGATTTTGTCAGGGTGGTGTGGATGGAGATGTTGCCAGGGTGGTGTGGATGGAGATGTTGTCGGGGTGGTGTGGATGGAGATGCTGCCGGGGTGGTGTGGGTGGAGATGATGTTGCCGGGGTGGTGTGGATGGAGATGTTGTCGGGGTGGTGTGGATGGAGATGCTGCCGGGGTGGTGTGGATGGAGATGTTGTTGCCGGGGTGGTGTGGATGGAGATTTTGTCAGGGTGGTGTGGATGGAGATGTTGCCAGGGTGGTGTGGATGGAGATGTTGTCGGGGTGGTGTGGATGGAGATGCTGTCGGGGTGGTGTGGATGGAGATGCTGCCAGGGTGGTGTGGGTGGAAATGTTGCCGGGGTGGTGTGGATGGAGATGTTGCTGCCAGGGTGGTGTGGGTGGAGATGCAATACCAGAGTTAAGGACCTTTAGATGAACATATTTATCGCCACAGACGGCCATGGAGGCCAAGTCATAGTCATAGTCATACTTTATTGATCCTGAGGGAAATTGGTTTTCGTTACAGTTGCACCATAAATAATAAATAGTAATAGAACCATAGATGGTTAAATAGTAATATGTAAATTACGCTAGTAAATTATGAAATAAGTCTAGGACCAGCCTATCGGCTCAGGGTGTCTGACCCTCCAAGGGAGGAGTTGTAAAGTTTGATGACCACAGGCAGGAATGACTTCCTATGATGCTCCGTGTTGCATCTCGATGGAATGAGTCTCTGGCTGAGTGTACTCCTGTGCCCACCCAGTACATTATGTAGTGGATGGGAGACATTGACCAAGATGGCATGCAACTTAGACTGCATCCTCTTTTCAGAGTCACTGGGTGTATTTAAAGTGGAGGTTGATAGATTCGTGATTAGCAAGAGTGTCAAAGGGTGGGGGGAGAAGGCATGAAAATGGGTTTGAGAGGGCAAATATATCAGCTATGTCTGAATGAGAGAGCAGACTGTGTTGTCCGAAAGGCCCAATTCTGCTCCTACGTGTTATGAAGGGAATGGATGGGTATGGATCACGTGCAGGTAAATGGGATTATTTGTTTATTTATGTACATATTATGTATTTATTTATTCAGACCATTGAACAGGCCCTTCCAGCCAAATGAGCCGCACTGCCCAGCAACCCACGGCCCCAAACCCAGCCTAATCACGGGACATTTTACAATGACCAATTAACCTTGTAACCTGTTTGGCATCATGAAGGGCACAGACTTTGTGGGCCATAGGGAGAAGGTCCTATCGTGTACCACTGTCAACCCAGAACACTGACCATCGCTCTGCCTCCACAGACGCTGCTTGACCCACAGAGTTTCTCCAGCCCAATTTGTTTATTTTTGCAGTGGATTTTGCAGAGGCAGCTTCAGTGATTACCTGTGCAATGCCCTGAGCTCCCTGCCATAGCCGAGAGGGGACAGTGATCACAGACTTTGTGTTTTGCCACTCTTGAATTGCCCCCCTAGTGGGCGGGGAACCACTCCTGCCTCATTTGCATGACAGCTCCCTATTGGCCCTACCTCCAACCTAACCTGATGGGAAGGCACAGCGAGTTTTTTTTTAAGTGATTGGCACTCCAAAGATCCATTCGTAATTGAGAGCCAACGGGAACGCTTTGCATATGTAAATATGTATGCAGCTTTGTCCAATCGGCGCGGGGCTGGGCGTGTGCGTCCGGAAGTCGGCTTGGCTGAGGAGGAGTCAGCGTCTTACACAAGAGCAGGAGCGGCCGGCAGTTATTTGTATTTTTTGCGATTTGTTAAGGGGGAGGCATCAGGTTATAATATTTTTGTTAACGGCGAGCAATTTTTACTCACGCAGGTATTCGAACGATGCCAGATTACGTGGGTGTTATTTAAGGGGCGAGGTGCGATAATTATACCCCACCGGATTGGGTCTGGGGTGCCGAGGAGGGAGCGGGTTGTTGGGAATGGCGCTGATTAATTTTGCTTTGTTCGTGAAAATGGTATCTGAGGTTGCTGGTGAGGCGAGCGGCGGTGGGAAGGGTGAGGAGGTGGGAAGTTAACGGCCAAGTGAGTGTCTGCGCCGGGGCCGACTGCGCATGCGCGCGAGGTGGGGGAAGCTGAGTTCAATTAAATCAGAATCAGGTTTATCATCACTGACATCTGTCGTGAAATTTGCTGTTTTACGGCAGCAGAACAGTGCAGTCATAAAATTGCTATAAATTGCAACAGTAAATAGTGTAAAAGAGCGATAGCAAGGACCACTAACTCAGAATCAGGTTTAATATCACTGACATATGTCGTGAAATTTGTTGTTTTGCGACAGCAGAACGGTCTGTCTGTCTAGGTACCATATCCGATGCAGACTTTGGTGACCATGGTTTTCCATATAGATCTAGCCTTCGTTTTTTGGATGACTTCCATTTCCTCGATCTGTAGTCACCTGGCTATGCTTTTGATGTACATAAGCCGAGGTCTTCCTCTAGGTTTGCTCCCCTCGATCTTTCCAGAGAGTATGAGTTTTTCTAGTTCATCTTACCGCATGATGTGTCCTAGGAATCTGAGCTGTCTTTCTCTGATTGTTGGTATGAGTGATCGAACTGCTTGGGCTGTTCTGAGAAATTCTTCATTTGATGTGTGTGTGGTCCGTGATATTTTTAACATCGTCCTGTAGAACCATAATTCAGCTGCTTCTAGTCTCTTTTCCATTGCTGGAGAAATGGTCCAGCATTCACTAACAATAAGTCAGGATAGAATAAATGTAGCACTGCAATGTTCTGTTTTTAGTGTAAGTGCTCACCTTTCTGTCTGTTAATATGGTCTTCAGTTTTTGGAAAGCTTCTTTTGCCATTACTATTCTGTATTTGATATCTGTGTCACACCTGCCATTACTTGTTATTAGGCTGCCAAGATATTCGAATTTGTTGACTTGTTTGTTGTTTGTATTTCCAATCTTGATCACACATTCTGGGATGTTTGTCTTTCTGGAGATGACCGTGCTTTTTGTCTTCTTGGTGTTGATTGACAGGCCTCTGTGATTACTTTCTGCTGCCACTATAGTGAGTAGTTCTTGAAGTTTTGTTTCTGAGCCAGCTATTAGCATGGCTTTGTGGAAAACACTGGAACCAGAAATGCAATTTTCATGCTACGGATGATCTGTGAACGAGCCATCCATGTACAAAAAGACATCTACCAATGTTTCATTGACTATACAAAAGCTTTTGACACTGTCTGACAGCAAGATCTTCTGGAAATGCTTCAAGATCTTGACATAGATGGGAAAGATGTACGTTTCTTAAGAAACGTATACTGGGACCAGACAGCATCCATCAGAATAGAAGGAGAAGTGAGTGAGTATGTGAATATCATGAGAGGAGTCAGGCAAGGTTGTGTATTTTCGCCAGACTTACTCGACCTGTATAGTGAAAATATCTTGAGAAGTATCAAAGGATTCACAATTAGAGGCCATAATATAAATAACATCAGATATGCTGAAGACATCGTACTAATAGCTGACTCAGCAGAATAGTGCAGTCATAAAATTACTATAAATTACAACAGTAAATAGTGAAAAAGAGCCATAGCAAGGACCACTAACTCAGAATCAGGTTTAATATCACTGACATATGTCGTGAAATATATACACTAATAAGTTGTTCAAAAATATAAAAAAAGGTAGTGAGTTCGTGTTTGTGGTGTCATTGTCCATTCAGAAATTGAATGGCAGATGGGAAAAAGCTGTTCCTGACTCATTGAGTGTGTGTCTTCAGGCTCCTGTACCTCCTTCCTGATGGTAGCAATGAGAAGAGGGCATGTCCTGGGTGATGGGGATCCTTAATGATGGATGCTGCATTTTTGAGCCATTGCACCTTGAAGATGTCCTGGATGCTGGGGAGGCTAGTGGTCATGATGGAGCTGACTGAGTTTACAACTTTCTGCAGCTTATCTTGATCCTGTGTAGTTGACCCCTCCCCATTCCAGACAGTGATGCATCCAGTTACAATGCTGTCCTTGGTACATCTGTAGAAATTTGCGAGTGTGAGAATCAGTTTTATTATCACTGATGTATGTCGCAAAATCCATTGTTTTGTGGCAGCAGTGTAGTGCAAAGACCTAAAATTACTATAAATTTCTTAAAAAGTACAAAAGACCGTAATAAGGTAGCGTTAATGGACCACTATCTCAGAATTGGGTTTCATATCACTAGCAAAATCACAAAATTTGTTTTGCACCAGCAGTGTAGTGCAATACATAATATTAAAAACTATAAATTACAATAACAGGTGTGTGTGTATGTGCTGTTATATATAACAGTAGATGTTGTCTGCATGGATTTTAGCAAGGCATTTGACAAGGTTCTGCTTGGGTGGTTGGTCAAGAAGGCTAAGTAGCTTGGCATTCAAGGTGAGGGAGTAAATTGGATTAGACATTGGCTTTGTGGGAGAATTCAGAGAGTGGTAGTAGATGGTTACCTCTCTGACAGGAGGCCTGTGATTAGTCGTGTACTGCAGGCATTGATGCTGGATCTGTTGTTGTTTGCCATCTATATCAACAATCTGGATAATTGGTTAACTGAATCAGTAAGTTTGCAGATGACACCAAGATTTGGGATGTAATGGACAGTGAGGAAGACCATCAGCTTACAAAGGGATCTGATCCAGATGGAAAAATGACAGATGAAACTTAATACAGACAAGTGTCAGGTGTTGTATTTTGTGGGGACCAACCAGGTTAGCACGGTAAGCAGTAGGAGTGCCATAGAACCAAGTGTTCTGGGAATACAGGTACATAATCCGTTGAAAGTGGTGTCACAGGTCGATAGGGTGGTAAAAAAGCTTTTGGTACATTGGCTTTCATAAATCAATGTATTGAGTACAGGAATTGGGATGTTATGTTGAAATTGTATGAAATGTTGGTAAGGCCTAAGTTGGAGTGTTCTGTACAATTTTAGTCACCTATGTAGAGGAAAGATGTAAATAAATTTGAAAGAGTGCAGAAAAAAATGAGAAGAATGTTGCCAGGACTTGAGGAGCTGAGTTATAGGGAGAGATTGAACAGGTCAGGACCTCATTCCCGGTTCAATGGAGGTATACAAAATTGAAGGATATAGATAGGGTAAATGTAAGCTGGCTATTTCCACTGAGATTGGGTGGGCCGACAACCAGATGTCATGGGTGAAGGGTGAAATGTTTAATGGAAACATCTTCACTCAGAGGGTGGTGAGAGTGTGGAACGAGCTGTCTGTCGGTGGAAGTGGTGGATGCAGGCTCGATTTGAACATTTGAGAGAAGTTTGGATAGATACGTGGATGAGAGGAGGATGGAGGGCCAGGATCCCAGTACAGGTCAATGAAACTGGGCAGATTAATGTTCGGCATTGACTAGATAGGCTGAAGAGCCTATTTCTGTACTGTAATGGCGATGTTTAATGATGGATGCAGCCTTTTTGAGGTATTGCCTTTTGAGGGTGTTCTCGATCTGGGGAGGCTGGTGCCCATGATGGAGCTGGCTGAGCTTACAACTTTCTGCAGCTTTTTCTGATCCTGTGCAGTGCCCCTCTGTATCCGACGGTGATGCAACCAGCTAGAATGCTCTCCATGCCAACAAACCTTAAGTATGTTTGTTAGTGTGATTTCTTTGTTAGGAATGAAAATTGACAATATCGACGGACAACCCAAGGGAGGGAGGGTGTGGAATTGTGTTCCTAGAAACCATCCATGTTGCAGTTTTCCATAACACAAAGCCACACATCTGTGTACCACAAAATGCAAAACAGCAAATTTCACTTTATATAAGACAGTGATACTAAACTTAATTTTGATTCTGTTGGGGAAAAAGATTGTCTTTTTTGACAAATATTTCATGATTTTTTCATTCCATATGTGCTAATGTAAGCAAATATACACACCAGCCGAATATTGTAAAGTGAACTGACTGCACAAGTTTTGCAGAGCTGCTTTTGGGACTTCCAAAGTTTCAAAGTACATTTATTATCAGTATGTATGCAGATAACAACCCTGAGATTCATCTTCCCACAGACAGCCACAAAACAAAGAAACACCACGGAACCCGTACAAAGAAAAATATCGACCTCCCTAATGCGCAAAAAAAAGTACCACTCGCGCAAACAGCGGTGAAGGTGGTCATATTTCCAGACAGCAATCAAATAACGTGTTCAGTTCTAATAATTTCTCCTCCATATGTCTGCAGGAAGGTTGTCCTACAAGATGAAGCTGAACCTGTAGAAGAGAGAGTATATCTGGTAAGTTCTGCTCTTTGCTTCTAGTTTGTGTCTATGGAAGCCTGTTGTAACAAGTCCTATTGAGTACTATGTGTATGCTCAATCTATACTTGTCATAATTAATGAAACTGGGACAAGAAATGCTTAGCATACCTGATAGATAACTAGCTTTGCCTCAGTAACTGGAAAGACCATAAAGCATAGGAGCAGAATTACGCCATTCAGCCTATCAAGTCTGCTTCTCCAATCCATCATGGCTGAGTTATTATCACTCTCAACCCTATTCTCCTGCCTTTTTCCTGTAACCTTAGGCACCCTGACTAATCAAGAATCTATCAACCTCAGCTTTAAAATTACCCAGTAACTTGGCCTCCACAGCTGTCTGTGGCAAGGAATTCCACAGATTGACAATCCTCTGGCTAAAGAAGTTCTTCCTTATCTCTGTTTCAAATGGATATCCCTCTATTCTGAGGCTGTGCCCTCTGGTCCCAGACTACCCTAATATCGGAAACATCCCCTCCACATCCACTCTATCTAGGCCTTTCAATATTTGATATAGGAGTAAGAGGGTGAAAATGGATTTTAGCAATATATTTCTAATTAGATTTTGTATTTTATTACTGATGAATACAATCATGATGTATAGGTGTTTTAATATTTAAATTTAAATTACAGATTCTCCTATTACAATGTCACAAAATAATAAAGAATCTGTAGTTATGGCTGGGTAAGTAGATTGTATACTGTATTAATTCTTTAAAACCTAGTTTAATGTATATGTTGCAATGTTTTGCAGAAATAGAACATTTTTTTGACTTTGCATCTTCTGTCAATTAAATGATTTCATTCGTATTGTGCCATTTTAACAGAAAAAAGATTCTCAAATACATGCAAAAACATTTTTTAGAAATATTGCAGTGTTAAGAGAAAACATGAAATGACAGGATTCTTTCCATCTCTTTTCTTAACTTTCAAATAATCCTAAAGATGGCTTAAAGTTTAAATTAGTAAGAAAAAGAAACATGAAACTGAAAGGGGAAGAGTATTATAGACGTAGAATAGTGTGTGGGCAGAACTCTAGGAATGGAGTTCAAATTAGTCAAATGCAAAGTCATCCATTTTGACAGTAAAAATGGCGTACATTTGCAAGAAAACGTTTGTGAACCTTTTCTGCATTAATTACTCAGAATCCGAAGTATCAAAATCAGAATCAGGCTTATTATCACCGGCATGTGTCGTGAAATTTGTTAACTTAGCAGCAGCAGTTCAATGCAATACATAATATGGAAGATAATAAATAAATTTACAGTATTATGTATATTGAATAGATTAAAATAGTGCAAAAAAAGAAATAATGTATATTAAAAAGTGAGGTAGTGTTCATGGGTTCAATGTTCATTTAGGAAACGGAAGGCAGAGGGGAAGAAGCTGTTCTTGAATCACTGAGTATGTGCTTCAGGCTTCTGTATCTCCTACCTGATGGTAACAGTGAGAAAAGGGCATGCCTTGGGTGCTGGAGGTCCTTAATAATGGACACTGCCTTTCTGAGACACCTCTGGGTACTTTGTAGGCTGGTACCCAAGATGGAGCCGACTAAATTCACAACCTTCTGCAGCTTCTTTTGGTCCTGTGTAGTAGCCCCTCCATACTAGACAGTGATGCAGCCTGACAGAATGCTGTCCACGGTACATCTATAGAAGTTTTTGAGTGTGTTTGTTGACATACTAAATCTCTTCAAGCTCCTAATGAAGTATAGTCGCCGTCTTGCCTTCTTTATAACTGCATCGATATATTGAGGTCAGGTTAGGTCCTCAGAGATCTTAACACTCAGGAACTTGAAACTGCTCACTCTCCACTTCTGATCCCTCTGAGGATTGGTATGTGTTCCTTCGTCTTACCCTTCCTGAAGTCTACAATCAGCTCTTTTTGTCTTGCATTGAGTGCAAGGTTGTTGCTGTGACACCACTCCACTAGTTGGCATATCTCACTCCTTCTCGCCCTCTCGTCACCACCCGAGATTCTACCGTCAATGATTGTACCAAGAGCAAAGTTATAGATGGTATTTAAGCTATGCCTAGCCACACAGTTATGGATATAGAGAGAGTAGAGCAGTGGGCTAAGCACACTCCCCTGAGGTGCATCAGTGTTGATCGTCAACGCGTAGGAGATGTTATCACCAATCCGCACAGATTGTGGTCTTCCGGTTAGGAAGTTGAGGATCCAATTGCAGAGGGAGGTACAGAGACTCATAAAATGTCTGATCTTCATCTAAGTCACAATAATAGACGAACAATCTGCCTAAGCTAATAACACACAAACAATTGTACTCCCTTTGGCCATTAATGAATACACCATTTAAACAATCATGGTCTAGGTTTAAAAAAGAATGTGAACCTCTGGGGTAATGTCTTCTGCAAAAGCTATTTGGAGTCAGGTGTTCCAATCAATAAGATGAGGTTGGAGGTGTGGGTTATAGAGATGTCCTGGACACACAAAGTCAGGTTACTGCCAGAACCTGCTCTTCTCAAGAAAGATCTGTTTATATGCACCATGCCTCAGTCATAACAACTTTCAGAGCACCTTAGGAGAAGAATTGCGGAGATTCATGAAGCTGGAAAGGGCTACAGAAGCATTTCTGAAGACCTGAGTGTTCATCAGTCCACAGTAAGAAAAATTCTCTCCAAATGGAATAAATTCAGTAATGTTGCTCTTTTCCTCAGGAGTGGGCATCCTGCAAAGCTCACACCAAGAGCACAATGGTCAATGCTGAAGGAGGTAAAAAGAATCCAAGGATAACAGCAAAAGACCTGCAGAAATTTCCAGAAATTGCTAAAGAAAACTATAAGAAAAACACTGAACAAGAATGGTGTTCATGGAGGGACACCATGCAGGAATCCACTGTTCTCCAAAAAAAAACTTTACTCAAGTTTGTAAAAGACCACCTGGATGTTCCACAATGCTCTGGGACAAAGACAGATGAGACAAAAGTTGAACTTTTTGGCAGAACTGCACACCACTATGTTTGGAGGAAAAAGGGCAATGCACACCAACACCAAAACCACATCCCAACTGTGAAGCACGGTGGAAGGAGCATCATGGTTTGGGGCTGCTTTGCTGCCTCAGGGCCTGGATAGCTTGTAATCATTGAAGGAGCAATGAATTCAAAATTGTCTCAAGACATTTTACAGGAAAATGGCAGGGTAGCAGTCTGTCACCTGAAGCTAAATAGAAGTTGAATGATGCAACAAGACAATGATCCAAAACAGAAGAATAAATCAACAACAATGATTTAAAAAGAAGAACATTTGAGTTTTGGAATGGCCAAGTCGGAGTCCAAACCGAAACCAAATTGAAATGCTGTGGCATGACCTGAAGAGGGTTGTTCATGCAAGCTATCCCAAAATATTGATGAACTGGTACAGTTTTGTATGGAGGAATGGTCTAAAATACCTTGTCACTGTTGTGCAAGTCTGATCAGCAGTTACAGGAAACATTTGGTGGAGGTTATTGCTGCTAAAGAGATTATACCAGTTCTTAAATACAAGGGTTCACATACTTTTTCTAGCCTGGACTGTGAATGATTAAACAATAAGACCTTAAGACATAGCAGAATTAGGCCATTCAGCCCATCGAGTCCGCTCCATAATGGCTGATCCCAGATCCCATTCAACCCCATACATCTGCCCTGAACCAATGTGTTCAATAAAGATGTGACAAGTACAATTGTTTGTGTTACTCATTTAGGCAGATTGTTTGTCTATCATTGTGACTTAGATGACGATCAGACCACATTTATATACATACACACACACACACACCCACCCACCCCTGTAGCGAGACTCATTTTGATAAAAGCATGATATTTTTATTATTTACATCGCAGTTGTGGTGGTAGTCCCAATATTTTCTGTGTTTTTTTAATGTAAATTTAACCCTAGCTATGACTTCTAAGATGGGGGTAAGTACCAGTGGTGGTGCAAACATAAACATCAGTCCATATTGATACAAGATAAGGTTGAAATGTTGAAAAAACTAGACCAAGGTGTTACTCTGCATAAGCTGGGTGACTTGTATCTAAAGCAAATGAGCATGAGGAAAATTATGAAAGTTGGTAAGAGCACTGAGCATGATCGAGTGACGGCTGAATGGTTTCACCAGTGTCGGCGTGGGCAGTATGAAAATGAACGGAGCTGAGTTGTTTCACAAAGAACTTAAATTAGAACATGTGTGTCTATAGTGAATGTTGGCTTCAAAGGTTTACGAAGCACCATGGAATTTCCGTGCATAAAGCGTGTGGAGAAAAACAGTCTGCAAACCATGAAGGGGCTATCGAGTACATGAAGGAATTCGCGAAGCTCATAGTTGACGAAAACCGCAGTCCTGAGCTGCATTATACTGGCGACGCACACCTAGGAAAACATTGGCAACAGAGGGTGAAGAAGATCCTGCAAGATTTAAATAATCAAAGGGCAGAGTAGCCATTTCAGGGTGGTCCAACACTGCAGGTAATCACAGATGTGAACCACGGGTGAATGGAAAAAGCCCTAGGGCCTTGAAAGGTGTCACACAAATAAACATCAAACAAGAGAAAATCTGAATATGCTGGAAATCTGATCAGCACACACAAATTGCTGGAGGAACTCAGCAGGCCAGGCAGCATCTATGGGGAATAAAAGTACAGCCAACGTTTCAGGCAGAAACCCTTCAGGATCAAAATTAGGTATATTATCACCAGCATGTGACATGAAATTTGTTAACTTAGCAGCAGCAGTTCAATGCAATACATAATCTAGCAGAAAGAGAAAAAAAATACATAATAATGAATAAATTAATTGTGTATATTGAATAGATTTTTTAAAATATACAAAAACAGAAATACTGTATATTAAAAAAAGTGAGGTAGTGTCGAAAGCTTCAATGTCCATTTAGGAATCGGATGGCAGAGGGGAAGAAGCTGTTCCTGAATCGCTAAGTGTGTGCCTTCAGGTTTCTGTATCTCCTACCTAATAGTAACAGTGGGTGCTGGAGGTTCTTAATAATGGACGCTGCCTTTCCGAGACACCGCTCCCTAAAGGTGTCCTGGGTACTTTGTAGGCTAGTACCCAAGATGGAACTGTCTAGATTTATAACCTTCTGCAGCTTCTCTCGGTCGTTGGCAGTAGCCCCTCTAGACCAGACAGTGATGCAGCCTGTCAGAATGCTCTCCACTGTACAACCATGGGTTTTTGAGTGTATTTGTTGACAAGCCAAATCTCTTCAAACTCCTAATAAAGAATAGCTGCTGTCTTGCCTGTCATCACCACCTGAGATTCTACCAACAATGGGTGTATCATCAGCAAATTTGTGGATGGTATTTGTGTTATGCCTAGCCACACAGTCATGTGTATACAGACAGTAGAGCAGTGGGCTAAGCACACACCCCTGAGGTGTGCCAGTGTTGATCGTCAGCGAGGAGGATATGTTATCACCAATCCACACAGACTGTGGTCTTCCATAGATGCTGCCTGGCCTGCTGAGTTCCTCCAGCATTTTGTGTGTGTTGTGTAAATAAACATGGCTGGATTACCACCGATATTGTGTTAGTGGTTTGAAAAATATTTTGTGCCAGAAGCCAGAGCATATTGCATGTCTGTAGGTCTACCCAAAGATTGCAATATTATTCTTATTTTGGATAACTGTTCAGCTCACCCCAAAACTGAACTCCTGTGTAAGAATAATGTTTTTACAGTATTTACCACCAAATTGTATGTCATTTATCCATCCCCAAGACCAAGGAATACTGCGCTCTCTAAAGGCCAAGCATCCCTCACTTTTCATGAAACATCAGTTAGATGCAAATACTGGCAATTCTGTACAGACATTTATTAAAGAATTTAACATGAAGGATGTTCTTTGGTTCATTGCTTGAAGGTGGGAGAAGGTAGAACCTTCAACACTAAAGAATAGCTGGCATACCGGTAAGTTGTGGCCTGCCTTGATGTTGGATAATGCATCTGAAGAAAAGCTTTACGATTTTTCAGGATTTCGTGTACCAAAGAAGAAAGTAGTTGTTCATGATTTGCTTGCATGTGCAAAAAGTGTAACAGGACCTGCTTTCAAAGATATAGCAAGTAGTCTCGATGAAGAAAATCTACATGAGTGAATGATTGTCGTCAATGAAACACCTGTTGTGCATCACCTTATGGTCCCGGAAAATATAGACTGTTCTGAATGCTGATTAAAAACATTGCAAGTGATAAAGTGGCAGTGAGGATGATGAAACTAAAAGATTTACTATTGACGAGTTAATTAAGTTGTTGGGTGATTTAATCAAAGGGTTAGAGAAATGTACTTTCGTGACAGAACAAGAGCTAATGAATTTTTATTTGATGTAAGAAAAATTGCACAGGGAGAGGCTTAACATTTGAGTAATCCTGTGTATAGTTTGATTACGCATTCTTGTTCGTGCTTCAGTTAGGAACAGCTTTTGAAAGCTTTCTTGTAAGATTTTAATAACCAAAAGATCTCTCAGTGCTTTAGTAAGCCCATCATTGAACTGGCGATGCTCAGACAATCTCTAAAATTTGGCCACGCACACTGAAATAGACTCCCTCCTTCTTTTTGATTCCGCTTATAAAACCTGAAGTGTTCTGCAGTCAACAATGGTGTTGGTTCTAAATGTTCCTGCATGACTTTCAGAATATCCGCAAAGCTCGTTTCAGATGGTTTAATTGGAAAAGTTAAACACTGAACCTAATGCACTCAGCAAAATTTCTGCTTGTTTTCATTGGTTTCAAAATGCTGCTCAATCCGTTCTGTAATTAAAACCAAGTTATCTGTTGTGTAATCAAATGTGCCAATGTAACCAGCCACTTCTGTTTTTTTTTAAAATGATTATTATCACCTCATACTCACTGTTTATAAACTCTGAAATCTTCACTTTTCTGCCATTTTTTTTAACTCTGCAGTCCTTGCAGCTGCTGGCCTTTTTTAAAATACTGCATGTGTGTACGTATATATATATATGTGTGTGTGTGTGTGTGAGAAAACTTATTGCAAAAAAAAGATAGTGTCCATGATTCATTGACCATTCAGAAATCTGATGATGGAGGGGAAGAAGCTGTTCTTGAAATATCCCTCTGCTCCTGTACTTCCCTGATGGTAGCAATGAGAAGAGGGTATGTCCTTAATGATGGATGCCATCTTTTTGAGGCATCTCCTTTTAACCATATAACCATATAACAATTACAGCACGGAAACAGGCCATCTCAGCCCTTCTAGTCTATGCCGAACTCCTACTCTCACCTAGTCCCACCGACCTGCACTCGGTCCATAATCCTCCATTCCCTTCTTGTCCATATATCTATCCAATTTAACTTTAAACGACAACATCGAACCTGCCTCAACCACTTCTGCTGGAAGCTCGTTCCACACAGCCACCATTCTCTGAGTAAAGAAGTTCCCCCTCATATTACCCCTAAACTTTTGCCCTTTAACTCTCAACTCATATCCTCTTGTTTGAATCTCCCTCACTCTCAATGGAAAAAGCCTATCCACGTCAACTCTATCAATCCCCCTCATAATTTTAAACACCTCTATCATGTCCCCTTTCAACCTTCTAGGTTCCAAAGAATAAAGTCCCAACTTGTTCAACCTTTTTCTGTAACTTAGGAGATGAAACCCAGGCAACATTTTAGTAAACCACCTCTGTACTCTGTCAATTTTATTGACATCTTTCCTATAATTCGGTGACCAGAACTGTGCACAATACTCCAAATTTGGCCTTACCAATGCCTTATACAATTTCAACATTACATCCCAACTCCTATACTCAATGCTCTGATTTATAAAGGCCAGCGTACCAAAAGCTTTCTTCACCACCCTATCCACATGAGATTCCACCTTCAGGGAACTATGCACCATTATTCCTAGATCCCTCTGTTCTACTGCATTCTTCAATGCCCTACCATTTACCATGTATGTCCTATTTTGATTAGTCCTACCAAAATGTAGCAGCTCATATTTTTCAGCATTGAACTCCATCTGCCATCTTTCAGCCCACTCTTCTAACTGGCCTAAATCTCTCTGCAAGCTTTGAAAACCTACTTCATTATCCACAACGTCACCTATCTTAGTATCATCTGCATACTTACTAATCCAATTTACCACCCCATCATCCAGATCATTAATATATATGACAAACAACATTGGACCCAGTACAGATCCCTGAGGCACACCGCTACACACTGTCCTCCAATCTGACACACAGTTATCCACCACTACTCTCTGGCATCTCCCATCCAGCCATTGCTGAATCCATTTTACTACTTCGATATTAATACCTAACGATTGAACCTTCCGAACTAACCTTCCGTGTTGAAGCTTGTCAAAGGCCTTACTGAAGTCCATATAGACAACATCCACCGCTTTACCCTCATCAACTTTCCGAGTAACCTCACCAAAAAATACAATGATTTGTCAAACATGACCTTCTACGCACAAATCCATGTTGACTGTTCCCTAATCAGACCCTGTCTATCCAGATAATTATATATACCATCTCTAAGAATACCTTCCATCAATTTACCCACCACTGACATCAAACTCACAGGCCGATAATTGCTAGGTTTACTCTTAGAACCCTTTTTAAACAATGAAACCACATGAGCAATACGCCAATCCTCCGGCACCATCCCCGTTTCTAATGACATTTGAAATATTTCTGTTACAGCCCCTGCTATTTCTACACTAACTTCCCTCAAGGTCCTAGGGAATATCTTGTCAGGACCCGGAGACTTATCCACTTTTATATTCCTTAAAAGTGCCAGTACTTCCTCTTCTTTAATCGTCATACTTTCCATAACTACCCTTCTTGTTTCCCTTACCTTACACAATTCAATATCCTTCTCCTTAGTGAATACCAAAGAAAAGATATTGTTCACAATCTCCCCCATCTCTTTTGGCTCCGCACATAGTCGTCCATTCTGATTCTCTAAGGGACCAATTTTATCCCTCACTATCCTTTTGCTATTTATATAACTGTAGAAACCCTTCGGATTTATTTTCACCTTACTTGCTAAAGCTGCCTTGTATCTTCTTTTAGCTTTTCTAATTTCCTCCTTAAGATTCTTTTTACATTCTCTATATTCTTCGAGCAGCTCATTAACTCCAAGCTGCCTATATTTATTATAAATCCCTCTCTTTTTCCGAACCAAGTCTCCTATATCCCTTGAAAGTGTCCTCAACTCTAGTGCCCATGATGGAGCTGAGTTTACAACTTGTGTGGCTTTTTCTGATCCTGCGTGGTGGCCCCCTTCATACCAGTCGGTGATGCGATTCTAGTCCGTCATTACCAATTTTAAAACCTCAGGTCCAGTGTCCTCCAAATATGACCTCTTATGCACACCAGAACCACTTCACTCTACCATCAATGACTGTGGCCCATTATCACGTGGCTCATTTATGTGGTTATAGATAAGCTTGCACAGAAATATTTTCATCGTGAATGAGATACTGCAAGACCAATTATCTGCTGACTTGCAGACCCTCAGAATGGTGAGCAAAAATGCTGAACAGACAGTCTTAAAGGTGAATTGGGCAGAGCTATATTTCCAGTTTTGTTACTTTGTCTTGTAAAGTGGGTGCAGACCCAACGGGGCAGCATTAAAGGCTTATGGGGGTGTGTGGAAGGGCAACTAAATGAGTTGCATGATAAAACAAAAAGCGTGAACAAATTGGTCTAATTTAGTTCTGTCCAAATTTCAGTAGCAACAATGAGCATTAAATGCTAGCTGAGGCAATGGGGGAGCTCCATACCTCAAATCCTTGTTGCTAGAAGTCAGTACCAGCCTACTGGAGATTGTGGAAGGAGAGTTTTGCCACATTGCAGCCTTTCTGGACCTTGCAGCCACTTCAAAATTCAAAAATTCAAAGTAAAATTTATTATCAGAGTACATGCATGTCACCACATACAACCCTGAGATTCTTTTTCCTGTGTGCATACTTAGCAAATCTAAATAACAGTAACTGTAAACAACAGGAATTCTGTAGAGCTGGAAATTCAAGCAACGCACATCAAAATAGCAGTAACTGTAAATAGGATCGATGAACAAAAAACTGAAAATGCAAATATACATAAATAACAATAAGCAATGAGCGTGAAATAACAAGATAAAGAGCCTTTAAAGTGAGACCATCAATTGTGGGAATACCAGAAGTAGAGTGAGTGCAGTTATACCCTTTTGTTCAAGGGCTGATGGTTGAGGGGTAGTACCTGGTGGTGCGAGTCCTGAGACACTTGTATCATCTACCTGAGGGCAGCAGCAAGAAAAGAGCATTAGTCTGTGAGCCAGGACCCTAAATTTGGGCCACCGGTACCATCTGGGGGGAGTAATTCTTATAGTGATTTTTGGCAAGGTATACACCCCTAGTGCTAGAAAATATGTGCTAGCATTGCAGCAGTGGTAGCTTGCATAGTAACCTCCATGCTATAAGAACCATGATCCCATGGTGCTTTGCCTATGATAAGATGAATTATGCCAGGTACCTGTCCCCTTACTTTGCTCAGATGATGAACCTCCCAGAGAAGAATCCTTCTGTGTATGAGGTCTTCAAGACAGGCCAATTCTCAGTGCAGCTGTCAAGTAACAACCCCTTTGGGCAGATCCCTGTGGACCAGGCTATTGAAGCCACAGTGAACAAAGACACACAGACTCCTGGAGGCACATCACAGTTCAGCCTGAATGCTGGAGCTATCAAGCGTTACTACATAACAGCTGAGCACCACAGTGCATTCCTGGGACAGTTAAGGGAGATGGTGCAAGGTAACAAATCAGAGCTTTGTCATGCAGAGCTACAGTGGCCAAGAATCCAGAAAGATGAGGAAGCAGTTTCAGCAGTGGTTAGCCTCATACATGAATGGGTCAACCCATTTGCAGAGAAGCAGGACCTCATTAGCATCTCTACGGCAAAGGCAGCCCCCAAGATATTGCCTCCGACCTGTTGAAGGCATATGAGATTGGTGAGCAATGCTATGCAACCTTCAAGGATGAGAGACTAGAGGAAGACCCACCAGCAAAGAAATTCCATGACCCAATGAAAACCAACAAGCTGAAAACATTCAGTGATACGTGTAAGAAGAGAGAAGTGAAATCAAATGGGCGGGTGATCATCTTGAAAGCAGACAGGTCTCTGTTTGGACACGTCATAGTGATGGCACAAGGGCGCAGCCTACCTATGGAGGATATCCTTTCTCAGCCCCTTGGACCATTGCCTTGGGCCCTGTCCACACCAGAAGGATTGCTGAGAAAGACAAATAAAGCTACTTTAGCCACAACCTTGCAGAAAAATGTATCAGTAGAAGAGCAACTCCCAGGAAACTCTGCTACAGTGGTTGATGGAATGATCTTGATCCAAAGAGTAAAAGGTGATCAAGTTACTTTCAGAGATGTTGCCACAACAATTCTAAGTATGGCTGTGAGGGAGGTCAGTCAAAGTAGCAGAATAGATGTTGTGTTCAACACATACAAGGAGAACTCTTATCAAGAATAGTGAAAGATCTCTACGGGGTGAAGAGACTGGTCATGAGTTGCAAGGTTTCACAGGCACACAGATGGTGAGGCAGTGGAGGAGCTTCCTGACCAAAGTCAGTAACAAAAATAGTCTCATTATCTTCATAGTCCATGAATGGAAGAAGGCGGAGTACAGAGCAAAGCTACAGGAGAAGATTCTGTATGCAACTGTGAATGACAAATATTATAGAATCACATCTCAGGACAGTGAGGAGGTGTCAGCTCTTCAGTGTCAACAAGAAGAAGCAGATGGCTGCCTACTTCTTCATGTTGCCCATGCCACAAGAGAGGGATACCAATCTGTAGTGATCTGCTCAGAAGACACAGATGTCTTTATCATGTCTTTAACATTTTGTGACAAGATTGAGGCCTCATTGTTCCAGAAGTGTGGCACTAGAACCTGTACAAGGCTTGTAGACATCAGGAAGTTTGCTACCACCGTTGGAATAGAGGTTTGTAGGGCTCTTATCGGGTTGCATGCATATACAGGATGTGACACTGTAAACGCTTTTGCAGGCAAAGGGAAGACAAGTGCCCTAAAACTTCTGACCAGCAACACGGAAACTCAGGACACATTCTTAGACTTGGGTCAGGAATGGGACCTCTCCCCAGAACTGATGAACAAACTGGAGGCATTTACATGTCTTCTGTATGCCCCAAAAGCATCGACCAACAAAGTCAATGAGCTCAGGTATCACCTTTTCTGTGCCAAAAAAGATGAAATCGAACGTCATCAACTCCCACCATGCAAGGACTGCTTAACAAAACATGCACAGCGAGTTTGGAGAAGGACCCACAAGTCCCAAGCCCTGTTGGCAGAGGATAGAAGATGGAGAGAGAAGAGGAAGCTGAACAGTTGGTGGTGCACTGGATGGAAGGCCAGCCAGCACCCGATGCCGTCCTGGATCTACTGGCCTGTAACTGTCCAAAAAAATGTTCACTCCCAAGATGTATGTGTGTTGCAAATGGCCTCAGGTGTACTGACATGTGTAGGCTGGCAGACTGTGAGAACCAGGCATCCACCTCAGAGAATGTGGAAAGTTCAGATGAAGATGTGGAAGATGTGGAAAATTATTATGATTATTAATAGGTTATGAAAGTATGGAAAGCAGTCTTTGATTAAATATAATCATTTTACAACCAAATGGGGTCTAGGTTATGGCTGTGTGGAACCCTACATTTGAATTATTGTACTGCAATTCTATATGCTATAACAAAAGCTTAAGATTGTTTTGATTTGATACAACAATATGGAAATATCATGACATTGAAAGAACTCCAGAAATCTCTCCAAATGAGGTTTTTTACCTTTTAGGGGGTAGGGTAACATTTTCTGCTGTACTGATGTTAATATGGAATATATACAAAAAATGATTACTTATTTGAAGTAATAAAGCTACCACTGGTGCAATGCTATCACATATTTTCTAACTCTAGAGATGTATACCTTGCCAAAAATCACTATGAGCATTATTCCCCTCAGATGGTACCGACCAACCCTACTGGCTCACGGACTACATGGCCTGGGTGGTAAGGACCTTTGGATGCTGCCTTCTTAGGGCAATGTTTCATGTAGATGTGCTTAATGGTTGGGAGGGTTTTACCTGTGATGTACTGAGCTGAATTCATGACCTTTTGTACTTATTTTTGCTTCTAGGGCATAAACAAAAATGCTGGAAGAACTCAGCAAGTCAGACATCATCTATGTAGTCAAAGTTTTGAATGGAGACCTTTCATCAGGACTGAAATGTTGACTGTTTATTCCACTCTGTAACTGTTGCCTGACTGGCTGAGTTCCTTCAGCACTTTGGAAATGATACCTTGTGTTTGTTTCAATTGTGCATAAAAATGCTATTGATGGCCTTGAATACAATTTGTTGCAGTGTGAGATATGTAATGTGCTGTGTTTCTTTTGCTGTTAACTAATAGATTACATTTATTTTCTGTTTATATTTAATCTATAGGAGCCTAGCCTCTAAATCTTTCAATCACAATGGAGTGTTACAGACTGTCATTAAGCAAGAAGTTGTAGAGAGTTCTAAAAGTCAGCCATCTCACAAGCAATCTGACAGAAATGTAGCTGGAACTGCTAATACAGGGGAAGAAGAAGTAAGTAGATGATAAGTGAACTGATATTTTTCAGAAGGCTGTAATTTGTTTATTGTCTGAATATACGTTATTGTCATCTAGTAGTAGCTACTAACAGTATTGCATGCAAGGTCTGGAGACATTCATAGCTTAAACCTACATGATTAATTGTATTGTATCAAATGCAATTTCTCTTTGGTGACCTGAACACCAAGTAAATTCAAGATTCAAAGATTCAAGATTGTTTAACATCATTTCTAGAATACACGTGTGAAGGAGAATGAAATAATTGTTACTCCGTATCTGCAGCACAAAAAAAATACACAATAAGATAAAGAGCACAATGATTTAAAAAAAACATAGTAAACCTAAATGAAGACTTGGGCACATATATAGCTAGGGGTCCTAAGACTTTTGCACAGTACTGTAAGCAGTTTTTTTAATATAATTTTTTGCATGGATTAATTTTGATTTGATTTGTAGCACTAGGTGGAAATTCAGCCATTTCCATCTTATCTTTATTTGCTCTTGAAACAGTAATATTTGTGAATCATGTTTTTGTTAATTTTGGTAAACTTTTAGTAGATACAGTACAATAAAGTTTGGAAAGGCTGAGCAATGATGGCTTCATCTCTTTCATTCTTCAAAATGGGAAAAGTTATTGAAAGAAAAAAAATACTCATGAGATGTGACAAGATGGATACAGGTGTGATATTTCCTCTGTCCGTGTCTTATATCAGGAGCCATAATGTCATAGGGCTTGGCCATTCAGTAAACCTGAGATAGAAACCCACCTTTCTCAAGCTCCGTATGTTTAGGGTGTATACAACTTTGGTCCCACCAAACCCATGAGATTGGGATGATTTGCCCACCCAAATCTCGGTTTGTGTGAATGCTGTATGATTTACTGTCCCCCTGCAATCGCCTATGGACAAGAAATAACAGATCATACACTGAGTACAATTATAAAGAAAGTATGTTTTTGAACATTAACCAAAGAGCTTTTAAAGAAAAGAAAGGAGGAAAAAACAAAAAGGGCTCAATTAACAGTCAAATGTGCACATAAGTTGGAGCTCATCTTGAAGTTGTCTGTAACTGGTGCGCTGGACCCTCTGTCTGCATGAAAGCACACACCACCTTACGAATGTCACTCGAAATCCATCCTGGATAAGTGGGCTCTCCCACAGGAGTGCTTCTTCCTTGAAGCCAACAGGGATGGCATCCTCAGCCATCTTCCTTCTTGTCTTCTCCTGCTAAAAAGACCTCGACCCACACTAGTGTCCCTCACAAAAACCTCTCTGCTCAGCATCCTCTAGAACCTACTCCCAATTCCACCATCCTGATTGGCTGATACCACAGTCCTAAGTTGAACAAAAACAGCCTTTTATCTCAACTCAAACCCAAACAAGCTGAAAGCAGAACAGACTGCTGTTACAGAACTGCTAAAATACCTGGAGCATAGCAGTAAAAAAAATCCTAACCAGGGCGTTACATTTTTAATATATTCCTGTAACTTGTCCCTGTAGTTATGTTATTCTTTGCTGTATTCCTCTTTGTGGTGTGGGAACTGTGGGCAGAGCTGGCACCTGTTGTCCATCTCTAACTGGCCTGAACAACGGCTAGGTGAGCCCTATGAAAGAGAAAACACTGCTGTGGGCCAGACAAGTGAGGATGGCAGGTTTTCTTCCCAGAGGACATCTTCCCTGGTTGTGGAAGGGAGGATGTTGTATTGTGGGGTATAGAAATGTTATTTTTCTCATATTTTCCTTGTAGTTTAACTTTACAATGCTTGCTTATATTTTTATATGATCACCTATATACATGTTATTGTTCAATGAATATTTTTTAGTAATTCCACGTTAGTTGCTTCTGTATGTTTGTAGAAGTTTCTTATTTTTCTGTGGCAGGTATCACACTGCTTGAACTGGCTAATTTATAGATTAATTGTCATTGGAATTATGTTATATCTAGTCTGGGTGTGAGGCAATCACGACTTTTTTTGTTCTCTAGGCCCTTTGTTCATTCTTCATTCTTGTAACACTTAATAAAACAGCCAAAATAAACAACATTCGTGCTTCATTCCAGGTCTTGGGAGTTCCGGTCTTATAACATAATCACAGGGCTCTTGGGATTGTTGACCCAGGTCTCAGAATTTCCAATCTCGTAATGCCATCACAGGGTTGCCACTATGCTCTCAGTTGGTGTGTTTTCATTTCTTTATGGTTCAAAGTTATTTTTTTAGGTGTGCATGGGGGATCCACTAGTTGGTCAACAGTGAATGTGGTAGTCTGCACAACGTGATAATTGCCCTTTTCATTAAAAGGGAAATGAACCAGCAGAAATAAAAAGTTTAAGTGACGCAGTCTGAAGATGTAAAGTTCTCATTCACTCAGGTCCATCTAATTTGGTTTCACAGAGGGCTGTTGGGGCAATTAACATCCAAGCGTAAGTGGCCTTATTAGAGGCCATTTGCAAAGTCCAACCAATAATTAAGACATTGGTAGAGCATGTCAATTATTTTGCAAACCTCCTTGGTAGGCAAGAAGAAGTATTAATTTTTCTTCCCAAAGTGTTGTAGCCTGAATTCTAAATAGTCATCCTACTTATTGTCAAATGTCCTACTCCATACAAGTTGTTTTACATTATATAATCTGTATTCCTTTCATAAAGTGAAGGTTAAGCTCGTAGCTACGAACTTGATGCATTCCTGTAATCATTCCAGTGTCAGGAAAATATATATTCATTTTTTTTCTTGAAATGTGTTTTTTAATTTGCCTGAATTGCTCTTAGTTTCTCAAAGTACAAAATTGTTAGTATATATTAAGAAGTGTGTCATATGGTTGAGTTTTGATGGATTTGATCTCTTCCTGTTGGAGATACAGTCCACAATTCTGTCTGAATATCTAGATTGATTTTGTATTAATCATTTCATTTTATGGTTTAACAGCAACGTGTAGTGAAAAAGCGGGGCTGGCCAAAAGGAAAGAAAAGGAAGAAGGTTTTGCCCAATGGTCCTAAAGCACCAGTAACTGGGTATGTCCGGTTTCTCAATGAGCGTCGAGAGCAAATTCGTATGCAACACCCAGACTTGCCATTCCCAGAAATCACCCGCATGCTTGGGAATGAATGGAGCAAGCTTCCTGCTTTGGAAAAACAGGTATGGGCATTGTCTTTACATATATACTGTAATTGAGGTCTTCTGTTTTGGAAAAACAGATATGTACATTTTAAATACATATTAGATTAGATTATGAGGACACGCAATCCTCTTTTATTGTCATTTAGTAATGCATGCATTAAGAAATGATACAATATTCCTCCGGTGTGATATCACAAAAACACGTATACAGTGTAATTGAGGTGTCCTACTTTGGGAAAACAGATATGTGCATTGTAATTGCGTATACACTGCAGTGGAGGCCTTCTGATGTAAATTGATGAGAGAACATAAATCAAGTGCAAGTCCAAATTCAAGTTTATTGTCCTTTGACTGTACAAAGTTCCTCTGGACCACGGTACATCCGCAAATCCCATATCATATGCAGCACATCAATTTCAAATGAAGTCAGTTTCATTTACTTCAGTTCCAGGACATAAAGAATACATTTAAAAACTTACAAATTTAATTTTACAAATTTGTAATAAGAAGTCACCACTGCTGCTGTCAGTTGTTAATCAAGAAACAACCGTTGGCTCTGCTAAACACCAGAAACACATCGCAAATATAAATTTCAGCACTGGGCAGAAAGCTCTGTAAATACCTATTGGTTCCTGGTGAGTAGAGCAGGGCCAAAACAAATGAACTGTGGCCTTTAGTTTCTTAGATATGTTGTTAGCATACTTT
The DNA here is from genome assembly GCF_030028105.1 of Mobula birostris. Taxonomy (NCBI): domain Eukaryota; kingdom Metazoa; phylum Chordata; class Chondrichthyes; order Myliobatiformes; family Myliobatidae; genus Mobula; species Mobula birostris. Next base: position 5,055,484 of record NC_092395.1, read on the forward strand.
TTATTTGCCATGAAGATGATAGTTAAAAATTTCTATTTCTTCTGTTTCAGCGTTACCTGGATGAAGCAGAAAAAGACAAACAACAATATCTGAAAGAACTTAAAGAATTTCAGCAAACTGAGGCATATAAGTTGAGTGCACAGAAAATCCAGGAGAAGAAGCTAAAGAAAGGTAGGATTCTGGATGGAAATAGTGCAATCAATCAGCATTACTAAAATGTCTTTAAATTCGGCTATCAATATTCTTTAAGTTATTATAACCGTTCAAGATTTTGCTTATGCTTCTTCATTGAGTAGCTCCCCTTGCAACTTCTGATCCAACAGGAGCAGGGTAAACTGGCTGCTGTTGCATTTTAACTGCCTTGAAATTGTAATTTTTCTCTTGAGAAGTTAGTTTAATTTGTGGTTTCTGATGTTTTCAAATCCAAGGTTCTTTTGGAAGTCAAGGAAGTGGCACAAAACTTGTTGCTTCACGATTGTTTTATTAAGTGCTAATAGAACAAAGAGAATTGGAAATATAGAGTTGCAACATAGTAGCTAAGAATGAAGAATAAGGAAAAGGACTAAAAAGAAAAAGATGGTATGCCAATGTGTTCAGGCCTTCTTATACCCCAGATAAACAGACATTTCATTCAGATTTGTAGATAAGAGCTAACCAATCAGATGGTCCCTATTCAAATAATGTGATACCAAGAAGCTTCCAGAAAGAGACAGAACTATAGCACTAGGCAACACATTGACCAATTGCATATACATGCTGTGACTACTAGGATACATGTTACATAGGTAATTATATAAAATACAAGCAGGCATAACTTGCTAAACTGCAAAAGGAAATAACAATTATACAGTCTAATTTAATAGTTACATAAATGTAAATCTGACAAAACACTAAGAATCTTGACAAATAAGCTTACTTTCTCTCTTTTTAATATTGCAGTAACATCCAGTGTTATGAACAGACAGTCTCTTCCCTTTATTGTTGATGTTAAGGTAGCTGCAAGTATGTGGAAATTGGAACTTGTTTGTTCCTTTACTGCATGAAATGTTGCAACCTTTGTAAGTGGAGTCAGTTGAAAATCACTGATTTGAGGTCCTTCCTAGCGTGTCGCACCAGTCAGCTATTCTTGTCTGGCACGTAGTGTCAGGATTGGTCTCCTTTCGGATTAACTTGGTCATGATATGAACGTTCCTGACTCGACCCTTGTTTTTTTATGAGGTCGAGTGGCTAGCTCAACGCTCAACCCGGCATGAATGGAAAGTGTGCTCGGGGGGTGGCCCGACTTGGATTCGAACTCAGGAGCCTTCACTCCAAAGTCCGGCACTGATGCCACTGCGCCACCAGCAGGCTACTGATTTGAGGTTTTTTTAAGTGTGTCGTACCAGACATTCAGCCATTTTTGTCTGGCACGTGGTGTCAGGATTAACCAGGTCATGTTATGAATGTTCCTGACTCGACTCTGAGCCGGCCACCGGTTTGAGGTGAAGTTCAGTGAACCAGCGAGTAAAAGAAAGCATTGTTTTATTTACAGGCACATTTCTGCATTGCCTCCCTGTAAAGTCTCTGACCGAGCTGCCTGGCTTTGATTTTAAAACTTCTCATGTCTTTTTTCAAATCCCTGAACGACCTTGCTCTCAGGCCACCTCCCAGGCCAATAGTCTTCGGTGAACATTACACCCTTCCGTTTCTGGTTCTTCCACATTTTGGCTGCTGAATCTTCAAATTCAAGTTTATTGTCATCTGACTGTACATATATACAACCAAATGAAACAATGTTCCTCTGGACTGTTGTGGCGAGGCAGAAATCACCGGAGAGACCGAGTCACTGGCAGATACAAAGCAGCTTCTTTATTCAACAAAACAAGGTACAACAGGCATCATACGGACGGAGATGCTTTTGGTGGAAAGGTCTGCTAACCCAATGTGATATTTATTTGCTAAACACAAAGAGTAATCCCTGTTTACAAAGTATAGACAATGCTTTCTTTTGAAGCTACATACAAAACATCACACCTTCTGACTTCATCCTTTCCTCTTGACGCCCGCATGTCTGGGTTGGTACTCACAGCCTTTAAGAATGCAAGTTAAATCCACAATACATTTATTTGGTATTTTATGTGCTGACATAGAGGACAATTCATATTTACAAAGTATAAGTAATCTTCAGTTGTCCATCGAAATCCGATGACAACGTCCACTCCTTTAACAGTGAGATCTTTGATGACTATACAGTCCTATCCTGGACCCACAAGCTCTATTACAGGTGGGACATGTATATGTAGTAGTGGTGGCAACCATGGCTGCATTTCTCCTGGCTCTCTTCTGCTGTCTTCGGGTTGTTCTTTCCATCTTCAGAATGCGAACCCCGTCCCTACACAGCTGTCGCCAAGTGGTTCAGTCAGCAGCAATATCCTCCAGGTCCCCAGGTCTGGTCTTGCACTTCCTTAAAACATTCTTCATCTGATCCTTATAGCGCTTCTTCGGCCTTCCAGCTGAGCGTCGACCATGATGTAGCTGGCCGTATAACACTCTGCAGGGTAGCTGACATGGGGGCATCCTTATCACGTGCCCCAGCCACTGCAGCTGACGCTGGGTGATCATGGCCTCAATAAGTATAGATAATACTGTCTTGGAAACTACAGCATCTGGTCAAACTACGGCATCAGCAGCATCTGGTATTCACAGCTTTTAGGAAATGCATTGTTATGAACCCAATCCACTGTACTTTGTTGAACAGAAGACCGGTGGCCAAGCTATTTAAGTGTAAATGAATCAACTACCCAAGAACTCACTCTAACATGGACCACGGTGCATCCACAAAAAATATATTGCACACAGCACATAAATCAAAATATTACCATAAATAAGTGAATAAAATATAAGTCAAAATGCATGTAGTGCACAGCACAGGTAAACAGTAAACAGCTCGCTGTCCCAGTGACGAGATCTCAGTGGTGGCAGGGTATTCATTAGTCTCACGGCCTGAGAGAAGAAGCTGTTACCTAGTCTAGCAGTCCTAGTCCTGATGCTCCTGTGCCTCCTTCCTGGTGGTGGTAGGTCAAAGTGACTGTGGGTTGGGTGGCAGGGATCCTCCACAGTGCTTGAGGCAATACTCCTGGTAAACATTACAAATAGGGGGGAGGGAGACCCCAGTGATCCTCTCGGCTGTTTTGGCCAGCAGTTACCTAGACTCTATGCTATAGAATTCCCCCTAATATTTCTCTACCTCTATTCCTTTTTGTTGTGGCTTGAATCTTACTTTGACTGGGCTTTGTTCACTTATTCTGGCATCTTGTGTAGCGTAGTGTTTGCCAACATTGCTGTAATGCATGTTGAACTTTAAGGATGTAGTGCAAATTGTTATGTGGCCTCTAATTTAAAAGAGAACTGATTTTTCTTTTAATTTTATAATTTCAGAAGAATTGTGGTCGGGTGTTAGTGGACCAGTCCCAAAGGTGAGCTATGCAAATTTTGAACTGAAATAGTATAAAGTTCTATTTTTATGGTGGGCCAGTTCTTGTTGGAGCAACAAGTCCCTACAGTTCCTGCGCAATGCATCCTTGAGTTAGGCAACAAATCTGGACAATAGCCAGGCCTTGGGAATCATCCTACAGAAACCCACTCATGGAACACCCCTGAGAGGCTCGAGCAGAAATCTGGGCACCACAGTAGCGCAGCGATTTATGTGACAGTTACAGCGCAGTGTGTCGGAATTCAGAGTTCAATCCCAATGTCCTCTGTAAGGAATCCCTGTACATTTCCCCCATGGAATGCTTGAGTTTTCTCCGGGTGCTCAGGTTTCTTCCCACAGTCCAAAGCTTACTGGGTAGGTTAATTGGTCATTGTAAATTGTCACATAATTAGGTTAGGATTAAATCTGGGGTTACAGGACAGTGTGGCTCGAAGGGCTATTCTGTGTATCTTTAAATAAATTGAGCAAGGCCAAAGGTTTCTTTTTTCAAATCAGTATTAAATATCTCTGACATCAATTTAATAATGCTTAAATATCTTAAATTTCTTAAATATTTTAAAGCTAGTTAAAACGCACACTTGGAAATGTCAAAGTAAAATAATTCAAAACAAATAAATTGTCGTCCCTATTATCTGTCAGTCAGGCTCATCACTGAAATCCACAGAGCCTTAGATTTTGTGTTGTTTTCTGCCACTGCCTCTTCAGAAGAAAACCTTGTGTGGTATCAGTGGCAATTATTTTTTTTTAAATGAGTGTAATGGAAGCATAACATTAGGACTGAGTTTTCAGTCCTAATGTTACGTAGCTGGCTTGCTGTGTTCCTCCAGCAGTTTGTGTGTTGCTCTAGGTTTTAGCATCTACAGTCTCGTGTGTGTCCAGTCTTGGCACATCACCGGCTTAAGACTCATTTTCCAGGAATTGACTGTGTGGTATCTTGGTATTGTATGATCATAGACATAGGAGCAGAATTAGGTAATTTGGTCCATTGAGTCTGCTCCTTCATCCCTTATCGGCTGCTTTATTGTCTTTCTCAACCCCGTTTTCCTCCCTTCTCCCCAAAACTTTTGACACCCTGACTAATCAACCTCCACTTTAAATATGCCCAATAACTCCACCTCTACAGCGGTCGGTGGTAATTAAATCCACAGGTTCATCAACCTCTAGCTAAAGAAATTCCTCCTCATCTCTGTTTTGAAGGGATTCTCAACAGAGGCTGAGACTGTGCCCTCTGGCCCAAGAGTCCTCCACTACAAGAAACATCCTTTGCGCACCCAATCTATCTATTTAGCCTTTCAGTTTGTGATGTTAAATGTTATAAAATATTAGTAAAATTCAGTTTGCTACAAATGGTTTATCTATTTTTGTCATTCAGATCACTGATGATGCACCAGACAGGGTTTCCATGTTTGAGACCCCAATTTTTACAGAAGAGTTCCTTGACCAGACCAAAGGTATTTTAAGACAAAATGACCTTTTGAATTATGCTATCTCTTGGAAATCTAATTCTGCTTGGAGTTTAGCCTCATTGAAACTGAGTCATGCAAGCCAAGATGACCCTAAGAATGGTGCTTGAACCAGTTGTCCAGTTTCTGCCATGGGAAGTTTATGTAACAGTCAGGATATCAGAACCTAAAGCAATGACAAGTTGTAACCATTAATGATAATTGTTAGTTTTTAAAAATAGAATAGTCAACATCTAATTTGAGCATAGTGTTTTAGAAAGCAGCTAATTAAGACCATAAGATACAGGAGCAGACTTTGGCCATTTGGCCCATCAAGTCTGCTCAGCCATTTCATCATGGCTGATCTAATTTTCCTCTTAGCCCCAATCTCCTGCCTTCTCCCCGTATCCCTTCTTCCCCTGACCAATCAAGAATCTATTAACCTCTGCCTTAAATATACATAGACTTGGCCTCCACAGCTGTCTGTGGCAAAGAATTCTACAGATTCACCACCCTCTGGCTAAAGAAATTCGTCCTTATCTCCATTCTAAAAGAATGCCCCTTCATTCTGGAACTGTGTCCTCTGGTCTTAGACCATAGGAAACATCCTCTCCACATCCATTTTATCAAGGCCTTTCACCATTCGATAGGTTTCGATTAGGTCACCTCTCATTCTTCTGAATTCTAGTGAATACAGGCCCAGAGCCATCAGATGCTCTTCATACAAGCCATTCAATCCTGGAATTACTTTTGTTAACCTCCTTTGAACCCTCTCCAGTTTCAGCACATCCCTTCTGAGATGAGGGGCCCAAAACTGTTCACAATACTCCAATGGAGGCCTCATCAGTGCTTTATAGAGTTCTAACACTGCATCCTTGCTTTTAGTCATAGTCGTAATCATACTTTATTGATCCCGGGGGAAATTGGTTTTCGTTACAGTTGCACCATAAATAATAAATAGTAATAGAACCATAAATAGTTAAATAGTAATATGTAAATTATGCCAGTAAATTATGAAATAAGTCCAGGACCAGCCTATTGGCTCAGGGTGTCTGACCCTCCAAGGGAGGAGTTGTAAAGTTTGATGGCCACAGGCAGGAATGACTTCCTATGACGCTCTGTGCTGCATCTCGGAGGAATGAGTCTCTGGCAGAATGTACTCCTGTGTCCACCCAGTACATTATGTAGTGGATGGGAGACATTGACCAAGATGGCATGCAACTTGGACAGCATCCTCTTTTCAGACACCACCATCAGAGAGTCCAGTTCCATCCCCACAACATCACTGGCCTTACGAATGAGCTTGTTGATTCTGTTGGTGCCTGCTGCCCCAGCACACAACAGCAAACACGATAGCACTGGCCACCACAGACTCGTAGAACATCCTCAGCATTGTCCGGCAGAAATTTTCTATTCTAGTCCTCTTGAAATGAATGCTAACATTGCATTTGCCGTTCTCACCACAGACTCAACCTGTAAATTAACCTTTTGGGAGTCCTGCACAAGGACTCCCAAGTCCCTTCGCATCTCAGTTTTTTTGTATTTTTTTTCTCCATTAGAAAGTAGTCAACCCTTTCATTTCTTCTACCAAAGTGCACGACATACTATTCCTGTCACTGTATTACATCTGCCATTTCTTTGCCCATTCTCCTAATCTGACTAAGTTCTTTTGTAGCCTCTCTACTTCCTCTAAACTACTTGCCCCTTCACCCATCTTCATATTGTCTGCAGACCTTGCAACAAAGCCATCAATTCCATCATCCAAATCATTGACATAATGTTAAAAGAATCAGTCCCAACACAGATCCCTGTGGAACACCCCTAGTCACTGGCAGCCAGTCAGAAAAGGCTCCCTTTATTCCCACTCTTTGCCTCCAGCCAATCAGCCACTGCTTTATCCATTCTAGCATCTTTCCTCTAATACTATGGGCTCATATCTTGATAAGCAGCCTCATGTGGTAGCATGTCAGAGGCCTTCTGAAAATCCAAGTACACAACATCAACTGATCCTCCTTTATGTATCCTGCATGTTACTACTTCAAAGAATTCCACCAGATTTGTCAGTCAAGATTTTCCCCTTGAGGAGACCATGCTGACTATGGCATCATGTGCCTCCCGGTACCCTGAGATCTCATCCTTAACAATCAACTCCAACATCTTCCCAACCACCAAGGTCAGACTAACTGGCCTATAGTTTCCTTTCTTCTGTCTCTCTCCCTTCTTGAAGAGTACAGTGACATGTGCAATTTTTCAGTCTTCCGGAACCATTCCAGAATCTAGTGATTCTTGAAAGATCATTACTAATACCTCCATGATCTCTTCAGCCTCCTCTTTCAGAATTCTGGGGTGTACACCATCAGGTCCAGGTGACTTACCTACCTTCAGAACTTTCATTCTCCTAAGAACCTTCTCTCTGGTAATGGTAACTTCACACACTTCATGCCCTCTGACACCGGGAAGTTCCAGTCTGTTTCACCATGAAGCCTGATGAAAAATACCTATTCAGTTAATCTGCCATTTCATTGTCCCCCATTACCGTTCTCTAGTATCATTACTGTTGCCTCTCTTTTACACTTTATGTATCTGAAGAAACTTTAGGTGTCCTCTTTAGGTGGCTAGCTTACTTTCATATTCCATCTTTACCTTTAATGTCTTTTTTAGTTGTCTTCTGTTGGCTTTTAAAAGTTTCCCAATCTGCTAATTTACCACTGATCTTTGTTCTATTATATACCCTATTTTAGGGTTTTACTTTGGTTTGACTTCTCCTGTCAGCCACGGTTGTGTCATCTTTCCTTTAGAATACTTCTTCCTCTTTGGCATGTATATAGCCTGTGCCGTCTGAATTATTTCCAGAAAATCCAGCCATTGCTGCTCTGCCGTCATCCCTGCCAGTGTTCTTTTCCAATCAATTCTGGCCAACTCCTCTTTAATGCCCCTGTCATTCCCTTTACTCCACTGTAATACTGATACATCTGACTTTGACTTTAGTTTCTCCTTCTGAAATTTCAGGGTGAATTCGGTCATATTTTGATCACTTGCCCCTATGGGGTTCTTTTTAAATTAAAAATGACCAGTTTATCTATAGTAGGGGTTCCCAACTTTTTTTTAATGTCATAGACCAAAACCATTAAGCAACGGGTCCGTGGACTGTAGGTTGGGAACCCTTGGTCGATAGGGTAGCAGCAGGGTTCGTACCTAATTATGTCTTTCAATCATTATGGTATGAAGTGGGAGTTCTACTGAAATTATGTTTTAAAAGGCATTGATCGAGAAGAAAGCCATAGACTTTTTCCCAGGGCAGGTGGCTAATATGAGAGGGGCATCATTTTAAATGTGCTTGGAGAAAAGTATAGAGGGGGGGATGTCAGAGGTAAGTTTTTTATTTACAGGGGTAGGTGTGTGGAGTGCCCTGCCAGTGGTGGTGGTAGGGGCAGATATAGTCCGGCACGGACTAGAAGGGCCAAGATGGCCTGTTTCCGTGCTGTAATTGTTATATGGTTATATTAGGGACATTTGAGAAGCTCTTAGACAGTCACGTGGATGATAGAAAAAGGGAGAGAAGGGTTAGATTGATCTTGGAGTAGTTTAGAGAGTCAGCACAATCATGCGGGCCGAAGGGCCTTCACTGTGCTGTAATGTTCTAAAAGAACTATATGATACAAATATTATCCTCAAGGGTGAATTAAAATAATTTGATTTCCTTTACATTAAAATAATTTGAAAAGCTGTTGCATTATTTCATCAGTTTCTTCAGCATCTGTCCAGAACTCCTAGGGAAAGTTAGTTTGCAAGTGTCCAACTTGTGAGCAGTATAGGATATTCATCAAAGTGGAGAATAAAGCAACTGAGAACTATTATTTAAATGTATGATTGCTTAATTTTTTGGGGGAAAAATAAGATTTCTTTATGGGTCATAAATATAATCTGGATTTAATGATGGTCAAGGCACAATTTCCGTCTTCCCCCAGTAACCATGAGGGGTATCCATAACTCATTGTCAAAGGCAGAAATCTCTAACTGAGGTATCTGTAACGTATTGTTGATGTGGAATCTCTGAATGAGGTATCCATAACTCTGAGGGGTATCTGTAACCCATGGTTTAATGTGGAAATCTCTAAGTGAGGTGTCTGTAACCTAGGGGTATTCATAACCCATTGGTTAACGCGGAAATATCTAAATGAGGTATTCGTAACTCGTTGTCAACGTGGAAATCTCTAGATGAGTTATCCGTAACTATGAGGGGTATCCGTAACCCATGTGCAAATCCTTAAATTGCTATATGTGGACTGCACTGTTTATTGCCGCCTTGCAATCAAAGGGAACTGTTCAGACTAATGTGAAGTTAAGGTTTGACATGAATTGAATGGCTTGAATTGACCTTATTTCTTACATCCTTCACATACATGAGTAAAAATCTTCCTTGCGTCTCCATCTAAATGTGCAATGTGCAATAATAATAATTTATAATAAATAGAACAGTCAATGTAACATAGAAATACACTCAGATCAGCATGAGTTAATCAGTCAGATATCCTGGTGGAAGAAGCTGTCCCAGAGCCTGTTGGTCCTGGCTTTTATGCTGTGGTACCGTTTCCCAGATGGTAGCAGCTGGAATAGATTGTGGTTGGGCTGACTCGGGCCTCCAATGATCCTATGGGCCCTTTTTACACACCTGGCTTTGGAAATGTCCTGAATAGTGGGAAGTTCACATCTACAGATGCACTGGGCTCTCCACACCCCTCTCTGCGGAATCCTGCGATTAAGGGAGGTACAGTTCCCATACAAGGCATTGATGTAGCCAGTCAGGATGCTTTCAATTGTGCCCCTGTAGAAAGTTCTTAGGATTTGGGTGCCTATACCAAACTTCCTCAACAGCTTGAGGTGAAAGAGGTGCTGTTGTGCCTTTTTCACCACACAGCTGGTGTGTACGGACCACGAGAGGTTCTCGGTAATGTGGATGCTGAGGAAATTAAAGCTGTTCACCCTCTCAACCCCAGATCCATTGATGTAAATAGGGGTTAACCCATCTCCATTCCTCCTGTAATCCACAACCAGCTCCTTTGTTTTTGCGACAGTGAGGAAGAGGTTGTTTCCTTGACACCACTGTGTCAGAGATGACTTCTTCTCTGTAAACCACCTCGTTATAGTTTGAGATTAGGCCAATCAATGTTGTGTCGTTGGCAAATTTAATTAGCAGATTAGAGCTGTGGGTGGTGACACAGTCATGGGTATACAGGGAGTAAAGGAGGGAACGTAGTACACAGTCCTGAGGGTCTCCTGTGTTGTCAGTGGAGGTGAGGGAGCCCATTCTTACCACCTGCCGGTGATCTGACAGGAAGTCCGGGATCTACCTGCACAAGGCAGGGTCAAGGCCGAGGTCTCTGAGCTTCTTGTTGAGCCTGGAGGGAATTATGGTGTTGAATGCTGAAATGTAGTCCAAGAACAGCATTCTCACATAAGCATCCTTCTTCTCCAGATGTGTAAGGATGATACGTAGAGCAGTGGCTATTTCATTATTTATGAAATCAAGTAGATCATGGTGGAAATACTCAACAGGTCAGGCAGAAACTGTGTAAAGAAACTGCTGCTGTTTCAGATCAATAACCTTTTATTAGAAGTGTGTAAATTCATCACCCAGGACAAACCCTCTTCTCATTGCTATCAGAGAGATGGTACAGGAGCCTGAAGACAAACACTCAATGTTTTAGGAACAGCTTCTACCCCTCCACCAACAGATTTCTGAATGGGCAATGAACCCATAAACACTACCTCAGTATTTTTCCCTCTTTTCTTTTGCACTACTTATTAATTTATTTTGTATATACTTATTGTGATTTATAGTTTTTATTGTTATGTAGTGCTGCCACAAAACAACAGATTTAACAAGACAAGCTGATGATATTAATTCAGATTCTTATCAATGACCTCAATGTGTTTCCTGACAGGAAGTGATAAAGTAGGGGTGTTTTGTGGGGTGTGGAGGGGTGGGTCAGTGGGTGGAGTTGTTGATCTGCCAGTTTATTGCAGAAGAAAGAAAAGTTGCCCCTCTTGTTATTCAAAGTGAAATTTGAATTGACTTGTTTCTCTTTCTCTTAAAGCACGTGAATCAGAATTACGAAAGTTAAGAAAGTCAAATGTAGAGTTTGAAGAGCAGAATATAATCTTGCAAAAACACATAGAGAGTATGAATAATGCCAAAGAGAAATTGGAGCAGGAGTTGGCACTGGAAGAGAGAGAAACGTTGACGTTACAGCACCAGTTACAGGCCGTACGACAGGCCCTGACTGCCAGCTTTGCTTCTATTCCCATTCCAGGTGAGAAATGAAAGCTCTTCTAAAACAGCGGTCCCCAACCACCGGGCCGCAAAGCATGCGCTACCGGGCCGCGAGGAAACAATATGATTTGGCAATATGAGTCAGCTGCACCTTTCCTCATTCCCTGTCACGCTCACTGTTGAGCTTGAATGCATGCGAGGTCATTACCCGCGTGTCATCCGCATCAGCGCGGGAAGGAGATCAACTCCTTAAACTTGCAAATGACGGCGGGATGAAAAGTATGTTTGACATAACATCTCTGCCGGCATTCTGGATCTAAGTCAAGGCTGAATATCCTGAGATAGCCACGAAAGCACTGAAAACGCTTCTTCCATTTCCAACATTTTTCTGCGAAGTGGAGTTTTCTGCAATGAATGCAACAAAAACTAAATTGCGGAATAGACTGGACATAAGGAACCCTGTTCGAGTATCGCTGTCTCCCATCTCCCCTCGATAGGACCGTCTTGTTGCAAGGAAACAAGCCCAGGGCTCCCACTGATTCAGCGATATTGGTGTGTTGCAATGATTTGTTCATACGGGGAAAATATGTGCTGTGTGTTTAATATCCAAACGTTACTTAAAATGTTATGATGCTATTGACTTATATAACCATATCACCACATAACAATTACAGCACGGAAACAGGCCATCTCTGCCCTTCTAGTCCATGCTGAACGCAACTCTCACCTAGTCCCACCGACCTGCACTCAGCCCACAACTCTCCATTTCCTTCCTGTCCATATACCTATCCAATTTTTCTTTAAATGATAATATCGAACCTGCCTCTATCACTTCTACTGGAAGTTCGTTCAACACTTACTTCAAGCTCCCCGTCCTCCCCTGATGATTGACTTATCACTATATTCATGCGAGGAAAATATGCGCTGTGTGTTTAATATTAAATTCGTTAGTTAAACCCTTTTAGAAATGAAATTGAGTGTATTAGCCACTTATCACCTAAATTCCGGTCGTGAGTAATACCCCCCCCCCCCCGAACAGAATCTAAAAGAAATCGGCACGTACATGCATGCACCCTGGTGCCCGCGCAAGGCTTCATGGTCATTGTAGTCTTCTCGGGGTAAATTCAACGTATTTGACTGCTACTCTTGTCCGTTGGCAACCCTAAGCTCCCACTATCTTATTTAATGCTCTCAATGGTGTGTGTCTCAAATAGCCTCTGACAGCCAAGTCCAGCTCCTGGCCTTCGTGTGTGGCTTAGCTACTAAGCCCAGTGGAATCATTTCTGCTGTTTGGAGAAGGGGTAAAGGCAGGCTACTGGTGCCTTAAAACCAGTTGCTTCAGGCAGACGCAGCTCATCAGCCATCTTTGGCAACTCATCTAGGAGAAGGAAAACTGGAACTAGAAAACTCGTCTCTCCTCTCCTCCCCTCCTACCTGATCCCCTCATTGATCCCTTCCTGCCCCCCCCCCCTTCCCTTGACCTGGTAGACATCAAGTTGTGGTTTTATTTTCTTGAATGTAATTTTTGTTTGAAATTTTTGATCAACATCTATCTTTTCAGTTTTAGATTTATCAACATTAATTTGGAGTTGGTATTTTCCTGCCATCTTTCGTACATAGCATTAAATGTAAAATTTTCGGAAGGGAAGGCTGGCCTAGCAGGGAATAATGTATAATTGTCACAGATCAGTTTAATCTGTTTGCATTATCTGAATGACCCGACATTCTGATTTATTATTTTTTTTGGTAATTAGGTACGGGAGAAACACCGACCGAAGGAACACTTGATACATACATGGCCAAACTTCACAATGTCATCGAGAGCAGCCCCTTGGAATATGAAAAGCTAGTTGGAAGGGTGCAAGAGATCATCAGTCAGTTAGATAGGTAAGCATTTGAGGTAAAATGAGAGGAACTATTTTTTCTTCGAAGTTAGATCTGAAAACAGCCTCGGAAACAGGAGATTGCAGATGCTGGAATCTGGAGCAATATTCTGCTGGAGGACTCAGCGGGTCATTTGAAGATGTCCTGATGCAGAGTTTCAACACGAACTGTTAACGATTCCTTTCCTCCCAGAGCAGCTGAGTTCCTCCAGCAGATTTTTGCTTAAAGTGATCTTGTTCGGGACGAGATGAATTATTTCAGGCTGGTGATCAGATGTTGTAGCAGTCCAGTGATCTCAAAGTTCAAAGTGCATTTATTATCAAAGTATGTATAAAATATACAACCTTGATTTGTTTGCTTAACAGGCAGTTGGAAAGCAAAGAACCTAATTAAAAAAAAAACAATAAGACCAACCACCCTCCCCACTGTGCCCACAAAGAAAGAGAAAAAACACAAGAATCACATAAACAATAAAAGCAAGCAACACCAACAGCATTCCGAACCAATTTGAGTATTTAGATCCAAGTGCCCGGAGTAGGCCCAAAGCCTCAGTATTTAGTTCATCATATTAGCGGGGCAAATCACCATAAAGTTTGCAGACATGAAGTGCAACAGTTGGGGGCAGTCTCATAGCCTTAGCATCATGGGAGAGAAGCCCCCAGACTATCTGTGCTGGCATTTGAATTGTACAAACTTCGCACTAGGACCCGGGCCTAGATTTTGCTGCTGAAGGAGCTATTCCTGACCTTTCCAAGTCGGCTTAACGCCCAGAGTGATCCAACCCCGTCTAGCTCTCAACACCCTGCCTTTCCAGTCTATCTGTGCCAGTGTTTAGATTGTCCAAACAGCGGATTGTACCTCGCACTTGGACTCGGGCCTTGCCTCGAACACACTGCCCATCAATTCACTTCAGACCTTTCACTGCCAAAAAAGCTGTTCTCAATGTCTCCAGTTCAGCTCGATGTTTCAAGCGATTCACCCTCGCACCCGCATTAGTCAGACGGGCATCAGAACTCCTCTGTCCCGTCTTCTCCCCTCCGTCTTCTCATTCACTCCAACCAGCACGGCTCGTACCCCAAGTGCATTGATTTTGCAGCATGCCACCCAGGCGCATCCCACATATTCGCTTTGCCTTCGCTCGCTTCTTCATTGCTTGTGGTGGTTGTTTACCACAATTTGCTTCAAAATAAATGTTATTCGTAATGGTTTTAATCAGATTCCTTTGCTTTCAAATTACCAGTGAGCTGTCGCACGTTTTCAGTAGTGCCATCTTTGATCTGACCTTAACAGATAACTAAGATGGCCTGTAGCACTGATTCAAGATTGTTTAATGTCATTTCCAGTACAAAAGTGTAAAGGAGAACAAAATAATTGTTACTCCGGATCCGATACATCACAAAAGAAACAAAAAATAAAGAACATAATAATCATAAAACACAATAAATATAAATACATACACTAGCTTTTATATATTGATTGTATGTCCATAAGGTGAAGCTAGGCACCGAAGTCTCTGTACATAAGGTGACTGATTAAGTCGTGGTGTGGAGGGCTGGGTTAGTGGGCGAAGGTATTGATTAGCCTTGCTGCCTAGGGAAAGTAACTGATTTTGAGTATGCTGGTCCTGGTGTAGATGCTACATAGCCTCTTCCCTGACGGGAGTGGGACACACAGTCCATGAACAGGATAGGTGAGAATCCTTCAGGATGTTCCTGACCCTTTTCCGGCACCTTTCTGTATATATTGCCATTGATGGAGAGTAAGCTGGCGCCAGTGATACGTTGAGCAGTTTTGACTACACGTTGTAGAGGTTGTAGAAATATCATTGAGAATATTAACTCTTATTAACTAATTATCCTGGTCTAGTCAAATGATACAGATTATTTGCTTTGTGATTGTTGTTCCTAAATTCTTCCTTTCAGTGATAATTTATGAACAGAGGAAGAAACCTTCCGGAATGACCATATCATTGCTAATGGATCAGTTACAATGTCGAATTTGTGGAACTTGAGAAAAACCTTGGGGAAATAATGCAAATTGTTACCTTTTTAGACTTTGATTATTTCACACATTTAGCGCACCAATTTTGATTTTCTTCTAGGATGTCAGTGATTTTTAATATTGTTTTGTTGCATATGGATGCTATGGTGTTTGAAGTCTTTCAATGTATGATATACAGTGTATGTGAATTATGTGCAAATGGAGAAGCCTTTGGGCATTCATGACTAATGGTTTGGATTGTATTATTTTTATGATTTTTTTTTTCAGTGGTTTTTTTTACAATCAAAACCACAAGCATTTTTTTTACTAAACACAGAGGTACTACTATAGATCTTGTAGCATTCAGACACTATTTTACACAATCAGTTATTATCCCCATGTTGCAAGAATGCTAAAAAAATCATCATTAACAATTTTGCAACAATGTTCTGGAGAAAGTGAAGATAAGAATCTTTCTAAGCTTTTTGGGGCAAGAAAATGGGAGTTCCTGTGGCATTTTTCTAAAAACTACACAGCAGTTTAGCGAGAGAGGGGAATTGCGCCAGTATTTATTTACTACCATAGAATCTTGCATTTGGTACAAAAATGATGCAGTTAACCTTAAACAGATTGCAATTGTCTACAGTTTATACTCTGCACTAATCTGTAAATATCAATATAATATCCATTTAATTACATTAAAGAATCAAGTTCTGAAAATGAATTTTATGATGGCATTCATAATATTTCATCGTAGAAAGTGAGTTGATATTCTCTTGTGTATAGCAATCTCTTGTGATATATAACAATTATTATGCTAGGAAATTCATTTTGAATACTGCAGTTCATCTTTCGCAAATAACAATACTGGAATAAAAAAACCAAGCAAGTGACATTTTATGGTTTTCTTTTTAAAAGATTCTCCTTTTCAAATACTTTTTTTTCCTGTTTCTCCTACCAGCCATGGAGATGCTGAAGGCGGCAAGTTAAATAAATAACAGCTCTCCATTGGTAACAAAGCATCTATTGAAACTTCTGTAATATCAACTAGTGTATTTTTCCTTTTTCTTCTCCCCACTATCTTGTCTTTTTTGAAAATGTACCATTAATTTTAAATTGTGACACTATACTGTTCATTCATGAAACTGTAAGAAGTGTAAAATAAGCACAACTGTGCATCCAAATCACTTGTCTTTCTGGACTAATAAAGAGACTTCAGTATTTGTGTATACCAGTATCCTGCTCAATGATTAGTTTGTGGTGGACTTATGATTTTCGTCAGACATCTGAAGCGAACTTTAATGCCGTATCAGCGGATGCATTTAAGCAGAAAACAACTAAGTGCGAGCAGGAAGTGAACAAGCTTCTTCCATCAATTCTGGATTTTTTTTTTCCAGTGTAAATTCTGAGAGGATAATTCTACAAATCTGTCGGTAAAACATCAATGATTTGGTTGATTGAAAATCAATAAAGGGAGGTAATAACTTTTTGCCCATGTTTAGCCTTGGTTATTATTTAATCAGTAAAACAGTATGCAAAAACTCATCGATAAAGAATAGCTTGAGGAGCAAGACAACCTGTTGGAGAAGATGAAGTCTGATTTATCTTGTAGTTAACACAGTTGTGACTATAGCCATGTGAACAAGTGCACAAATTTAATAGACCATCTCACCCCTGGTTTTATTCTAGCTTCAGAAAGATCAAAGCAATATAGATTTGTAAGGTCTGAACATAAATTTGTAAGTTCTGAACACCTGATTGAGATTAAAGAGGTAATTATATTGATGGATTTGGCTATTACATGACTGGATGTGGGGCTACACAAGTAAACTTCCATTTAAAAGTAAATACTGAAATTGCCAAGGGTAATCTGATTCTACTAATTGTTAAATATCTATAATAGATCTGAATTGCATTGCATAAAATTGCTGATGAATTTCTTTATTTGGGAGAGTAATTTAGTTGATTCATCGATGGATTTGGATTTTATTTACTTTTCTGAATACTTGTGCATAATCTAAGAACCAATTGTGCATTTTACACCCTGCACTTGTTCTCGATATTGAAGTATAAATTCCACCAAGACATTGCAAAGTTTACTTGACTCCATGAACAATTGGTAATCGGCAATAAGATACAAGAAGGGGCTTGCCCTTGGCGTCCACAGCACCATACTTTATGTAAGAAATTACATCTTACATTTTGGTAAAAGTCATTATTAACAACTTTTTTTCATTTAGGAGGAATTTTGAAATGATATTGCACAGGGACCAAAGTTAGCATGCAGGCAAAGCAGTAATAGGGAAGATGAAGGAAATGTTAATTTTCCTTGCAAAGGAAATGCAGTATATATTTTTCCACAATTGTTCAGTGTTGGTGGGTCGAGACCTGAAGTGTATATAGGTTTGTTTGCTATACCTAAAGGAGAGCTAGAGACAGATCAGAGAAGATTTATTATCTTGTTTGCTGGGGTGAAGGGATTTTCTTACAAACAAAAATTGAGCGGGGTCAGGCAATCCAATTTCTGTGGAGTTTGTAGTCTTCTATTTCATTTAAAATTGGTGAATGGAGTGCCTTCTGATCCCATAATGGTAGGAAGTTTATTGAAGGAGCTGAGGTGCTTGAGTCTGTGATACCAACCTGAGGAATTTCTGCTACAGTGACAGACTTTCAATGACCAAGATATTGTGTAAGGTAGTACTTTAATGTTAACAATTTTCCCTATGCACTTTTGCACTGGACTTCCTGGTGGTCACCCATTTCAATTTGACTTTCATTCTCATTCCAACATGTCAGTGCATGGCTTTTGTCCTGCCACGATGAGGCCATTTTCAGATTGGAGGAGCATCACCGTATTTCATCTGGGCAGCCTCCAAACTGATGGCATGAAATCAATTTCTTTAACTTGTGGTAATTTCCCCCCTCCCCTTTTTTTCCATTCAACCTTTCTGGTTCCCCTCTCACCCCTTCTCTTCGTATCTGCCCATCACCGCTTCACCTCTGGTATGTCTCCTTTCTCCCTTGATCTACCGTCCTCTATCAGATTCATTCTTCTTCAGCCCTTTACCTTGTCCACCCATCACCTCCTAGCTTCTTCATACCTCTCCTCCACCCACCCATCTTCCATTCACCTGGTCCCACTTCTAAGCTTGTACTCCTTCCCCTTAGACGAGATTCTGCCCTCTTCCTTTCCGGTCCTGGTGAAGGGATTTCAGCCTGAAGTCTCCACTGTTTATTTTCCTCCATAGATAACTGCCTGAATTGCTAAGATCTTCTGGCATTTTGTGTGTGTGTGTTGCCCAAGATTTTAGAATCTGCAGAATCTCTTGTATTTATGTACCAATATGGTTGAACTATATTTCTGGCTGAATATGGGTGATTTGGAGATGGAGGGTGAAGGTTATATAGAAACATAGAAAACCTAAAGCACAATACAGGCCCTTTGGCCCACAAAAGCCTTTTTTTAAACCAAGGTGGATGAATGATGAAAAGTTGTAGGAGCCTTTAGTATCAGAACAATCAAAGTATTGTGGTTATACAAGGTCTTATTTATCTTCAAAGATTGCCATGAGATGAATAGTGAGTAACAAGAGGTTAGTGTACGCGGTAGGAAATGGAAATGTCTGCTGGCAATTTTCTATTGCAGGAAATTATGACTCACTCTTAAAGATCATGAGCTAGTCAGTCATAAGATTAGAAAGGATGGCAGAGAGGTAAACGTGGGTGTGTCTGCAAACACCTGATGTCAGCTGCATAACAAACTTGCTGAGAGGGTAGAATGCACCAGAGCTAGCAAATGTTAAATTCATGGAATAATAGAGATAGCTCTTCAGCACGGAAGACGATGACATAGCAAGTTTACTGGTTATACTGGCATAGATGGAAGTGACATGATGTCAGAGATAATGGCATTAACGTTACAGTAAGGCTCGGTAAACTAAGGGGTACCACGGTAGCATGATGCTGGTACAGCTTGGCATCGGAGTTCAATTCCGGTGTCATCTGTAAGGGATGTGTACGTGGGTTTTCTCCAGGTGCTCCAGTTTCCTCCCACAATCCAAAGATGTTCCAGTTGATAGATTTAAATAGTCTCGTGATTAGGCTAGGGTTGCTGGGAAGCACTGCTTAAAGAGCCGGAAGGGCCTATTCCCACGCTGCATCACAATAAATAAATAAGTGCCATGAGACTAGGCAGAGACTAATGAATGCTTAGTACAAAATTCAAAATAAATTTTATTGTCAAAGAACATAGTACAGCCTGCAATGGAAGTTAAGTTCTGGAAGTTACAGTTCCATAAAGTTAGAAATGCAGTGATATTCAAGGGGAAATAGATGGGTCAAAGGTGGAAGAGAATTGGAGATATAGTGGCTCAATTAAGGCTAGATGAAAGCAGGCTTAAAGAGAGAGTAAATGTTCCCAGACAAGTGAGAGGATAAGGCAACCAGGAGTGAGGATTGAGTAATTTGGAAAGCGACGACAAAACTGGAACTGAATCATTTACAGCCTCAGGATATGAAACTGAATTAAAGACTATGTATTGCTTCTGAAATACAGTCATTGTTTGGTAGATATAGGAATATTTACATTGTCTCACAAATAACTCAAAGGTTTGACCAGAGAGTACTTTTTTTTTCATTCTTTTAGGAGATGCCTGCAAAGATTTTGCTGTTTCCCAAAAAAATCTGATAAATTTTATATTACCTGTAAAGGAAGATGAGGTTTCTGTTTAATTTTTCATATGAAAACTTTCCACAGCCAAAGCAGGACTTATTATATATTGCAATTGAAGTAACAATGCAGATATTAATCTAAATTATATCCAGGAATAGGGCTAAATCCATAAATTTTCTCACTTCGATGCAATAGAATCATACAACATGGCTGACACGGGGAGCAAACCTAGAACTAATACAGAGATGATGTCCAGCCGACCAAGAATTAACACCGGGATTTACCTTCCCTAACACCCATTGTTACTAATGTGATAGAGACCAAGACTTAAATTCCACACAACGTCTGATATGGTAACAATATTATGTAATTAACTATTCTAACAGCACAAGGTTTTTTTCCCAACTCTGGACGGTGCTGGAAAGTTCATTGAGATCTTTAACCTCTTGCCTTGGCAGTCTGAGGTAACCACCTGCGTTAAGCAGGCTTCAATTATACCAGTGCCTAAGAAGTTCCGTGGTAACCTACCTCAGTGCACTTATGTGCACAGTGATAAAGTGTTTTGAGAGGTTGGTGACGAAACATATCAGCTCCTGCTTGACGACTTGGATCCACTCCAACTTGTCTACCAGCACAACAGGTCCACAGCAGATGCCATTTCACTGGCTCTTCACTCAACCCTGGAATATCTGGACAGCAAAGCTGCAAACATCAGGATGCTCTTTATTGACCCCAGCTTGGCATTCACTACCCCTTCAAAACTAGCCAACAAGCTCCAAGACCTTATTAATTGGAGGGATCAGAGGTGGAGCTTTAAATACCTCGGTGTCGTAATTTCAGAGGGCTGTTCCTGAACCTAGTACATAAGTGCAATTATGAAGAAAACAGCAGTATCTCTATTTCCCAAGGGGTTTACGAACATTCGGCATGACATCTATAACTTTGGCTAACTTCTTTAGGTGTGTGGCAAAGAGTGTATTGACTGGCTGCATCACAGCCTGGTACGGAAACACCAATGCTCTTGAACAGAAAATCCTACAAAAAAGTAGTGGATAAGGGTCAGTCCCTCACAGGTAAAGCCATCCTCACCATTGAGCACATCTACACAGTGTTGTCGCAGGAAAGCAGCCACCACCATCATCAGCAGATTCAATATCACCGGCAGATGTCCTGAAATTTATAAACTTAGCGGCAGCAGTACAATGCAATACCTAATAAATGTAGAAAAAAATCAATTATAGTAAGTATATATGTATATTAAATAGTTAAATTAGAAATAGTGCAAAAACAAATAAAAAGTGAGACATTCATGGTTTAGAAATCGAATGACAAAGGGGAAGAGGCTGTTCCTGAATCGCTGAGTTTGTGTTTTCAGGTTTCTGTACCTCCTTCCTGATGGTAATAATGAGAAGAAGGCTTGTCCTGGGTGATGGGGGTCCTTAGTAATGGACTTCGTCTTTCGGAGGCACTGCTCCTTGAAGATATCTTGGATACTATGGAGGCTAGTGGCCGTGATAGAACCAACTGATTTTATAACTTTCTGTAGCTTCTTTCGATCCTGTGCAGTAGCCGCACCCCCCCCCCCCCATTCCAGACGGTGATGCAGCCGGTCAAAGTGTTGTCCTCGGTACATCTGTATACATTTTTGAGTGTTTTAGGTTGAGAAACCAAATCTCCTCAAACTCCTAATGAAATATAGTCGCTTTCTTGCCTTTTTTTACAGCTGCATCGATATGTTGTGACCAGGTTAGATCCTCAGATATTGACACCCAGGAACTTGAAAATGCTCATTCTCTCCACTTTCGATCCCTCTACGAAGATCGGTTCGTGTACCCTCGTCCTACCCTTTCTGAAGACCACAATCAGCTCTTCATTTAGCCTTACTGACGTTGAGTGCAAGGCTGCTGCTGCGACACCACTCATTTGAGTTATGCCTAGCCACACAGTCATGGGGATAGAGAGAGTAGAGCAGTGGGCTAAGCATACACCCCTGAGGTGCACCTGTTGATCGTCAGCGAGGAGGAGGTATTATCACCAATCCGAACAGACTGTGATCTTTCGGTTAGGAGGTCGACGATCCAATTGCAGAGGGAGGTACAGAGGCCCAGGTTCTCTCGCTTTTCGATCAGGACTGTAGGAATGATGGTGTTAAACGCTGAACTGTAGTCAACGAAAAGCATCCTGGCTTGGGTGTTTGTATTATCCTGGTGATCTAACGCCGCGTGAAGAGCCATTGCTATAGACCTATTGTGGCAATAGGCAAATTGCAGTGGGTCCAGGTCCTTACTGAGGCAGGAGTTGATTCTAGCCATGACCAACCTCTCAAAGCATTTCATCACCATAGACGCGAGTGCTACGGGATGGCAGTCGTTAAGGCATCTCACAATACTCTTCTTGGGATCCGGTACAATTGTTGCCCTTTTGAAGGAGGTGGGAGCTTCCGACTGTAGCAGTGAGAGACTGAAAGTATCTTCGAATACACCCGCTAGTTGATTGGCAAGAGTTTTCAGAGCCTTACCAGGTCCTCCATCTTGCGAGGGTTCACCCTCCTGAAAGACAGCCTGACGTCGGCCTCTGAGACAGAGATCACAGGGTCACCGGGTGCAGCAGGGATCCTCAGAGCTGTAGTTATATTCTCCCTTTCAAACCGGGCATAGAAGGCTTTGAGCTCGTCTGATATTGAAGCATCGCTGCCATTCATGCTATTAGGTTTTGCTTTGTAGCAAGTTATGTCCAGCAAATCCTGTCAGAGTTGACGTGCATCCGATGTCGCCTCCAACTTCGCCCGGAAAAAAAAATCTCCACAACCAAACCTGGTTTTCTTGTACAGGTCTGGGTTGCCAGAGTTAAATGCCACAGATCTTGCCCTCAGCAGAAGACGAACCTTCTGGATCATGCACGGCTTTTGGTTTGGGGATGTAGAGCAAGTTTTCGTAAGCACACACTCATCCACACGGGTTCTAGTGAAGTCGGTAACAATTCTCTCATACTCTTCCAGATTCGAAGATAAATCCCCGAGTACAGTCCAGTCCACCAAATCAAAGCAGCCCTGTGCCTTTTTGGTCCTCACTACTGGTGCTGCAATCTTCAGTCTCTGCCTATGCTTGGGGAGTTGCAGTTTAGCCAGGTGATCCGACTTTCTGAAGTGTGGGCGTGGAATAGCACGGTGAGCAGTCTTGGTGGGGGTGAAACAGTGGTCCAGTGTGTTGGTTCCACTGATACTCAAGTGATTTGTTGATAATAATTATTTAGTGCCTTTTTCAAGCTGGCCTGCTTAAAATTCCCCAAGAAGACGGAGAAAGGCGTCCGGTTAGTTTCATGTCTGTTGATCCCATCGCTCAGATCATCTAGAGCCTGTTTGACATTGGCCTGAGGTGGAATGTACACCGCTTTCAAAATAATCGCTAAAATCTCCTGCGGCAGGTAGAGTGGACGACAATTCGTTGCGAGGTGTTCCGGGTTTGATGGGCAGGATTGGGACATCGCGGACACGTTTGTGCACCAAGAAGAATCGATGGCGAGGCATACACCTCCAACTTTGCTTGGACCCCTACACCCAGGTCATGCTTCCTTCCTGCGGCTTCCGTCAGGAACAGGTTCAGAAACAATTACTACCTCTCGACCACCGGGCCTCTGAACCCGAGGGGATACCCCAACACCGAACTGTTCCCGCCATCCATGACTAACTTTCAAGGACTTTTCATCTTATGTTATCGATGTTTATCGCTTATTTATCTAACATTATTCCTATTTGTATTTGCTCAGTTCGTTGTCTTTTGCTCACTGGTTGAACGCCCTGCTGATGTGGTCTGTCATTGATTGTACTATGGTTCTTGGATTGATTGAGTATGCCCGTAGGAAAATGACATATATGTACTCTGATAATAAATTTACTTTGAGCTTTGAACTGTTTTTGGCCATTGAGAATAAAATTTAAAGAAAGGATATGCTGTAATCTCCGAAACATTCTCTTTACTGTGTTTTTGGATTGAAACATGCCCTGAGATTCTCCTCCACAGGTGCTGCCCGACATGCTGAGTTCCTCAAGCATTTTGTGTGTGTTGCTCTGGATTTCCAGCAACAGAAGAATTTCGTGTTTATCTTTACTGTAATCGTCATAGTCATACTTTATTGATCCCGGGGGAAATTGGATTTTCGTTATAGTTGCACCATAAATAATAATTAGTAATAAAACCATAAATAGTTAAATAGTAATATGTAAATTATGCCAGGAAATAAGTCCAGGACCAGCCTATTGGCTCAGGGTGTCTGACCCTCCAAGGGAGGAGTTGTAAAGTTTGATGGCCACAGGCAGGAATGACTTCCTATGACTCTCTGTGTTGCATCTCGGTGGAATAAGTCTCTGGCTGAATGTACTCCTGTGCCCACCCAATACATTATGTAGTGGATGGGAGACATTGACCAAGATGGCATGCAACTTGGACAGCATCCTCTTTTCAGACACCACCGTCAGAGAGTCGAGTTCCATCCCCACAACATCACTGGCCTCACGAATGAGTTTGTTGATTCTGTTGGTGTCTGCTACCCTCAGCCTGCTGCCCCAGCACACAACAGCAAACATGATAGCACTGGCCACCACAGACTCGTAGAACATCCTCAGCATCGTCCGGCAGATGTTAAAGGACCTCAGTCTCCTAATATAATGAAAAATCATTGCTTCTACCAAAGGACAACCTCTGAGCAGGGCACAGTGACTCCAAGTAACAATTATTTATGAATTATTAGCTTAAAGTTATAAAATATCAAATATTCAGGTATTTCCCTTATTGGTTTTCCCCGGGAATGCACGTAACCCCAAAAAATGGCGTCCTCGTATTAAGGACTCCTCGCTCAGTTTTTGAGAGCAGATCACAGACAATCTGAGAGAGAGGTCGCAAGGTTGGCTGTTCTTTTGCTTAGGTCTCCAGCATCTTCAGGCATGGTCCTAACTCCTCTGCTCAGATTATAGACATAATGCTGAGGTTTTGGCCGCGTCCCACCTCCTATGATCCTGTGCATTCAAATTACAACATATCGAAGTATTTTTACAACACCTTGAAGAGCACACTGTAATTATTTCTGATGTTGGCGTAGAGCCTGTTTCAAATGAATAAAACATCTCTTCGTGCTTTGCGCTATGTTCACTTAGATAAGTCGCGGAATAAATGATTACATGAATCACAAATATTGCAAACTGTCTCTTTTAGCTCAGTTTATCCTCAGTCAATCCTGAGCCATTTGCAGCTCTTACAAATTGATTTGTTATGCGGTTATAAGAATTTAACCACATTTAGCAGATCTAAAGCCATAACTAAACACAGAAGGTTATCCTATAAAACCTGATTCATTGCTTTCACAGAGTTCCAACGTGTCAGCAGCAGTCAGAATGGAGACCTCTGGGGCAGTGAAGGAATATAAAGAGCGTACTCTGGTAAATTTAAAATGGTTCCACTGGGCCTGTGTTTCAAATGGTTTCCACATTGAAAATGGGAAATGCTGTGTTTTCAGTATTTCAGGAATAGCATATTGTCATCAACTGCAGCGGTAATTCATGGGGCACTGTAGCATTAGTAGTCCAGGCTGGTAATTCCTTTTCATTCCTGGAGAAATGAAATTACTGCTGTAATTTCACATTCTTCATTAAGTATTTTATTTACCTTCCTATTACTCAGGAAATAGTGTGCAAAATGGAACTAGAGCAGTAATGAATCATTATTTTGGAAGTGGTATTGACTAAGAACTATAAGAAGTGCATTATGTGGTAACTTTTTTAATGATATAAATATTTCCCAAACGCACAGTATTGCGCAGAAGGCTTGGTCATATATATAGATAGATCGCGAGAGCACCTCAGACTTTTGCAAAGTACTATAGTAATTTTATGTATTGAAAAAGGTCAGGGTGTCGAGACCTGATGCGAGGGGCGGACGGGTTCAAATCGCTGCTCGAAGCGGCAGAACCCGATGTTCGGACGGAAAATTAAGCACCGGGCCAAACGGAAAAGGTCAGGGAGTCGGGGCCCGAGGTGAGGTACGGGCTGGTTCGGATCGCTGCTCCACGACATTTACTCAGTTCTGCAATACTATGGGACTCGCTTTGCGGATTTCAGTTCAGAACCGCTATTTGCTTCCGGTCACTATTGGCATGATTTTTTCATCGCACGTTGGGTGTTAGACAGTCTTTTTATATACTGTATATATGTTTTTTTCGGGAGAGGGTGCTGCCAAGGTAAGTAAACTGGTCCACTGCCTGCAGCTTCTGTCCTTTGACTGTGATTTTGGGTTCTGTGTACGGTGCATGAGGCGCAGGCCGGTGCATGACTTCGGTGTTGACGGTGAGTCCAGAGTTGTCACAAGCCGTGGAGAATTTGTCCATACTGACTTGCATCCCTGGCTCCGAGCCAGCATACAGGGGCGCAGTCATTGGCAAAAAGGAAGTCTCTCAGAACAGTCTCCTTCACTTTGGTAATTGCTTGAAGTCTCCTCAGGTTGAAGAGCTTCCCATCCACTCTGTACTTGATGCTGATTCCAGCATCACCGAGCAGTGACTATTGATACAGAAGTTAACTGCAGAATAGCAAAGGTAAGTTCTGTTTTCGGTAGACTGCGCTCCACTGTATGGGAACATCGAGGAATCAGTCCAGCAACAAAACTGAAGGTCTACAGAGCCGTGGTACTCACTACCCTCCTGTATGCCTGTGAAACGTGGACTGTGTATCGAAGGCATGCAAGACAGCTCAACCATTTCCACATTACTTGTCTTTGCAGAATATTAGGCATCAGATGGCAATACAAAGTAGCAGACACTGAAGTTCTCTCTAGAACAAGTCTACCATCAGTCCACACACCGCTGATGAGAGCACAGACCCGGTGGGCAGGTCATGTCATCCGCATGCCGGACGAGCGCATACCCAAGCATCTCCTTCTTGGGGAGCTCTCTGCTGGAAGACGCTCGCATGGAGGGCAGAAGAAACGTTACAAAGACACACTAAAGGCCTCCCTGAAGTCGCTTGACATAGACACGACCTCTTGGGAAATGGTGGCACAAAACCGCCCTACCTGGCGCGGCCTCACCCGCAAGAGCTGTCAAGCTTACCAAGCAAGGCGCATTGCTGAAGCACAACAGAAGCGCGAGTCCAGAGCCACCAGCGCAACAACTGCAGTGCCTACACGTCTGCCCAACATGTGCCAGGACATTCCGTGCCCGAATTGGCCTGACCGGTCATCTTCGGTCACATGGCATCCAGTCTCAAAGTGACTAATGGTCTTCATTGACGACGATGGACGAACCACAAAATAAGTTTTTTTTTTATTCGGGTGTCTGTTTCGTGGCTACCGGCTAGGAGATGAATTTCAAGGTTGTGTAATGTTTAGGTACATGCTTTGATAATAGAAGTACTTTAAACTTTATTGCAGTGTACTACTGCTGCTGCAAAATAAAAATCATGACAAACGTGAGTGATGATAAACCTGATTCTGATATGGGTCTCTTTTGTGGAGTGAGAGTGGGAAGGGGGCAGGGAGAGGGGAATCATGTTGGGAAAAGGGGAAGGCAGAGGAAGAGCGGGAGTCACCAAAGAGATATTCTCCAACGATCAATAAACCAATTGTTTGGAATCAAACGACCTTGCCTGGTGTCTCAGGTTTCGGTATGTCTGCACCCACAGCACCCGTTCCCCATCCCTGGCACTCCTTCTCTGCCATGTGTCCCACAACCCTGCGCAATGCTCCACCCTCACCATTCCCAACACATTTTGCTCCCGTCACATTTACAAACTCGCCTTCCGCTCCACACTGACAAATACAGTACTGTGCAAAAGTCTTAGTTACCCTAGCTATACAAAATATATATGGGTAGATTTTAGTACTGTACTGTACAGTCAAAATATTTTACCGAGAGCCATGCGATGCCACTTAATAGTTTTGCTTGGCATGCTGGAAATTAATGGCTTTTTTTTTCCAAGCGGAAAACACTTGCAAATGGATTAAAAGTAAATCGCAAGTGACAGTGAGTTCCAGGCATTCTTTCACTTAGGCACTGAGTTTTGATGAAATGGACTAACCAGGCAAACTTAACCCACTACAGCCAACATGAGTTTGGTGTTGTAGAAAAGGGCTTCCTCATTAATATTAAAAAGCTGAGGTCTCTTTTGTTCCGTATTCATTCTGTTAATTATGCTAAAGTCATCCTTCATGACATCTAATTTATACAGTCAAAACCAGACATTGCTGGAATTTATCAGCAGGTTGGGAAGCATCTGTGGAAAAAGAAACTTCCAGTAAGATGACGGCAGCTTCTACGGGGCCAACCAAAGTGCTAGTGTCTTTTTTACGATTGCAAGACACTGCTGGACATAAGGAACTTCAAATATGGCAGGTCTGCCCCAACAGCAAGTTGCTCATTAGCGGAGGAGCTGGACTTGGAGCAGTCCGTGCTGTCGCCTGCTACAGAAAGCTGTTGGAGTCAGTACACAAAGGCGGTGTATAGTCTAAAAGCAAGTGATTACCTTAGACATTCTTCTCGTGATTGCAAGACCTTGTTGGACATTGGTAATGTAGGATACTGCAAGTCCGATTCACTGATTTATTGGCGAGACAGATGGTGGGGGAGCTTGGACTAGGCATCATTCTGTGATACCATCTGTAGCAGCCACCCAGGAGAGGTGACGCCAGAGGCAGTGTGGCATGATGCCCACACTGGATTGGGTGCTGTCCTCCAGTGCTCTCTCAGTGGAAGAGGAGGTGGATTGTATTTGTCTGTGGACTGCAATGGGCTTGTTCATGCCCACAACATCCATAGGCTCAGGGACTTGACCTGTATTATACATTTTTTGTGTGACAGTATGGGTACTAGTATCTTATACGTGCTATACGTGCCTTGCGTATGACTGTTGGTGCCATGTTTGGCCTGGAGGAATGCTGTTTCATTTATCTGTATTCATGGGCATTCATGCATGGGTGAGTAACAATACACTCAAACTTGAAACCAGAGTTAATGTATTGGACCTGAAACATTAATTGTGTTTATCTTTCTGTGGACAGATCCCAACTGGCTAATTGTTACCAGTATTTTCTACTTTCATTTCAAATTTCCAGTTTGAATATTTTTTTACATGTAGTAATTGTGTTAAGGCAAGCACACATCCAGTGTAAGTCATCATGGGCCAACAGAGAATGGTTTTACATCCTTAATTAAATTACTGGCATCAGTTTCGTGCAGCGTACTCTACACTGAACCCGACTTCAGTAGAGTCTGAAACAGTTAAGCTCCTTAGAATCTTGCCTTCCTAAATCATTTTCCAGTTTCCAATGGTAGCCAGTTTTAATCTCCTTTGAAACCCTTTGCTCATCTGCACCACAACCACCACAATTTACTACAAACAGCAAATCATTGAGATACCATTAATCTGAAATCTTAAGGGGTAGTGCTGATATGTAGCAAAATTCTCCATAATACAGCCTTGGTGCTGAGTATCTTCTCTTTCAACTTTGCACGAGTGGCCATAATCCATCCTCCTTTGTGTGGGGCAACTTTGGACATTAGGTAACATTCTTTTTAACATGCCAGTATTCAGAATTTTCAATGTTATGAACAGTTATCACAATAATTTGTATATAAATAATGCCTTTAACTTAAATTTAGGGGCAAAAATCAAACAAAAGTTTGACAGAACAACATGATGAGACAATGGGACATGAGCCAGAGATCTATCAAAGTGGTAGATTTAAGGAGCAGATAATCATAACATGATATTTCACAGAGTTAGGGTCTGGAGAGGATTGTGGATAGAGGAAGGAGCAAGCCTGTGAAGGACCTGAAAACAATTTAAAATGGCTGAAGATGTTGGTCAGTAAACTCAGGGGTGTTGAGTAGATAGAGCTTTGGTGCAAATCAGATCAAGATAGCAACTTTACCTACATGACAGGTAAGAATACAACTAGACAGGTGCAATCCCACCAGCTAGATGAGATGGAAAGGTGAGAGAGGTAGATGTTATTTTATAGCAGTTGGGAAAATATGGCAGCCAGCCATACCACTCTTCGCCTCCTGCAAATCAGTCACTGCTTTATCCATGCTAGACACTTTCCTGTAATACCATGGGCTTGTTGCTTGTTAGCAGCCTCATGTGTGGCATCTTGTCAAAGGCCTTCTGAAAATCCAAGTACACAATATCAACCAATTCTCCTTTGTCTATCCTGCTTGGTATTTCTTCAAAGAATTCCAACAGATTTGTCAGGCAAAGTTTTCCCTTCCTGACTATTGCCTATCTTATCATGTGCCTCCAAGTACCCTAAGACCTCATCCTTAAATAATCAACTCCAACATCTTCCCAACCACTGAGGTCAGAATAACTGGCCGATGGTTTCCTGCCTCTCTCCCTTCTTGAAAAGTGGAGTGACATTTACAATTTTCCAGTCTTCTGGAAACATTCCAGAATCTAGTGATTCTTGAAAGATCATTACTAATGCATCCACAATCTCTTCAGCCACCTTTGGGGTGTACACCATCTGGTCCAGATAACATATCTACCTTCATACTTTTCAGTTTCCCAAGAACCTTCTCTCTAGTTATAGTAACTTCGATAATAAATGTACTTTGAACTTTAATTCCAGTTTTCGAATTGTTTTGGATCAAATTGATTTTTAAAGCAAGCTAAAGAATTTTTTAAAAATTCTTCTCCACTGATAGCTGGCTATGCTTCTAGCAGAGAATTTTTTTTGGAGGGGAAAGGGAAGAATACTTATACTGGCATTTTGTGATTGCATGTACTACTTTAGTTCACGACTATGGTCAGACGTAGAATTAAGTAATAACAATATTGTCAAAAGAAAGAAAAATTATCAAATTATTCAGAGCCCCTACAGAGAAGAATGTTAAAACTCATATAAATAATACATTTAGTTTCCAAAATCACGAACTTGAAGCAGACAAGATCTATTCATTCGAAACAAAATTAACATGCTTCTGAAATGGAGAAAAAAAAATCAACAGCACATCTACACATATCAATGTCACAATTAAAATGAATTTTCTCCCTGTACATATGCAAGTCGTATTTTATAAAGTCCCTGCTTACATTAATAATCTGCCATGATATCTATCATGTTTCTCAGAACACACTTGTTTTTTTTGCAATGATGCAGGTTGACAAAAGGTGGCGCCACAGCACATTTTATAAATGATAAATGTTCTTGGTTACAGAATTCAAGATAGGAAGAAAGAATTCAAGATTGTTAAATGTGATTTCCTGTACACAAGTGTAAAGGCAAATGAAATAATTGTTACTTCAGATCCAATGCAGTGCAAAAAAAACACAATAAATATAAATACATAAGATAGTTTATATACATAGGTTGATTGTATATCCATAAAGTCATGCTAGGCTGTACGTAGGTGACAGACAGAAAATAATGAAGTAGTGGTGGAGTTAGTGGGTGGAGGTATTGATTAGCCTTACTGCTTGGTGAAAGTAACTGTTTTTGAGTGTGGTGGTGAGTCAGAGCTGAGATACTGATAATTATACTCTTCAAGATATGTTGTGGTAATTATTTGTTCACACAGGATGGGGGTTATAGATTTACCAAAAACCTTTTGTGCAGGTTACAGTATTGTTAGATGTTTTGCCTGCTTTCAGATTTATTATGCTCAGGGAGCATTGACATTTACAGTATTTGGCAGGGATGGAGCATCCTACAGTGTCATGGTTTATAATCTGTGAAAGGCAGTGAGCAGGAGAAGGATTTGTCAATATGTCTACTATTTATAGACCTTGTTGTGTTTTGTCCTAGATAGGAGCAAGTTTAGCAGGCTGCAGCATCTCACTGCTCAACACAATATTCTTTAGCTCTGTTGGTCATTCTGCCACAAACCACCAAGTATGTTTGGTAAATTCTGCTGTAAATATCCATCTAGTTCAAATATTTCAGTTAAAAGGAGGAAGTCCATGGTTCTTTCCCTATCTGGGCTAAGTGCGCCTCCAGAACCTGGCCAATGTAAACTACTCTGTGAAATTGTGGACTTTTTAAATTAGGAGAGCTTCCCCCAGCCTTCATCAATCGTGGGATTGTGTGTAAGAGCCGAGAGGTAATGTTGCAGCTATATAGGACCCTGGTCAGACCCCACTTGGAGTACTGTGCTCAATTCTGGTCGCCTCCCTACAGGAAGGATGTGGAAACCATAGAAAGGGTGCAGAGGAGATTTACAAGGATGTTGCCTGGATTGGAGAGCATGCCTTATGAGAATAGGTTGAGTGAACTCAGCCTTTTCTCCTTGGAGCGACAGAGGATGAGAGGTGACTTGATAGAGGTGTATAAGATAATGAGGGGCATTGATCATGTGGATAGTCAGAGGCTTTTTCCCAGGGCTGAAATGGCCATTACAAGAGGGCATAGTTTTAAGGTGCTTGGAAGTAAGTACAGAGGAGATGTTGGGGTGAGTTTTTTATGCAGAGAGTGGTGAGTGTGTGGAATGGGCTGCCTGTGGTGGAAATGATAGGGTCTTTTAAGAGACTCCTGGATGGATACATGGAGCTTAGAAAAATAGAGGGCTATGGGTAAGCCTAGGTAGTTCTAAGATAAAGACATGTTTGGCACAGCTTTGTGGGCCAAAGGGCCTGTATAGTACTGTAGGTTTTCTATCTTTCTGAACACCCATTAACCTGACACAATTGTACAAAGCCAAAATTCCAGACTTCTCCTTTACTATCATGGATAGGGGTTTGATTCCCGCCACTGTCTGTGAGGAGTTTGTACATTCTCCCTGTGACGTGTGGGTTTCCCCTGGGTGCTCCAGCTTCCTCCCACAATCCAAAGATGTACAGTTAGGGTTGGAGTTAGTGAGATACTGGCATGCTACATTGGTGCCAGAAACGTGGCAACACTTGTAGGCTACCCTGGCACAATCCTCACTGATTTGATTTGACATAAGTGATGTATTTCACTGTATATTTCCATGTACATGTGACAAATAAAGCTAATCTATTTAAGACTCACAGAAAGTAGCTTGGTAACTCAATGGCTGACCAAGCCACCAATTTAGATCTATGCTGGCTTATGGGAAATCTAACATGAGGCATAAAATTACATTGGTAGTGAGTGCTTTGAACATAACAGAATGACAGTAGACTTAGGAGTTCCACTGCATAGATGTGTTGTCTTTACATAGAGAACAGTCTCCATTGTGTCAGAGTCAGACTGTTCATTCTGCTCATTTTTGCTGCAAACACCCATTTACACTATCGTCAAGGACCCCATCATCCAGGCAATGCTACCTTACCGCTGCTCCCATCAGGAAAAGGGTATAGGAGCCTCAGGACCCGTACTCCAATGTTCAGGAAAAGTTATTACCCCTCAACTATCAGGGTCTTGAACCAGAGGGGACAACTTCACTTGCTCCGTCACTGAACTGTTCTCACAACTTATAGACTCACTTTCAATGACTTCTCATCTCATGTTCTCAATATATACACACACACACACACACACACACACACACACACACACACACGCGCGCGCGCGCGCCTATTTATTTATTTATTTACTCTTTCTTTCTGTTTGTATTTGCACAGTTTGCTGTTTTCTTTTTGCACAGTGGCTTCCTGTGGGTGTGGTCTTTCATTGATTCTATTTTGGTTTTGTATTTACTGTGATTGCCTACAGTTAAATGAATCTCAGGGTTATCCATGGTGACATATATGTCTGTGTCATCTGGGGCCTCTATTGGTCAGAGTTGACTATAGATATCGCGTCTTATCTGTCTAGATATGCAAGCCTGAGCAGTACGACATGGGAAGCAAGCTGTTGCCATGTAGCAAGATCCTCCTCTCCACACAACTAATGAACCCAAAGGAATGGCAGAAACCAATACAGTCTGGTACCAGCAGCGTCACAGGAGCTGCCAGTCAACATTGAACTCAATGTAGGGACTCCAGCTCCGGATTTTCCCTCCTCGTTTACTCCCAAAGTCTTCCCCATGAGTGAGTATAGCCGCAAGGCAGCGGAGGTTTGAGATCACTTTTCCTTCTCCTCGATGAGCTGCCAACCACGGCTGATGAGCCCCATCTGCCTGGTGACTGGTTTTAAGGTACTAGTAACCCGCATTTGACCCTTCTCCTGTCAGTAGAAACGGTTCTGCTGGGCTCAGTAGCAGCACCACACATGAAGGCCAGGAGCTGGACTTGGTTGTCAGAGGCTATTTGAGGCACACACCATTGGGAGCATTTAATAGGTAGTTGGAGTTCATCCTCGTTACAACCCCTGGCTATAGCAACCTTAAGGAAACTGGCAAATTTGAACTTTGCACTCACAAGAGGTTAAATACCCTCCAGGCCAAAACAAATTGCCCCATACATTCACTCCATCCTAGTAGAGCACCGTGGATGTTAAACACGGCATCTACAAAATTTGTAGCAATCTTCAAAAAGTATTTTTGACAGGAAGTGCTAAGGCAGCCATATTCATGACTTCTGCCATCTATGGCAATAGCCATATGGATACACCGCTACCAGCAAGTTGCTCTCCAAGTCATGCATTACTTTTACTTATAACAAAATTGTCTTGGATACATGTCTAAATACTGAAATTGGCCATGTAACAGCATTATGAGAATACCATCATTATTTAGATTTGCAGTGGTTTAATAAGTTAGGTTAAAGGTACTTACCAAGGGTTTACCTGTCAGCAATCACATGGTGTAAATTAATATGTTGTTTAAATTACATGTATGTCATACCAAGCCTCTGTTATAAAAAAGATGACAGCACTGATAACACAATTGATTGGAATATTTAGATTTACTTTGTGCCCCAGCCTAACTGCAATAGGGGGTGGGAAGGGCATCAAGACTGCTGAAGTGGGAATATGAATTCAGTTATTTTTAATCTTTTCTGCTTTGCATTTCTGTTCCGGGGAAAACGGCGCAGGTACTGTACTATAACTCTACTGAACAGACAGATCCTGTTTCTGTGCAGCACAGAAACAGGAAACTCAACTCCATGCTGACTTATTTGCAAGAATCTACACTAATTAGTTTAACTACAGGAATACTATTGTTTTACAGAAATTTGTAAGCTGTGTATCAATACTAATAATACCATAAATCTCTAATGTAAGGGTCATCAACATTAAACAATAAGTTTTTCTTTCCACAGGTGCTGCATGACCAGTATTTCTGGTTTAATGTTTCGCGTTTCCAGCATTTCTGTTTTAATTTCAAATTTCCAATATTTAGTTTTTTATAAAATGTTCGGATTTCTGTGGAGCTTAATTTCAGCTCCAAACACAGTAAACAACAAAACGAGTATAAATTATGACAAATGCAGGCTTTTAATTAAATAGAAAAACTACAAGTGACAGTTAAAAGTGAAATTAAGTCAGAAATAAAGATAACTGAAATAAGCAAAATCTCCCGCCAGAATGGTCTCAAGCTCAGCTGCAAAAGGAGGGTTGGACATGGGACCAGCAACCCCATTCCAAAAAACCCAAAGCTACAGAAACACCAACAGAAGCTCCAGAGACCTCATCCCTTGGAGAGGAAGGATACACCAAGGAGACAGGTTACACTGAGAAACAACGTGAAAGACTGGCCCAGGACAGAGGACTCTGGCAAGCTGCTGTCGGCAGTCTTTTCTCTAGTGGGGATGAAGTAAGTAAGTAAGCAATAACTAAAGAGATGAAAATGTAAGTTTCAAACTGGGCAAGGGAAATCAATTGTTTCAGAAACCCACCAATTTATTAGATATATTTTTGGCTCTTTATCTTATAAGTGTAATTAGCTTTCACTGTTATAAGATGATTTGTTCCAGGAATTCCATCAGTGTCCACTGACATTTTGATTCACTGTTGAAGAGTACCAGTCTGATTCCTGGAACCAGATTCCAAGCAGCTAAAAGCTACCGTAATGAGTGATAAATACAAAATGCAGGTTGTATTTAATGGGCAACAAACCAAATGTAAAGTCTAGTACTAATGTTTAGTACTTTACAGTTATTTAATGAATAAATATAAAGTTTTGAAGCAATCCTTATGGTCAATGTCAAGGTATGTAATTTAATGCAGCTTTTGTATCACTGCACTCAACCATGTTAAGGATAATCTACATTTTAGTGGTGCTATTCTATTTTAGGCCAAGCTTAGATACCTCAGAGGAAAGATGGTTCATGAGTGGTACCTCACTGGTTTCTTAAGGTTGTCATAGCTGAGGGGGGGGGGGGTGCGAGTAGCAGGGATAAGCTCCCATTCCCTATTAAATTATTAAATGCTCCCAGTGGCGTGCACCTCAAATGACCTCTGACAACCAAGTTCAGCACCTGGCTTTCACGTGTGGTTTAGCTACTAAGCCTGTTGGAACCATTCCCATTGACATGAGAAGGGGAAAATGCAGGTTACTAAAGCCCTAAAGCCATTTGGTCTGTGCAGATAGGACTAGTCAGCTGTGGTTGACAGCTCATCTAAAGGGAAAGCTCTGAACACAAACCTTCGCTGCCTTGCAGCTATACCTACCTGTGGGGAAGGCTTTGAGAGTTAACCGCAAGGAAAAATCCAAGGCTGAAGTCCCTAAGACAGTCCTTTTTTGAGTTCAATGTTGACTGGTAATTCCTTGACTCTGCTGGTGCCAAATTGTATTGGTCTCTGCCTTTCCTTTGGATTCATCAGCTGCATGGAAAGGGGGAGTCTGCTGCATGGGCAACGGCGTGCTCCATATTTTACTGACCTGGCTTGCATAATGACTTTGACAGCTGGGACACAACATCTGGGGTTGACCCCGACAAATGGAGGGTCATCATTTTGAAAGTGAGACATTATTGCAGCTCCTAGACATGGTATGATAAATTTGGAATATTCTCACTTGAGGATTTATGTGGCATTTCATTGGTTAACATTTGAACATCTTGCTTAACACACAAAATGCTGGTGGAATCTGTGGGCCCAGGCAGCATTTATGAGGAAAATAGACAGTTAATGTCTGGCCAAGACCATTCATCAGGACTGTAAAGAAAGCAGGAAAAAGCCGGAATAGGAAGATATGGGGAGGAAAAGGAGTACAAAATGCACCTGCAAATGCTGGAAATTCAGAGGACTACACATAAAATGCTGAAGGAATTCAGCAGGTCAGTCAGCATCTATGGAGAAGAATAAGCACTTTTGTCCTCTTCTTCACCCCCCCCCCCACTGCCTTCTTATTGTGGCTTATTCGCCCTTCCTTTCCAGTCCAAATGAAGGGTCTTGGCCAGATATGTTTGTTCATTTCCACAGCTGCTGCCTGACGTACTGAGTTCCTCCAGCGTTTTGTGTGTATTATTCTGAATTCCCAGCATCCGCAGAATCTCTTGTGTTTTATAGGACTGGATTGATTGTGTATTTTGTTTGCTTGCTAACTTATAATTTGAGGACAACCAGAAATCCATTGCAAGAATGCTCAGATTCATCATTTATATATTGTAGACTAATAATAACAATTGCTTACACCCC
The DNA here is from genome assembly GCF_030028105.1 of Mobula birostris. NCBI lineage: Eukaryota > Metazoa > Chordata > Chondrichthyes > Myliobatiformes > Myliobatidae > Mobula > Mobula birostris. Next base: position 5,092,676 of record NC_092395.1, read on the forward strand.
TTCACTGTTGATTAAAAACAAAGGCATTGAAATGATGGGATAAGTAACAGACATTATGGACTGTGAGGTGGGAATTCTGGAGCTAACAATGCTAGATATCATGGTCTGGCAAGGCTGCAAGATGCCTCAGTAAAACACTTCTTCGATTAGCCATTCTCAGTGTCTGTGGGAGCATGCAGCTCTTTTTTTTCTGACATTCTACACAAAGTTCAAAATGAATTCTCCCAAGGTGTGGTTATCTAGGAGGAATTGTTGGTTCTGGAATTTCAGTGAGTATATCTCATTCATGCAGGTGAGCACTTAGAAAACTGCAATAAGAAAAAAAACATTTTAACATTAAAAAATTGAGCATTTTGGAAAGATTTGAAAGTACATTTTTTTCCCAGTCTAAACTAAGAGTTAATACACTGTAACAGTTAAGGTATGTGTAAGTATTTCTGCAAAACTTAATTAGGAATTGTGTCAATGTAAATGTATTTTAGTCATAGTCATACTTTATTGATCCCAGGGGAAATTGGTTTTTGTTACAGTTGCACCATAAATAATAAATAGTAATAAATAGTTAACTTGTAATATGTAAACTATGCCAGGAAATAAGTCCAGGACCAGCCTATTGGCTTGGGGTGTCTGACCCTCCAAGGGAGGAGTTGTAAAGTTTGATGGCCACAGGCAGGAATGACTTCCTATGACGCTCTGTGCTGCATCTTGGTGGAATGAGTCTCTGGCTGAATGTACTCCTGTGCCCACCCAGTACATTATGTAGTGTATGGGAGACATTGTCCAAGATGGCATGCAACTTGGACAGCATCCTCTTTTCAGACACCACCGTGAGGGAGTCCAGTTCCATCCCCACAACATCACTGGCCTTACGAATGAGTTTGTTGATTCTGTTGGGTGTCTGCCGCCCTCAGCCTGCTGCACACAACAGCAAACACCATAGCACTGGCCACCACACCTCAGATACACAGAGTCACAGAATAGAAGGATGTCTCTTTAGAATGGAGATGTGAAATTTCTTTAGCCAGAGAGTGGCGTATCTGTGGAATCCATTGGCACTGATGGCTGTGGGGGTCAAGTCATTGGGCATATTTGAAGCAGGGTTCTCGATTAGTCAGCGCATGAAAGGTTACGGAGAGAAGGCTGGAGAGTTGGGGTGGAGAGGGAAAATAAATCAGCCATAATCGAACGGCTGGGCAAACTCGATTAGGCCAGATGTCCTAATGTGCTCTCATGCCTTGTGTATTATTACACAGGTAAGGCAACTTCTCTCATTACTCTGAGCCTCTGTTCACCTTTTTCTCTACATGAAAGGCAGGTTTAGAATGTGTTTAAGGCCCGGTAGCCCCGGTGCTGAGGAGAAGCACGCTGCCGGGCCGATTCCCCGAATCCCCCGGCTCCCCTCGGGCGCCGAACAACCGCCGGCGCCGCCCCGCATGCTGCGCCCACGTGACCCGCTGTCATCCCGCCAAATCCCCGCTCGCGCCGCCTGACCGTGACGTCAGCCAGAGCCGGGGCTGCCTCCCAACAAAATGGCGGCGCGGAGTAAAGCGCTGAGGTGAGGAGTTGGTGACGGACGCTGCTCGGTTGTGGTTTACAGAAGCAACTGTGAATTATACAGTTCGAGAAAGACAGAAAAGGCGAATAAACACGCCGGGCAGGGGAGAGGAGCCATGTCTCTGCTTTGTGTTGGAGGTAAGGCTGCTAGTCTTCGCCCCCCCCCCACCCTCTCCCCCGCCCGGCCCGGCCATGCCCAGCCCAGCCCACCCGCCACTCCACTCCACTCACTCCCTGGGCACGGCGAGCACTCATCAATGAACCAGTCAATGAATGGATGGACAGCAGTCGCCTCTGTACAGTCCAAATGGATCGCCCACGATCGTTCAGAACCCCCTGGCCTTCCCCCGCCCAACACTCTCCAAATCAAAAGGGGGGCGACTTTGCAGAGTGAACGAGGCGGGAGGCACATTTCTTTCTGACCTGTCAGCTTTTACAACCTGTCAGTTTCCTTCTCATTTTCACCTGCAGCGATGGCCGTGGATCCACTTTTGTTTTATAAGAAATAGTAGATTGTGTGCTTGCCTTTTTATATTTTAAATATGCTGCGCGTCGCGGCCGTGGGGTTTGTGAATTGGAGACACTCTAGTGCTGTTAGCATTTATGAATGAGTTCGCTGCAGCCCATCCGTCGTAGAATAAATACTCATGGGGGGTGGGTGGGTGGTGTATGGTTGACTGAATTCCTCCCCATCTTACAATTTCGAAATTTGGGGGCTTTGTAAGAATACTTGCTGTGGAATATCTCGCTCCAGATATGTTTAACTAATCGTGTCAATTCGATCATATAAGCTTATTGTACAAATTTGTTGAATAGCTCTGTAAATGCAGAATAGATTGCAAAGCTAAGTTTTTCTTAGATTGCGTTTCTAATCCTGTAGTTTTTAATCCATATTTCTGCGGTATATACTTTCTAAGTACTGTTGCTTTTGCATAAAATGGTCGTCAGCTCAAACATTAAAACAAAAACCTGGCTAACGCAATTAAGGATTTTCAGTACTCTTGTACTTGGTGCTCTGGGTGTGGAATTGGAATAAATGGAGACGTCACGGTACCTTGCTGTAGTCCAACAGACAGTGTAGTACAGTACCATGGACAGCTCTTTCCACTAAACACTCAAATGTCCATATGCGCCGTTCGATTTCTTTTCAACACCGTCTTTTGGAAGGCGCTCAACAATTTTATGGGAGTAGGCTGAGGCATTTTACGAACGCAAAATAAAACAAATTTTCGGAAAATATTGAGGAAATTTGAATTCCTGTACACGGGTTTAAAACAGTCACAGTTCCTGTTACATTAACAGAATATCAGCAATTAGTAATTTTTTTAAAAAGTGCTTGTAATATTTCTATCCTCTTCTGAAAAAAACTGAATATGCAAGTTGAATTAATATTTACATCAATGTTTTCTGTGTAATTGAATCCATAGAATGTTGGCCTTAATTGCTTATCAATTAATTGATTATTATAATCAGCAAAAATATTTTGAAGTAGGTGGGACAGTAGATATGTTTGAATTTTCTATCAATTTTGGATTTTCATGAAGCTATGTAAATTACACACAGCAAGTTATAATGAAACAGCAATGTTTTTTTCTGATGAGTACAGTTTCCTTAACAGACATAGTAAAACAGCTCCAAAATGCCCAATGTTATTCCGCATTCCCTCCCATGATTTTGTGGATTTTAGTTTGATTTGGCTAGAATCAGGTTAGCAAAAGAAAAACACCACTATAGCTTTTGTATTTTGGATCTCTAGAAATATGTCTGTGCATGTATGCAGCCATGATTGATTGTTTTAGCCTAGAGCAGGATTATTGGAGAATTTAGGAACAGCCATGGCCCAGTGGAGACTAACAGCCAGCACAACAGCCAACAGTCAGAACAGCAAGTTGCACCAATATAAATGTGAGCACTCGGCAGAAATAACACCCAATTGTGCACTGATGATGTCACCTGGACTGGTGATGAAATGTTTGACCTAATCTCCAGGTTCAATAAGCTACCCTACAAACAATATTAGAGTTTATATGAAATTTTTGGGATGTTGATGAAACAGAAATGTATTGCTTATTCCACATTTCTATCGAGGAGGTAGTGACAAATTGCTATAATTAGAATATAGAACAGTATAGCAGAGGAACAGGCTCTTCAGTCCTCCATGTCTGTGCTGATGATGCCAACCTAAACTACATATCTGTCTTTACATGGTCCACATCCCTCCATTTCCTGTCTGTTGATATGCCTATCTAAGTATCTCTTAAGCAGTTCTGTTGTGTCTGCTTCCATCACCTCCCCTGGTAGTACAGTCCTTTTTTTAAAAAAAGCTTCAAATCTCTTTTGAACTTTACCCATGAGTATTTAACATTTCTGCTCTGTGGATGGTGGGGGAAGGGAGGGAGAAAGTCTGAGTATCTACCCTATTTCTGTCTCTCATAATTTTATCATGTTATCCTCTCCTTGTAGCTCTCTAATTCAGGCAACATCCTTGCAAACTTCTACACCCACTACAAAGTGTCCACATTCTTCCTGTAATGCCATGGCTGAGATGTCACAAATATTTCAAATGTGGCCTAATCAAAGTTTAATACAGCTGCAAGAGGGTATACTCAATACCCTGAGCAACTTAGGAAAATGTACTGTGTGCCTTGTTTTCTCCCCTTTCCTCATGTTGTCACTTTTCAGGAGCTATGGACTTGTAGCCCTAAATCCCTCTATATCAATGCTCCTAGGATTCTGCCATTGACTATGTACTTTCTTCCTGCATTTGATATCCTGAAGTGCAACACCTCACACTTGTCTGGTCTAAACTTCATCTGTCATTTCTCCCCTCATATTTACAACCTTTGACAGCCTTCCTTGCTACCCATAACTCTGCCAGTTTTTTTTTTGTTGTTTTGTGAGGGTATTCCCACAAAATATATTTGGAGGAAGTTCCAGGATTTGGAATAGAGATAATTAAGGGACTGTGATGTATTTCCAAATTAAGATAGTGTGTGACTTGGAAGAGATCCTGGGATAATGTTGTTGTTGTTTAAACAATTAGTGATGTTGGGAGTTCTTTAATGTGCACATTCAGTTAAACATTAACCATTATAATTCTTTGGGGTGTATGTACCCTGTGAGTTAACTACTGCAGTAAACATTCATTTTGAGAGATTGTTATATGCTGTCTGAGAATTTTCTACACGTGTTTTCTCCCTTTTGAATGGTATATTGTGTCCCAACCTAGATAGTGTAGATGTCAACTTTTTTTTAACCACATAACCTGCCTTGCATTACTTTGGAGCCGTTAGAATGTAGGATTTGTAATTACCATTGTTTACAGCATGAGTGTTGCTTCCACTGTGAAGTCTTTTTGAGGTATGCTACCCTGAAGACGTTCAAATCTTCTCTTTGGTCAGTGAGACCATCTCTCACTGTTCCCTCTGTGATCTCTGCTGCCCTTTGATTCTTCACCCAGCTCTTATCACCTTCTAGCTTGTACTACATCTCCTGCCTCTCCCCCCCACCCACCTTATTCTGGCATCTTCCCCCTTCTTTTCCAGTCCTGATGAAGGGTCTCAGCCCAGAATGGTGACTGTTTACTGTATTCACTTCCGTAGATGCTGCCTGACCTGCTGAGTTCCTCCAGCATTTTGTGTGTGTTCCTCTGTTCCCATATCTTTGTCCTTGCTAATACAAAGAATATGAGGACTCCTTGATGAGAGAATGTTATTTATTGAATTGGTAAACACGAGAAATTCTGCAAATGCTGGAAATCCAAAGCAACACCCAGAGGAACTCAGCAATTGGTAATTGAATCTGCAAATTCTGTTGGGAAGATCCATTACTGATAGTGTAGCATGTGGCTGCACTCTGCAATCATTTGCATCATTTTCAAGATTTAAATGAAAAGGAATAGTACAATTGACATGCTTTAATTTATTACTTTTTACATCTGCCCTTGGCTTGTTATCCAGTTACATTATTATAAATGTTTATGAATCTACCAATTGTTGTACTTGCCAGATCATAATACTGTACAATACTGATCAAAATGAATTGGCAGTTTATGCTGAAAATCTATCCAAACATAAATAATAAGTGTTTGTGAGTCTTGTATTAGAGGGCAGAGCTCCTGAGAGGCCTTGGGTATATTTCCTTGAGTAGCCAAGCTACTCAATGTGCAATTTGTTCTTCAATTGTTCGACATAATTCTGAAAACAGCTTTTCTTGAAACCTGTTACCTAGTTTATACCCAAAAAAGGAGTTCTTTTTGTTTCTTTCCCTCTCCTCTTCAAAGCATTTGATTTTTGTAAATGAGCCTTGCAATTTATTTTGTACATCTGTTAGAGGTATCATGCTGTTTCAAAAGATAAAAACAGAGTACATTAGCAAATTTGGATGAGAGGGAAGTGTTGGGCAGGTGACTGAGATGACTTTCATCGGAACACTCTCAACTTAAAACAATGGAGGATAAGAGAATGAGGAAATTTGAAAGAGGTGTACAAAATTGAAGGGTATAGATATGGTAAATGCAAGCAGGCTTTTTCCACTGAGATTGGGTGAGACTAGTGCTGGAGGTGATGGTTAAGGGTAGAGGTGAAATGATTAAAAGGAACGGACTAGATTGTTTGAAGGGCCATTTTCTGTGCAGTAGTACTCTGACTTAGACTAATAGCTTCTCTTACTTGCAGAGTATTTGTCGGGGTGGGGCAGGTTACCTCATGTTCTTCAAATAGTGCCATTGCATTCTTGTGTCCAACTGCAAGAGCAGATGTGCCTGTGATTCAACGTCTCACTTGAAACAGTATTTCTAAACTGACTGTTTGCTCTGAAGCAATATCTTGGATTATTTCTGAATCTAAAATTTTATATTTTTATGAAGTGTATTTCTGCTAAATTGAGGCTGATAATTTGAATACTGGGTAACAAGAATGTTTTCTGGTATGAGTATTCATTCCATGTTAATGATGTACAGAAGATCAGTGCTTCAGTTATTTGGAGAACGTGTGAAGATTTTCTCCACTTGTTCATGCATAACACTGGAGAACAATTTTTTTTGAAATGTTGCTTCCTAAAGAATGTTTTTTGTTTATGATAGACTGGTTGAATAATTTCAAAACTATACAAAACAAGACTACAATACTTTTATGTAGGAATTTGGAGAAACAAGAAATTAACTTATTGAATATAATGCATTTAATTGCATAACGATGTGGACAGCTTGCAATAGTTCAACTAAGCTAAAAATGTTTTGTTGATTTTTATTTCTACTGTGTCTGAGGATTCTTAAGTATCCAATAATAATCAGCCTGCATTGATAGATTCCTGTTGAAACCTTTTGCCATGTAAGTTACTGACAGCACCAAGATTTTCAAGGAAGAAGTCAAACAGGAATGCAGAAAATGAATCTTTGGTGACATGTTGCACTTCATGGTTTTGTATGCTTGAAGCATGTTATCAACCAGCTGCATGTAGTTTGGTGCTCTGTAGAAAATTTTCAGCAACATCCTTGAATGTCTTCCATATGATTTTTCTCCAATTCTGCTAGAAGATCTGGAAATTGCCTGTCATTGACTTGTTTGATTTCTGTTCTGACAAAAATGCTTTTTGTAATCTTGTCATCAGCTATTCTGGGAAGCTATTCTTGTCCACGCCTGGACAAGCTGGAACATTTTTCATCTTGTATTGTAGGCAACATTTTAATTAACTTAAATTAGGAATTTAAATAACAAATATAGACGATTTAAATAAATACTTTGTGATAGTTTATATATAGTTTGTGATAGGGAAACTTCATGGTAATTTTCATGATCAGCAGCCCAAAATCCATAAGGCACACCCAAAAGTATTCAGGAAGCAAAATCTTTGTTGTCCAGTGTCATTCCATTAACTCCTTACTCTAGAATGGCACTTTTCATTTTTTATCTAGGTTGAAATAAGGCGGAAGAGGAAAATAGCAGAACCGAAATATTATAATACAGGGAACGTTTTGAGTAATAGTGATAGGAAAGATAGGATTAAACTGAAACTTAATAATTTTCTTTAGCATGTGGGGCTCAGTGGAGGAAATGTAAACAATTTGGATTTAATGGTTACATAAACCTATTCAAAGCTAGAGATTAGAAACTTCAAGATAGCTTTATAATTTTCTCTCATTCAATTGAGGATACACAGCTTATAAAACTGAAACTAACCAAATTGTTTTGTGAATTCAAACGTCACTTAATCTTAGTAACTTGTATTGAAATATTGTTGAAGATTTTCCCTTATTGGTTGAATACACTTTTAGATTAAATGATGTCAGTATACATTTCTTAGATTCTGAATTGAGTGTTAGTATGTTGTGATATTATGCTGGTATTGAAAATGGGTTGGTATTAATAAGTTTCATATTTATTTTCCTTTTCTGTAAGCGTGTACCATTGTTGCTGCTTGGTATGCATCCCATGCAGTAATATTGGTTCATTGAGTTTAAGTATTTTTAATTTCTGTTAAAGAAACTGTACAACATTTCCTTTAATACTCATGCACAGACTTAGACATTTTTGATGCAAACCCCCAGAAGTCTTCTATTCTGCAATGTCGCTGCCCAACATTTAAGCACAAACGTTTCTGGATGGAAAGAGTGTTCATTCCTATATTTACTTGAACCACTGTATGTTAGCACCTTTTTTTATGTTTGGGATGTGCAATTAAAGTTGTAATCAAAGCATTACATACCCAATTGCTGAGGCCATTTATTTCTAGAGGTTTTAGATTGTTATGCCTCCATGTAGATTGAATGCTTTGCATCTTCTGCATTTTAATCAACTAACTATATAAAAATGCATGAATGGAGGGATATGGATCATGTTCAGGCTGAAGGGATTAGTTTCACTTGGCATCATGGTCAGCACAAATCTCATCAGCTGGGTGAGCTTTTCCGATGCTGTGTTGTTCTGTCTTCCAACTTGGCTTTTGGTCCCAGTGTTGACATGGAGTGATGGGACAACTCAAAAAGAGCAACGGTTTAGAAGTAGGTCTCCTGTATTTTTGTTTAAAAGTTGGCCAGAATTTAAGTGTCCCATTGGCTTTAGCAGAACATTTTAAGATATGGCTATAATGCTCTGCGTCTACATTTTAAAATAAAAATCAATTTTGGGCTTGAGCCTGAGGACGCACACTCAACATTTTGGGAACAGCTTATTCCCCTCCACCATAAGATTTCTGAATGAACATTGAACCCATGAACGCTACCTTACTATTTTGCTCTTTATTTGTATATATTCTTTATTGTCATTTATAGTAACTTTCTTTGAATTGCTTTGTACTGCTGCCACAAACGACAAATTTCACGACAAATGTCAGAGATAAGCCTGATTCTGTAAGGATGCAACCCAACCATGTGCTTCCACTTTAGAAGTCCAAGAAGAAGAAATGGGTCAGCTGCTGTACAAGGCAAGAACGTTGAAATGTGGAATACTGGAATTAGCTTTATTGTTAAAGGGACATGTGGGAGCAGTGAATGAAGGAGATGATAACTCGAAGTAAAGGAGAGTATTTACCAAAATTAGCTAATGCCTCAGTGAATGGTTAAGCAATCTTCCAGCTCTACTCTAAGTCAAGTTTCTAATTGCAAGTCTGCTTTTTGCTTGTTATCTCCTGTTCTTCAACATCACTTTCTCTTCCTAAGCATCCATGTTCACATACCTCTTGTTTTTGGTAGCTGGAAAATGCTGGGTCCTTGTTTCCAACTTCTTTGATAATTTTGCCCCCTCCCCTTTGTAATCTTTAACCACAGAAAGGAATCTTCTTTTCCTTGTTTATATTTAAAAATATGGATCCATCATTTATTTATTGCTCTATCACTTGTTTTCATGTTCCTAAGATCTTTCTGGAATTTCTTTACCTAAATCTGTATGATTTTTGCCCCATCTCTCTTTTCCAGAATGCTGCTTAAAGTGTCAAGCTTCTGGTTATCACTTGACAATTCAACATGTGGTTTGATTTCAATGCTTTAATATTATAAGGCATATTGGGATATTTCACTGAATGCAATTGAGTTGAGCTGTCTTTGGCATCTACCTTTGTCTATATGGATGTAAAATCTTAATGATAATGGTAATCTGGTTATAGAAATGTCATGAAATGACAGTCTATATTCAGTTTTGCAACTATACAGTTTGTTTCCTTGTGTGGTAGATTCAATGGATGTAGAAAGCAATATATAATGGATTCTGGTTAATTGTGATACATCGGGCTTGGTATATTTTGACCCGTTTAAGCAGCTGTTCCAATTAACCAAAGTTTCATGGCAGTAGTTAAAAATGTTTATTTAAAAAAAAAAGACAAATTACTTTTAAACTAAGTAACAATAATTAAATAAAGCACTAGATCCTTTTTCGAATACAGAACAAATTAGAGCACCACCAATATTGCTACAGTACTATAAAACTGTATTAGTTCCTAATAGTTATTGATGAAAATATATCCAGTGTACACTACCATGTTTTTTGACTGTAATTGAACAGAATCAGTGCAGAAAGCAACCTCTAAATCTTCATTTATGATGTAACATTCAAGGTGATTATCAATATTTTAATTCTTTGTAGTTCCTAACTTGGAAGTTATGAAATTTGTTTCATTTTCACTGTGGCTGTTTCTAGCATCGCCAAGCCTGAATGCTAGAAACCACAGTGAGCAAAACAGTTCTGAATTGTCTTTCTGCTTATTTCTTGCCAACTATTAGTAACAAAAATCACTGCTTTTTGAATACAAACACATGAGATTGACACTTATTTAAAAATTGTTCACTCTAAGTGTGGTATAGTGTATAATAGACACAAGTGCAAGTGGCAACAGTCTCCTGTCTCAAGTAAATGAAGGGAATCCAGATAATTTTTTTGGAATAGTTTTTGTTATTTAAAAGTTGTCCCAAATAAGCAGCTGGCTCAATTAACCAAAATCCACTGTACTGTTGTAGTATGTGGGGGAGGGGGTGAGTGGGTGTGTGTTGCTTTGCTGTTTTATCAGGTTGTTCATGACCCTATTTTAAAAAGATAACAAGATGCCCTTGTTCAACAATGGCACAAAAAACTGTGCTACAACTTTGACTTTACAGCACAGGAACACTTTCCATATTTATAACATTGATTATTATATGAACTCTTGCCAGAGGAGTGACTTTGATCCACTCCAGTTTGCCTACAGTCACAATGGATCAACAGCAGGTGCCATTTCATTGGCTCTCCTTTCAGCTCTGGAACATTTGGGCAGTGAAGATGTATACGCCAGGGTGCTTTTCATTCACCTCAGCGTTCAACATTATCATTTCCTCTTCTCTCCCCCCCCCCCCCAATAAGCTTCAAGACCTTAACCTCAATACCTTCTGTGTAACTGGATCCTCTGTTTCCTCACTTGCAGACAACACTCATTTCCGATTGCAGCAACATCTCCACAATCACCATCCAAACATGTGCACCATAAACTGTGTGCTTAGCCCCCGACCGTGCTTGCATTTTACTTATGACTGTGTGACTAAGTACAACTCCAACGTGCACTGTTGAGCTGAATCAAAGGTGGTGACGAATCAGCATATAGGAGGGAGATTGAATGATGCCACAACAACTTCTCACTCAACGTAAACAAAAACAGAGTTATTTCTTCCTTCTGCAGTCAAAAAACTCGGGGGTCCATGAGCTAGTCCTCATTAAGGTGTCTGAGGTGGGGAAGGTGGAGAGGGTTAGTAACTTTAAGCTGTCTAGTGTTATCATGTCAGAGGATCTGTCTTGGGTCCAGCAAGTAAGTGCCATTTCAAAGTAGGCATGGCAGTAGGCCTCTAATTTTTTTGCACAGATTTGGCATGTCCTCTAAAACCTGCTTCTATAGATGCAGAGTGGGAAGTACCCTGACTGGCTGCATCATGACCTGATATGGTAACACCTTTGTCCAAGAACAGAAAAGCCTACAAAAAGTGGTACATCACAAGAAAACCATTGAGCATATCTACAAAGATCGTAACTGGTTTGGATGGGCAAGAAGGAAGCTGTTTCCATTAAAATCAGGGTGAACAGATTTAGAGTTTTGGTTAAATGATGTGAGGATGAATTTTTTTCCTGAGTTGCTCATACCTAGAAATCTGAGGAAAGTAAGTTACAATTAGTGCCTTTCAAAAAAGATTAGATAGGCTCAAGGCATATAATTTATAGAACTGTGGGTAATAGGAGCTGGAACTAGAACAGATCTGATGAGCCATTGCTCTTCTGTGCTGTACTAACTTTTCAGTCCACGGTAATAACTATAAAAATGGTTTAACTTGTTTTGGTGCCAGGTGTGTACAGATTTTAAAAAAATATTATATCACTGTCATATTAGCATCCTGAAACCAATTTAGAATTATACTAGGTATAGAATGTCTAAAAAGAGACTGAATAAGGTGCACTTTGAATTTAGCTTTCATCTATTCTGACAATGTTTGAATAAAATCAATTTATCATTTTTCATCTGAAACCAATATTTTAGTATGGCTTCTATTTTCTATCTTATTGGATGGGACAGCAACCGGGGTCATGGGTTAAGGGTGAAATGTAAAATGTTTAAAGAGAACATGAGGAGGAACTTCTTCACTGAAGGTTGTGAGAGTGTGGAATGTGCAGCCTGCTCAACTGGTGCATGCGAGCTTGATTTCAACGTTTGAGTAGTTTGGATAGGTACAGGGATGGTAGGGGTATGGCGGGCAATGGTCTCTGTGCAGGTTGATGGGAAGCTGCAGTTTAAATGGTTTGCCACCACTAGATGTCTGAAGGGCTTGTTTCTATGCTGTACTTTTCTATGACTCTGTTGATTAGAATGCAGAGTTTGATCTTTAAACCTCTCTGATCGTCATACAGCAATACGACATGAATATAGACCCTTGGGCTCAACAAATCCATGTCAACCATAATGCTCACCCAGTGTTTTTAGATTTGATTAGATTAATGACACGCAGTCCTCTTTTATTGTCATTTAGTAACGCATGCATTAAGAAATGATACAATGTTCCTCCGGTGTGATATCACAGAAACAAGACAGACCAAGACTGAAAAGCTGACAAAAACTATGTAATTATAACATATAGTTACAACAGTGCAAGCAATACTGTAACTTGATGAAGAACAGGCCATGGGCATGGTAAAAAAAAAGTTCAAAGTGTCTCGAAAGTCCCATCATCTCACGCAGACGGGAGAAGGATGAAAACTCTCCCTGCCATGAGCTTCCAGCACCGCAAGCTTGCCGATACAGCATCCTGGAAGCACCCGACCATAGTCCGACTCTGAGTCGTCTGAAAACTTCGAGCTTCCGACCAGCCCACCGAGCACCTTCTCTGCCGAGCGCTTCGATCCCATCCCCGGCTGCCAGCAGCAGGCAAAGCCGAGGATTTGGGGCCTTCCCTCCAGAGATTCTCAATTGCACAGTAGCAGCGGCAGCGAACCGGGCATTTCAAAAGTCTCTCCAGATGTTTCTCTGTGCTTCTCACGTCTGTCTCCATTAAATCAGAATTTTGCATGGCCCCTATTTAACAAATACGATATCATTTCACTGGAGAGGTTGCACGCGCTACATCGCGTCGCCATCTTCTCCTCCCATTTTTTCCCCATTTGGTGGAATGGCAACATTCTAATTTGTTTTCAAACCTTTATTCTTTTTTAGGTCAGGTTCCTTGATGTGCCTGTTATTTCCATGAGGGCAGTTATTTCAGTGGTTGCAAACACGTTACAATTAATGTTAAACAAAAAAGTCCCAAACCATGTCAAGGCAATCAGGAACAAATTACAAATTTAGATTTTTTTAAAAATAAAAGTACAGGATATGATATCATTAGGTTTAAGAATATAAAATTCTTTATTGTGTGATGTATGATAACATTTTTGCAGAAAAACACATTTTGACAAATCCATTGAGTATTCCCAAACTAACTGCTTTGTCTTAATCTAGAACAATAAAATATAGGCAGTAAAGATATTTAATGCAGTTATTGAAATCCTATTTTAGTTAAGTTTGCTGACAATTCAATATCAAAAATACAAATGTATATGTAATTTGAACTGACAGATGCAGGTATTCTTGGAAAAAAAATCACCTGTCAATGGATGTGCGCAATTTTTAACAATATCGTTTAAATGGGTTTGTTACATAACAAGCTTTTAACTTTTTTTAAAAGTTGGAATAGTCAATGTTGTTTTGATCAAAGATTATTAGATTCTAAAAGATGATGATGATGGCATCCAACTGGTTGCATCACAGCCTGGTGTGGAAAAAGCAGTGTCATTGAACAGAAAATCTTATAAAAAAGTACTGATACAGCCCAGTCCATCACGATAAAGCCCTCCTCACCATTGAGCACATCTACACAGCATATCACAGGAAAGAAGCATTCATCATCTTGGACTCCCAGGCCATGCTCTCTTCTCAATGCTGCAATCAGGAAGAAGGTACAGGAACCTCAGAACCCAGGTTCAGATACAGTTAGTACCCCTCAACCATCAGGATCTTGAGCCAGAGGGTGTACCTTCATTCAACTTCACTCATCCTATCACAGCACTGTTCCCACAGCTTATGGACTCACTTTCAGAGCTCTTCATCTCATGTTCTCTATTTGTCTGTCATCTCTCACATCTTTTTGTGTTTGCAGTTTGTTGTCTTCTGCACATTGGTTATTTGTCTGTCTTGTTAAGTACAGTTTTTCATCGATTCTATTGTTTCTTGGATTTACTGCGTATCCCTGCAAGAAAATGAATCTCAGTTTTATATGGTGACATGTATATCCTTTGATAATAAATTTACTTATAACTTTGAACCCATACACCTTGTTAATGCAGATGCCTAATTAGCCAATCTTGTGGCAGCAACTCAATGCATAAAGGCATGCAGACATGGTCAAGGGGTTCAGTTGTTGTTCAGACCAAACATCAGAATGGGGAAGAAATAACTTTGACTATAGAATGATAGGTGGTGCCAGATGGGGTGGTTTGAGTATCTCAAACTGCTGATCTCCTGAAATTTTCACATGCAAAGGTCTGTAGAGTTTATGGAGAATGGTGTGGAAAAACAAAAAAAAAAAAAATCCAGTGAGTGGCAGTTCTATGTGTGAAAATGCCCTGTTACTGAGAGGGGTCAGAGGAGAATGGCCAGACTGGTTCAAGCTGACAGGAAGGCAACAGTAAATCAAATAACTACACACTACAACAGTGGTGTGCAGAAGAGCATCTCTGAATGTACAACACTTTGAATCTTGAAGTGGATGGGATACAGCAGCAGAAGACCACAAATGTACATTTCAATGGCCTATTCATTAGGTATAGGATGTACCTAATAAGCTGACTATGGAGTGTACATTATTTTGAAGAGGGAACAGAGTGTAGTGTATCTAATTTTGCTGATAACCCTAAATTGATTAGAAAAACAAACTGTGCAGAAGATATAGAGAGATGTAGATACAGTGGTGCTAGAAAGTTTGTGAACCCTTTACAATTTTCTCTATTTCTGCATAAATATGACCTAAAATGTGATCAGATCTTCAGATAGTCCTAAAACAAGATAGAGAACTCAATTAAATAAATGACAAGTATAATATTTGTGTTATTTATTTATTGAGAAAAATGATCCAGTATCATATATATTTGTTGGAAAAAACAAATTTTCTTTTTAAACTATTCTGTTGTTGATTTACTGCTGTGTTTCAGATCATTGTCTTGTTGCATCATCCAACTTCTATTTAAGCTTCAGGTGACAGACTGCTACCTTGACATTCTCCTGTAAAATGTCTTGATACAATTTTGAATTCATCATTCCCTCAATGATTGCAAGCTGTCCAGACCCTGAGGCAGCAAAGCAGTCCCAAACCATGTTTCTTCCACTATGCTTCAGAGTTATGAGGTTTTGGTATTGGTGTGTATGTAATGTCCTTTTTCCTCCAAACAAAGCAGTGTGCAGTTCTGCCATGAAGTTCTATGGTTGAGTCATCTGTCCACAGAATATTGTCCCAGAAGTTTTGTGGAACATCCCGATGATCTGTTGTAAACTTGAAATGTGCAGTAATGTTCTTTTTTCCCCTTTTAGAGAGCAATAATTTCCTCTGTGGTGTCCCTCCATGAACACCATTCTTGTTCAGTGCTTTTCTTATAGTAGACATATGAACAGAGACTTTAGCAAGTTCTAGAGATTTCTGCAGGTCTTTTTCTGTTACCACACACAAAATGCTGGTGGAACTCAGCAGGCCAGGCAGCATCTATGGAAAAGAGTATAGTTAATGATTTGGGCTAAGACCCTTCAACAGGATACCTTGGCAGTGGCAGACCAATCCATTCGCAAAGGGAGAGGGTCGCACAGGCCAGGGAGAAGAGTTTAAAGAAGGAGCACCTTGCGGGGTTTGGCGCATTAGTGGTGGACCAGTCTTTTCGCAATTCATTAGCAGGAGCATATAAAAGTAAAGCAGGGTCAAAGTGGAGGTGACATTGTGTGAATGGACCAGTGTAGGAGTGGGAACTTGAGGCTTTGGCAGGGAGGCACATGGAAGTAGCAGGTAAGTCTGTTTTAGTGGAAGAATAAAAAGTCACTAAATTACAGCTAATTAAATAATGTAGGGATGATGCAGGATCAGATGGTGCTGTATCCACATGATGTGGGAGCTGCTGGACCCCATCGTGGTTCCTGGTGACCACATCTGCGGCAAGTGTTGGCTGCTCGAGGAACTTGGGAGGTGAGGACCATGATACAATAGCTATCACTAAAGAGGTAGTAATGAGCAAACTTGTGGGCCTGAAGATAGAGAAGTCCCCTGGTCCTGATGGACTGCATCCCAGGGTACTCAAGAAATGGAAGAAGTTATAGTAGAGGCTCTGGTGGTAATTTATCAAAATTCTGTGGACTTTGGGCAGGTCCCGGTGGATTGGAAGAGGGCGAATATCACGTCCCTGTTCAAAAAAAGGATATAGGTAAAAGGCAAGTAGCTATAGGCTAGTTATTTTAACATCTGTAGTTGGGAAAATGCTTAAAGCTATTGTTTGATGAAGAAATTCAATAAAAAAATAAATGACAAAAAAAGATGAAATAGTGAGGCCTCTGGGGGGAAAAAATGGATCCATCAGGAAGATGCAGCATGGATTCAGCAAAGGCAGGTCCTGTTTGACAAACTTGCTGGAGTTCTTTGAGGATATAATGAGTGCAGTGGATAGAGGGGAATAGATGGATGTTATTTACTTGGATTTCCAGAAGGCGTTCGATAAGGTGCAGCATAAAAGATTTAACCATAAGATGAGGGTGCATGGAGTTGGGGGTGCTGAATAAGCAAGATTAACTAATAGAAAACCGAGAATTGGGATACAAGGGTGTTACCCTGGTTGGCAATCAGTGGTGAGTGGTGTGCCGCAGGGGTCGGTGCTGAACCTGCAGCTGTTCACGATGTACATCAACAGTCAGGAAGGGGGGACTGAGTATAGTGTGTATAAGTTTGATGATACTAAATTGAGTGGAAAAACTAATTGTACAGAAGTTACAGAGAGTCTACAGAGGGATATAGATAGGTTAATTGAGTGGGCAAGAATTTGACAAATAGAATACAATGTTGGTAAATGCAAGGTCATCCACTTTAGAAGGAAAAATGAAAGGGCAGATTATTAAGTGGTAAAAATGCTGTATGCTGCTGTGCAGAGGGACTTGGGAGTGCTTGTGCAGGTGCAGCAGGCTATCAAGAAGGTAAATGGCCTTCACTAGAGAGATTGAATTTAAGAGCAAGGAGGTTATGCTGCAACTGTACAGGGTGTTGGAGGTCGCATCTGGAGTACTGTGTGCAGTTCTGGTCTCCTTACTTGAGGAAGGATATACTGGCTTTGGAGGCGGTACAGAGGAGGTTCACCAGGTTGATTCCAGAGATAAGGGGCTTAGACCATGAGGAAAGATTGAGTCACCTGGGACTGTACTTGCTGGAATTCAGAAGAATGAGAAATCTTATAGAAACACAAAATTATGAAAGGGATAGATAAGATCAAGGCAGGATGTTGTTTCCACTGTTAGGTGAGACTACCCTGCAACCACGTTTCTGTAATGGCCACTAAATCATACCCCTTTGTACTGATTTATGCCACAAATCCACTGACCTTATTTCGAATACAACAGACATTCAGATAAAGTGTCCTTATACTCGTAGTGCTTTTAAAATCCTGTAATCTTTTACTCTTTTGCACTCGCGGCTCTTAAGCTCAATCCCACGGTTGATGAAGGCCAATGCACTCCAATGCGTCTTCTTAACCACAGAGTCGACCTGTGCAACAGCTTTGCATGTCCTATGGACTCGGACCCCAAGATCCCTCTGATCCTCCACACTGCCAAGAGTCTTACCATTAATACTATATTCTACCATGATATTTTACCTACCAAAATGAACCACCTCACACTTATCTGGGTTGAACTCCATTTGCGACTTCTCTGCCCAGTTTTGCATTCTATCGATGTCCGGCTGTAACCTCTGACAGCACTCCACAGTATCCACAACAATACCCCAACATTTGTGTCATTAGCAAATTTACGAACCCGCTCCACTTCCTCATCTAGAACATTTATAAAAATTGCGAAAAGAAGGGATCCCAGAACAGATCCCTGAGGCACACTATTGGTCACCGGCCTCCATGCAGAATATGACCCGTCTACAATCACTCTTTGCCTTCTGTGGGCAAGCCGATTCTGGATCCACAAAGCAATTTCCCCTTGGATCCCATGCCTCCTTACTTTCTCAATAAGCCTTGCATGGGGTACCTTATCAAATGCCTTGCTGAAATCCATATACACTATATCTACGGCTCTAGCTTCATCAATGTGTTTAGTCACATCCTCAAAAAATTCAGTCAGGCTCGTAAGGCACGATCTGCCTTTGACAAAGCCATGCTGACTATTCTTAATAATGCCTCTCCAAATGTTCATGAATCAGGATCTTCTCCATCAACTTGCCAACCACTGAAATAAGACTCACTGGCCTATAATTTCCTGGGCTATCCCTACTTCCTTTCTTGAATAAGGGAATAACATCTGCAAACCTCCAGTCCTCCGGAACCTCTCCCGTCCTCATCGATGATGCAAAGATCATTACCAGAGGCTCAGCAATCTCCTCCCTCGCTTCCCGCAGTAGCCTGAGGTATATCTGGTCCAGTCCTGGTGACTTATCCAACTTGATGCTTTCCAAAAGCTCCAGCACATCCTCTTTCTTAATGTCTATATTCTCAAGCTTTTCAGTCCACTGCAAGTCATCCCTACAATCGGCAAGATCCTTTTCCATAGTGAATACTGAAGCAAAGTATTCATTAAGTACCACCGCTACTTCCTCCCGTTCCATACACACTTTTCCACTGTCACACTTGATTGTCCTATTCTCTCACATCTTATCCTCTTGCTTTTCACATACTTGTAGAATGCCTTGGGATTTTCCTTAATCCTGTCTGCCAATGCCTTCTCATGACCCCTTCTGGCTCTCCTAATTTCATTCTTAAGCTCCTTCCTGCTAGCCTTATAATCTTCTAGATTCCTATCGTTACTTAGTTTTTTGAACCTTTCGTAAGCTCTTCTTTTCTTCTTGACTAGATTTACAACAGCCTTTGTACATCACGGATATTGTACCCTACCATCCTTTCCATGTCTCATTGGAACGTACCCCCACGCAAATATCCCCTGAACATTTGCCACATTTCTTCCGTATGTTTTCCTGAGAACATCTGTTTCCAATTTATGCTTCCAAGTTCCTGCCTGATAGCCTCATATTTACACCTACTCCAATTAAACACTTTTCTAACTTGTCTGTTCCTATCCCTGCCCAATGCTATGGTAAAGGAGATAGAATTGTGATCACTATCTCCAAAATGCCCCCCCACCGAGAGATCTGACACCCGACCAGGTTCATTTCCCAATACCAGATCAAGTACAGCTTCTCCTCTTTTTGGCTTATCTACATATTGTGTCAAGAAACCTTCCTGAACACACTTAACAAACTCTACCCCAACTAAACCCCTCATTCTAGGGAGATGCCAATCAATATTTGGGAATTTAAAATCTCCCACCACAACAACCCTGTTATTATTACTCCTTTCCAGAATCTGTCTCCCTATCTGCTTCCGATGTCACTGTTACTATAGGGTGGTCTATATATTAAAAAAAAACACCCAGTAGAGTTATTGACCCCTTCCTATTCCTAACTTCCATCCACAGAGACTTTGTAGACAACCCCTCCATGACTTCCTCCTTTTCTGCATCCGTGACACTATCTCTGATCAATAGTGCCATGCCCCCACCTCTTTTGCCTCCCTCCCTATCCTTTCTGAAACATCTAAAGCCTGGCACTGGAAGTAGCCATTCCTGCCCTTGCACCATCCAAGTCTCTGTAATGGCCACAACATCATAGCTCCAAGTGCTGATCCACGCTCTAAGCTCATCCGCTTTATTCATGATACTCCTCGCATTAAAATAGACATATCTCAAACCATTGGACTGAGTGCGTCCCTTCCCTATCACCTGCCTATCTTCCCTTTTTGTGCTGTCTCCTAACTTTCTCCATTTTTGAGCCAACCTCCCTTTCTTCTGTCACCTCTTATGCTTGTGTTCTTATGCTCTCGTTTGCTTTTGTCCCTATCCGTTTTTCCTTCCTTCAGCATTGCATGTTGTGCTCTTGGTGTGATCTTTGCAGGATGCCCACTCCGAGGGAGAGTAGCAACAGTGCTGAATTTCTTCCTTTCTAAACAATTTTTCTTACTGCGTATTGATAAACACCCAGGTCTTTCAAAATGCTTTTGTAGCCTTTTTCAGCCTTATGCATCTCTTTAATTCTTCTAAGATCCTCTGAAAATTGTTTTGATCGAGGCATGGTGCACATAAACAGACCTTTCTTGAGAAGAGCAGGCTTTGTCAGTAATCTGAATTTGTGTCTTTTTTTAAAGGGCAGGGCACGTCTACAACCCACACCTCCAATCTCACCTCATTACTTAGAACACCTGGCTCCAAATAGCTTTTGTAGAAGGAATTACCCTGGAGGTTCACGTACATTTTCTAACCTAGACTGTTATTATTTAAATTATGTACTCACTAATGACAATAAGAAATACACTTGTTTGTGTGTTATTAGTTTAGGCAGATTGTGTTTGTCTATTATTGTGACTTGGATGAAGATCAGACCACATTTTATGAGTAATTGATGCAGAAAACCAGATAATTGCAAAGGGTTCGCAAACTTTTTCTTACAATTGTAGACTAAGTGGGCAATGATCTAGCTGATGGAGTACAGTGTTGGTAAATGTGATGTCAGTCACTTTGGAGGGAACAATAGAATATATTATTAAATGGTGAAAATTGCAACATGCTATTGTGCAGAGGTACTTGGGAGTACTTGTGCAGGAATTGCAAAAGGTTATCAAGAAGGCAAATAAAATGTTAGCTTTCATTGCTAAAGGGATTTAATTTAAGAGCAGGGAGGTTACGTTGCAATTGTACAGGGTACAGCAGGCATTTCTCACCTCCTTGAGAAACGATGTATACTGATTTTGGAGACTGTGTACAGGGGAGGTTTACCAGGTTGATTCTGGAGATGAGCGAGTTAGCCTGCAAAGAGAGATTGAGTTGCCTCGGATGATCCTCACTGGAATTCAGAAGAATGAAAGGGATCTAATAGAAAAGTATACAATTATGAAAGGGATAGATAAGACAAAAGGCAAAAGAGATGTTTCCACTGGTAAGTGAGGTTAGAACTAGATGGAAATAAGAAGAAAGTCCTTTTCCTAGAGAAGATGTATCAGTGGAATTCTGTGCCAAAGGAAGTAGTAGAAGCTACCTCATTAGATATTCAAGAGTGTTAATTCTTTTTGCATGGTAGGGGAATTACAGATTGTGGGAAGAGGCAGGTAGGTGGAGCTGTGTCCACTGTCAGATCAGCCATGATCTTGTTGAATAGCAGAATAGGCTCTGTGGGCCAGATGGCCTATATTGTGTACTTAACCACTGGTTTTCTGGAAGCTAATGGTTTGGCACCTCTTTTAATTCAGATGAAATTGTGCAATGTAGTTTACTGGGTGGCCACCAGGTGGCACTGTGTAGTGTACTCAGTGCCATCTGTGGCAAGACTCGTCTTGACAAAAGCACACTAATTTTATTAATTACATTGCACTTGTTGGTAGTAGTCCCAATATTATGTGCTTATTTTTGCTTATTTTACATAAATTTAACCCTGACTAGCTATAGCATCTAAGATAAGTGTAAGTACATGTGGTGGTGTCAAATGTAAACATCAGGCCATATTGATCCAAGAGGAGGTTGAAATGTTGATAAAACTGGACCAAGGTGTTACTGTGTGTGAGCTGGGTAGCTTGTTTGTCATTTGTTCGTCAACTGTACATGATATAAAGCACCAAAGGGAGAAAAAAATTGCAATTCTGTGCGAACAGTAATTCACTAAAGCAAATGAGCATGAGGGAAAGTATGAAAGTTGGTAAGAGCACTGAGCTTGAGTTGAATGATGACTGAATGGTTTCACCAGCACTGGAGTGATGGAGTCGACTTGTTGGACAGTATGATAATGAACCGAGCTAAGTTGTTCCATAAAGAACTTAAATTAGAACAGTGGTCCCCAACCTCCGGGCCATGGACCAATACCAGGCTGTGAAGAATGCAGGGGTGCAGCGGTAGCCGGAACGCACCCAGCACATCTTTAAGAAAAAGTCGAAATAAACAAGCTAATTAATTAGGTGACGCCTGGTACGTAAATATCGGCCCAGATCTGTTCGGCCCGGAGGTTGGGGACCACTGAATTAGAACATGTGTGTCTATAGTGAATGTTGGCTTCAAAGGTTTACGAAGCACCATGGAATTTCCATGCATAAAGTGTGTGGAGAAAAATGGTCTGCAAACCATGAAGGAGCTACCGAGTACATGAAGGAATTCGCGAAGCTCATAGCTGACGAAAACCGCAGTCCTGAGCTGCATTATACTGGTGACGCACACCTAGGAAAACATTGGCAACAGAGAGTGAAGCAGATCCAGCAGGATTTAAGTAATTGAAGGGCAGAGCACCCATTTTAGGGTGGTCCAACACTGCAGGTAATCACAGATGTAAACCACAGGTGAATTGAAAAATAAATGCTGTAGGGCCTTGAAAGGTGTTTAAAATTTACCTGGTAACATATTGTGTAAATAAACATGGCTGGATTACCACTGATATTGTGTTAGTGGTTTGAAAAATATTTGTGCCAGAAGCCAGAGCACATTGCACATCTGTAGGGCTACCCAAAGATCGCAAAATTATTCTTATTTTGGATAACGGTTCAGCTCACCCCAAAGCTGAACTCTTGTGTAAGAATAATGTTTTTACAGTATTTACCACCAAATTGTATGTCACTTATCCAGCTCCAAGACCAAGGAATACTGCACTCTCTAAAGGCCAAGTATCACTCACTTTTCATGAAATATCTGTTAGATGCAAATACTGGCAATTCTGTACAGACATTTATTAAAGAATTTAACATGAAGGATGTTCTTTGGTTCATTGCTTGAAGGTGGGAGAAGGTAGAACCTTCAACACTAAAGAATAGCTGGCATACCGGTAAGTTGTGGCCTGCCTTGATGTTGGATAATGCATCTGAGGAAAATGATTTTACTTCAATACACTGTTCAGCAATTAAAATCAAGTTATCTGTTGTGTAATCAAATGTCAGTCTTTCCAATGTAGCCAGTCATTTCTGTTTTTAAAAAAACGATTATTGTCACCTCATACTCACTGTTTATAAACTCTGAAATCTTCCATTTTCTGCCATTTTTTTTTAACTTGACAGTCTCTGCAGCTGCTGGGCTTTTTTGTACTCTGAAGGTTTGCTGTGCTTCAACAGGTCAGCAACTGTCTTTGCTTTGTTTTTAAATTACCTCGTCACCACTATTATGATTTGTAACTCCAAAAACAAGCCTATTATAGCGATTAAAGCCCTTTGAGTGTTTACGGTGAGAAGCACTTCGGACTCTTCCATCTCCATCTGCAAGTAGGCCTCAGCTAAGTCCACTTTCCTGAAGAGTTTTCTTCCAGGAAGATTTTCAAACATATCCTCTCCTGGGCAGAGTGTATTGAGGTACTTTCAGTACTTGGTTGCTGGTAACCTTAAAATCACAACAGATCCTGACAGACCCATTTTTCTTGGCTACTGGGGCCACCAGTGTTGCCCATGGGCTCCATTCAACCTTGGAAAGAATTCCTTTAGCCTCTATGTAATCAAGCTCACTTGCTACTTTTTCACAGACTGTATAAGGAACTGGATGGATTTTGCAAAACTTGGTTGCAGCATTTTCATTTCACACTATTTTACCTTGATGTGTTTGATTTTTCTAATGCCATCCTTGAACACTGCTATGGTATCATCCAGTACCTTTCTTAATTTGCTTTCAGATGATTTCATTGAAGGGGATGTGGCTTGCATATTGTGGATGAATCTCCAATCAAGTTGTAGTTGTCTAAACTTATCCTCCCTTTTTTTTTACGACATACAAGCCCAATGTGGCTTGTTGCAAATGTCATTCCCACAGAAGTTTTCTCCAGTACAAGTTCTTAGTAGGATATCTGCAAGCTTCTGTTCAGTATCTTTGAAATGCTGTTCAAACTCTTTTTGCGGAATGACTGAAACAGCCGAGCAAGTGTCCAATTCCATTTTAATTAATTTGCTGTTCACTTCTGGTGTAAGCCATATTGCTGGTCTATTGTTAATTTTCACATCGTAAATATTAGGCTACACAATCCTGTGTCACTCTCATCAGATTTTTTCATTAACAATGTGCATATTAGTACTTTTTTAAAAACTGCAATTTGACATTTTGTAACACAGTTTGTTCAACCTGGCTGTTTTCTGTTTAAACATTGCAATTTTGTTCATACTCGCTTTCATTCCTCACTGCAATTCAATTGCATTTCTGTCAACTGTTTCCATTGATACAGCAATTTCAATTGCTCTTTTAAGTGTAAGGGATGGAAGAAGAGTCCAAAGTGTTTCTCAACATAGATACTTACTATCACTTTTATAGGCTTATTTTTGAGGTTACAAAGCATAACAGCGTATTCTTATATTTCTTGTGTTCTTATAGAAAATACCGTAAATGAAGGAAGTCAATTTCAGTTATTTGTGTAGTGAACTAGTAGACAAAACTTGGCTAACAAGTAATGGCTTTTGAGAATGTAATCATGGAGCACAAATCAATTACATTCTTATAGAAATCTGGGGTATTAAAGGCATGTATCCTAGAATGGCGAAGGAAGTTGTGTTAATGTCAAACGGAAAGAGGCTGCAGAACTGTGGAAACCAGAATGGCAATTCTGTCTCTCTGTCTCTCTGTCTCTCTGTCTCTCTGTCTCTCTGTCTCTCTGTCTCTCTGTCTCTCTGTCTCTCTGTCTCTCTGTCTCTCTGTCTCTCTGTCTCTCTCTCCTCCCCATCTTCCTCTGGTGCTCCACTCCCCCTTTCTTTCTTCTTAGGCCTCCCGTCCCATGATACTCCCCCTTCTCCAGCCTTGTATCCCTTTTGCCAATCAACTTCCCAGCTCTTGGCTTCATCCCTCCCCCTCCTGTCTTCTCCTGTCATTTTTGGGTCTCCCCCTCCCCCTCCCACTTTCAAATCTCGTACTATCTCTTTTTTCCATTAGTCCTGACGAAGGGTCTTGACCTGAAACGTCGACTGTACTACTTCCCATAGATGCTGCCTGGCCTGCTGCGTTCCACCAGCATTTTGTGTATGTTGCTTGAGTTTCCAGCATCTGCAGATTTTCTTGATGCTGGTGAATTGCTTTGTTTTGTTTTGAAAAGAAAATACGTGGGTAATAAAGAGGATCATGGAACATTAGCAGTTAACACAAAATCATTTGTGATTCCTTTCTGTAGACTTAAGATAATAGTAAAGAAATGCTGTGACCCACTGGAACCTATGGTGTGACAAAGATACAGAAAGTGTAATTTGTTTCAATCTTCACAAAAGAGGATGGAATTAAAATATTAATTAAATGGAAGGAGGGTAGTGAGAATAGATTGGCACCTCTTAGTCCACATAAGGTGCAGCTTTGACTGTGAAGGTAGCAGATTGAATATAGTAAAATCTCTGCTGACAATCTTTTAATCCTCCAGTGGATTTTATAAATTCACTCAGGCTGTGTGTTCTTGTTGTCCAAACCTAATCGTTCTTGAAATGAATGACTTTTGGAGTGTATTTAAGTGTCAACCACATTATCATAGGCCAGATTGGATAAGATGCGAAAAGATCATTAATGAAGCAGATGGGTTTTTACAACAATTTGGTAGTTTCATTGTCACTATCACCGATTAGTAGCTTTATATTACTGGAATTAATTAACTGAATTTAAATTCCTTGGCTGCAGTGCTGGGAATTGAGCTTGTGTTTCTGCATCATTAGTTCAATAACAATTATTGTGATATTGACCCACTTCTATGTTAAGGCATACAGAGGACTGAATGATTGCAGGAGTTGCACACATGTTCAACAAATGAGACTTGCAAATACCAGAGGATGCCAACTGATGAGGCATTAGGAAATCATTTGAGGATATTTTGCAAATTGGAGTTATCCAGAACCACCTTTTAAAATTTTTTTTAATAAGTTCTCACTAGTAAGGCCTTGACTAAAGCTCTATCCAAAATTCTGGAACATTTAGAAAGATTAGAAAAATGGATTTTAGAACATAATGCTGAGTGAAGATGTTATGGCAGTACTCAAATTCAGAGGAATTTTGGATCAGGATTCGGGGGGAGGGGAGCCTCTGATTTGTAGACTGGTAACCATTAAATGTTGATTTTTTTTTAAGATAATGAAACAGTAATTGTCAATTTCAAAGAGCTGGAATGCTCTGAAAGCGATAGAGTCTGATTTGGTAATCTATTTAAATAGAATGTAAGGGTAATGATGGTACAGTATTTAAATCAGTGTTCTTTCAAAGTGCTTTTTATACAGTTAGTGAAATGATTCTCAGTAAAATTATGATTATCAATCCATAAAGTTCCAAAACATTATCAGAAGTACCTTTTATACATAATGCTGAAAGAAATCAGCAGACCAGGCAGCATCTATGGAAAAGAGTATAGTCTATGTTTTGGGCCAAGGCCCTTCATTGGGTCCTGATGAAGGATCTCGGCCTGAAACGTCAACTCTGCTCCTTTCCATAGATGCTACCTGGCCTGCTGAGTTCCTCCAGCATTTTGTGTGTTACTTGGATTTCCAGCATCTGCAGATTTTCTTTTGTTTGTGATTGGAACTATCATGCTGCTTTCTTTGCTGAAAGGAAAACTGATGAGCATTTAGCTCAGTTTGGCGATCCTAATGTTCCAATTCTAAACATTTAAGCATTCCTTTATGTAATGTGCTAAGGCTTTCACCTCTGCTAACTAGATGATACTTGGACTTTATGGAAAAATAATCTCAACCCCAAGTTATTTTATAGTTTCATTATGTGCCGTGTCATATGACATGGGTGGTCATAGTCCTTCATCTGTTTAATTGTCTACCAATTGAAGGAGTGTTGCCTGTGGCAAAGACCCCCCTTCATGCTTGCTCTATCCATGACCATGATTGTTCTTGGCAAATTTTTCATCAGAAATGCTTTGTCATTGCCTTTTTCTGGGCAGACAGGTGACCCCAGCCAAAATCATACTTTTCAGAGATTGCTTGCCTGGTGCCAGTGATCTCATAACCAGGACTTGTGATATGCATCAGCTACTCATACAACCATCCATCACCTACTCCCATGGCTTCCGGTGACCCTGATTGGGTGCTAAGCAGGTAGTACACCTTGGCCAAGGGTGACCTGCAGGCTAGCAGAAGGATAGAGTTCTTTACACCTCCTTTGGCAGAGACTTATCTCCACTCCACTTCCCCTATTTTATAATTAGATTAGATTAGATTCAATTTTATTGTCAGTGTGCCGAGTACAGATACAAAGCCAATGAAATGCAGTTAAGCGTCTGACCAGAAATGCAAAGAATAGTGTTATTTACAAAATAACTGCAAATAAAAAGTAAGTGCTACGGCACACAAACATAAAAAGTACTGAGACAGTACAATTTGGGTGCAATACTGCTTAGCGCTGTGCATGATTTATTAGATGATCGTACTCCATTTTGAGTACTGTTGGTTTTGGGGGGGGGAACCTACCTGGGGGAAGCAACAGCACCCATGCCTCAGGCACCGAGTCTGGTCCTGTGGCTCAGAAGGGTAGGGACGGAAGAGGATGGCTGCAGTAATAGGGGACTCTGTAGTTGGGGGGAAAGATGGGCGATTCTGTGAGTGCAAAAAAAGAAACTCCCAGGTCCCAGGGTTTGTGATGTTTCTGAATGAGTCCACAATATCCTGAAATGGGAGGTAGTGAAAACTGCAGAACGCACCAAAGGCACCACTCTACCCGCCATCAAGGACATGAAGTATACACAGAAAGGTGGTAAAGGGCCAGCAACGCACAGGATCCCACCCACCCTGCTCATGTACTTTTTGTCCCACTTCAATCAGGGAGGAGGCTATGTGGCATTCATGGCAGGACCACCAGACTCACAGTTACTTTCCGCAAGCAGTAAGGCTAAGCAAAACCTCTACGCACCACTCCACCCCTCCACACCCCTAACCACCACTACTTCTATCAATTCCTGTCAGTCACTTTATGTATATTTACTCTTATGCCTAGTGTCACTTTATGGACATACAATCAATTTGTATATATGCTATATCTTATGTGTTTTATGTTTGTTTTTTAAAAACTTTTAATGTATTCTTTATCTTTTGTGTGCTACATCAGATCTAGAATAACAATTATTTCATTCCTCTTTTACTTGTGTACTGGAAATAAATTAAACAATCCTTGAAGTTTTGATGTATTCCCTGACCACTCCTGCTGATAGTAATTTCAAACTGTTCATGTGGCTCAACTGATCCTTGATGCTTGTCTCCATTCATTCCACCAGCTAGTGTCTTACCCCTAGCCCCACAGCTTTGTATGTGTGCCTGCATAGTCTACGGTGGAATCAAGACATCTATCCTAATCTGCTTCAAATCTTTGGCTCTCTTTTTCTAGTTGCACCAATCTTCTTTAGATTTGAAGAATGCCTGCTCCAGCTGTATTTCAGAGTCCCAGGCTAGGGAAGCTTTAAGAGTTTATAGGCTGTCATTCATTTGGGTTCCCCTACTGCGGGGATAAGTTGAACAAAGCAGTCCATGAGCAGTACGCAACAGTGGTTGTGTAAAGGGAAAGGGAGCATAAAGTTGCTCTGCTCTCTGAATTGGAAGCAGGAGGCAGAGTTAATTCTCCATCACTGCCTTTGCGCTCTGTTCTTGGGCTGTCCTAGCATATCCTAGAATGCTTAATTATTATTTTGTTCACTAATATTATCTTGCTAAGCAATTGTCACAGTTTTAAATAACATGGTGGTTTGAGTTAAAAGAAGAACAGGACAGATTAGAATCTATTGAGCATCTAGATGGAAGTAGAATATGAAAGTAATTTGCAATTCATGCATTTGATGAATATAACCAGTGGGTTAATATTTCTTTGGGTTGATTAATGGAATTGCTGATCACATCTGTGTTGTATGACATTGCTGTATTTGGTATCTTAAGTACTGAATATAGCTTAAAGTAATGTCAAAATGTGCCATTCGGAGCTACAGAAAGCAAAGAGGGTTGTAGTTATTGTTAGTGCAATTATCGAAATAGGACACAATTTGAATTTATTTAATGCTTTATAGCCATCTTTGGTTACTCAAATGTATTTATTATTTGATTGAAATGCATAAATTATTTTCTGTTTTCTCAAATGTCTTTGTGGTAAATGGTAGTTCTGTTTCTGATGCTATAGTTGATAAATGGATGTTGATCAGGATCTGTGAAGAACACTGGCTTTTGAATAAGACTGTCTAAGGCCAACAAGAGGGTCAACATCCAATGCCTTATCATGCATGTAGGTTTTAAAGTGCGACATTGACCTGGAGCCTGAATGGAGGTTAAGAAAGAGGTAAATGGGAAGTTGTAACATTTCAACAGGAATTCTGCAGATGCTGGAAATTCAAGCAACACACATCAAAGTTGCTGGTGAACGCAGCAGGCCAGGCAGCATCTCTAGGAAGAGGTACAGTCGACGTTTCAGGCCGAAACCCTTCGTCAGGACTGTCCTGGCGAAGGGTCTCGGCCTGAAATGTCGACTGTACCTCTTCCTAGAGATGCTGCCTGGCCTGCTGTGTTCACCAGCAACTTTAAGTTGTAACATTTCTTTCACTTGTGCCAGGAAAGAGATTAATAGGGAGGAATGAATGGCCAATGGCATTGCATAAGGGAGTGATCCTGTGGAAAATGGAGAGTTGGGGGAAAAGGGTAAAGATGTGTTTGGTGCCCTTAAATTCATTTGGTCCATTTTTAACACCTCTCGCCTTTCTTAATCTGTCTCCATCTCTGGAGACAAATGACGTCTTTTATAGAACTATTGATTCCCACAGCTATCTTGAGTATACCTCTTCCCACTCTGTCACTTGTAAAAATGCTATTCCCTTTGCTCAGTTGCTTTGCTTCCACCACATATGTTCCTAGGATAAGGCTTTCCTTTTCAGGCTATCAGAGATGCCCTCCTTCAAAGAATGGAGTTTTCCTTTTTCCACCATTGTGCTGTCCTCACTCACATCTCCATTTTCCAGACATCTGCGCACACCCCGTTCAGCTGATGCATTAACAGAATTTCTCAGGTATTCACTTACCGCCCTGTGAGGCTCCGCATTCAACACATCATTCTCTGCAACCTCTGCCATCTTCAGTGGGATCCTACCACCAAATAAATCTTTGCCGCCGCCTCCTCCCAGCCCCTCACCCCGCAACCTAAACTCCATTTTCTGCCGGGATCGCCCCTCTGATTCCCTTGTCCGTTCATCCCTCCCCACTAATCTTTCAAATGGTTCAGTTTATTATCAGAGAATGTATATCATTTACAACCTGAAATCTGAAATACTTGTCAACGAAAACCAGGAGAACCCCCAATGGATGAGAGAAAAACATTAGAACCCCAAATCCCCCCTCCCCCTCCCTGCACAAGTATCCTCTTCCCCACCCATTTCAGCAAAAAACATCGGTGCCCACCACCCACCAAGCAACTGCAAAGAGAGACCATGATCTGCAGTCAACAATAACTTGTTTACCTGACAGTTTGACATGCCACAGACTCTATCACTAACAAGGGACAGAGATATCACCCATTTTCACAGCAAAAGGGGAGACTGTCAGTTGCTGTTATGATATTACAGTCTGCCATGTTGCTTTTTATTCTAAGATTCTGATTCGAGAATCAGCAGTAAACTCTCCTACCATCGAGAGAGAGAGAGTGCGCGCGTGCATGCGACGGCTCAACTGCGGAGACCTCCATCCATACTTCTGCCGCAGCAGAATCCTGATGTTCCATCTCCTGCGATGCCTCAGATGGCAACACCGCCTGGTATCGGTTGTCCACAGGGCCACGCCCCAGATGCGCCATCTTCGAAGCTGAGCCCAGAGAATGTCGGAAAACCGTCGGCTGGCGAGCTTCAGGAATATATATTAAAGAAAGAAATTTAAACTGCTTTCACAGATAAGATTAATGAGGCAGCCACTTGGTGCCATCTTAACTCCATCCACTCTTTCTCCTGTCACATATCCCTGCAAGTAATATAAATGCTACACTTTTGCCACGATGAGGCCACTCTCAGGTGGAGGAGTAACACCTTTATTGCATCTAGGTAGTCTCCAACCTGATGGCATGAACATCATTTTCTCCTTCTCGTAATTTTTTCTGCCCCCCCCCATTGCCCCACTGTGGCCTCTTGCCTCTTCTCACTTCTCTATCACGTCCCGCTGGTGCCCCTCCATCTTCCCTTTCTCCTATAATCCAATCTCCCTCCCTTGACCTTTCCCCACCCCCTCCCTTGACCTTTCCCCACCCCCTCCCTTGACCTTTCCCCACCCCCTCCCTTGACCTTTCCCCACCCCCTCCCTTGACCTTTCCCCACCCCCTCCCTTGACCTTTCCCCACCCATCTGGCTTCACCTATCGTCTTCTAGCCGGAAACTTGGTTTATTCATTTGTATAGATGCTACCTGACCTGCTGAGTTCCTCCAGCAATTTCTGTATAACATTGTTTGCCTGCACTGCATAAATATTTCAGATGTTAAAAATATGTAACATTAATTAAATTAATCATTTAGGAGCCTGTGGTGCCATCTGAATTGCAGGCCGTTTGACTCTGGAAGGTTGAGGGAGCCACTTGCAATGTAACCATCAAGCAGTATTATTTAGGGCATGCAATGTGTATTAATCTAACGTTGAATTTTTATACAGTAATGCAAGCTAATAACAAAGGAATATAGTGCAAAACTGTAGAAGGTTGTATTGTGAATGGTTCTTGTGTTAATAGTTAAAATATTTACTTTTTTTTAAAACTAATTACTGCAGATTTGCTTCATTGTCTTTGATCCTTTTTATTCAACCGAACAAACTTTTTCTATACTGTTTATACCTGTAATACTTAAACCTGTTTCATTCAATCGGGTGTGGTCACTCAGTTCCAAAAATGAATTTGGGCAAAACCATTTTAGTCTTAGAGTTAACTTGGAAAACGTTAATTTTGTACAGCAATTAATGGTTTTGCTGTGCGCATGTAAGGGCAGTTAGAGACCTACATTAGTAATATGAAAATAACAGGGCTTAGTTAATGGATTTTATATGAAGGAATATTTGAAGGCTGTTTGGGCATAGCATAGAATTTGTATCAAATGCTGTGTTTCATGCAAGATGGGCAACAATTTCTTGATCAGTCAGTTTTCATGTAGAATGAAGTTGGATTGCTGTTTAGGACTAAAGCTTTGGGGGTGAAGTAGAATATGACATGCTGTATAGCGAGCCTAAATTTTGAATCTGTTAAAATTTTGTAAGGACTTGTTTATTAATATGAAATTAATTATTATACATGTCACTGATTAGCATTTACAGCCCACCTCCAGATATTCACTTTTGTACACAATCTGCTTTTGCTCCGCATAGGAAGTAGTAATCTGTACAGCTCTAGATTTGAACAAAAACAAGTCCTGCTCTAATGGACCCACCTTAGTTTAATAACAGACCACTCATTTTAGTGGGGTTTTTCTGGTTTACATTATTAAATTTCAAATTGTGCATACTGTAATTCATTGGCAGGAATGTGTAGGTATACCAATTATGTGTGCTGACTCACTCTTCCACCCACTGCTCCACACAAATCTGGTAGTGAGTTGATGGCATTGTGCGTTGAGGCATGCTTAAAAAAAAAATTGGACTGCAGTAGCAAAATATGATTTTTAACTTATGAATTGGATTATAAAAATGTTTGCACTTATCCATACCGTCAAGAGCTGTATATTAAGGAGATTCTTACTTCAAGGCTCATTTTTGGTGTAAGTGAAGAGGGAGAGAGGGTGTGTTAAGGTGAGGTGTATTACTTCAGACTGATGTTTTGTGCTGTATTCCTAAAGGTCTGATGGTATATTTCTGCATTGTCTCTTTCGTTGTTTTAGTTATTTTGCCATTTTTTTGCACTAAATATTTAAGTACTTTTCCTAAATTTGCCACCTCTGGTACACAATAAACACCTTTGCATGGAATATGCTATTGTGGCCTGCTGTCTGTGTTTTTTAAAAAGTCCACACCTTCATAAGGGCACTCGACCCTCACCAAAATCCAACAATGTGACAACGTGATGCCTCCTTCAAATTTGTACTAGTAATCATCCTTTCCCATTTCACTACTCGTGCTAGCACTTTATTCAAAGTTTATCAAAGAATACAACCTGAAATTCTTACTCTTCACAGAACCATCCATGAAACAAGAATCCCCAAAGAATGAATGATAGTAACATCAAAAACCCCCAAAACTTCCCCATCCCTCACTTGCACTAACAGAATCACTGAACCCCCCCCCCCACCATGCAAGCAACAGCAAAAACCCCCAAAGTGACCTTGATCTACAGTCCATCAAAAACTACAGTTCATAACCCAGCACTTCAGTATCTCAGAGAAGCGCTCTGTCACCAACAAGGGAATGAGAGATCACTCCAGGAACAACAAGAGCAGGAGACCAGCTGCTTGCTGTTCCAATGTTATTATCTTTTATAACATTATATTTCTCTAAGCCCCCTGACTTGAGGACCAACAGACCCTCACTCACCATCAAAAGAGAGAGTGATCACTTGAGTACAGTGGCCTTCTTCCAACTGTAGTGCACAATGCCTGCTGACCCAATGTTTGCCTCCCACAGTGCTTCAATTGTGGAGAACAATAGTTTTAGCTGTAGCTATCGATTACAGACTCTGACAGCACCCCAGCCAACTTGAAAAGAATAATGTTTTGCAGATGAACTGGAAGCAGTCACCTGGGTCTGCAAAAAACTCTGGCGCCAACTTTCCTAGTTCCACCCGCTTAAAAAGACAGTTATATAGTATCAGTGCAAGTTCAAAGTGAAGTTATTGTCAAAGTACATGTGTCACCACATAACAACCCTGAGATTCTATTGTTTCTTTGTAAGTACAAAGAAACAATAGAACGAATGAAAACATACAGGTAAGGCAGACAAGCAACCAATGTGTAAAAGATGCCAAACTGCAGATATAAAAAGAAAAAAATATATTAAATAAGCAATAAATATCGAGAACATGAGATGAGACTTTGAAAGTGAGTCCATAGGTGTGGGAGCTGTTAAGTGTTGGGGTGAGTGAAGTGGTCCCTCTAGTTCAAGACTCTGACTGTTGAGGGGTAGTGAGGGTGTTTGTCAAGTTTGTCTTCATCGGTCAGGGAACTGAGTACAAGAATTGGGATGTCATCTTACTGTACAAGACATTGGTGACACCACATTCAAAGTATTGTATGCAGGTCTGGTTTGCTCAGTTGTAGAAGTGATAACATTTAGCTGGGAAGGGTATAGGGAAAATGTCAGGCATGATATTTGGACTGGAGGTCTTGAGTTAGAGAGATAGAACATAGAATAGTACAGCACAGTACAGGCCCTTTGGCCCACAATGTTGTGCCGACCCTCAAACCCTGCCTCCCATATAAGCCCCCACCTTAAATTCCTCCATATACCTGTCTAGTAGTCTCTTAAACTTCACTAGTGTATCTGCCTCCACCACTGACTCAGGCAGTGCATTCCACGCACCAACCACTCTCTGAGTAAAAAACCTTCCTCTAATATCCCCCTTGAACTTCCCACCCCTTACCTTACAGCCATGTCCTCTTCTATTGAGCAGTGGTGCCCTGGGGAAGAGGCGCTGGCTATCCACTCTATCTATTCCTCTTATTATCTTGTACACCTCTATCATGTCTCCTCTCATCCTCCTTCTCTCCAAAGAGTAAAGCCCTAGCTCCCTTAATTTCTGATCATAATGCATACTTTCTAAACCAGGCAGCATCCTGGTAAATCTCCTCTGTACCCTTTCCAGTGCTTCCACATCCTTCCTATAGTGAGGTGACCAGAACTGGACACAGTACTCCAAGTGTGGCCTAACCAGAGTTTTATAGAGCTGCATCATTACATCGCGACTCTTAAACTCTATCCCTCGACTTATGAAAGCTAACACCCCATAAGCTTTCTTAACTCCTATCCACCTGTGAGGCAACTTTCAGGGATCTGTGGACATGTACCCCGAGATCCCTCTGCTCCTGCACACTACCAAGTATCCTGCCATTTACTTTGTACCCTGCCTTGGAGTTTGTCTTTCCAAAGTGTACCACCTCACACTTCTCTGGGTTGAACTCCATCTGCCACTTCTCAGCCCACTTCTGCATCCTATCGATGTCTCTCTGCAATCTTTGACAATCCTCTACACTATCTACAACACCACCAACCTTTGTGTCGTCTGCAAACTTGCCAACCCACCCTTCTACCCCCACATCCAGGTCGTTAATAAAAATCACGAAAAGTAGAGGTCCCAGAACAGATCCTTGTGGGACACCACTAGTCACAATCCTCCAATCTGAATGTACTCCCTCCACCACCACCCTCTGCCTTCTGCAGGTAAGCCAATTCTGAATCCACCTGGCCAAACTTCCCTGGATCCAATGCCTTCTAACTTTCTGAAT
Source organism: Mobula birostris (assembly GCF_030028105.1). Lineage (NCBI taxonomy): Eukaryota > Metazoa > Chordata > Chondrichthyes > Myliobatiformes > Myliobatidae > Mobula > Mobula birostris. The sequence goes on from NC_092395.1 coordinate 5,128,335, forward strand.
AAGCCTACTGTGTGGAACCTTGTCAAATGCCTTACTAAAATCCATATAGATCACATCCACTGCACTACCCTCATCTATATGCCTGGTCACCTCCTCAAAGAACTCTATCAGGCTTGTTAGACACGATCTGCCCTTCACAAAGCCACGCTGACTGTCCCTGATCAGACCATGATTCTCTAAATGTCTATAGATCCTATCTCTAAGAGTCTTTTCCAACAGCTTTCCCACCACGGATGTAAGGCTCACTGGGCTATAATTACCCGGACTATCCCTACTACCTTTCTTGAACAAGGGGTCAACATTCACCTCCCTCCAATCCTCCAGTACCATTCCCATGGACAACGAGGACATAAAGATCCTAGCCAGGGGCTCAGCAATCTCTTCTCTCGCCTCGTGGAGCAGCCTGGGGAATATTCCGTCAGGTCCTGGGGACTTATCTGTCTTAATGTATTTTAACAACTCCCAACACCTCCTCTCCCTTAATATCAACATGCTCCAAAACATCAACCTTACTCATATTGTCCTCACCATCATCAAGTTCCCTCTGATTGGTGAATACTGAAGAGAAGTATTCATTGAGGACCTCGCTCACTTCCACAGCCTCCAGGCACATCTTCCCACCTTTATCTCTAATCGGTCCTACCTTCACTCCTGTCATCCTTTTTTTCTTCACATAGTTGAAGAATGCCTTGGGGTTTTCCTTTACCCTACTTGCCAAGGCCTTCTCATGCCCCCTTCTTGCTCTTCTCAGCCCCTTCTTAAGCTCCTTTCTTGCTTCCCTATATCCCTCAATAGACCCATCTGATCCTTGCTTCCTAAACCTCAGGTATGCTGCCGCCTTCCACCTGACTAGATTTTCCACCTCACTTGTCACCCATGGTTCCTTCACCCTACCATTCTTTATGACTATTGGGGATTTTTTTTTAACCTGTTAAACTGAAGGGCAACTTTAATTAAACATGGACAACAGCATGTTGAGATGAATAGTCTTTTTTTTCCTCAGGGTAGGGGAGCCTGAAGCTAGAGGGCATAGATTTAAGGTGAGAGGGGAAATATTTAAAGGGCAGGTGAGGGCAATGTTTTCACACCAAATGTGGAGTAAGCTGGTTGAGAAAATGGTAGGAGTAGGTGGAGCTACAATGTATAAAAGGTTTGTAGGTTTATTGGCCATTGTAGAATTGTCCTGACTTTACGCTAGGGTTAAATAAGTGTGCTACTGGGTGGTGCAGCTTGTTGGTCTGAAAGAGCCTGTTCTGTGCTGTATCTTTAAATAAATACAATAAAAGACATTTGGACTAATTACATGAATAGGTCAAAGGAAAATAGGCTAAACTCGGTTAAAATGGGCTAGCCTAGGTAGGCAACTTAATGGCATTTAGGGCTTGTTTCTGTGCTGTATGGCTGACTCTATATGATGAAAGAATTGGCCCATAATGACTTTGCCAGCTCTTATGAAGAATTAACTACATAGTCCCATTCTTTCTCTTTCTCCCCCCAGAAAATATTACCTTAAGCAATAACAAAGGAGCAGGGGATACAGCGGATTAGGCAACATTTCATTTGAGACCATTCATCTGGATGAAATAGTAGAGAAGGACCTGGCAAGTGACTGGTGGATCCAGTTGAGGGGTAATAGGCAGATGGAGAATGGAAGGGTGGACATTGTGGCAGAGGCTGGGAGGTGATATGTGGAGGCAACAAAGAGAGGCAGGTCATAGAAACATAGAAAATAGGTGCAGGAGTAGGCCATTCGGCCCTTCGAGCCTGCACCGCCATTTATTATGATCATGGCTGATCATCCAACTCAGAACCCCGCCCCAGCCTTCCCTCCATACCCCCTGACCCCCGTAGCCACAAGGGCCATATCTAACTCCCTCTTAAATATAGCCAATGAACTGGCCTCAACTGTTTCCTGTGGCAGAGAATTCCACAGATTCACCACTCTCTGTGTGAAGAAGTTTTTCCTAATCTCGGTCCTAAAAGGCTTCCCCTCTATCCTCAAACTGTGGCCCCTCGTTCTGGACTTCCCCAACATCAGGAACAATCTTCCTGCATCTAGCCTGTCCAATCCCTTTAGGATCTTATACGTTTCAATCAGATCCCCCCTCAATCTTCTAAATTCCAACGAGTACAAGCCCAGTTCATCCAGTCTTTCTTCATATGAAAGTCCTGCCATCCCAGGAATCAATTTGGTGAACCTTCTTTGTACTCCCTCTATGGCAAGGATGTCTTTCTTCAGATTAGGGGACCAAAACTGCACACAATACTCCAGGTGTGGTCTCACCAAGGCCTTGTACAACTGCAGTAGTACCTCCCTGCTCCTGTACTCAAATCCTCTCGCTATAAATGCCGGCATACCATTCGCCTTTTTCACCGCCTGCTGTACCTGCATGCCCACTTTCAATGACTGGTGTATAATGACATGTGTGATGGTATGTGATAGATCAGGAATCATATAAGGGAGATTGAGTAGATGGGATCTGTAGGGGGCAGCAACCCAATGGGAGGTGTGTGTCTGTGCACGCATGCAATGGTTTATATGAAAGAGGTGAAGGAAATGCATAGTGGGGGCTGGGGTTAGTGTTGGAGGAACTGGGTGGATTTGCAGGAGAGAGCAAAAGGGCGACAATGGAAAATTCTTACCAATTCATCTCCCTATTGTCTTCACCCCATTATGTATTGTACATGTTCATATGTGATTCTCTCTAAATCAGTGTAATCTGATCAATTGTAAAACTACTGTGATATTCTGGAAGATCCAAATCTCTATAATTGCAGATTGGACATTAACTGAAGATTTATGAAAGCTTTTGTGGAATTACTTCCCTGAATTTATATGGCATAACTGAAAATGTGCAGTGGGATGAGTTAATTCACATGGAGGTTTGTTAGGAAGGGTATTTGGATATTGAGATTTCATGTTCCAGTGTCGCTATGGCTCATGATGTAGCTTTGAAATAAAGCCCTTGGAGCAGACAGCTGACTACTAGATTTGGCAAAGACACTTGTATGTTCTATGCAGTCAACTGGAAGAGACATTTTTTATATATCATTAAACACAGTATATTTGCAATGAAGAAAGTACTGATGCTTTATTTCTGGGGAAGCATAACTTGTCCAGATATTTAAGTATAATAAATCACAGTTTAAAATTTTTGTACAGTATTACTCTGGCAATTGACATTTTAGTATATTTAATTGATCTGTCATTAAATTAAACTGTGTATTAGTCTTAAACTGCTGAATGTTAAAAATGGAAAACAGTTCTTAAGACTAGGATATAGGAGCAGAATTAGGTCATCGGCTCATTGGGTCTGCTCTGCCGTTTCATCATGACTGATCCATTTCCCCCTCAGTCCCAATCTCGTGCCTTCTCCCCGTTGCCCTTCATGCCCTGACTAATCAAGAATCGATCAACCTCTCCCTTAAATATACCCAAGATTTGGCTACTACAGCCGTCTATGGCAACAGATTTACTACGCTCTAGCTAAAGAAATTCCTCCTTGTCTTTATTCTAAATGGATGTCCCTCTTTTCTGAGGCTGTGCCCCCTGATAATAGACTACCCTACCATAGGAAACATCCTCTCCACATCCACTCTATCGAGACCTTTCAACATTTGATAATTTTTAATGAAATTCCCCCACAACCTTTCTTGGGCAAGGAGCCCAAAACTGCTCACGTACTCCAAGTGAGGCTTCACCAGTGCCTTATAAAACCTCAACATTATATTCTAGCTTTTATATTCTAGTCAATGTGAGACAGTGCTGGTTACCTGATGTTTGATGTCCCTTATATCCATTTAATAACACAGGAAGCTGCTGTTGGGTCCTTGCTGGGTCTTGGGAAGAAATCCATTGGTCTAATTTCTTCATAGTTGTCCCACAGCCCTGCATTTATGCTACCACAGGTCCATCGATTTGCCTATTTTTTTTTTGCCATTAATCAATAGTAGGGACAATTTACAGTAAACAAACTACCAACATGAATTTATAATCTTGAATACTTGAGAGTTGTGTGTTGATGGAGAGAGCATACAAGCCCCATGGAAGACACCTGAGAGATGGATTGAACTGGAGTTCTGACACCACTACCTGCTGTAACACCATGCTGCTGTCATAGTCCAAAGAGCTGAACACAGTCAAGTCAATTTCAAGTTTAGCCATCTCAACTTGTGGTAATAGGGTACCTTGGTAGTGTAGCTATAATAGCGTTGTGCTAACCGCTTGGGGCATTGGAGTTTGGAGTTCAATCCTGACGTCCTCTGTAGGGAGTTTGTCCGCCCTCCCTGAGGAGCGTGTGGGGTTTCTGCAGGTGCTCCAATTTCCTCCCACAGTCCAAAGATTTGATCATTGTAAATTGTCACATGATTAGGCTAGGGTTAAATTGGTGGGATGTTGGCGGTGTTGCTCAAAGGGCCTATTCTGTGCTGCATCTGTAAATAAAACACTTGTTACCACCTGTAGTGTGGTAAAGGGGAAACTGCTATAATCAAACTTGCTCTTGTTTGGAATTTGTTTTCAATAGCTGTATTAATGTTATAATGAAGTTATGAAATTTATTTTTGTAGCTTTTTAAGGATAGCTGTATATATCCATGCTGTGCAATAGCCCAGACCTGGTCATCACTGCATTTGACATTATAAAATAAAACGACAGGTCTAAATTGTATTGGAAATGTATACATGTTAATTTGTGCTTGTTCTTCAAGTACAGAGTTTAAATAGTTGGTTAACTTAATAATCAAGAGCTTCAGTTACTGTTTTTTTTCAAGAAATGCTTGATTAGACTATATCAATAGGACCCAAAGAATTTTTCAGTCTTCTGAAGTACCATTTTTGAAGTGTTACCCCTGTTGTAAGATTAGAAATATAACAATTTATGTACAACAAGCTCTTGTCAAACAGCAGTGTGGTAAAGATCAGTTAACTTTTATGTTGATTGAAGTCTAGGGCCATGGTTAAGTCCTCTTTGGAAATGTCTTGGGATCCTTCGCATCCAACTGAGAGAACCAACATTCTGTTATGTATGGTCTCATCTGTGTAGCAATGCTTCTGTATCACAGTGGTGTGTCAGCTTAGATTTCTGGATTGAACTTTCTGTGCAAGGTCTTGAACAAGGGACCTTTTTTGGTATAAAATTGAATATGCTGCTTAATAAAGTTATCTTGGGGATTCTCTGGGAATGTATGTACTCTTGAAGAACAGGTTGTAGAAATTATTGTAACCTGGTATATCTGTCCTGACATGTGAGTGCATGATCCCAGAAATATTATTATTTTAGTACAGTATTTGAAATCTTATTCTGAAAGTTATCTCATTTTTTCTCTTTCAGTTAAGAAAGCAAAGCTTGATGGACCACAAGGTAAGTTTTTATTTAATTGTTTTGATGACTATTTGTGATTTAAAAACAGCACTCTTTTCTAATGTTAAATTTTATTTTAACAATCAAATATTGTTTCTGTTGAGTGCTGGAGTACCATTAATCAGATCACTGCCTCTGACGTAAAGCATTGCATTTGTTCTGAAAAGAGAAATGCTCTTTTCCCCACTGTACCCTCTCTTCTGAGTGGAAACATACCTTCAAATGTTTTCAAAATTGATTCTGATATAAACAATTACCACCTAGATGTATATGGCAGACCACTGCTCCTAAATCAATTTTCATGATGTGCTTTCTGTCAGGGGATCAGTAATCATTGAATCATAAAATTTTATGGCATGAAGGAAACTGATTTAACTCTTTATTCTTAGCCTTGTCTGTTGACGGAAATTATATTAACTCTCCTCTATCAGATTCCTCCTTCTCCTGCCCTTTCCATCTTTTCCATCCATCACCTCTCAGCTTATTACTTCACCACTGCCCCCCCCCCACTCATCTGGCTTCACCTATCACCTTCTTGCCTAAATCTTGCAACTTCACCCTTCCCTTTCCAGTCCTAATGAAGTACCTCAGCCAGAAATGCTGACTTTATTCTCTCATAGATGCTGTAAGACCTGCTCTCTCTGTGTGTGTGTGTGTGTGTGTGTGTGTGTCCGTCCGTCCACCATCTGTAGAGTCTCTTGTGTTGGTGGTGTTCCTTGCCTGTTTCATTATCTGTTATTTAAATTTTGGATTGCCCTGCACCATCTGAAACCTCTTTCACCCATCCCACACCAACTAAGAGGTGTTTCACTTCAGATCTTGTAAAATTGTTCTGCAGACTTCGTTAACGTTATTTGAAACTGAATCAGATTTATCATCACTGACTGACATGCATTCTGAAATTTGTTGTTTTGCAGCAGCAGTGCAATGCAATACACTTTTTAAAAAAAAAAGTAAATTGCAAGTTAGAATAGTAAGGTAGTGTCATGGGCTGTTCAGAAATTTGGCAGAGGGGAAGAAGCTGTTCCTAAAACATGGCGTGTCCTCTTCCCTGATGATATAAATGAGAAAAAGGCATGTCCTTGGTGATGTGGGTCTTTAATGGTGAATGATCCCTCATAGAGGCGCTGTCTTTTGAAGATGTCATCGATCGTGGGGAGGTAAGTGTTTTGCAGGGATTTGCACAGGTGTAGTTGTCCCTTTTGAAGTGCATAAGAGGTTGAGCTCATCAGGGAGTGAAGCGTCACAGCCATTTATGACTGCCTTGTTACAGGAAGCAATAGCTTACAAGCACTGTTGCAGCTAACGTGCGTCCATTTACTTCTCTAGCTTCACTTGGCTGAGTTCACAATTTTTTTTTTTTTTTTTTTTTTTTTTTTTGTAGCTTTTTCCAATCTTGTGCAATGGCCCCTCCATACCAGATGGTGGATGCAACCAGTTAGAATGCTGTCCATGGCACATGTGTAGAAATTTGTAGAAATTCCTTGGGTAACATTTGTTATATTATGTCCTTAGCAAGTTGCTGGGACAGATTCATAGCTTCAAGCAAACCTTATTTTTTTGGTTTCTAACTGAATGGAAAGTGTGGTTCAAACATTCTGTCAGGCGGTTATATTTTGTTACAGTCTCTTGAGGAAGTAGCAAGTTGCCAATCTTAACGCAACACCTTCCTTGGCAACTAATGTATATATGACAAAAGGCAGGATAGATTGGTGGGATGTTCAGCAGCAGTGGACTGAGTGTGAAAAAAATATTCTGCAGTTGGAGGAAGAAGATCTTGAAGGACCAGATAGGATTTCAAGTTTGGTAAAAATCAGAATTTTCTATCAATGACTGTAGTCAAAGTATTTAGCCAGGAAGGTTTATGGATTAAATTTCACATAATATTCTTTAATATTTGGCAGAAGAAGGGCAAAGGAAATGGAAGACTCAGTTTGGATTGAATATACTACAGAGACTATACATGTAAAAGCTATTAACATAAGTAACCCAATAATAAGGATGTCCATTAATGTAATTCGAAATTGAAAGCAAAATGGGTACATCATATCCATTGCCATCCAATTTAAAAAAAAACTAACGTTCTGAAAATACTGTGATGGTTGTGATGGTGATTGAGGTAAAGTTGCTGAATTATTACTGTGCAATTTGGCAACTTCGTTTCGTTTGCCTCTTTTTAGGTATAGCTGTATTAGAAATTCAAGATAATCAAGGTCAAGGTCCTGGACCCATTTTGAGCCCCTAAAGTCTGATCTTCTATATAAATTTCTATCTATTTTTCTTTCAGTTTGTAAACATTAGAATCGGGTTTATTATCGATAACTTGTGTGATGTGGGATTTGTTCTGTGGCAGAGGTACAGTGCAAAGACATGAGTTACTTAAATTACAAAATGGGGCAAAAAAAAAAACAATAAGATAGACTTCATGGATTGATGGGGGAGGCTAATAGGGTGTCCTAAATTATTGAATGTGTTCAAGTCCTGTAATCCTCCCTGATGGTAATAACAAGGAGATGGCATGTCCTGAATGGTGAAGGTTCTCAGGACGAGAACTTTCTCAAGAACATCAATTAAGATTTGTGAATACTAATTCAGTTCTGTGTGCAGAATGTCATTTCGTGTGATGTTCAGTTGTAATGTTGGATTCTTGCAAAGATTAATAGTTCGTGTGTGTATGTGAGATCGAACGCAGGAGTTGCCAGTCTGTGTTCAACTCAACATAGGACTGCCTGAGGAACTCCAGCTCTGGACTCCCCCCCGCCCCCCCTCCCCCCATGAGTGAGTATAGATGCAAAGCAGTGGCGATTTCCTTCTAGATGATCTGCCAACCACAGCTGCCAAGCCCCATCTGCCCATAGTGACTGGTTTTAAGGTGCCAGTAACTTAAAGGCCTTTGCCCTTTCTCCTGTCAGTAGAAATGGTTCTTCAGGCTTAGCGTGAAGACCAGGAACTGGACTTAGTTGCCAGAGGCTATTTGAGACAAGGAACCTCTGGGCATCCTAATGGAAATGAAAATTTGGCTGGGTGCCTAACTTTGCTGGCTTGCTTCAGGTTTGCAATTAATAGTGGGTTTTTGTGCCATTGATAAATCAATTGTAAGCTCTATGTCACACAACATAAAAGGTGAAACCTTCCAATACAGGAATGGGCCTTTTGGTCCATCCTGTCTGTGCTGACAGTGATGCCAATTAAAACTAATCTCATCTGCCTGCACCTGGTTTGTATTCCTCCATTGTCTGCTTGTTTATGTGCCTGACTCAGTGCCCCTTAAATGATGCAACTGTATGTGTTTCCACTACCACAAATGAACACTTACCTTGCAGACCACTTTTTATACTTCTCCCAACTGATCTTAAACCTATGCTCTGGGGTGTTTGTCATTTCTACACAGGTAAAAGATTTGTCTACCCCATCTGTGCCTCTCACAATTTATCTACTTGTATTGAATTGTCTCTTGGCCTCTCTTTCAGATAAAATGATCCAATTTTGTTCATCCTTGTAACTAATACCTTTTTAAATCTAGGTAGCACCCAGGTGAACTTCTCTTGTACCCTGTCCAAAGCCACCGCCACCTTTCTGTAATGTGGTGAACAGAACTGCACAGAATCTTCCATGTGTGGCTTAACCAGTGTTAAGTAATTGATCAAGCTGAAAGTGCTTGAAAAAATGTCTATGGAAAGAGAAACACTAGTTAAAGACCTTTCATTGGAACAGTGGAAATGAAAATGAATTTATTTTTAACTTCCTGAAGGCAGGGAAGACAAAGAATAAACAAAACATCTCTAAGCTGGCTTTATTTTGTTGTTTATAACTTCAAGTTAATAGATTAATAAGGAGAAATTAAAGGAAAAAATGAGATGGTAAAACTGAGAGCTCTACGCTCCAGTTGAATCTAAAACCAAAGGTAGAATGCTTTAGGAGACCACACCATGAGCACTAAATGCTGAACAGTAGATAGAAAAAAAAAGAGCAGATGAATTACACCTGGAAAGACTGGATGTCTGGATGATGGGAAGGGATGGGTAAAATAGCTGGTGATGTACCTCTTTCATTTGGATGGGAAAACCTTGAGAAAGAAAAGCACCAGGGAATTGCCACAGGAACAGTCTCTTTTTGGATACTCAGAAGAAAAGGGAGGGTTAAGATGAACAGTAGACTCTTGAAGCTGTGGACATTATAAACTATGTTCTATGAATTCAGAGCTGGTGAGATGGATAGTAAGTCCTGAGAAGCCTATCCTTCTCCTTAGGAGGAGAGAGATTTACTATTCACCATTCTTAGAGTGGTGAACAAAGGGAGTTTTCTGCTCCAGGAAATTATGGAGGATAATAATGGGGACAGGCTTGAGAGGTTGAGTGGCCTATGACTCATTTTTGTTTTGTTTTTGTATAAGTTGAATTCCAGTGTGGGAAATAGAAGAAATGTGGTTGGAAGCTTTGTGTCAACTTGATAGTAATAGACATTAAAGAACAATCAAGACATCTTGGAAGCTCACTGGAAAGTCTCATCAAAGCATATATATCAGACTGAGGAAATGAGAGAATGGAATGGAATTCTTGTATGAGACAAGATGGGAGATAGCTGAGAATTTTTGGGCTTATTCTGGATCTTGGCGACCAACCTATCCTTAGATGTGAAGAAATCCAGGAAAAGTAGAGAAAGATGAACCATATGATAGAGAAAGATAGAAATTAACTGCAATAGTAATAAATTTTAAGATGCTTGAAACTGCATCAATACAGTTGTCAATGTACCTAGAGAAAGGGTTTGGAGGATATTTGAGCAGGACTGAAGCAACAAGTATTTGAATACATTGCACAAATTAAAGCAAGGAGTATTTGAATGTCCTGCAAAGATATCTGTAATGAGGGCATGTACAAAATCCCGAAGTGTACTACTTGTTCTCACAATGAATAACTTTAGTTTCATGCTTTTTTTCTTTCCAGATCATGGTCAACCAGGCAAATAAGTGTTTCAGTGGAGGGGAAATGGTTGAACCTGCAGCACCAAGATGGTCCAAAGACTCCCTCCTTTGAAGGAAGAAGGAGGGGGTCCTTCAACTATCCTGGTACAAGATGAAATTGTTGTGGGATTGGATTTGTCCAGCTAATAGCTATTTGTGTCACTCCTTCTCTGGTATCCTCCCTAAGTTCTGACAATGGTATCAGTGTAGTTTTGTGCTGGTTGGGATCAGGGAATTGAATGGGATTGCATGGGGTTGGTGGACTAAGGCTTGAAGCTGTGTAGCGAATATCTCGCAGAGAATTAGTTGTGTCAATGAATGAGGTCCATGTTCAGTGGGCAGGGCATGGTTCAAAGGGAACTGTGATCAAATCTGAGACTTCTACAAGATATAGGCTTACTGACAACACTCACAACACGCTGGAGGAACTCAGCAGGTCCGGCAATATCCGTGGAAACGATCGGTCAACGTTTCGGGCTGGAACCCTTCGTCAGGACTGAAGAGGGAAGGGGCAGAGGTCCTATAAAGAAGGTGGGGGGAGGGTGGGAAGGAGAAGGCTGGTAGGTATCAGGTGAAAAACCAGTAAGGGGAAAGATAAAGGGGTGGGGGAGGTGGTAGACAGGAAAGGTGAAGAAGGAATAGGGGAAAGCACAATGGGTAGTGGAAGGAGGCGGAACCATGAGGGAGGTGGTAGGCAGCTGGGGAAGGGGGCAGAGTGAAATAGGGATAGGGGAAGGTGGGGGAGGGAATTACTGGAAGTTGGAGAATTTGTTGTTCATACCAAGGGGCTGGAGGCTACCCTGACAGTATATGAAGTGTTGCTCCTCCAACCTGAGTTTAGCCTCATCATGGCAGTAGAGGAGGCCATGTATGGACATATCTGAATGGGAGTGTGAAGCAGAGTTGAAGTGGGTGGCAACTGGGAGATCCTGTCTGTTGTGGCGGACGGAGCAGAGGTGCTCGACGAAGTGGTCCCCCAATCTGCGTCGGGTTTCAAGGGTGTAGATGAGGCCGCACCGGGAGCACTGGATGCAATAAATGACCCCAACAGACTCACAAGTGAAGTGTTGCCTCACCTGGAAGGACTGTTTGGGGCCCTGAATGGTGGCAAGAGAGGAGGTGTAAGGACAGGTGTAACAGTTGCGCTTACAGGAATAAGTGCCGGGTGGGAGATCCGTGGGGAGGGATGTATGGACCAGGGAGTCACGGAGGAACCGATCCCTGCAGAAAGCGGAGAGGGGTGGAGAGGGAAAGATGTGCTTAGTGGTGGGGTCCGGTTGAAGGTGGCGGAAGTTGCGGAGGATAATGTGCTGGATCCGGAGGCTGGTGGGGTGGTAGGTGAGGACAAGGGGAACTCTGTACTTGTTGTGGTGGTGGGAGGATAGGGTGAGGGCCGAAGTGCGGGAAATGGAGGAGATGCAGGTGAGGGCGTCATTGATGACGGCAGAAGGGAAACCACGATCCTTAAAGAAAGATGACATTTGAGATGTCCTGGAACGGAATGCCTCATCCTGGGAGTAGATGTGGCAGAGACGGAGGAACTGGGAATAGGGAATGGCATTTTTGCATGTGGTACGGTGGGATGAGGTATAGTTGAGGTGGTTATGAGAGTCAGTGGGCTTGTAGAAGATGTCAGTTGACAATCTGTCTCTAGAGATGGAGACTGAGATATAGAGAAAGGGGAGAGAAGTGTCCGATATAGACCAAGTGAACTTGAGGGCTGGGTGGAAGTTTGAAGTAAAGTCGATGAAATTGACGAGCTCAGCATGGGTGCAGGAAGCAGCACCAATGTAGTCATCAGTGTAGCGAAGGAAAAGTTGGGGAGCAGTACCAGAATAGGTTTGGAGCACAGACTGTTCCACATAACCAACGAAGAGGCAGGCATAGCTGGGGCCCATGGGAGTGCCTATAGCTACACCGTTGGTCTGAAGAAAGTGGGAAGAGCCAAAAGAGAAGTTATTAAGTGTGAGTACGAGTTCCGCCAACAGGAGGGAGGTGGTAGGGAACTGGTGAGGTCTATTGTCCAGAAAGTAGCGGAGGGCTTTGAGGCCTCTTGATGGGGAATGGAGGTGTATAAGGATTGGACATCCATAGTGAAAATGAAGCGGTCGGGACCGGGGAACTGGAAGTTATTGAAGAGGTGGAGGGCATGGGATGTATCCCAGATGATAGGTGGGGAGGGACTGAACTATGGGTGACAAAATGGAGTCCAGGTAGGCGGATACAAGTTCGGCGGGGCAGGAGCAGGCAGAAACTATGGGTCTACCAGGACAGTCAGGCTTCTTTATAGGACCTCTGCCCCATCCCTCTTCAGTCCTGATGAAGGGTTCCGGCCTGAAACGTTGACTGATCGTTTCCACGGATGCTGCCCAACCTGCTGAGTTCCTCCAGTGTGTTGTGAGTGTTGCTTTGACCCCAGCATCTGCAGAGTATTTTGTGTTTAAGACCTACTGACAAGCTACAGCACCACCACCCTTGAAGGTTTATTGACAATATCAGGGTTGAATATCAGTGAATGAAATGCTGCAGGCTCACAAGTGGGATAGGACAGTGAGTAAGGGGAGTGGAAGAGTGTTACATTGTCAGTGATGGATCATGAAGGCAGGAGGTCAGGAGGAAGGATCTATTTGTAGCTGGGATTTTGGAGATGAAAAGTAGTCTAGAGTCTTGGGTGAAGTTCCTTGAGTAAAGACTTGGTGAATTAAACTAATTCTACTCTGAGGATATCTATTTATATAAGATGGGGGGGGGGCAAATACATGAAATTTTTAAAATCAAGGTAGGCTGGGAGCCAAAGTAGTTCAGTGAGCACAGTCACTATCGCGGTCATTGTTTAGCTGTTCTTTTCTGTTTGTGTTCTTGGTTTTGATAGCTTATTAACTAAATTTATTATTTTGGTTCCAGTCAAATTTTTTTGTCTTGCTTTGTTCATCAAAAGAAGGAAATTGTGAAATCAGTTGACATTGATATACAGTGTAAATAACATTATTCTAGTGCTGATGATGCATTTATCTTCTCTCTTCTTTAAACCTTGTAAATATCCATTTAAAAAAAAAAAACAAAATATGAACTCCTTGGATGTGATTAAGCAAGTGATGACAGGCTGGAAGATGTTTTGCAGTATGATGTATATTCCACTGTGAATTTCTAAGTCAACTGTTTAATAATGAGCCAATATATTATTGTTCATTCATTAAATATAAGATTGAATTTGTGCTGGTCTAATGCTGGTTAAGTAAGATAGATGTATACTTCATGATTTTTTCAAAGAAGCAATCAGTTATAAGAAGCAGGCATTTTCTTAGCACTACATCTTTGTCATTCTTGGAGATCATTTGATCTTTTCCTAACAAACTATTTTAGTCTTTTTTTTTAACCCTCTAACTAGCTATGGCTTCATTCTGGAACTTTTAAATACCATTGTGATCTTAATCCTGGGTTAATGTTAGCTCTATTAGTGCTGCTTGCACTGTGCTTTACCAATCCAGGGATGCCACTCCTTGAAAAGATGGAAAGACAACATCTGAGGCACAGATGTTTTGTGTAACACACCATACTAATTTGAACATGTATCACTGTTCCTCATCACTACGTCAAAACGTTGACAGTGCCACCATTACAGCAATTGAGCAACTTCAACATATTTGACAGCAAAGATTCAGTAAGCCTTGACAACATTTTCCAAAGCGTATCCAGGAATAAGCAACAAATACTGGATGTTGAGTCTTACTAGAGTCTTACTATCCATTTTCCGAATATTGACTTTTAACAACTTTTAGACCTGAATTTACACGGGGGACAATGAATTTTTATATTGCTCATTTTTATTTTGATTGGACAATTTACCCATTTAATATTCATAAAATCAAAATACGATATTTCTCACATTGCTCTTTTTGCTCAACCTGTTTTATGGGAAATACTGTACTTCCCCACTTAGTTATTTCATCTGTAACGTCTTGCTGAAAATTCCTTTCAGCTACCTTTTTCTCTGGAAAGAGCAACTCCAATCTAATGTTTAAGACTGAATTCCTTCATCCTTTAATTTACCAGGATAGTTCGATAGGAATATTTATTTTTTAGAAATATTCCTAATAACAACACTGATCTGTTTTATTTCCGGTCCAAAATGGAAGGAGCTATTGCTTGATCTCATTCTGAGGCTTGGTGAATTGAGCATACTTAATGTAGAAACATCCAGGATAGCATGAAATATAGGAGCAGAATTGGGCTATTCAGCCCATCAAGTCTTCTCCACCAGCCAATAGTAGCTGATTTCCCCTGGCCCCTCCCTCAAGTTTGAGTTTAAATCTAAACTGCAAGATTAGGGTTAGCTATTGGGGGGGGGAGCAGGGGAGACAACAATCCAAAGTTCCAATAATTGAAGCAGTGTCCATCTCAGTGTTATGAGTGGTTCCAAGCCCACATAAAATGGAACCATTTTACAATAAAAACTAACAGAACAGTGGGTTCCCACAAGGCAAAAAAGGTGGTTCAAATATGGGTAAGGTACATTCAGAGACAGATATAAGGAGGATCTGCTTCCACTTGAATGCGTTCTGCAGTCAATAAGGTTGTGGCAGCCAATATCTGTAGACACCACCACAAATAGGATGGCAGATGGGAAGATTGTGAGGTAGTGTTCTCCATCTGCCATTTAATTTTAGCTTATGTTATGAGTGTATCGATGTGAGACTCTTGGTATCATGATAGGTACTCCTTGTTGGTCAGGGATTCTTGAGAGTCTTGGAAATGTTGTGCTTTATGTAAGGTTATATTATTGCCTTATTCAAATGGTAATTTCTTCCCATGATAGTTTGCAGTAGAGTTTCTAATTCAGGAGTCTGGTGGCAGGCATGCAAATGAGTCGGGCTGTCTAGTGGAGCTGATTGAGTATAGTCAATTTTACTGATCTGGAAATGTTGGCCTGAAGAGCTGTTTCATCACTGTGAGATACAGGAAATGGTCTACATTTCCAGTATCTCAGTGGCCATCTGGTTGGGGTGGACCATAGATGTTGCATCCTAGCTGTCTATGTGATAAACAAGGCAGGGTGGTACAGTATGGAGAGCAAGCTGTTGCCCATACAGCAGGCTCCCCCTCTCCACGCAGCTGAAGAATCCAAAGAAATGACAGAAACCAACATACTTTGGCACCAATGGTGTTATAGGAATTGCCAGTCAGCATTGAATTCAATGTAAGACTGCCTTAGGAACTCCAGCACCACAATTTTTCTGTGTTTACCTCTAAAGCTTTCACTATGGGTATAGCCACAAGACAGTGGAGTTTGAGATCAGTTTTTACCTTATAGATGAGCTGGCAACCATGGCTGATGAATCCCATCTTCCTGGAAGGCTCTAGGTATATACATTTTCATTGTTGGAAAATTATGTTCTGATGGTGGGGGAGGTTTGCACAGAAATATGCAGGGAGAGATGAAAGAAAGGAGACCCATGTTTTGTGGATGCAGAGTATGATGCCAACACCAAAAAGCCAAATCCAATTGCATGTTTGTTGGTTCCAGAGATTGCAGGTGGGTGTTGTCTAATTGGAGAAAATGATGAACAGTGGGCTTGTACCATTGAGTTTAGAAGAATGGGTAGCTCTCTCATTCAAATATATATAATATTGAGGGGATACAAGGAGTACCTTGCTGTCTGTCATAGGGACTCTTGGCATTAAAGACAATTTTCCTTGGATGGAGAACTGGTTGACAGATTAAACAAAGAATGGGGATAAGATAGTCATTTTCAGATTCATTTGTTTGTTCTGTGCCATGTTGTATGATGTGGGCAAATGTGGTCTTTCCATGACTACGATTGTCCTTGGCAAATTTTTCTACAGAAGTGGTTTGCCATTGCCGCCTTCTGGGCAGTGTCTTTACAAGATGGGTGACCCTAGCCATTATACTCTTCAGAGATTGTCTTCCTGGTGTCAGTGGTTGCATAACCAGGACTTGTGATACGCACCAGCTGCTCATACAACCATCCACCACCTGCTCCCATGACTTCACGTGACCATGAGCCAGGGTTGGGGGGGGGCACAAGCAGGTGCTACACCAGGTGACATGCAGGCTAGCGTAGGGAAGGGGCTCCTTGCACATCTCATAGATATGTATCTATTTCCACTCTGCCACCCAAAATTTTCATGTTAGCAGTTGTAAATAATGTCTTGACAGCTCACAATGGGGCCTCTTTTTCAATCAATATAATGACAAGTGGAAACACCTAACATAACGAATTATAGTTTACCGATGCTACAAAGAGGTGGAAATGTAGTTAAGTGGCAGCTATTACTCAGCTATCAGGTCCATGCTGGCTCTAGTAGAGGAATTCCATTAGTACTGTCTATTTATCTATCCATCTGTCCCTCCACCTTTATCTCCAGGTGGCCCTGCCCTTGCAACTCTTATCCTCTCATGCCCATAAACTCCCCATTAGATTCTTTTGTCACTTCCCTACACTCAGAGGTAACTAGTTAGCCTACCAGTACACCTTGAGGAATGGGAAGAAACCAAAGCATCTGGTGGAAACCACAGTAAATTTGATAATTCGTAAATTCTGTACAGATAGCACCTGCAGTCAGGATGAAGTAGTAAATTGGATTCAGTGTTGGCTTAGTGGGAGAAGACAAGTGTGGTAGTAAATTAGTGTATCTCTGACTGGAAGCCTGTGATGTGATGTGCTGTAGAGATAGGCACTGGGTCCATTTTTGTTTATCACCTATATTAATAATTTTAAATGCTGACATGGTAAACAGCAAGTTTACACGTGGCACCTAGATTGGGTCTTCATGTGCAACGAGGAAGGCTATCAATGCTCGCAGGGTGAAAAATGGCATGAAAAAAATGGCAAATTAATTTTGCTGTAATATTCTCAGTTACTGAAATGTCAATAATTTCAGTCTTCCAGTGGACCATTGTTGAAACATATCCTAAACAATAGGAAGAAAATACTTCCTGCTTTTTATCTATTCACAGAAGGGCCACCTCTGACAAATTTTGAAGATTGTGCAGAATTAGTGTAAATGAGTTATTGAAGATTGTGCAGAATTAGTATAAATGGATTGCTGTGGCTATGACCAACTTGTGTGATTCCGTTATGGTTACTGGATAATTTGATAAGTTATGATTTTGTATCATTTTTCACACTCATTGGAGATGTAGTTTAAAAATTAAGCAAGATTGACTAAGTTTAAAGACCAAGTGAATTTGGTTTTTATTAATAATTATAAACAGTTAAAATGAATCTACTTGATTATTCAAACAACTTTTCTCTTTTCACTAACCATTGTATTAAAATTTATATAAAATATTTTTAGTAATTTGGAGGTGGTGGGGGCTTCACCCAATGAGGCATTTGTGCTTGGAGCCTGTTGGACAGAAGTATTCAAATACAAGAAACAGAAAGTACCCTCAAAGTACTTTCTGCCCACGCCCCTCCCCCAGCCTGTCTCCATTTGCAGGCAGGTGTAGCTGAAATCTGATTATATCCACTACTAATTTATTCTATCCATGCTATTTCTACCCATAATTGAATGGGTGTTTAAATGCCCCTTTAAAATCTGAAGATACTGCCTCATTTATTGACAGTAGTTTGGCCTTCACTCATTTTGTTTTGTTTAATGGAATTCATTTGCTAATTAAATAGTTGTATAATATTTTCAAATAATAGTACAGAGGGAAAATTAGTGAACTTGGTTATTTTTGGATCACGGAAGCAAGGTAGTCCTTAACTATTGTAGTTTCATTGTAAATTTGTTTTGATTGCAGATTCATTTAATATCAATATTGATTTTTTTTAAAAACTAATTTTTCCATTAATATTATTGAAATGTAGTGCAATTATCTTCAAGTTTCTTTCCTTGCCCTTTTGGAATATTATGTTCCTTCATGTAATGTCACCTTTGCATAGGTTATGGACAAATGGCTATTCTCTATGTCCATTCTGTTCAACATAATTATGATCACTGCAATTGTTTATTTCTCATTACAGAAAGATATAATACCTATGTGACTTTAAAAGTTCAAAATGTGAAGAGTACGACCATAGCAGTACGAGGGAATCAACCATGCTGGGAGCAAGATTTTATGTTGTAAGTTTTGCATGTGAAAGTGTACCATAACATTACCATTGGGTTGTCAGTGATGGTAAGTTCCAATATACAGTACAATGCCATATAATGGGAATATAAATGACAGTTTTGCTAAAGCAAGAATGTATTTTTTTTATGATGGACACATTGGTGATTAGATTTGTAGGGATAAGCATGTTTATGCTCCGAAGGTTAAGTCATTGTGAACCTTGGGGGCAAAGTTCATAATTTTGAATGAAAATGTAATTTAATTTAGGTAGATTGTTAAAGCTAATAATTTGTTGTATTAGTGAGTTGTAATTATTAACACTTTGTTGTCAAAAGCCAAATGTTCCTTTGAGTCTTCATGCAATTGATATTTATAGGAGAATCAGAATTGGATTTCATTCCCCAACATATAATAATAAATTGACTGTACTATTAGCACTTGAAATTACACTGAAATAATTTTGGAGCATATTATTTTGTGGCCATAAACTTTAGATGAGATTTTGTGCATCAAAACTTGCAACTTGCTATTGATGAGCACACACACTTTTTGTCATCTTCTATAACAAAGAAGATAAGAAGTTACTTAAGAAGTTATCCCAGCATGTGTGAATGTAGATTGTTTCTTCAGAAATGCATACAAATGCCATGCAGATGCAATTTAAACTGGATATCCAGATTATCTTTACAAAAATTAATGATCTATTCTTACCAGAGTGGTATTAAATGTTGACTTTTTCTTAATATGTTTAACCTATCAGGCTCCATCTTCAGAGCCTGGGGGCTGGAAATGTTAATCTGTTTGGCAAAGTGCCAACGTTGTTTTAATTTAAGCTTACAGATGTTCTTAGTTGTGTGCAATGTGTTCAGTTAATTCTAAAGTATGTGTACTTACTATTCTTATACAAATATACAAACTGTGTTTTCATGTAGGGAAAAGAATTGAGGTTTATACTTATTCAAAATGCAGTCCATTAAAAATCGCTGGGGAATTATCTTTAGTGCTTTCCATGATTCCGTTTGTTGTCAAGGCATGATTTCAAATAACACCCTCTCAGCTTTCTCATCTGGCTGTTATATTAATGATTTATAAAGGGTTATGTTAAACTTAAGAAAAGGAATGTGACAATGACTAAACTCATTTGCACAATGAAGAATGTCCTGAAGAAAGTGTACAAAGTGTAGTCGTAGCATTAAGCAAGATACCAGTTATAACTTTTAAAATTCAGTTTAGAATTAAACTGCAGTTGTTGGGATGATGTTGTCAGCACTCCGAGATCAGGGAGGAGGGCTGCTGCATCCTTTCAGGACTTCGAGGGGTGTGATTAATGTGTTAGCCCCTGTATATTCTGCAGAAATGAACGCGTGATCAGTATGTTGGGAAATTTGGCTCAATCATTTTAGACGACAGACATGATACAGCCCTGTTGCTTGCTCCAATGACAGATTGGTGCCCGGAAATTCACCTCTGATCTGTGCCACAGATTGTAGTTGACAGTGCACCAGAGCAGCCACCCCACAGAGTCTACCCCTTTCTCTTGTAAAACAGTGGCGACTCAGCTACATAAATCTGGTGGGTTTCTGAGAGTCAGAAAATATTGGAGTTGCCAGTATTTGTAGGCACCATGTGAAAAACAGTTTCCATTCACAGGAATGGCTTATTTACTACATGAACACGTAATGATCTGGGCATTGTCAAAAAACTTAATAGTCAACATTCTGCTCATGCCTTTATTTTGAGGAACTCTAATATGTGCTTACTGTAGTATTATTATTATTGAGATACAGTGCAGAATAGGCACTTTGAGCTATGCAGCCCAGTAACACCTGATTAACCCCCTAGCCTAATCACTGGCCAATTTACAATGACCAATTAACCTACTAACCTGCATGTCTTTGGACTGTGGAAGGAAACTGGAGCACCTGGAGAAAATGTACACATTCCGCAGGGAAGACGTACAGATGATGTTGGAATTCATGGTGCTGTAGACTGGCTGTGTTGAGGAACACTAGATAAGCGCAAATTTGGTTTTTTGCAAAAACAGAGCTTTGGTGCCTTTCACACAGCTCAAAATATTATGCAGTTAAAAGAGCACTTTGAAATGTAGACACTATTGCATCGGGAAAAAGATAGAGAAAGACTTTATCCTGATCTCAGCACTGGCACTGAATTAACCAGGCATACAGCCGTGCATTTACCTAGTCCCTCTTCCAATTCTGGAACCAATAGTTCCATAGCTTCCAACCTCCCAGGACTTGCCTAGGTATATTGCAGTACGCTGCCTCCTCACCACCAATTCCAACACACTGCTGTTAGTCTAAACTGGTGATGTGCCACCCAACCTCACTGTCTGGCATTGACCAGGTGCTTCCCTTGGGGCAGTGCAATATTCTCTACAGTTTCCTTGAAGCCTGAGCAGCTTGCTCACTGAGTCAGTGCCTAGACACAGCTGTACCAATCAATCAGAGGAATTGCTGCTGCAGAATGGCAAGATCTAAAAAAAATATCCACCATGATCTTCTATATTTGGAGTAGGCTTGAGGTAATGGGGCCTACCTTTCTGTTTATGTCAAAGATCTTCACAAATATTCAGTAGTTCTGCCCTCAGACACCTTCTTGATAGTCTATGAGTGCTGGCATTTTTTGAGGGTGGGGGAGAGTTGAGTCAAGCTGCTGACTGGTCTGAGACTGCCCTAATACTGCACTTAAGACTGTTTGCTACAAGGAGTCTAGCTCTTAGCACTTAATTGTGGGCAAGTGTCCATTAACTTGGGTCAATGGACTACTTGTGATTGACAGAGTACTCCTCATGTTTCTTTGTGTTCTTAAGTTGTCATGAGGTTTCTGTAAATAAGGATTTTGGTTTGAGCATAATTAGAGGAAAGTATTGAGGGGAATATCTGAGGCAAGTTTTGTATAGTGTGGGTGTAAGGATGGTCCAGTGATGGTCGTAAACACAGATACATTAGGGACATTTAAGAAACTCTTGGATTAGAAAAGTGGAAGGCAATGTACGAGGAAAGGGTTGGATTGATCTTAGAGAAGGTTAATAGGGCAGTACTACATTGTAGCTGAAGGACCTGTACTGTGCTGTAATGTCTGTAAAACAATTGTTTTTAATTTGGAGAAATGGCTTTGTATGTCTGGGGGAAAAATAGGGAGTTGCTGCAATATGTAAAAGGTTATAAGTATGAATGATACTGAATCATGGAATAAACCAGGTGTGTGCCATACAGGTACATGTTCATTCATTTTCCACTGATCATAATGGACTGAATTTTATAGATTCAAGTGGAATATTAATCATATCCTTTCAGTGTATCTATATTTTCATAGAGATTCTTAATTATTACTACATAATAAAATTGTTTCCCTTACAGTGAAATCAACCGTTTAGACCTAGGCTTGACTGTTGAAGTGTGGAATAAAGGATTGATCTGGGACACGATGGTTGGCACAGTGTGGATCCCTTTAAGGAGTATACGGCAATCAAATGAGGTAAACCACTTGTAATAATATTTAATTGTTTTCTGAAAATAAAAACAAAGCTACAGGTGCTGGAAATGAAAATTGAAAATGCTGAAGAAATGGGTTAGGCAGTATCTGTAAAAGGAGAAGCTGAACAAATACTACTGGTAAAAGACCATTTGTCAGAGCTGTTGTTTCCAGAACACTTGTCCAGGTGACATATTGCAATCATCTAAAGCAACTTTTTCTTGGCACAAATGTTTAAGTCGTAGAATAAAGTCCTTTAGATTAGTATTTGACGAGTGAGGCTTAAGAAAATTCTGTGGAATCATCCAGTCATAATTCAATCCAGTTTCATAAAATATTTAGCTTCAGAAGATGTAGTTTAAATATTAGAACCAGAACATGTATAAAAACACTTGTGATAAAATTTATAACTGTTCAAAGTTTAATTTTTATCAAAGTACATGTACGTCATCATGTACTACCTGGCAATTCATTTTCTTGCAGGCATTCACAGTAGAACAAATACATACATACAATAGAATCAATGAAAAGCTATGCTCAGACAAAATCTGACAAAGAGCAAATGTGCAAAAGAAGTCAAACTGTGCAAATACAAATAATAATAATAAATAAAACTGAGAACACATGTAATAGAGTCCTTGAAAGTGAGTCCATAGGTCGTGGAATCAGTTCAGAGTTGAGGTGAGTGAAGTTATCCACTTTGGCTAACTTCTTGATAGTTGAGCAATTGTTGATAATGGTAGAATTGATGTGTTCAGTTCCTGATAAATTTGTAATTTAAAAAAAAACAAACCAAAAGTATATGATAAATTCCAGTGTTCTGCATGGAATAGAATTGATTGTTTGAATCTAGACTTGATATTATGGGACGGAATTAAACAAAGAACTCTTGTGAGGGTGTGCATAAATAGATTGAATTTTAAGTTCGATAGAAGAATGAGACAAGTATTTTAAACTTGTGTAACGCCATGGTTAAGATTTTACTGCTAATGTTGTGGGGTAGTTCATTTAATGGCTCTTTGTAGAAGCAGTGTGTTCTGCTGATAGTGTTTGAGTTACCTCTAAAGATAAGGGGCTATGTTGCTCAATTCAGGAATGTTGCGTCAGCCAATCTGGGTGGTGGAATTGGGAGAAGGTTCTAAAGAATAGTGGGTGGTGGGGCTTGAGGTCTTTTTGGTGGGAGCTGGGAGAAGACAAGAATAAAGATGGCTGAAGGTGCTGTCCCTGTTGTACAAAGTGCTTTGTGCAGATGAATGGCTTCCAGGAGGAAGGACCAATACTCCCATGTGAGAGCCCGTTTGTTCGAGGTGGATTTCAAATGACACTTGGAGGGTGGTGTGTGCTTTCAGACAGACCTTGGGTCCAGTGCGTGAGTTCAAGACAACTTCAAGATGAGCTCCAACTTGTGTGCATATTTGTACTGGGTTAACTGTATTAGGCCCTTTTTATTTATTTTTTCTTCCTTTTTCCTACTAACTGTTCGATAAAGCTGGAATTTGTAAATATACTCTGTCTGTAATTGTGTTAGTGTATGATATGTTTATTTCTTTCTGATGGCTAAATGCATAGGGGCAGTATTTAGAGTATTCGCACAGATCGGGGTTGAGACATCCCAGGTTCCCGGTTTTGGTGGGACCCAAGTCATACCTACCCTAGATGTACGGAGTTTGAGTAAGGTGTTTTTCTCAACGCTAAGTCCAGTGGCTGTTAGCAAGGGGCTAATGAGCTGCATCTATAGAGACATTCGGTAAAAAGAGGTTTCATTTAAAATGAGGGTGATTGTGGGGGCATGAAAACTGAGCTGGCAGATTTATTAAAGGGCTGGTTAAACACAATGCTGTGGAGACATTTAAACTGATCTTTTCAGAGTATATTATAAATTGACTGTGGGAAGTTACACGATCCTTTGTTATAATTTTCTATCTGTAGGTAGGATACAGGAGAATGGGATGAGAGTCAGACAAAGCAGCTTGATAGTTAAAGTAAGTGAAATCTTTTCCCTGGCAAAGATGTGCAGAGGGTGACTTAAAAAGTCAAATCTTGATCAGTAACTCATTAACAATAGGCAATGGATAATGTGAACCATTTAAATACATATCTCTTGTACATACTGAAGCAAATTATTTAATTTTTTTCATGAGTGCATTCCTTTTAAAAAAAACCTTGAGGAAAAGAATTGAAATAGCAAAACATATGTTTAGAATAATAAGCTTTGTAAAATTCTGAACATGCAGGTTTTTTTGGTGTAGCGAGGTTTTAATTTTTTGTGAGAATGGACGTATTGTGTTATATTTGCTTAGCTGTTGGTTTTAGTTTTGCTACTAAAGAATAAAACTGTTAATTACATTGTTGTTGTGCAATAGGCTACAGGTATTCTGATTATAAATAGCACTGAGATTTGAAGTATTTTTTTAGATGTTGTAAATTCCAGCATGTAGGAGAAACTATACCAGTTGCAAACCTTTTATAATTCTGTTATACTTCATTATTAATTTCAATGTCATCAAGATTTCAAATTTTGTAGCAACCTTAATGTGGGTTAGTTTTCCATGGTACATTGTGGAAGCATTAGCAAACAAAAATGATACCACTGCAAAGAGATAGGGACGTAGCAAACGAAAAGGTTTGAAGCACAGTCAGTTTGAAGGAAAGTTTTAAGTTAGGAGAGGGAAGAAGCTTTTATAGGGAATTCCCAAGATTTCTGGCTGACAGAAGCAGTCCATGCAGACAACAGTGTAATATTAAATTTGGGACTGCTTGAGGCGCAATGAAAAATACATAGTTATCTTGAGCATCATAAAGCTGGAGAAGATTGCACAGCTAAAGGTAAATAAAGATCATATGGGTTTGAAAACGAGGATGAGGATTTTACCTGTTAACTGGAGGCTAGGATCAGTCAGCAAGCCCAAGTGTTTATTGAATGAGAGTTAGTGTTTTATTTATGATCAAGTTTATGGACTCGAGTAAAGGAGACAAGCCAGAATTGCGTCAGAATAGTCCTTTGAGAGTAACAAAGGCACAGATATGCAGGTAGATTGGGGAAAATCAGGTTGGTGCTGGCTACCAAGAGAGGGAATTTCTAGAATGCCTGCGAGATGGCTTTTAAGAACACTCATCTTTTAGGCCAATAGGGGATCAGCAATTCTGGACTGGGTCTTGTGCAGTGAACCAGAATTAATTAGAGTCCTTAAGGTAAAAGAACCCTTGGGGGCAAATGATCATAATATGATCAAACTCACCCTGAAATTTGAGAAGGAGAAGCTAAAGTCAGATGTACCAGCATTTTAGTGGTGTAAAGGGAATTACAGAGACATGAGAGAGGAGTTGGCCAAAATTAATTGGAAAAGAACACTGGCAGGGAATACAGCAGAGCAGCAATGGCTGGAATTTCTGGAAGCAATTTAGAAGGCACAGGATATGTACATGCCAAAGAAGAAAAAGGTATTCTAAAGGAAAGAGGAGACAACTGTGGCTAACAAGAGAAGTCAATGGCAACAAATAATCCAAAGAGAGGGCATATAACAGAGCAAAAATTAGTGAGAAGTTTGAGGATTGGAAACCTTTTAAAAACCAAAAAGGCAACAAGAAAAACCATTAAGAAGCAAAAGATACATAGTGTAAAAGAGAGGCGAGAGTGGATATCTGACAGCTGGAAAATGATGTAGGAGAGGTAGTAATGGGGGTCAGAGAAATGACAGATGAACTGAATAAGTATTTGGCATCAGTCTTCACTGTGGAAGACACTAGCAGTATGGTGGAAGTTCCAGGTGTCAGGGGTCATGAAGTGTGTGAAGTTGCCATTTCTAGAGAGAAGATTTTTTGAAAACTGAAAGGTCTGAAAGTAGACGAGTCACCTGGACCAGATGGTGTACACCCCAGGATTCTGAAAGAGGTGTCTGAAGAGATTGTGGAGGCATTAGTAATGACCTTTCAAGAATCACTAGATTCTGAAATGGTTCCAGAAGACTGGAAAATTGCAAATGTCACTCCACTCTTCAAGAAGGGAGAGAAGCAGAAGACAGGAAACTGTAGGGCAGTTAGTCTGACCTTAGTGGTTGGGAAGATGTTGGAGTTGATTGTAAAGGATGAGATCTCAGGGTACTTGGAGGCACATGATAAAACAGGCTGTAGTCAGCTTGGTTTCCTCAAGGGAAAATCTTGCCTGACAAATCTGTTAGAATTCTTTGAAGATAGGATAGACGAAAGAGGATTGATTGATGTTGTGTACTTGGATTTTCAGAAGGCCTTTGACATGATACTATACGCCAGGCTGCTTAACAAAATACAAGCCCGTGGTAATACAGGAATTATTCCAGCAAAGATAAAGCAGTGGCTGATTGGCAGGAGGCAAAGAGTGGGAATAAAGGGACCCTTTTCTGACTGGTTGCTGATGACTAGTGGTATTCCACAGGGATCTATGCTGGGACCGATTCTTTTTACATTATATGTCAATGATTTGGATGATAGAATTGATGGCTTTGTTGCAAGGTTTGCAGACAGTATGAAGATACGTGGAGGGGCAGGTAGTTTTGATGAAGCAGAGAGGGTACAGAAGGACAAACTGATTAGGAGAATGGGCAAAGAAGTGGTAGATGGAATACGGCGTTGGGAAGTGTATGGTTATGCACTTTGACAGAAGAAAGCTTTCAAGAAAGAGGTAGATAGAGCTCTTAAAGGTAGTGGAGTTGAGGGATATGGGGAGAAGGCAGGAACGGGGTACTGACTGTGGATGATCAGCCACGATCACAGTGAATAGTGGTGCTGACTCGAAGGGCCGAATGGCCCACTCCACCTATTGTCTATTGTCTAATGTCTAAGTGATAGGGTAGACTATATTCTAAATGGAGAGGAAACACCAAAAAACTGAGGTGCAAAGGGACTTTGTGGGGGGGAGGGGTCCTTGTGGAGGATTCCCTAAAGGTTAATTTGTAGGTTGAGTCTGTGCCAAGGCCTAGAATGTAAAAGCAAAGGTGTAATGTTGGAACTCTATAAAGTACTGGTGAGGTCTCAGTTGGAATATTGTGAGCAGTTTTGGGCCCTTGAAACTGGAGGGGGTTCAAAGGGGGCTCACAAAAATGATTCCAGGATTGAATGGCTTGTTGCATGGTGTGTTTGATGGCTATCTTCACTAGCATTCAGAAGATTATGGTGGTGACCTCATTGAAACTTATCGAATGGTGAAAGGCCTTGAACAATGTATGTGGAGAGGATTATTCCTATAGTGGGAGAGACTAAGACCAGGGGGCACAGCCTCAGAATAGAGGGGTGTTCTTTTAGAATGGAGATGAGAAACTTCTTTCGACAGAGAGTGGCAAATGTGTGGAATTCTTTGCCACAGGCTGCTGTGGAGGTCAAGTCTTTATGCATATTTAAGGCAGCGGTTGTTTGGTCAGGGTATAAAGGGATATTGTGGGGATGGGGTGTTGGAAGAGGCAGGAGATCAGGGCTGAAAGGAAAATTTGATCAGCCACGATGAAATGGTGGAACAGACTTGATGGGCCAAATGGCCTAATCCTGCTCCTACAATCTTGATGTCTTATAAGTGTAACCTTCTGGTTGCCCGGTGGTGTTTGTCTAGGGCAGACAGTCTCTGGCCCTGCCAAATGTGTGAAATCTGAGGTGCAAAACCTTTTGTTTGTGTAGATGTTGTGTGATGTGTTACCCTGTTACAAATCAGTACCACAAAATAACAGTATACCATATGCAATTAAACAATTTAGCTTTATCATTCTTAATTTGACTAAAGGGTTAGTAAAGTAAAACAAAAAGAAGAGGGCCCATTTTAATGAAACAGTCTAATGTGTACAAGTTGGAGCTCGTGGCTCCCCTACCGTTGGTCCTCCATCAATTTCCCCTGGGCTTTGTCGACTCCCAGCCCCACTCCAAGTCCACACCATCCGGCTGTCTACGACCTCTCCTTTCAGGCATCTTCTCTCCCCATCTTCTGCTGAACAAAAGACGCAGATCATCTGTCTCAGGCACACAACAAGAAAAATATGCTCCCTTCATTAGACGGTGCACATTCCAAAGTCCCCGTTATCTCTAGCTGTAACCCAAACATTGCTGCTACAGAAAAACCATTACATTAGTAGTGAAGCCTTTCCTAGGGTGTTGCATAAGAATTTTGGAAGTAGATGTGTTGCGGCAAGGGGAAACTTATGAAAGGAAATTATTTTTAGTTATGTCACAGATATGAACTCTGAAGAAACAAATTTTTCAGATTTGTGGATAGAATCTATCAGAAAAAGTGGATGGCTAGAAATGAGAATGTGAGTGTTGATGTCCATAACCTTTATTTTAGGAAATATCTGCTCATCCAGTGTTGGATATGAAGCAAAACTGCCTGAAACTTTAGACACAGTGGAGTTGTCATTCAGGTGGCGGTGTGGTACGGTTGTGTGTGGCATCAGAGTCTTTGTTTTTTTAAGAATATTGCTCAATTATATTCAAGGACAGGTTTTTGAGGACCATGAGTGCTAATGATGCAAACATTTGGAAAACATGCTTGGAGGTAATAAGAATATAAAGGCAGAAAGAGACCATGTAGCTTCTTGTGCCTGCAGTGTAATTAAGTAAGATAATGGCACAGGCTTTTCCTCAACATTATCTTTCTGTATTTATTCCAAACCCCTTAATTCCCTTGGTGTAGAAAAATCCATTGATGTATCTTAAATATACTCAACTATTATGGCTGTAGAAATGTGACAGCACTTTGGTTAAAGATTATTTATTCTCAACTCTTTCTTGAGTTGTAACACCTTGTTTAGGACTGTAACCCATGTTCAAAATAACCTAGCCAGAAATAGCATCAACTCTATCAAGCAATTTAACAATTATGTGCTTCATAGAGATCAAGTCTCATTCTCCTAAATTCAAAGAGCCAAATCCCTGTGCATGAGGCAAGTTTGGCATTTTAATTCTGGTGAAGGACCTTCAGCATGAAATGATTCTTGATTTTCATTCTACAGATGCTACCTGACCCACTGAATATCTCCAGTATTTTCTGTTCCAGGTGCGCAGCATTTGCAGTTTTTTAAATCTTTACCAGAAGAATTAATTGAGTAAACCTTCTGTCATATTCCTTTTACTGTAATATGTTAAGTAGGAAGATCAGATTTGTATACAGTATTCCAGTTCTCAGTTGGGTCTCTAAATTGGCGCAAAATGTGTGTAATATTGTACTTAAGCCCTCTTGCGATTAACGCCAACATACTTTTTGCCTTCCTAAATCCTTGCTGAACCTGCCTGACAGCCTTTCAACTTTTCTGCATATTTTGAAAAAGTCTGCATTTTTATTTTCAAACAAAACAGGTGACTCTGCAGTTTTCCATTTTGTACGGCATTCCTCAATTGAGAAAGGGATTATAATTTTGGAAACAATTTTCATTAAATGAAAAAATTTAAATTAACAAAGTGTTTCCCATTGGTTTGGATGTAAAATTGGCTGTATATCAAATTGAAGAATTGAGACCAATGCAATGAAAAAAAAATTATTGGTAAATTATCTGAAACAAATACAGAATTTTATTGGCTGCTAAATACTAAATTATTTCAATTGATTTGCTCTATTATTTAGCTTGGTAGGCACAGCTGGGCTGCTTTCTGTTTTGGCTATCTTGTCCTAAAGCATTATATTGTTTGTAAATGGTATGTTAACTCTTTCAAAGTTAGCAATTCGTAAGTATAAAGTCTGCAAATGCTGGAGTTAGTAATTGCTTGTTCACTGTCACTGTAGCTTCCCAGTTTTCTATTTCTAATTTGTGCAATGTGCCTTTGCTTCCTTTATTTTGATTTAAGACCCTGGTTTCAGATTGAACTAAATTGCTTTCTGTCATATTATGATTACTGTTCCCTAAAGGCTCTTCAACTACCAAATCATCAATTATTCCTTCTTCATCAGGCAAAATTAGATCTAAATGGCCTACTCCCTCATTGATCCCTTGTTGGAAATGTATTGCATGAATTCGTGCTCTGCAGTCTTACTGTTAATTTTTCCTCTATGTAGACTAAAGTTTTTTTATTATTTTAATTATATTACTTTATTTTCCAATCTTTTACTCTGTTATGATATTATCCTTGTTATTTAAGAGCTTACAAACTATGCCATCAATTTTTCTGTCCTTCGCAGTTTAATAGCTCCACTCAAGCTGATTTTCCACTTTTAGGGTTCCTTCTTTCTACCAACTTTACCCCTGCCTTTATCAAGGTTACTTTGCCTGTTTTTCCTTTACACTAAACAATCCTGGAATATTTAATTATTCCTCTTGGTTATTCCCCATTCTGGTACTTCTCTTGCCCATTCTACTCTCATCACCTCCCTCTGGTACCCATCCTCCTCCTCCTCTTTCTTCAGTAGTCCACTCTCCTCCCCATTCAGATTCCATTGTCCTTCAACCCTTTAACTCTTCCACATATCACCTCCCAGATACTTATTTCATCCTTCCTCCTCCACCCTCCTACCTTCCCCCTCACCTGTTTTCACCCATCACCTGCCAGCTTGTACTCCTTCCCCTCTCCCACCTAATTCAGGCTGTTTCTCCCTTCCTTTCTAGTCCTGATGAAGGGTTTCAGCCCAAAGCATTAACTGTTTTTTCCCCTCCATAATGCTGTTTGGCTTGCTGAGTTCCTCCAGCATTTTGTTCGTTGTTTTGGATTTCCAGCATCTGCCGAATCTCTTGTTGATTATTTCACATCTGTTTCTCTTTAATGGCTATACAATTATACGTATTTATTTCAAAAAGACGCCTGGACTGTGCGTCCTTGTGGACAAGTTTGCTAGAACTGTTGGGATGGTTTGAATGAAGTTGGCAGGGAGTGGAGGAAGTGGTGTGAAGTCAGGTGATGGAGAGGTTGATAGTTCTTCTGCATATTGCCTCTGAGGAAGGCTGGACAGCGGATGGGGCATAAATGCTGTCAACTGGATGGGTTGAAATGAGTTTAATGTGAGAAGTACTAAGAACAAAGGTGAAGAACTTGGAGCATGAAATAATGCCATTACCAAAATTTGGGTATCGTAAGGGCGTTATCAGCTGCTTGATGTTATGCCATTTAGATGTTTCAAGAGAGGTAGCGGGGTGGGAGTGACGGTGTAAAACAGGGATAATATCACAGCTGCAAGAAAGAAGGACTGAAATATCATTCCATACTATAATTCTATGTAGTAAGGTCTTGAAGCTGACTTAATCAGGATGTATTTTAAGGCTCTTTTTGACATTGTTGGAACTAGCATTATTAACTGTTTTTCAAGCTAACATTGGAACTTGACAGGAAAGAAGAATTTCTATAAATTAGTTGTAAAAATGAACATTAATCAAATTCTTGTCTAAGTAGAGATACACTCAGATTTGGCAGATACTAGTTTTCAGAACTGGTCAGTTCCAATGTAACAACTGAATTATTTAATTTCTTTCTCCACAGACATTACCTGATTTACTGGACATTTCCTTTTGGTGAGGCTAGGGCCTTAGAAGTGGCTTTGAACTAAATTTCAAAGTCTTTCCTTGTCACTTTCCGTGATTTCTTCATTTGTAGCAGCACCAGTTAAACTACCAACCAAACAGTGGAATCATCTTTGCAATCATGGCTTCGCCTGTCAAGAGAGATTCTTTTGGTGCTATCCATAACCTGTAACTAAAAACTAACTGATTTTCCCACTTCCTAGTTCTAGTAATAAGTCTTCCCCAAGTCCATCATCCTTACTGTGGCATAGGCCACCAACTGTAGCTCACCAGAGCCCTCAGTCCTGGGCTGTAGGTTGATCAGCTTTCACCACACTACTTCATACAACATTTAGGCGAAGGTCCTTCCTCACCTAGGGATGATGTCTTTAAAGCTTATGCGGGTATTTCTGCTTCTTACAGGATATGATTGCTAGCCTCATGCCCAACCCCCTTTCTTTCGTAGTCGAACTTGGAACCGTCCATGGAGTTAATAGGTCTTCCACCTGAAACATGAACTTTTCCTCTCCAAGGATGCAGTGTGACCTGTTGGGAGTTTACAGCATTTTCTGTTTTTATTTTTATTTTCAAATTTCCATCATCTGTGTATTTTTGTACGATTTAAGATTAAGCTAAATGTAACTTCTTTAAAAAATCATATTAGCATTTTTTTTATATAGTAAAAGATATACTGGCTGAAATATGTCCTATTATTTAATGGTACACTGCTGGAGATTGATTTGTAATTATTCCAATTATTGAAAGGGTTATAGGTACCCAGCTGTGTGTTATTGTATATACATTAGCCTTGTGCACTACTGAGCTGTGGTGAATGTGGAAAAAAAAGATTTTTTCCTCTATTCTCTGTATCTTTCATGCTACCTATTTCAAACCAATCTTTAATTTCCTTTTTGTATGCTGTCATCTTCCTCTATCAATCACTTGCTTTCCACTTTCTCTTTGAAGGAGGGACCTGGTGAATGGCTGACTCTTGATTCAGAGGTCATAATGACAGATAATGAAATTTGTGGAACAAAAGACCCAACATTTCACAGGATTTTGTTGGACACTCGATTTGAATTACCACTTGGTAGGTTTAAACTCTGCTTCAAGTTCCTAGTCTCATTGGCGGTAATTTCTAATTGTCACCCTTCAAATGAATGCAAAGTGTTGTTTGCTTATCAAACTTATCCCTCACAGACACCCTTTTACCCTCTGTATTACTTAAAATTAATAATTATTAATGATTCTTGTCTTGACACTCATCCATTCATTACCTATTTAAATATTTAATAACTTTGGATTAATGTTTAACTGCCATTCATTCTTTGGGGCACTCCTCTGTTTTTGTGGATGTTTGCAAAGAAAAAAACTTCAGGAAGTATATTGTGTACATTTCTCTGCCATTAAATGTACCTTTTGAAACCTATTGAATGAATCAGATGCTCGGTATTGCTTTCTCCTTTAATTTCTCCTTTGAATATTTGTATTCCATGTAATTCCCTTCACTGAAATGGAATTGCCCTGCGAGTTGTATTTCTTAGTATCTTTGTAGTAACTCTCCTTGAACCTGGTGGTATGTATTTTCAGGCTTTTGTGTCTGATGCCCAATTGGTGAGAGGGAGAGGGGAGAATGTCTGGGGTGGGTAGAGTCCTTTATGTTGACTGCTTTACTGGGTTAGTAAGAATTATAGGAAGTGTCTGGAGAGAAGGCTGCTCTCTGTGAAATTCTGAGCTGTGTTCACAAATTTCTGCAGTTTCTTGCAGTTGCCAGATCAAGCTGTGATATATTTGGATAGGGTGCTTTCTGTGGTACCTCTATAAAAGGTGATGAAGGTCAAAGGCAACATGCAAAATCTCTTAAGCCTCCTGAGGAAGTGGAGGCGTTGGTGTCCTTGGTGCTTGTGGTTGGTCCAGGACTGGCTGTTGGTGATGTTCATAGAAACTTTGGCCATAGCATTATTGCTGTAATGAGGAATGCATGCACTGCTCCCCTTTCTAAAGTCAGTTAGCAGTAGGCCTTGCTATTTGGGTTAATTTTCTCAAAGGGTTCATTTAAGACAAATAGTTGACATAGTGTAGACTTCGGACTATTAATTTTGAGACATTTTTTCAGAAGAAATGGGTCAGGAGCGATTGCTTCTGTTCAATATTCTCATTGTATTAAATTTCACGAATGGGTATCTTGATGCTGTAAGGGAACTCTGCTGAGAAGGATAGACACAGCTTGGTGACGACCACATTCATTTTGGATGGAGATGATCTCGCACTTAATATTAACTTGGACATGCTGTCCCTTTCAATTGTTTATTGATTAATTTAAAATAAATATTCACATTTGTGAATTTAGTAATGGAATCCAGTTTGTGAAGCCCATTTTTCACAAATATGATTATGTGACATAATTTTGTTGTTAATAAGTTGATTTGTAAGCAATCAAACACTTCATGGAATAGTAAATACATCAAAGTGCAAATGTTCTGTTCAATTTGATGTACTCAGATCATACAAAGTAATTGATCTACTGTACTAACAGCAGCAATAAAATGTATAAAATTCAAAATACCAAAATGAAAATGCCTTAAAATCTAAACGTGCATGTATTCATCACAGTTCTACTGGCAATGCACTTTAGAGTAACAGTTAATGATATGCTAATGAATTGACAGGGAAATTCATGAGAAAAGACAATGTTTTCTTTCACAGGCTAAATGCAGTTCTGAGAATTCAAAACACTATAATATCTGAGACCCTTCCATTGGTTGATGTTGACCATGGATGTTGCATCCTAGCTGATTATTTTTGATATGCAAGCCAGGACAGTACAATATAGAGAGCAAGCAGTTGCCCATGCAGTAGCACCCGCTCACCTCTCTCCCCCCCCCCCCCCCACCGTCCATGCAGCTGATGAGGCTTAAGGAATGGAGGAGACCGATACAGTTTGGCACCAGCGGCATTGCAGGAGTTGCCAGTCAGCATGAAATCAATGCAGAACTGCCTTAGAGATTCGAGCTCTGGATTTTTCCTCCTGGCTTTACTCCCAAACCCTTCTCCGTGAGTGGGTATAGCCACAAGGCAGTGGAGGTTAGAGATCAGAGTTTTCCCTCGATGAGCTGTCAACCAGGCTGAGAAGTCCCATCTGCCCAAAGTGACTGGTTTTAAGGTGCCAGTAACCTTTCCTTGTCCCTTGTCCTTTTAGTAGAAACGCTTCTGCCAGGCTTAGTAGCTAAGCCGCACATACAGGCCGGGAGCTGGACTTGGTTGTCTGAGGCTATTTGAGACGCACGTTATTGGAAGCGTTTAATGGGTAATGGGAGCTTTCCCCCATTACCCCACCCCCCAGCTATAACAATCTTAAGGAACCTATGATATCTACAATACAAGCTATTACATTAATGTACAATTATACTAGAAATATTATGTAATGAATAATGAGATTTGGCCACACCTGTTTTAGTTGTCGGATGCATAAGAAAGATAAAATTGTGCAACAGATTTAGACTTTTCAAAACATAATCATACAAATTGTTTGTGTTGTGAAGTTGCTTTATTTTATTATATAGATTTTTTGAAGTTGAGTTGTTACTTTCAGTAAAATCCTTCTTTCCATTGCAGATATCCCAGAAGAAGAAGCACGGTACTGGGCCAAAAAATTGGAACAGCTGAATGCAATGAGAGATCATGATGATGTAAGTGTTAAAAGCAGTGATTTTTGTTTTGTATTTGCAGGTGCAATTAATATTAATTTAGGAAATTTGAATCCTTTTGAATTTTAGATGCTCCCCTTTGTAAAACTCAGCCCTGGGAGTCAGGGAGAACAGGATTAAATTTTTGTATTCAGTAGTGTTCACTTAATTTCAAGTGCAAGCATTTTCTATCATCTTCGCAATCCAAGTTCTCGTTTGGAGTATAATATTTTGGTGTGCTATTACAAGGTCATTATGGCATGCAGTTTGGTCTCATTGTTAAAACAGTAAGTTGAACAACAACATCTGTAATTTGCATGTGCATTCAAATACTGAAGTTTGTAGACTTGCTAAGGATTGTGCTTCTCCACAGGAAGCTTAATGACAGATTTTCACCAATGAATTTATTGTTGAAATTTGTGAAATGGTTGGAAGTTACTTGTCCACTGAAGATTCCAGAATGTGTTATGTCTGCATTCTGTTTTACATGAATTTTCAACCATTGTGGGAAGTAAGATTTGTTATTTAATAACAATCTAAGTGTGAGATCTCATTCCTTCATAATTAAGTTTCTTAAATCTTTAGTGCAGGCTCTTTCTTTCTGTATTCTGTATTTCTGTATTCTAATACAATCTGTTTTAAGAGGTATAGATCAAGTAGATCACCAAAGACTTTTTTCCCTCCAGGGTGAGAATGGCTAATTTTAAGGTGATTGGAGGAAGTCAGACCTGCCAGGGATGGTGATGTAGACAAATACATTAGGGGAATTTATAAAATTCTTAGATGGACACATGGATAATAGAAAAATGGAGGGCTTTGTGGGAGGGAAGGGTTAGATTAGTCTTAGGCTACGACTACACTACGCCGGATAATTTTGAAAACAAAGCCTTTTCTCTTTGTTTTGACCCTCTGTCCACACTGAAACGGCGTTTTCATCCCCCGAAAACGGGGATTTTCAGAAATGGTCTCCAGAGTGCATAAATCTGAAAACGCCTAATACCCGTTGTAGTGTGTACGGGGTAAACGGAGAGATTTAAAAACGCTGTCATGACAACACCACAACAACAATGCTTTTTCTGCTTCTGCTTGGTACTGCGCAAGCACTGACGTACGGCTGTTATAACGCGCAGTCGGTGTGAACGGCGTGAGAGTTAAATTGTAAAGTGAGCTTTTTTGACTATTTTAAAAATGTTTTATACATTTAACAAGGTGCTTTATTAATGCAACAGAGTTAGTATTTCAATGTTTGTCGTCAGCCGGGCCATACTGTCCGTGAACTCCCAGTTGGTTGCCTCCATACGCTTCAGTATTGTTTTTTTTAGTTTTAAGTCCTCCTGCGTGAGAGCCAAGAGCAATTAGAGCAATTCCTTTAAAGTTTTTCTACTCTGTGACTGGACAAATGCGCACCAAGTATACTGTTTCCTCTTCACTTGTTTTCTGTGTGTCCTGCGCATGTCCAAATAATCCGCCTAATGTGGACGGAGATATTTTAAGAAAACGCTTAGTGTAGACGCCTGTCGTTTTTACTCGAAACCAGCGTTTTCAAAATTATCTGGCGTAGTGTAGATGTAGCCTTAGATTAGGTTAAAAGATCGGTGCAGCGTCGTGGGCTAAAGGTTCTGTGCTATGGTGTTCTATTATAATCCCCCTTTCCAGGTTTATAAGTACTTCTGGCTTAGCCCCTGTTTCATCTCTTCCAAGGCAATTGTGCGAGCAGCCTGCCTGTGTCTGGCCTTGTCAACAGATGATATAAATGCCCTTTAGAGGTGTCATTGCTGGAAATGTATTATGTAATGTAAGAACAAACTATGGTGGATATTGGAAATCTGAAAGGTTGAAAATATTCAGTAGATCAGGCATAATCTGCGTAGGGAAAGTTCTGTTCCAACAAATGTTCATCAACCCAAAATATTGCTCCATAGATGCTAGTTGACCTGTTGAGTCTTTCAGAACTGGTTGCTGCATGAAGGATTAGGTGAAGTCTGTGTCCGTAAGATTTGAGAACAGAATTGGGCAACTTGGCTGATTTATTATCCTTCTCCACCCCATTCTCTTTCCTTCCCCCCCCCCATAACCTTTGACACCCTGACTAATCAAGAACCTTTCAACTTCTGCTTTATATATAACCAATGATTTAGCCTTCACAGTTATCTGTAGCAATGAATTCCATAGATTCACCACCCTCTAGTAAATAAATTCCTCCTTATCTGTTCTAAATGGCGTCTGTGCTTGGAAACCGATGGTGTCAATACAAACACTATGCCTCAGATTTAAAAACTGAAGTATATCGCTTGTGTAGAGTTCAAACTATTACAGCTGTCAGACATCTAATATAATGGTACTACTTTGTTTCACATAGTATACATTCCAAGAGGAGGAGGAGAGGCCTTTACCTGTCCCTGGCTCCCAGTGTTGTAAGTACAACCAAATAAAAGTAAATGGTATTTGAGTCTAATTATTATGCCAGAACTCAGTTGTTAACTTCTAAAATTGCTATAGGAGGCAGTTAACGTATAGTGACTGATGAATATAGCTATGTTTCGCTATCTTGTTCTAATCAAAAATAAAGAAAAACATTTAGTTTAATTGCCTAAATATTATTACTTGATGCTGTCATATATGGCCTTGGTTTTACAGGGGTTAGAAATATTATTTAATATTATCACCACTTTTGAGGAATAAGATTCCATCTGTTGTCATGTTAAGATTAAATCAGTGGTTGAATGGACAACCTAATGGTCTCAGTTACGCCCTTGTACCAGCCCAGATGAATGTTCATCTTTTCAGATACAACCTAGCCAATCTCTTAGTTATTGTGTCAAATTCTACTTCATTTGATTCAATAAATTATAAACTAGTGCCAAGTAGCATGAAGACCTTGCTAGCATTAATATGACAAAAGATTTGTTCCACTGATGACAAACTGATATGTTCACCTACGCCGTAGCAATTAATGTACTGCAGTTGCAAATAGCTTTAAATTAAAGTCAGGAACAGTCACGTGTTTACATTATCTATAACACAGTAATTGTTCTCAGAATTCTCTTTGGGGGAAAATTGTTTTTTTTGATTAAGATTATTTTTATTGAGAAATAATTTGTGCCACAGTTTGTGCAGTTAAATGTTGAAATGCAGTGCAGTTATTTTTGCCTCTACTTCATTTAAAAACTATGATCTTGGGGAGTTGAAAACAAACATATTAATTAGGAGCAAGAGCACGCCTTTCAGCCCTTCAAGCCTGCTCTTCCATTTATTAAGATTTTGGCTGATCTGACTAACCTCACTTCCACATTCCTGCCTACCTTCAGCGGCAAAATTGATCCAAAATCAAAACAAATAATTGCTGACAGACTGAGACCCCACAGAGTTGTTATACTTGCATGACATGCCCATGGCTCCAATGATTGCTCCAAAGAGTCGACTTCCTTATTCTGATCTTTTATTAGCAAGTGTACAGTTCAGCATTATTGAGCACTATCTCAGTGATGAGCAAAGATATGATCTCTGTGGAGCCAAGTTACAAACTGCAACAACATAAACATGAATACATAATTTGTTCCCTTCGCTTTTACCACGCCCCCAGTGATGTGGCTAGTTATCATAATAAACTTAATCGTGCAGCATAGAATATATAGCAAATAGAGAAGATATATGGCTCCTACACTACCCATATTTATTTTACCAGCCCACTGCTTGTTAAGAACTTGTCCCTGTCCTTTGAAAATGAGTCTACCTTTTTAGAGAGTGATGATTGGATCTAGGTTCTCACTCAAAAGAATTCTCTCTATACCCACCCTGCAAAACCACCTTGGATCTTCTGTGTTCACTCTCCTCTCAGTCTTGTAACTTCCTGCCAAAAGAATATTTCCTAAGATAATGTAAGAACAAAAGAAAAAATTAAATAGGAGCAGGAGTAGGCCATGAATCAATAAGATCATTGCTGATCTAGTTGTGGCATCAGCTCCACCTACCTGCCTTTTTCCCCCCATAACTCTTAATTTCCCTGATATGTGAAATATTAACTGTCTTAAATATATTTAATGAGGTAAGCTGTTTCAATGGGCAGTGAACTCTCTGGGAAAGACAATTTCTCCTCATCTTCATCCTAAACCTATTTCCCCAAATCCAGAGGCTGTGTCCCCTTGTTCTAGTCTCACCTACCAGTGGAAACAACTTTACTGCCTCTATCTTGTCTACCCCTTTCATTATTTTGTATGTTTTTATATGATCCCTTCTCATTCTTCTGAATTCCAGTGAGTATAGTCTGTGGCAACTCAATTTCTCCTCATAGGCTAACCCCCTCATCTTCAGAATCTACCCAGTGAACCTCCCCTGCACCCTTTGCAAAGCCGGTATATCTTTACAAAAGCAAGGAGACCACAACTGCATGCAGTACTTAAGGTGCAGCCTCACTAGTGCCCTAAAAGTTGCAGCATAACCTCTCTGCTCTTAAGTTTAATCCATCTAGTGATAAAGGCCAACATTCCGTTTGCCACCTTGATAACCAGTTGCATTTGCTAATTTCCAATCTGCCAGGAGTCCAGAAAATTTTTGGTAATTAATCAATAGCACATGTGCTATACTTTTCACCATTTCTTTCAGCAGGCTGGGAACAGGTGACTTGTCTGTCTTTAGGCCCACTAATTTTCTCATCACTACTGCTTTGGTAACAGTGATTGTATCATGGTCCTCACCTCCCGTCGCATTCTAACGTTTCTATTTGGCACGTTAGATGGGTCTGCAGTCTCTCACCTTTTAGATAATGTGATTTATATCTTTCATAATGTCATGCATTCAGAGTTGTGGAGATGTACAGCACAGAAACAGGACCTCCAGAATGGGCCTTTGCATAGTTTCCCACTTGCATTCTATTTGTCCTTTGTCCACTCAAGTTGTCACTTTCCCTTTATAGGCTCCTTGTCTCCTGTTAGTTTGTTATGGCACAAAACATGAATAATTGGTTTACCATGTTCTGTGGTGTTGATCTATATCATTTTTGATTTCTTGGATTCAAATCCTAGTTGGGAAATTATTGTCATCTGCCACAGCTTGAAATTTAATTCTTGCTTCATAATCTGAACTGCGTGATTCTCCAGTAAGTAACAATTCTGGTGATGGTATCCAGAGTTTCTCATGAGACCAAAAGTGAAGCTATCACTGCACATTTTTATAATAAATGAAATTTGACAACGTAACAAAATGATCAATTTCTGATGATGTTGTACTTTGAACTAAGCCAGTGGTTCCCAAGCTTTTTTTAATGCCCTGGACTCTGGACCCTTATCATTAGCAGAGAGGTCTGTGGACCCCAGGTTGAGAACCTCTGAACTAATCAAAATATTGTGCTGTGCTTTTCTGAACTGTTACGAAATACAAATTGGCCAAAGGCAAAATTCTTTAGTGAAGAGGAAGAGCTTTGAGAAGGAGAGGCAGAGGGAAATGAAGGACAAGGAAGGAAATTCAATAGCTTTGGGCCTCTAAGGCTGAACATGCTGCTGACAACAGTGGAGTAATTACATTTGTGGGTGAACTGGAATTAGATCAGGGTAGAGATTTTAGAGGGTTGTTAATCCATTGGAGCTTGCATAGAGGAAAAATTCTGCAGGGACTTGAAAACATGGGGGAGAATTTTTAAACCTGAAGTACTGCTTAATTGGGAGTCAGTGCATGGACTTCCGTGAATGGAGTTAGCACATAGTTTTGGATGGCTTTTCCATTAAGGAGAGGAGCATGATGGAGCCTAGCCTGGAATTTAGCAACAATGGAATGCTCTGCATATTCTTCAATGGTATTAATCAGGCCATTATGGTGTAACATTGACTTGTATTGTGTATCATAAATACCTCCGTCACCCTTGCATGTCCACATGTGTCATTGCAAATGCCCTTTGGTCTGTTCTTTGCTTCCTTCCCCTCATTCCTGCACGAGGTGCCGGTCTCCTCAAATTCTGAATCTGCAGGTGTCGAGGGGGAGTTGTTGGAGATTCACTGGTAAGCGGCTATGAGTCACATTGACTGCATTTGAACAGCAAGTGAAATTCGATAATATAATTTGCAGATTGGAACTTGACATTAGTAATCCACATTTTGAGTGGCTCTTTGCACAGACAACAGAAGTGGGTGGAGGATGATTCCTCAGAGCTAAATCCTTCTGCGAGAGCAGTCGCAGGATTCATGCTTAGCTCAGATACTTGCAATTCAGTGAGATGAGTTGGATCGACGGTTATTCATCTGGTGATTCATCCTCCACAAGGTATGTGTAGCACAGAGTGATGGATGTAGCTGTGGCAAGAATTCTCCAAGCAATGCACAGTTGGGTACAGATGGTGTACCCCAGGGGGGGTCAGCTAATAAATTGACAAGTGCCAGAGAATGTGTGATTCACTGACCACATTTTCAGACATTCTGCTCATGCAGTGAGTGAAGAAGTCAGAATTGGGAATGAGTGATAGGAGGTGGCAATAATTGTTCCATGATTGTGGTGATCTCAGTGGAACATCAGATCTGTGACTGAAAGCTAGGTGTTTGTCAATACAAAACAGACTGACAAAAAAAAAAGAGGATGGCACTGTAGCGTAGTGGTTAGCACAACATTTTATACTACCAGTGATCCAGGTTCGTTTCCCACCACTCTCTGTAAGGAGTTTTTGCGTTCTTGCCGTGACTGTGGGTTTCCTCCTGGTGCTCCAATTTCCTCCCCAGATCCAAAGACCAGCGAGTTGGTAGGTTAATTGGTCACTTAAATTGTCCCATGATTAGGCTAAGGTTAAATAGAGGATCATTGGGTGCCGCAGCTTGAAGAGCCAGAAGAGCCTACTCTGCGCTGCATCTCAATACAGAAATAAATACATCCACAAGGCTTGTGATCAGAATGTTGTAGTGATCTTCATGAAAGTCCTCTCCCTTTGTGTTGTTCTGGGGTGATGCAGTTGGACCAACAAAAGGAAAGTGAAAGAAGGGGTCATGGTGGTGGGGGAGATTTGACAATGTTTCCATTCCATAATCATTGTGACAAGATGAAATTGAAGACATCAAATTATCGGAGGTCAATTTCAGTTTGTTATCGTTCAACTGTACATAGTATGTCACCAAACAAAACAATGTTCCTCTGGACCAAGGTGCCCAGCACAGTTTGTATAACGCATACACACAACATGTAAAGTAATATTATGACAAAGAACTTAACAAATAATAAGATGCATTTACGACACAAGTTTAGAAAGTAAGCACGACCAAAGTAACATGCCGGAATGACTGATGTCCTATTGCACTCACCTCCATGATAAGCAAATGCTTTGAGAGGCTGGTCAAGGACTACATCTGCAGCATGCTACCACCCAAACTGGACCCCCTACATATACACTACATGTGCTGCTCTAACTTCGTCAATGTGTTTAGTAACATCCTCAAAAAATTCAATCAGGCTCGTAAGGCACGACCTCCTTTGACAAAACCATGCTGACTATTCCTAATCATATTATGCCTCTCCAAATATTCATAAATCCTGCCTCTCAGGATCTTTTCCATCATCTTACCAACTACTGAAGTAAGACTCACTGGTCTATAATTTCCTGGGCTATCTCTACTTCCTTTCTTGAATAAGGGAACAATATCTGCAACCCTCTAATCCTCTGGAACCTCTCCTGTTCCCATTGATGATGCAAAGATCATTGCCAGAGGCCCAGCAATCTCCCGTCTCGCCTCCCACAGTACCCTCGGGTATATCTCGTCCGGTCCTAGCGACTTATCCAACTTGATGCTTTCCAAAAGTTCCAGCACATCCTCTTTCTTAATGTCTATATGCTCAAGCTTTTCAGTCTGCTGTAAGTCATCCCTACAATTGCCAAGATCCTTTTCTGTAGTGAATACTGAAGCAAAGTAACCTCTGCTATCTCCTCCAGTTCCATACACACTTTTCCACTGTCAAACTTGATTGGTCCTATTCTCTCACGTCTTATCCTCTTGCTCTTCACATACTTGTGGAATGCCTTGGGGTTTTCTTTAATCCTGTCCGCCAATGCCTTCTCATGGCCCCTTCTGGCTCTCCTAATTTCATTCTTAAGTTCCTTCCAGCTAGCCTTATAATCTTCTAAACCTCTATCATTAACTAGTTTTTTTTAAACCTTTCGTAAACTCTTCTTCTTGACTAGATTTTCAATAGCCTTTGTACACCACGGTTCCTGTACCCTACCATCCTTTCCCTGTCTCGTTGGAATGTACCTATGCAGAATGCCACGCAAATATCGCATAAACATTTGCCACATTTCTGCTGTACATTTCCCTGAGAACAGCTGTCCCAATTTATGCTTCCAAGTTCCTGCCTGATAGCTTCATATGTCCTCTTACTCCAATTAAATGCTTTCCTAACTTGTCTGTTCCTATCCTTCTTCAATGCTATGGTAAAGGAGATAGAATTGTGGTCACTATCTTCAAAATGCTCTCCCACTGAGAGACCTGACACCTGACAGGTTCATTTTCCAATACCAGATCAAGTACAGACTCTCCTCTTGTAGGTTTATCTACATATTGTGTCAGGAAACCTTCCTGAACACGCCTAACAAACTCCATCCATCTGAGCCCCTTGCTCTTGGGAGATGCCAATCAATATTTGGGAAATTAAAATCTCCCCCCTCGACAACCCTGTTATTATTACACCTTTTCAGAATCTGTCTTCCTATCTACTCAATGTCCCTGTTACTATTGGGTGGTCTATATTTTAAAAAAAAACATCCAGTAGAGTTATTGACCGCTCCTGTTTCTAACCTCCACCCACAGA
Source organism: Mobula birostris (assembly GCF_030028105.1). Taxonomy (NCBI): domain Eukaryota; kingdom Metazoa; phylum Chordata; class Chondrichthyes; order Myliobatiformes; family Myliobatidae; genus Mobula; species Mobula birostris. The sequence goes on from NC_092395.1 coordinate 5,172,136, forward strand.
GAGTCAGTAGACAATCCCTCCATGACATCCTCCTTTTCTGCAGCCCTGACACGATCTCTGACCAGCAGTGCCACGCTCCTACCTCTTTTGCCTCCCTCCTGGTCCTTTCTGAAACATCTAAAGCCTGGCACTTTAAGTAACTATTTCTGGCCCTGAGCCATCCAAATCTCTAATGGCTACAACATCATAGCTCCAAGCTCATCCGCTTTGTTCATGATGTTTCTTGCATTAAAGTAGACACATTTCAAACCATCGATCTGAGCATATCCCCTCTCTATCACCTGCCTAGTCTCCCTCTCGCACTATCTCTAAGCTTTCTGTATTTGTGAGCCAACCGCCCCTTCCTCCGTCTCTTCAGTTCGGTTCCCACCCCGCAGCAATTCTAGTTTAAACTCTCCCCAATAGCCTTAGCAAACCTCCCTGCCAGGATGTTTGTCCCCCTCGGATTCAAGTGCAACCTGTCCTTTTCGTACAGGTCATGCCTGTCCCAAAAGAGGTCCCAGTGATCCAGAAATCTGAATCCCTGTCCCCTGCTCCAATGCCTCAGTCATGCATTTATCCTCTACCTCACTCTATTCCTATACTCATTGTGGTTTGGCACATGCAGTAATCCCACGATTACTACCTTTGAGGTCCTGCTTCTCAACTTCCTTCCTAACTCTCTGTAGTCTGCTTTCAGAACCTCCTCCCTTTTCCTACCCATGTCGTTATGTACTGTGACCTCTGGCTGTTCACCTTCCCACTTCAGAATATCGTGGACGCAATCAGAAACATCCTGGACCCTGGCATTTGGGAGGCAAGCTACCATCCGTGTTTCTTTTCTGCGTCCACAGAATCACTCTTCTGACCCCCTAATTATAGAGTGACCTATTACTGCTGCCTTCATCCTTTCCCTACCCTTCTGAGACACAGGGCCAGACTCTGTGCCAGAGGCACGGCCACTGTTGCTTCCCCCAGCTAGGCCGTCCTCCTTGTTTCTCCCCCCCCTCCCCCCCCGCAACAGTACTCAAACAGGAGTACTTATTGTTAAGGAGGACAGCCACAGGGGTACTCTCTAGTATCTGACTCTTGCCCTTCCCTCTCCTGACTGTTACCCACTTATCTGTCTCTCATGTCCCCGGTGTGACTACTTGCCTATAGCTCCTCTCTATCACCTCCTCACTTTCCCTGACCAGACAAAGGTCATTGAGCTGCATCTCCAGTCCCCTAACCCGGTCCCAAAAGAGCTACAGCTTGGCACACCTGGTGCAGATGTGGCCGTCCGGGAGGCTGGGAGTCTCCTCGACATCCCACATCTGACACCCAATACAGAACAGTGGCCTCACGGACATCCTGTTTATATTCCTCACAGGTAACTTACCTCATTGTGACCCGTTATCACTGAAGCCCGAATGAGCCAAAGCCCTACCACTCTGCCTCCGATCACTCCATCAATGACCGCTCTCCTAGGCAGTGTCTCCCTTTTATGTCTGAACCTTTCCTGCTATCTAACTCATGATTGGTGCTCCAGTTATAGCCGCTGATAGGCACGTACAATGGACAAATTCCCTTGAAGCTCCCTTTTTAAATAACTGCCACTGATCTGCAAAAAATAAGAATGCGACATAAGACCTTCGACAACTAGAACCGATTAACTAAATGCACTTTGTTTAGAATTACCAGCGGGAGGGGGAGATCCCATTTATCTTGTCTGATTCTTGCAAACTTTGTTTACTCAGCCATTACTCTAATCATTGGAGTGCAGTGAAGTTTTTAAAATTGTGTTAGTCAGTGTTTCAGCAAAATTTTGATAATTCCACACTAAAGTGAACCTGGACAAAACACATTTATTGGAGTCAAAATTTCTACAGCACCAGATACATTTTAACAAGAGAATCTACATAAAATCCTCTAAAGGATTACTGGTTGTGTATTTAAAAATGAAGAAGTTGTGCATTCTATGTTGATTGCATTTCTGTAGACTGACATCAGTCCTGAAATTTAGCAGTTAATGATGATGAGAAGTGAGCAAATCTGTTGCTAAACTTGATGGTCTTCATTTGTATCTTCTGCATTGTACCTGTTCTTCTCTCCTTTGAGAACAACAGGTACAGCACTAGAACACCTTCACCAGTTCTGTTCTATCTGTGTTGCACACCATCTTGTCTTAGAAATTATCTCTGGGTCTAAACTTGAATATCCTCACTCAACAAGACTTTGGGAGTACAAAGATAACATTGGTTAAGAAGTTGGGTTTTCACAGGGAAACTAAGGATAGACAATAAATGCTAACCTTCCCCATAACACCCTCACCTTGAAAAATTAATTTGTAAATCTTGCATAATTTTTGAATGAACCACCTTTGCTGTTCCACAGATATTCTGTTTCAGTGAAACTCAGTCTGTACTGTAGTTGCTAAGCTTGGGCCCTGCATTCTCTATCTAATATATTCATTAGTCACATAAATAAAAATGACTAAAATATTAGGTGAAATAGGCATAATATGTACAGTCAAACATAAGATGACTCATCTAGTTGCACTGGAAAACAGGAAATGGTGGTAGAATATGTGGTGAACTGGTAGACAAAACTAAAAAATGAGCACTGACTACCCCGTTTAGGTACGTGGGTTTGGAGCCAAAGTCCGCAGATGCTGACAACTTGAGGCAAAAACAGAAAATGTGGGAAGCAGTGCAATCAGTAGAGAGAGCGAGACAGTGAGCATTTCAGGTCAAGGGCCATTCGCAGATTCTTCAGTGGTATAGGAATAAAGAAAATATTGGGAGCTAGGCCAAAGGGACGAACTGTCGGTTTGGTCCATGATAAATATTCAGAAACAAATTAATGGAGAACATGGAAGTGGTGAGGCATAAGGATTTTTTAGAATTTTGGATGGTGATTCTTGGTCAAGGTTCATCACTAAACATGCATTGGAAGAAGAAGATGGAAGAGGCAGATGAATGGAGACTTAGAATGTGCAGTGGGAAGAGGAGGGAAAGTGGTGGTTAAAGGCAAAGAAGGTGAATGGAGGAAACAGGAGTGTGGTCATTGGAAGATGTGAATTTGAGACGTCTGGAAATAAGTCACCATGAACAAAAGTGATGAGCTGGGATAGGAGTTAAGACCCATATTATTGTGGAAATGAAATACTAAAGTCTTTACAGTGAACATTTTATTGGGATTAAAGAGGTCCCATTGTCTGAGTAGCCCTTTCAAGTCATTTTCCTTTTTTAAATTTGTAAAATATTGCCAACTACATTGATAAGAAACTCGAGGATGGAAAATTTGCCTCAAGTGACTTGTCTTTTTCTCTTGCTGTGTACTTTTATTTTCTGCAGCCATGATTGGAAGACCACAACATTGGTGAAGTTCTAAGTTTCATGAGGGAAAGCTGCATTCAGGGGATCTTTCAATGCAGCCTAGGAGGTTTTGTTCTTTGGTGAATGCACACAGAGTCCTGAAAAAACAGCTCTGGAAAATTTTATTAAGGCAACTGTCTGTAAAAGGAATAGTCCGCCATCTTCTCTAAACTATTACATTCTGTAATATTTTAATACACCATCAAAATGAATTTTGAAGCACTGCATTTGCAAAGTATAGAGGTATATGTTCCTAAAGCTTAGTATTAGAAGCTCATTTTTATTCCCATTATCTAACATTTTGCTTCAGTGTTCCAATTTCCAGAGCATCACCAATATAAGGGAATATTGAGAAACAGTAGGGAATTCTCTACATCAGCGATGCAAGGTATAAATGTAACTTTAGAGACACAAGGAACTGTAGATGCTGGAATGTGAAGCAAAAAATAAACTGCTGGAAGAATTCGGCAGGTCAAGTGGTACCTGTGGAAGCAAAGGGATGGTCGTCATTTTGGGTCAAGACCCTTCTGAGTTCTTCCAGTAGCTTACAAATAGAAGCTTAACTGGGTTGCAAATGAACTATCTCCCTCAGTAACTACTCTTTACTGAACTATTCAATTTAACCATCTTAAGGATTGTATATTTTAAAAAAAAATATTTGCAGAGTTCCTAAAACAAAACCTGGCAGAAGAATTTATTTTTGTTTGAGTAATGTCAGTTCAGGAACACCATGAGTTCCTAACAGTATTGATTAGTTTTTTTTGTCATTATGATGTAGCTTTTCCTTTTTAATTATTTCCTATCCTTTATTGTCCCACAGGCAACTGGAGCTATTTCGGCTGGGGAGACCATCAAAGTATGTAGTTACTTGTTGCTTCTGACTGATAATGTATCTATTATTAGAATGCAGATTCAGTCAAATATAGATTATCATGTGCACTGAGTAGTTTTTAACAGGCCTACAAGTTTTATGGTACAGAATGAGGTTGATAGACCAAACTGTGATGAATAAGATTCCATTTTTGTCCTTCGAATCAAGATTTTCACTACATCCTCAGGGTAACAACAAGCATGCATCACAATAATTTGCCAATTGCAATGAAACTAAAGCTAAAGCAACAAGCTATCTGTTGGAATAAGTCAGCAGGTCAAGCAGCATCTGTAGTGGGGAAGGGAATTATCAACACTTCAGGTTGAAAACCTGCCTCAGGACTGGTGATGAGTCCTGATGCATGGTCTTGACCTGAAACATTGATTTCTTCTCCCTCCACAGATGCTGCTTGACCCACTAAGTTACTTCAGCAGATTGTTTGTTGCTGCAGATTCCAGCATCTGCAGTCTCTTGTGTCTCTGTATATCTTAAAGAATAGACATTAATATTGACATTGTCAATTAATAGCCAACACAAATTTTGATAATTTTTCCTGATTAGTCAGTTATTCTGTAAACTGAAATTGATCGAGTCTTATAGGCTTATATATTTGTATTGAAATTTATATATATTAAACAGTCTATTTTAATATAGTTATGTGACATATAATAAAATTTGCGTTGATATATATGACAGCAAAATATTGCAGATGTTGGAAATACTTGGAATAAACAGCATCTGTGGAGAGATAACATTTCAGGTCAATGACCTTCTGATGATTCTTTTCAAAGACCATCTACCTCTGTCTACAGATGCTGCTTGACCTGTTGAGTATTTTCTATGTTTTATGTGTACAGGAAATTTGTAAGTAATTTGTTTTATGATCTTGCTCTGAAAATTTAAAATTCAATATTAAGATATTGAAGGTTTTTAAAGAAACTATCATGTCCAGTTAGAGATAACATGAGAGTAAAATTACTTTGAGAATTTAATTGCAATGATCCTTCAGGAAATATGTAATTGATGTTCTGCAAGGATTAGTGCTGGCATTTTTGTGTTTTTATGTAAGTATGTATATTTATTATTGAGATAATTAGTAAGTTGGCTAATAATATAAACATTGGTAGCATTATGGAAGGTTGTCAAAGGATTCAACTGGTTATAGACCAACTGGAAATACAGACAGGTCAAATGGCAGATTGAGTTAAATTTGGGTAAGTGGAAGTCAAATGCAAGACAGTATATGGCAGGGTCCTTGCCTGCACTCCAATACCTCTGTACACCAGTGCCACTCCCTGAAAGTGGCAAGACAAATAGATAAAATGGTAAAGCATGCTTGTCTTCATCAGTAAAAGAACTGAGTATAAAAACTAGGAAATCATGTTGGAGTTGTATACAACTGTATTTGGACCATATCTGGAGTGTTACGTGCAGTTCTGGTCACCACATTACAGGAAGGATGCAGAATAGAGGATCCGGGAGAGGGGGTGTAGGAGAGTTTCACTAGAATGTTGCCTGCAATATGAAGTGTTAGCTATTAAGAGAGGATTGACAAACACAGATCGTTTTTTTTCTCTCTCCTCTGGAGCTGTGGAGGCTGAGGAGCAAACTGATGGAAGAGTATAAAGTTATGAGAGATTTGGATAGAATGGATAATCTTTTTCCCAGGGTGCGAATGTTAAACTCCAAAAGGTGAGAGGGAGTAAAGTTTAAGTGAGATTTGTGAGACAGTTTTTTTTTAACATGAATAATAATGGGTGCTTGGAACATGCTGCTAGGAGAGATGGTGGAAGAATATATGATAGCAATGTTTAAGAGCCATTTGGACAAATACATGGGAAGGTAGGGAACAGAGGGATATGGAGCATGTGTGGGAAGACTGGATTATTTTAGCTTCGCACTCTTGTCAGCACTGACATGATGACCTGAAAGGTGTTTCTGTGCTGTTCTAATCTATGTTAATTAGGGTTTTGGTGCTGGATTATCAGAATCAGGTTTATTATCACTGGACATGGACACACACACACACGCACACACACAAAAACACCCCCACCCCCCGTGGAATGCAGTAGGCAAGGCAGCATCTATAGGAAGAAGTACAGTCGACGTTTTGGGCCGAGACCCTTCGTCAAGACTAACTGAAAGAAGAGATAATAAGAGATTTGAAAGGGGGAGGGGGAGATCTGAAATGATAGGAGAAGACAGGAGGGGGAGGAATGAAGCTAAGAGTTGGAAAGTTGATTGGCAAAAGGAATACAAGGCTGGAGAAGGGAGAGGATCATGGGATGGGAGGCCTAGGGAGAAAGAAAGGGGGAGGGGAGCACCAGAGGAAGATGGGGAGCAAGCAAGGAGTTATTGTGAGAAGGACAGAGAGAGAGAAAAAATAATAAATAAATCAATGAATAAGGGAATGGGATAAGAAGGGGAGGAGGGGCATTAACGGAAGTTAGGCCATGGATAGACATATCAGAATGGGAATGGGACATGGAATTAAAATGTGTGGCCACTGGGAGATCCTGCTTTCTCTGGCGGGCAGAGCTTAGATGTTCAGCTAAACAGTCTCACGGTCTGCGTCGGGTCTTGCCAATAATAGAAGGCTGCCCTGGGAGCACCGGACGCAGTATATCACACCAGCCGACTCACAGGTGAAGTGTTGCCTCAACTGGAAGAACTGTCTGGGGCCCTGAATGGTGGTGAGGGAGGAAGTGTAAGGGCATGTGTAGCACTTGTTCCGCTTACAAGGATAAGTGCCGGGAGGGAGATCGGTGGGGAGGGATGGGGGGGGGGGGGGTGGACACGAATGGACAAGGGAGGCATGTAGGGAGCGATCCTGGAATGAAGAGCCTCATCCTGAGAGCAGATGCAGCAGAGACGGAGGAATTGCAAGAAGGGGATGGCATTTTGCAAGAGGCAGGGTGGGAAGAGGAATAGTCCAGGTAGCTATGACAGTCCGTAGGCTTATAGTAGACATCAGTAGATAAGCTGTCTCCAGAGATAGAGACAGAGTATAGGCTTGGAACATGGACTGTTCCACAAAGCCAACAAAAAGGCAGGCATAGCTGGGACCAATATGGGTGCCCATGGCTACACCTTTAGTTTGGAGGAAGTGGGAGGAGCCAAAGGAGAAATTATTAAGAATAAGGACTAATTCTGCTAGACGGAGGAGAGTGGTGGTCGAGGGGAACTGGTTAGGTCTGGAATCCAAAAAGAAG